>NC_038044.1:24427573-25027573 GCF_002211085.1 Panicum hallii
GAGATTTTTCTACTAACACATACAAAATTATACACATACTGCATAAATCTACTCACAAGGATTCTATAACATCTTCATTTGACATTTTACGATTTTTATATCATTTCCTACGAATTTTATAAGTTAGTTGCTTTGCACACATGAAATAATAAAAGAGCTTCGTAGAAAGGCCCTCAGTTTCTCACCGGCGGTAATGGCGAGTTCCATCTGCTGTAGCTCGTTACAGTTGTGTTTGGTTGCATAGAGGCTCCTTCGAGCTCGTCACGTCTGACCGCCGCCTTCGCTCCACAACGATCTCCGACGTCCTTCACGCGCGGTTCCATTGTTTGCCCCGTGCGGGTCCGTGCCGAGTCGTCGCGCCGCGGCATCGCGAGCCCTGAGCTCCGCTCCTGCGTCGCGCCTGTGCGCACTCAAACTGAGCCACTCAGCGCCTAACCGTGGTCGCGTCGCGCACTCCGCACGCTCGTCCGTGTGCTCGGCCCAGCCTCCGCTCAACCCGCCGTCCGCGCCACGCGCGCGTCGCCCGAACAACAGCGTATCACCTGCCCTCCAATTTCCCCCTCGTGTTGCAGCTCCCCGACGTGGAATACGGCCACCTACACTACACCACTTGGCCTAGCCTATGTGCTCGCCTGGCGTCTGTACCCATGCCGCCACCAGCCGCTCGGAACCGCTCACCCGAGCCCGCTCCCACGCGCACGGCCGCCCTGCGTACTCCGCGTCAAGCCGAACTGCCCGGCCCAACCGCTTGCGCACGCCTGCTCCCTTCCTGCCGTCCGCCCTCCTGCGCTCTGCCTGGCCGTGCTCCGTCCAGCGTCAGCCACTGCATCCCGCCTGCTTCCACGCGCTCGGGCTGCGGCCGTAGCTCACCCGGGCCCGCCGCGCAGCCGCGCCGCCTACGCGTGCGCCGAACCGCCAGCCCGCCTGCATACTCCGCTCGCCGCCTTGGGCTTCGCCCGCGCCTGGCCGAGCGCTGCTCCCGCGCCGCCAGCGCAGCGCCGAGCCGCCGCCTCCACTTGCCCCGACGCCCGCGTGCGCCTGGTCCGGCCCGCCCAGCGCGCCTGTGCGCGCGCGCCTCGCTCCTCCGCGCGACGCCAGCCGCCGGCTCCCGCTGCCGCTCGCGCCTGGCCGCGTCCGGCCGCTGCAGCTCGCCGCCTGGCGCTCCACGCTTCCTCCTCCTGGGCCGCCCCGCGCGCGCTTGGGCCGCGCGTCTGTGCCCACGCCGGCCGCCGCTCCTCCCGCGGCCGGCCGCCCGAGCAGCGCGCGCTCGCGCGCGCCTGCGCCGAGCCGCGCCGCCGGCCGCGCCAGCGCCCCGCGTGGGACCGCCCGCTCTCTGCATCCGCGTGGAGGAGAAGATAGAGAGAGTGAAGGAAAAAATGGAATGGGGATAAGGATGGGAGCCAGATAAAGGAGATGAGGATGGGCTGCTGTCGTGAGCTGCTCTTGCCTGCTGAGGGGACACGTGAAATCTTTGCAGCAGGAGGTGGCGATGATGGTCGGCACAGCGGCGGTTGCAGAGCAAAAATAGAGCAACGCCAGAGGAGGAAGAAAAAGGGAATTTCCTGAGTACTTATTTGTAATTTTAGAAAATTGCAGGGACCTCTTGGTAAAGATAAATTTAACCACTGTTCTAGGGCTCAAAAAAAAATGTGACCAAAATGAAAGTTGTACAACTTTTCAAGCTCTACAACTTTGTTATAGGGTTTGAACTTCAAAATTCAAAATATGAGGTTTTATTTTAAGACTTGGACTAAACTTCAATTTTATAAAATCTTTGTCATTGTTAGTATAAATTATATATAACCTTGGGTCTATTCGCAAATTGCTAAGTAAGTCATGATTACTTACATTATTACCTTTTTACTCCTAGTAATTTTGGAAAGTTACTTTTGTAAATCACCTATTTTGCATAAAAGGACTTGTTCTTTTATAAAATTACATAATACCCTTATTTTTACAACTTTACCCAAAAATTTTTTTATACACTTCAACACATACATTTTAAATACAATTATTGGATAAATATATAATTTTTACAGGGAGTAGATTAAGAAAAATATATTTGCAAAACCACCCTTCTCTTATTTTGAAGTTACCTTCTGTCCAATTACATTTTACAAAAACAACCCTAGATTTTTCTGTAATTATAAAAATACCCTTTTTACTTAAGATTTTCAAGAACTTCACACAAACACACAAAAGTTTTACACTAACAAGCATACACTTCACACTATCAAAATATAAGTCTAGCATTACAAACACATGAACTGTCACAGCCTCCCCCCCTAAAAAGAATCTCGTCCTGAGATTCGGACGAAAGATTCTTAAAGGAAGAGAAGCAAATTATTCATTAGAAGTAACAGGAAGCAATCACACCAAGAAGATTGATGTCAATGGTAAAAGTCGTTAAGTATGACAAGATGAGTGTAGCGAGAGCAAGAATAATGGTACATAGATGAGTTTGACAAGATAAGAGAGAACAAGATGATTGAGTTTCGCAGAGCTAAGATCATCACATGACGATGATAAATGTCGGCAACATTCATCACAAAGCTCATGGATAGCAAGTGAGGATAATACGAGAGATTGATAAGTGATGTTTGAAACATTTCTGCTCAGAGTTTATTATCTAAATAAGTTGAATGATGTTGATTGCAAAACATGCCTATTTAGACTGATGCAATCAAGGGATAATGACAAAATGCTCTAACCCTGATCGTGATGCACTGTTGAGATGTATGATTGCAATGATGATGCAACATGAAGATGGAGAATTCCATGCACGATCAAGATGGTGCGTAAGACACAATGCAATTACCATGATGCTGACCGAATGATGCGTACCTTATGATGCAAGGATGATGATACTTGCAATGTATGCACATATGAAATGCATGAAGTATGATGCATATGACTCGCGTCTTACAACCGTTCTCTCGTAACTAACACTTGGGTAGGTCTATATCCTTGGGCGAGGATCAAAAGTTAGGACACTAATAAGGTTGCACAAGAAAAGTTTGCAGTGGGGTTACGTCACATATACCTAGTCGCCAGTGCGCTCCTAATGGCTCAATCATATGGCTGCAGCACACATGAGGCCTTAGGTTCCGTCACGGCAACATGGTCATGTGATTAAACACCACCACAAAAGAAGAATAGCAACCTTGTAGTGCCAACAACAACAAGATAGACTTAGGAAACCGAAGACAACCTAAAGTTGTACTAAAAGCACACCCGTTAGTCAGTCTACGGATTTCCGATAATGATGCAACACCATGCACTATCTAGAGATGGCCTTTATTATGATGCATGACTTTTGCCGGGAGGATTGTATTCAGAAAGTAATTATGGTCATACATCTTTTTAATTTATCCAAAATCATCTGAGCAAAAATTTGAAGGTGCAACGTTCAGATGTTGCAACTGGAATAGCCAACAAGATACGGTACAACATCAGGAGAGGATAGATAGATCACTAGATGATGGATTGAAGGGTTCGATGATAGCTATCAAGATTTAACCATCAAAGGAGAAGTTCAATGGTTCTGCCGAAACAGATTTAAAGCAAAATCAAGGATTTGATTTGGCTGTCAAGCTAAGATTGGTGATAGGGTTCTCAACTCTAGATTAACCTAGCAGATTATGTTGGCTCCTACCACACAAAGTCAAAGCAGGCATTCAGATACAAGCACATATTTCCGTACATCAACATAACAACCAAGGGCAATCAAAGCAATCCAAGATGACATGATGCATGCACGTTTCTACACGTCCTCACAAACAAGAATAACTGCCAAGTAACCTTGGTCTTACGTGGTTAGTTACGGTGGCACAATATATACGTCTCTCACTATTAACTAGTCGATAAACCCTATCCGTCCTAGTTTCGGAATCGTGGTTAGTGTACCTGCAGAAAACCACAATGCATATATATATCCAATGAACCTTTCATGTCAGCATGTCATGAAAGCGTCCCCATTCATTACTGTTTACTATAGAAACAGCATCTGTACAATTACCGCCGTACAGACAACGTTAGCATACGTTACCAAGATAACGTATTCACGAGGGTACCGCAAAATGCGGGGGTATGAACTGCGATCGCCATACCCTGCGCCGAACCATATACTCCCAATGTAGTCAACCGAGGTTGGTACATTGGCAGCATCTCAAGTAGGCCACTGCTTGAGAAACAGCGTTCGGTTCGCATCACCGACGGGAAGGCTAACTCCCCAGTTAGCTGAGGATCCTTACCTTCTTACCTTATCGTCGAAGGTGTCGTTACAGAAAGTAAAGTTGAATTGTGCATGAAATTAAGTTTCAACTGAAAAGTAATGCTGGGAGTTAGTCATATATATATATATATTACAGCCACCTCTAATTCCCATAATAACATTACCCTAGGGCTTACGTACTATACATAATCCTTAACGAATCAAACGTAGTTTTGCCAAATATATTGTTGGTCAAACTTTTATACTGAAAGCATTTTTAAGGTAAAATGTATCTCCAGGGTAACCTTATAGCTCTGATACCAGCTGTGGCAGAACCAACCTGAATTATACCGGCTCAAGTACGCGAGTCCACTTCCGAGGGCTCCAACGTGCTTCAAACGGTATAATCCCTTGGCCTGTCGGGTAACGTCCCGATAAACCACCGATACACAGGATCAATAAGGTTA
Source organism: Panicum hallii (assembly GCF_002211085.1). Taxonomy (NCBI): domain Eukaryota; kingdom Viridiplantae; phylum Streptophyta; class Magnoliopsida; order Poales; family Poaceae; genus Panicum; species Panicum hallii. The sequence continues at coordinate 24,432,254 of NC_038044.1, forward strand.
CCTCACACGAAGGTGAGTCCAGAGATACAATCACCATCATAATTTACATTATAGGAAATTACATTACAAGAGTTTATAAAAGTAGTACAAAGTTTCAAATTTAGAGAAAACAATACAAACTGTTTAAGCTATGATTTTTAGCAGCGGAAAACATACGCGATGATCTACAGCACGTCGACAAGACGGATGTCATGCTAAGCCCAAGCATGACATCATTCGATATCACCAGTGCTGGCCGGGGACGGATCCCATTCCGCGGACCAATCATCTGGAAGAGCACAGGGCCAAGGCAAGGGAAGAGTAGGGTCTTCACAGATATCACCTGAAAAACATACAACTAGCAAGGCTGAATATACTAATACTCAGCAAGGCTTACCCGTCTCATGGTATACTTAGCCATGTAGCTAGACTTATGAAGGCTTTTAGATTTGGGTAGAGTTTTCAGCTGAAAAGCAACAAAGAGTAGATCCTTACTTTCAACTTTTAGCTTTCAGGTTCTAGTGGATTAACCATTCTAGGTAAACACCTATAACTACTCAAACATGGTGGAATCTTTAACCAAACATCATCTTTCATAATCACAAAGTTGCTCTTGTTACTCTATGTGGTAAAGGGGGTAAGCAGTCTCATTCATCGTGAGAGGCGGACGATTCCTGAATTGAGATTCAAACCTTGCAAGGTAAACCTAACACACACGCTTGGAACACCACAGGGTCGTTCCGAAGCAACCGTTTACCTTTCATTCCGACTCGTGGATCAGATCCACCACAAGCGACTGCAGGTCATACGCACTACCAAAGTGCAGGACGTACGTCTGTAGCGCGACTACAAAACCCGTACTCCTGGTTGCCCAGCAACACGTATGCCTACACGTCGAACAAAGTAACCAAAAGAAGCAAATACATGTGGTGGGAGGTATGTCCACTCCTCGGGCCGATCGGTTACTAGGCTTACCGCTTACCATATTTCACGGCATGTGGCTAGTACTTTCAAACGCTTAACCACCGCTACCACACACCGCGACCTTATCCAATTCAATAACCCAGACGGGGTATCATCTCAACCATGATACCTCGCAAACTCCCGTCCGTCATCCTTATAGTGATAACAGGAATGTAAACATTACAACTCCTATATCGCGCGAGTGACAGGAAATCACCCGACTTCTACCGGCCCTATTAGCATAGCAGCTAGTCGGACTCGAGTTCTAGTGTTCAATACATTGGTTCCTGGAACAATGCAACTAAAGTTTGCAAACAACTCCTAAGAACCTAATGCATAAAGATATATAAATAATATAAGTTGCAGTGTAATAAAGTAGGGGTTATGTCCGGGGCTTGCCTTTATTGGTGGGTCTGAAGTCAGTAAGTCAATATCTTCCGAACTTTGGTTCGGGGCTTCAGATAATTCCGCGATGAAGTTCTTGGAATCTTCAGAACAAATTCCTTCTGGTTCCGAAATCAGTTGATAATCTCCATCGGCGAGAGTGGTCGAGTCTATATGATATGCAAGATGGAGTTTAATGAATGCATACACTTTCATTTCAATTCACGATAAAGTTGCAATCCAAATAAAAGAATATTACATTTCGACAAATAACCTAACTACCCTGCACTGGGCAGTCATTTATCGAGTATTAACTAAATTAACTAGTTACGTTAAGCAACAGGGTGGTTTACCCTAAACATCTATACTAACTTCATTAGGTAGCATGTTTGGTTATCTAATTGGTTGGTGTATAAATCTTGGCCTTAACCGATGAGGATGAATTAGGTTTAGCTAACTGATGTGCTTTGGTCGTGTCTAATAGAGGCGTGTCTACTGTACAATCTTATTGATCTAGGGTTGTGTACTTTGGTCTGGGTAGCCGATTGACAGGTGCACTGGTTTTCTAATTGATCGATGAAATCATCGATCACTTTAGTAGAGGGATGTTTCCTAAAGCGGCTGTGTCCTAGCTAATCTGTGTGGGCATCGGCGTACTTAACTGATCGCGTGCGTATCAGTATAGCGGATCCATGCTTTAGCAAAACTAGTCGATCAGTGATTTGACCTTCTAGCCGATTTAGTGTATCGGCACATTCGCCAATTTATACATCGGGTAGAATTAGTCGAGTGATGTATCGGCATAGCTAGTTGACTAATGTGAGTAACTAGCCGATGGTGTATTGATAGACTAGTCAAACTATGTATCCGTACGGTCGGTCTCAGCGTATTCAGCCGATTGGTGAATCAGTTGTGTAGCTGATTGTCCTACTCTGCACTGGTTGTGCCTAACTACGATGTGCTTAAGTGTTATCTTAGGTAACTAGGTGTGATTGCATCGGCTGGATTACATTAGTATCACAATTGAGTGATGTATAGCCGATGGGGTTATCTAAGTTAGACCTGTTACAAGAATTAGGTGTAACAGAACACTAATATTAAACTAGGTTGGTGAGACCATAAGTGTAGACTTAGACTAAAAAGGATGTGGTTGAGGGTATGTAACCGGTAAGCATATAGCCGATCTCTCAGCCGATAAATCGGCTGATAACAGTGTGTGGATAAGGATAGGAAAACTAAGGATTGACCGGCCATATTTGACCGCTATGGGAAAACTGGAATCGGCTTAGATCAAAGGGTAACAGAACTCTAAGATCGTGTGTGCATCTCCGATACGTCGACTATGTGCAGCCGATACGTTATTTAAATCGGAGGGTTAGTTGATCACCATGCGCATCGACATAGCCAAAATGTATTCTTAACAAACTAGTCGACCTGTGAACATCAGCATGCTAGCCGATCAGGGTATGTAACTAGTTGATTGTGCATTAGTAAACTAGTCAACAGTGTGAACATCGGTCGAGCTAATATGTGCACATGCGTTAGATTTTGTGAATCGGCATAAGTAGCCGATTCCTTATGCTGTACTGGCTGTGCTTAGCCGATAAATACGTTCTCTATTGAATGTGCCTATCCGACTCTTGACTAAAGTGTTAACCGAAGTAATTAGTGTTTGATTGGTTCGATTTTACCAACAAAACAACCGATTGACGTATAGCCAACGCGGTTGTCTAGATTGAACTGGGTCAATTAGGGCACTAACATTGGATCGGACCGATAGGGTGGTTAACATCGGCCGAGGGGCTTTTGCCGATAAGGAAGAAGTTAAAAGGCTCATGGTCGATAGGGTTACGCCTATCGAAAATCGGCTGAACTAATAGCCGATTGCTAAGCCTGGTTACAAAGATATATCAACTAAGTAGTCGATACACAAGGTATGACCAGGATCTTTATATAGAAAGGGCTCTAACAAGATTGCAATTAAAACCAGGGTAAAGGCATAAGCATCTATATAAATGAAGGTTAACCAAACATCATAAACATTAAGGTCTACACAGCACATGAGCAAAACCTGACGGGTAACTTCAGAAATTCATACCTAGATGTCTAACCTACCAAAGATGTTGTTCTTCAACAACTTGGAAAGATTATATAAATGAATTGTAATTCATTGTAATTGGAGCAGTACAACTACAGATACGAATTTAACCCTAACAAGTATAAGCAAAAGTCTAAAGTGAGATTTTTCTACTAACACATACAAAATTATACACATACTGCATAAATCTACTCACAAGGATTCTATAACATCTTCATTTGACATTTTACGATTTTTATATCATTTCCTACGAATTTTATAAGTTAGTTGCTTTGCACACATGAAATAATAAAAGAGCTTCGTAGAAAGGCCCTCAGTTTCTCACCAGCGGTAATGGCGAGTTCCATCTGCTGTAGCTCGTTACAGTTGTGTTTGGTTGCATAGAGGCTCCTTCGAGCTCGTCACGTCTAACCGCCGCCTTCGCTCCACAACGATCTCCGACGTCCTTCACGCGCGGTTCCATTGTTTGCCCCGTGCGGGTCCGTGCCGAGTCGTCGCGCCGCGGCATCGCGAGCCCTGAGCTCCGCTCCTGCGTCGCGCCTGTGCGCACTCAAACCGAGCCACTCAGTGCCTAACCGTGGTCGCGTCGCGCGCTCCGCACGCTCGTCCGTGTGCTCGGCCCAGCCTCCGCTCAACCTGCCGTCCGCGCCACGCGCGCGTCGCCCGAACAACAGCGTATCACCTGCCCTCCAATTTCCCCCTCGTGTTGCAGCTCCCCGACGTGGAATACGGCCACCTACACTACACCACTTGGCCTAGCCTATGTGCTCGCCTGGCGTCTGTACCCGTGCCGCCACCAGCCGCTCGGAACCGCTCACCCGAGCCCGCTCCCACGCGCACGGCCGCCCTAAGTACTCCGCGTCAAGCCGAACTGCCCGGCCCAACCGCTTGCGCACGCCTGCTCCCTTCCTGCCGTCCGCCCTCCTGCGCTCTGCCTGGCCGTGCTCCGTCCAGCGTCAGCCACTGCATCCCGCCTGCTTCCACGCGCTCGGGCTGCGGCCGTAGCTCACCCGGGCCCGCCGCGCAGCCGCGCCGCCTACGCGTGCGCCGAACCGCCAGCCCGCCTGCATACTCCGCTCGCCGCCTTGGGCTTCGCCCGCGCCTGGCCGAGCGCTGCTCCCGCGCCGCCAGCGCAGCGCCGAGCCGCCGCCTCCACTTGCCCCGACGCCCGCGTGCGCCTGGTCCGGCCCCGCCCCACGCGCCTGTGCGCGCGCGCCTCGCTCCTCCGCGCGACGCCAGCCGCCGGCTCCCGCTGCCGCTCGCGCCTGGCCGCGTCCGGCCGCTGCCGCTCGCCGCCTGGCGCTCCACGCGCTTCCTCCTCCTGGGCCGCCCCGCGCGCGCTTGGGCCGCGCGTCTGTGCCCACGCCGGCCGCCGCTCCTCCCGCGGCCGGCCGCCCGAGCAGCGCGCGCTCGCGCGCGCCTGCGCCGAGCCGCGCCGCCGGCCGCGCAGCGCCCCGCGTGGGACCGCCCGCTCTCTGCATCCGCGTGGAGGAGAAGATAGAGAGAGTGAAGGAAAAAATGGAATGGGGATAAGGATGGGAGCCAGATAAAGGAGATGAGGATGGGCTGCTGTCGTGAGCTGCTCTTGCCTGCTGAGGGGACACGTGAAAATCTTTGCAGCAGGAGGTGGCGATGATGGTCGGCACAGCGGCGGTTGCAGAGCAAAAACAGAGCAACGCCAGAGGGGGAAGAAAAAGGGAATTTCCCGAGGACTTATTTGTAATTTTAGAAAATTGCAGGGACCTCTTGGTAAAGATAAATTTAACCACTGTTCTAGGGCTCAAAAAAAAATATGACCAAAATGAAAGTTGTACAACTTTTCAAGCTCTACAACTTTGTTATAGGGTTTGAACTTCAAAACTCAAAATATGAGGTTTTATTTTAAGACTTGGACTAAACTTCAATTTTATAAAATTTTTGTCATTGTTAGTATAAATTATATATAACCTTGGGTCTATTCGCAAATTGCTAAGTAAGTCATGATTACTTACATTATTACCTTTTTACTCCTAGTAATTTTGGAAAGTTACTTTTGTAAATCAGCTATTTTGCATAAAAGGACTTGTTCTTTTATAAAATTACATAAATACCCTTATTTTTACAACTTTACCCAAAAATTTTTTTATACACTTCAACACATACATTTTAAATACAACTATTGGATAAATATATAATTTTTACAGGGAGTAGATTAAGAAAAATATATTTGCAAAACCACCCTTCTCTTATTTTGAAGTTACCTTCTGTCCAATTACATTTTACAAAAACAACCCTAGATTTTTCTGTAATTATAAAAATACCCTTTTTACTTAAGATTTTCAAGAACTTCACACAAACACACAAAAGTTTTACACTAACAAGCATACACTTCACACTATCAAAATATAAGTCTAGCATTACAAACACATGAACTGTCACAGCCGATCAATCCTTAGTTTTCCCATCCTTATCCGCACACTTCTATCAGCCAATTTATCGGCTAGGAAATTGGCTATATACCTATCGGTCACATACCCTCAACCACACTCCAATCGGCTAAATACGCCAAGACACAGACCATACGGGTGCATAGTTTGACTAGTCTACCAATACACCATCGGCTGGTTACTCTCACTAATCGATTAGCATGCCGATTCACAGATCGACTAGAACACGTACACAAATCTGCTCAACCAATGTTCACACAATCAACTAGTTTTGTTAAAACATGGATCGGCTATGCCGATGCGCATGCGATCGGCTAGTTACACCGATACTCACCCAGATTAGTTAAGACACAGCTGCTTTAGGAAACACCCCTCTACTAAAATAATCGATATCTTCATCGATCAATTAAGGAGTCGATACAACTATCAATCGGCTACACAGGCCAAAGTGCACAACCCTAGATCAGTAAGATAGCACAGTCGATACGCCTCTGTTAGACACGACCAAAGCACATCAATCGGCTAAACCGGATGCACCCTCGTCGACTAAGGCAAGCCAATACACCAACCATCAGTTAGGCAAAAATATGCTAATAACTAGATCCAATCAGCAAGATCCTTTCTTGTTCTATCCTCGAAACACTGTACCTTTAATAATCCTACCTCTATCAGCCATTTTAACCTTAGGTGAAACCAAATCGGTTAATCTCTTCTACTCTTATTGTGGCAGAACCAACCTGAATTATACCGGCTCAAGTACGCGAGTCCACTCCCGAGGGCTCCAACGTGCTTCAAACGGTATAATCCCTTGGCCTGTCGGGTAACGTCCCGATAAACCATCGATACACAGGATCAAATAAGGTTACCTCACACGAAGGTGAGTCCAGAGATACAATCACCATCACATTTTACATCACAGAGAATTATATTACAAGAATTTTCAAAGGAAGTACAAAGTTTCAAATTTAGAGGAAAGATTACAAACTGTAAAGCTATGGTTTTTGACAGCGGAAAACATACGCGATGATTTACAGTACGTCGTCAGGACGGATGTCATGCTAAGTGTAACACCCTAAGGTATTTTCCTTAAATTTTAATGAATTTATTTGGGCTCAAATAAAATTTTCCAGAGTTTTCCCTAGTTTATCTCGCATTTAAAGTAATTTTATAACACAAAGAATTAAAATTTATTTTAGGTTCAACATGTTTGTGCATTCATGCTGGTGCATAAGTTGTTTTTGGTTGAGTGCATATGAGTTGAATTCAAATAGAATTGAGTTGGGTTGATAAAGAAAAGGGAAGAAGCAGGAAAGTAAGTCAGTAATTCCTTTCCTTTCTCAGTCATTCCTTTCCTTTCTCAGTCATTCCTTTCCTTTCTCAGTAATTCCTTTCCTTTCTCAGTAATTCATTTCCTTTCTCGGTCATTCCTTTCCTTTCTCAGTCGTTCCTTTCCTTTCTCAGTCATTCCCTCAGCCTGACCCCACCTGTCGGCCCTTCCCCCTCTCCTCCTTTCTTCTCCGGCGCAACCTCCCTCCCCGAGATCCCCGGCGAGCCCCTCCCTCGGGCCCGCGCGTCAATGGGACCGCTGCCACCCTACAAAGAGCCGCCCCAACCATCTGGACCCTAACCCTAGCCGTCACTCAAACCTCCGGCGCCGCCACCCTTTCCTCCGCCGCGCAAGCTCCCTCGGCCTCACCACCGCGCCGCCGTTCCGCCGCGCTCTAGGCCCCCACAGCCCCCGCAAGAGCTCCGCCGCGCCTCCTAGAAGCTTCCCAAGCCGTGCATTGGAGCTCTGGACCTCGGCATCACCGGAATCGAGCCTCGACGCCGCCGCCGGTGATCTGCTCCGCCGCCTTAATTGCCCGCCGTCGTTGCGTCCCGGCCTCTCTTAACCTCCTGGTTACCTCCGCAGGAACTTCCCCGACCAATCCGTGCGGCCAAGGGACCTCGAGCCTCTCTGCTGCCGCCTGTCCACGAGCGCCGCCCCGTTTCTTCCACCGGCCGTCGTCGTCTTCCTCACTCCGTCGCGTCTCCGGCCTCCACAGCCCTCGGTGAGCCTCGCCTCCTACCCCTGGTCCTTTTGCACCAGAAGTTGTAGGCATTAGCTAACCGTAGCGCCAGAACACCGCTCGCCGGCGTTGCCCTTTGCCCGAGCCGCCGTGCATAACCGCCGTCCCCGCGAGCCCATCAGATCGGACCAGTCCGATCCAGATCGGACCGTCCGGACCCCTCTGTTCAGATCGGACCGTCCGAACCGGAATGCGTCTGAACCGTTCGATTTAGATCCAACCGCCCTTATTAGAAGCTGCGTACCGCTTCAGCCTGGCTATTTTGTTAAAGAGCCCCTGCGCTTTTCAAGAATCAACCCGCAGTCCACCCGTAGTTCAAAAATAATTACGGTTAGGTCCTTTTCTTCTCGTTTAGACCCCTGAGCTTCCTGTATTTTTGAAACCGCAGTCCATATCCAGTGTTTTCTCGCGCTAGCCCCCGAGTCTAGGGTTTATTTACGTTTAAGCCCTCGGTTTTTGTCCAGAAGCCCCTGGTTTTCCTGTTTTTTCTCGCAAATAGGCCCCTAGAACTTGTTTTAGGCGTAGTTTTCGCGTTTTAGCTCCGTTTTAGGTGTTCTTTATATCCACGCGATCGTTGTAACGCGTAGAATCGTTCTAGGCCGGTTTTATGTGCTGTTCCATTGTGTTGATGTACTGTTTCTTATGTTTTGCTATTGTTTGCATGTGTGTGCATGTGTGGCCCATGTATTGCGGTTACGATCGTGAGTAGACGTCGAGCCACCGGAGCAGTACCAGGAGCAGCCATCTTCCGAGCAGTTCGAGCAGCAGCCGGGAGAGTACGAGGAAGGCAAGTATAGCATGAACCTCCTATCACTTTTTAATACAATTTCATACTGCATTTAAATTCTGTATGCCTATAAGGATTTCCTAGCCACTTTATATCCTATATATATCCTTTGGGTTGCATTTTGGATAGTTGTGCTAGGTTGCTGCGCTATAACATATCTGGGTCCTTTTTAATTAATTTGATTAATGATCTTATGCAACTTAACTCTGGAGCCGACCCTCTGTGCTGTGTGCTTGAGTGGTTTGTGCGTCCCTAAAAATATGTTTTTGTAGAAACATGGTTTAGGGGGCCAGCACGGTGCTTAGTGCTTGGTTGGCCACTCTCCATAAGGACCGGTTCATAGAGCGACAACCTGGGACAACCGCGCAACCACAAGACTGGAATGGGACGGTCTTGACTTACTAATTAGGTCGTGTTGGTTCGGGGGTAACTTACCTGCGTGGGCAAGAGGGGTGGTAAGCTTCAATGGTCCCTGCTCCTCCGGCTTGGTCTGTGCTGTGTGTCTTGTACCCCCGGAGGTGGGCCCCATCGTCGCTGATCCAGAATCCTTAGCGGTTACACCTTACCAACGTGGTCTTTTGTAACGGTCTCGTAGTGTGCTTGCTAGCCATCTCACCTAAGGAAGTGTGATGAATAACTAGCGTAGCTCACGACTTGTGGGTAAAGTTGTGCAACCTCTCGAGAGTGTAAAACTGATATATCAGCTGTGCTCACAGTCATGAGCGGCCCAGATCCTCCGTCTGATTAGTGGGGTTATCAACCTTTGACGAGGGAGATTCCCCGGGTGGTTTTGGTTTGGATGGTTCTCAGTAGTTCTTAATTAATACTGATTAATTCCTTATGCAATTTGGGTTATGGTAACTCATCCACTTGTAGTAATTAGCTTTAATAAAATTTGCCAAGATTAAAAGCTAATGCAGTCGAGTCAGCTAGCCTAGAGCCTCATAGTTTGTGTTATACTTGTTGAGTACGAGTTTGTACTCACACTTGCCTTTCTACTCTTCTGTTCTATTTCGGATATCTTCGACTGCTGCTCAGTGCCCGGCAACGTGGAGGACTACGTCAGCGGCTTCGACGACTTCTAGGCGTTTGTCTCCCAGTCAACGTCCCTGTGGCACCCAGCTCTTCATGTATTCATTTTACGCTTCCGCATTCCTTGAACTGATTCTTGATTCAGTTGTAATAAAGATATTCATTTATTAATTTATACGCTTTTATTCGTGACATGTGTTGTGATATCTTGATAATCTGTTGTATATATGCGTGACTTGATCCTGGCGCATATATGATTGCTCGATTTATGTTCTTATAAATCGGGTGTGACACTAAGCCCGAGCACGACATCACTCGATATCACCAGTGCTGGCCGGGGACGGATCCCATTCCACGGACCAACCTTCTGAAAGAGCACAGGGCCAAGGCAGGGAAGAGTAGGGTTTTCCAGACATTACCTGCAAAACATATAACTAGCAAGGCTGAGTATACTAATACTCAGCAAGGCTTACCCGGGGTCGGGTATACTTAACCCATAACTAGACTTATGAAAGCTTATAATAGTTCTGGGTTTAGTTTCAGCTGAAAAGCAACAAAGAGTAGATCCTTAATTTCAAGTTTTAGCTTTCAGATTCTAGTTAATTATCCATTCTAGGTAAGCACCTATAACTAAGCAAGCATGGTGTAATCTTTGGTCAAGCATCATCTTTGATAACCATAATATTGCTCTTGTTACTCTATGTGATAAAGGGATCAAGCAGTCTCAATCTTCGTGAGAGGCGGACGATTCTGAATCGAATTTAACCTTGCAAGGTAAACCTAACTCACACGCTTGGAACACCAAAGGGTCGTTCCAAAGCAACCGTTTGCCTTTTATTCCGACTCGTGGATCAGATCCACCACAAGCGACTGCAGGAACATACGCATATCACTCGTGCAGGACATACCTCTGTAGCGCGACTACAAAACCCGTATTCCTGGTTGCCCTTGCAACACGTATTTTCTCAGTCGAACATAAGTAACCAGAAGAAGCAAGACGAGTGGTGGGAGGTATGTCCACTCCTCGGGCCGATTGGCTACTAGGCTTTCCGCTTACCATATTTCGCAGTATGTGGTTAGTACATTCAAATGCTTAACCACCGCTAACACACACTGCGGCCTTAACCAATTCAACAACACAGATGGGGTATCATCTCAACCATGATACCTCACAAAACTCCCGTCCGTCATCCTTATAGTGATAACAGGAATGTAAACATTACAACTCCTATATCGCGCGAGTGACAGGAAATCACCCGACTTCTACCGGCCCTATTAGCATAGCATCTAGTCGGACTCAAGAGCTAGTATCCATCACATTGGTTCCTAGGAGAATGCAACTAGGGTTTCAAGCAATTCCTAAGAACTTAATGCATAGAATATGTAAATAGATATAGATTGCAGTGTAATAAAAATAGTAGGTTATGTCCGGGGCTTGCCTTTACTGGTGGGACTGAAGTCAGAAATGTCAATATCTTCCGAACTTTGGTTCGGGGCTTCAGTTAATTCCTTGGTGACATTCACTCGGTCTTCAGGAATATCCTCCGCAGACTCCAGGGAGATCTCGTAGGTACCGTTGCCGAAGTAGTCGTATCTACATGTAATGCAACATTACATTCAAACGTGCACACAAAACTATTCTACTTCACAATAAAGTTACAATCTAGCACTCATCTAACAGACTACTCACACAGCAACCAGAAAGATCTGAATTAAACTTAGACAGAGCTTTAGGGGGACAACTAATTAAGAAGGACTATATGTTGAAGACTATAACAGACTCGATTGGATACAACAGAGGTTTAGCTGATTGATATGCTTAGGTCGTGCCTAACAGAGGCGTGTCTATTGTGCGATCTTATTGATCAAGGGTTGTGTACTTTGGTCTGGGTAGTCGATTAACAGGTGCACCGGTTTCCTGATTGATCGATGAAAACACCGATCACATTAGCAGAGGGATAATTCCTAAAATAGTTGTGTCTTGACTCAGATGTGCTTAAGTGTTATCCTAGGTAACTAGGTGTGGTTGTATCGGCTTGATTACGTCAGCACAACAATTGAGTGACGTACAGCCGATTGGAGTGTGGTTGAGGATATGTGACCGATAGATATATCGCAGATCTTTCAGTCGATAAATCGACTGATAGAAGTATGTGGGCAAGGATGGGGAAACAAAGGATCGTTCGGCCGTGTTTGACCGGTATGGAAAAGCAACCAAAATCGGCTTGGGTCGGCCGATGGCAAAAACCCTAAGATCGTGTGTGTTTCTCCGATACATCGACTCTGTGCAGTTGATACAGAACAGAACAATAGAATTGTATCGGCAGTAGCCGATACTAGAAAGGTAACAACCATATCATCTAATCGGTCGATGATAGAAGTATCGACTGACAGCTGTTACACAGAAACATCCTAGACTCAAGGAAAGCGGATGCTTAGCAGCTGAACTGATAGCCAACGCTGAAGCATAGCCGCAGAGATGTTTTGGCTAAGCAGCAGACACACAAGAACTAACGGGGATCCTCATACGACAAGGAACCTAAAGAAACAGCAATCGAGACGGGGATAATGTCTTGATGGCAGGGATATGAGCACTCATATGAAAGGTTTAACGAAACATCACATATTTCTATTTAAGATCTATATTCTATGGCTTACTTTTTAGTTATAACACAAGCATACAATATAAAGAACAACAAAACATTCATTCCCTAACATTTGACCTAAACCACACATCAAAGACTTTCACTCAAGATCACAACATAAAACTTATAGGTTTTGACTTAGGGATTCAAACGAAACTGATTTTACATTTTTATGAACTTCGTATGAAAATCTATGAAATGTAGAAGTTCATCGATTTGAAATAAAGAAAGTTCTGGAAATCTTACAGAAAACACCCTAGAACTATCTAAAACGTAGCAATCAAGTCCCTGGTCCGGGAAAACAGATAACAGGATGTTAACGACGATATCCCGGCAACGGAATCGCCGGCATTAAGAAGATTCAGTAGGTTAGGGCAAACCTTGAGGTAATTTCGGATGTGGAGGACGAACGGGTAAAAAGTGAATTCCCGTGGCGATAGGATCGGCGAAGAGAAAAGCTCGACGACGACGAGACTCCATGGATGACAAAGAAGTTTGCCGGAAGGGGTTGCCGTGCTTGGTTGCATCGAGGCTCCTCCGAGCTCGTCACGCCTAACTGCCGCCTTCGCTCTATAACTTCTCCTTCCGACTTGCCGCGCCATAAGCGCTTCTCCGCCTCCACGAGGATCGAGGGAGCTCACCGTGCGTGGTTCCTCTGAGCTCACCGCATACGGTCGCCACCTCCACACATCATCGCTCTGTACGTCGTCGCCCTGCATGGTTATTCTTCTTCCTCTTGTTGCCGAGCCCGCACTCGCCTCGGCCTGGCCACGTCGCAGGTCCCTCCGCGGCCGTCCTCGCCTAGGTACTGCCGTGCGCGACCTCGTCGCCCTCCGTGCGGGTCTGTCCCGAGCCACCACGCTTCAGCTCCATCCGCGCATCTCCGCGCTAACAACGCCGCGCGATGCCACGCCTCGACGCGCGTCGATCCGTCGCTCCAACGCCTGATGCCGCACCGCTTGCCTGCCCAAATCCAGTCCCCGCGCTTGCCCGCTCACGCGTGCTTGTTCGCACTGCTGTTACTCCACTCGTGCGCCTAAGCCGCTTCGCTCCAGCACCGCCCGCGAGCCGCTCCTGTGTCGCCACCGCGCACACCTGCTGCCACGCCACATCTGCTCCACGCTGACCCGAGCCGCTCACGAGTTTGCGTCACACCCGCACGCCGCCAGCTTGCTGGGCACGCGCGCGTCTGCTCCTGGGTCGAGCCGCGCCCACTTCCTGCGCGCCAGTGCGCCTTCACTCGCCCGCGCGCACGCGTTCGCTCCCGTGCACCTCCACGCCTCCCGCGCACGCTCCGTGCTCCTGCTGTCGTGCACGCCCGAGCCTTCCCCGTTCCACTCACCACCGTGCGCCATCTCGGGCCACCTGCTCCTGCCCAGCTCCCACACCTGCCTCCGCGCGCCCGCATCCGCCTGCACGCCGCTGCTGCCTGGCCAGCCTCCGCCCGAGCCCGAGCCGCTCGCTCGGCTCCGCCCTGCGCCGCTTGGGCTCTGGCCGCCCAGCGCCCTGCCGCCGCACGCGCCTGAGCCGCCTACGCCGCTGGCTTCCGCGCGCCCGCCTGGGCCGGCCCCGCTCCGCGGCCGCCCGCTCGAGCCGCTTAGCGCCCGAGCCCGGCGCTCGCGCTCTGCCAGCGCCTCCCGCGCGCGCGGGCCGCTCGCCCGCCGCCGAGCCGAGCCGCCGCGTCGCGCCTGGCGCCTGCTCCGCGCGCGCCCCCGGCTCCCGCCGCCAGCCGCGCGCTCCTCTGGCTCCCGCCGCCGGCCGCACGGCCTGCTGCCGCCTGATGCAGGAGAGGAAAAGAAACAAAGAGAGAGGATACGGATCGGGACTGTGCTGCCGGTGGACAAAAGAAAGTAGGAAACGCCAGGGAAGGATAAGGAAGAACAGAGGAGAAGAAGAAAAGTAACTTCCCAAGGACTTATGCGTAATTATAGAAAATTGCAAGGACCTGTCTGTAAAACAAAATTTCACATCGATCTAAAACCCTAATGAAGAAATGCCCAAAACGAAAGTTGGAGAGTTTTTCAAACTCTACAACATTGCTTTAGGGCCCAAATTCAAAAACTCAAAATTTATATTTTTACACATGAATTTTTGAATAAAAGTCGGATTTGAATTGCTTTTGTCCTAAAGAATAAAATTTTATAACATTCAGGACCTAAATGCAAGTATTTATGACATGTCATGATGACGGGATAGAATCGTCATAATGATTGGATAGATATGTCATGATGACCTGCACTTTTACACTTTAGTCCTGATTGAATTTGAAAATTACTTTTGTAAATCAAATACTTACACAAAAGGACTTATACTTTTATAAAATTAAATAAACACCCTTATTTTTACCACTTTACCCAAAATTTTTACACACTTCAACATACACATTTCCAATGAAACTTTTGGATAAATAACTATATATTTTTACAAGGGATAAAATAAGGAAAATATGTTTACTTCACTTATTTTGAAATGACCCTAATCCTAATACATTTTGCAAAAACAACCCTAGGTTTTTCCGTAATTACAACAATACCCTTTTTACTTGCACTTTAAATTTTCAAAAGTTTCACATAACACACACAAGCGTTACACTAACAAACACATATTTCACACTAACAAAATATATCTAGTATTGCAAGTACACGAACTGTCACAGCCTCCCCCCTAAAAAGAATCTCGTCCCGAGATGCGGACGAAAGACTCTTTAAGGGAAGAAACGCAAATCGTCCATCAAAAGTAACAGAAGGCAATCACACCAGGGAAGATTGAGGTTGATGATGAGAGCATGGCGAGATGAGTATAACGAGAGTATGAAGAGATTGTATATGGAGGAGTTTAACAAGATAAGAGAGGAAAAGACGATCAAATTTTTATAGAATTGATATCACAATCATGAGGATGATAAATGTCGGTGACATTCATCACAAAACTCATGGATAGCAGTGAAGATAGTATGAAAGATTGATAAGTGATGTTTGAAATATTCCTGCTCAGAGTTTATTACCTGAATAATTTTAGATGATGTTGATTGCAAAACATGCCTATTTAAACCGATGCAATCAAGGGATAATAACAAAATGCTCTACTTAAAGTGCAATGCTCAATATATAATCATGAACATGATGCACTGTTGTAATGTATGATTGCAATGATAGTGTAACATGAGGATGGAGGACTCCATGCACGAGCAAGATGGTGCATAAGACATAATGCAATTACCACGATGCTGACCAAATGATGCATGCACCATGATGCAAGGATGACGATGCTTGCAACGTATGCACGTATGAAATGCATGAAGTATGATGCATACTGCTATCATGAGTTGATGATGCACACGACTCACACTCCGCAACCGTTCTCTCGGGACTATCACTTGGGTAGTCCTATATCCTTAAGCGAGGATCAAAAGTTAGGACACTAGTAAGGTTGCACAAGAAGAGTTTGCAGTGGGGTTACATCACATATACCTAGTCACCAGTGCGCCCCTAATGGCTTCATCATGTGACTGCAGTGCACATGAGGCCTTAGGTTCCGACACGGCATCATGGTCATGTGATTAAACACCACCACAAAAGAGGAATAACAACCTTATAGTGCCAACAGCAGCAAGATAGGTCTTAAGAAGCCGAAGACAACCTAAAGCTGTACAGGAGGCACACTCGTTAGTTAGTCTACGGGCTTTCGATGATGATGCAACACCATGCATTGACCAAAATGGTATATGTTATGATGCATGACTTTTTGCCGGGAGAATTGTATGCAAAAAGTAATTATTGTCATACATCTTTTTAATTTATCCAAAATCATCTGAGCAAAAATGGAGGGTACAAATTTTCGGATGTTGTAACCAGAATAGCCAACAAGATAAGGTACAACATCAGGAGAGGATAGATGGATCACTAAATGATGGATTGAAGGATTTGATGATAACCATCAAGGTTTAACCATCAAAGAAGAAGCTCAATGTTTCTGCCAAAGCAGATTCAAAGCGAAATCAAGGGTTTGATTTAGCTGTCCAGCTAAGATCGGCGATAAGGTTCAAACTAGCAGATTATGTTGGCTCCTACAACACAAAGTCTAGGCAAGCATTTAGATACAAGCACATATTTCAGTACATCAACGTAACAAACAAGGCAATCAGGTCAATCCAAGATGTCATGATGCATGCACGTTCTACACGTTCTCACAAACAAAAATAACTACCAAGTAACCTTGGACTTATGTAGTTAGTTACAGTGGCATCATATAAATACGTCTCTCCCTATCTATATACTAGTCGTTCTTACGTTCAAGCTTACGTAACGAGGTTAGCATACCTGCAGAAAATCACAATATGTATATACTGGACCTTTCATACCAGCATGTCATGAAAGCATCCCCAATCATTACTGTTCACTATAGAAACAGCATCTGTACAATTACCGCCGTACAGACAACGTTAACATACGTTATCGAGATAACGTATTCACGGGGGTACTGCAAAATGCGGGGGTGTCGCTGTTCATACCCCCTTACCTAACTATATACTCCCAATGTACTCAACCGAAGTTGGTACATTGGCTGCATCTCAAGTAGGCCACTGCTTGAGAAATAGCGTTCGGTTCGCATCACCGACAGGAAGGCCAAGCTCCCTCAGTTGGCTGAGGATCCTTACCTCCTTACCTCACCGTCGAAGGTGTCGTTACAGAATGTAAGGTTGGGTTGTGCATAAATTTAAGTTTCGACAGAAAAGTAATGCTGGTAGTTAGGATTATATATATATACTATAGCCACCTCTATTTCCCTCATAAACATTACCCTAGGGCTTTACGTACTAAGTACAATCCTTAACGAGTCCAATGTAGTTTTGCCAAACACTCTGTTGGTCAAACTTTTATACTGAAAGCATTTTTAAGGTAAAATGTATCTCCAGGGTAACCTTATAGCTCTGATACCAGCTGTGGCAGAACCAACCTGAATTATACCGGCTCAATTACGCGAGTCCACTCCCGAGGGCTCCAACGTGCTTCAAACGGTATAATCCCTTGGCCTGTCGGGTAACGTCCCGATAAACCACCGATACACAGGATCAAATAAGGTTACCTCACACGAAGGTGAGTCCAGAGATACAATCACCATCACATTTTACATCACAGAGAATTATATTACAAGAATTTTCAAAGGAAGTACAAAGTTTCAAATTTAGAGGAAAGATTACAAACTGTAAAGCTATGGTTTTTGACAGCGGAAAACATACGCGATGATTTACAGTACGTCGTCAGGACGGATGTCATGCTAAGCCCGAGCACGACATCACTCGATATCACCAGTGCTGGCCGGGGACGGATCCCATTCCACGGACCAACCTTCTGAAAGAGCACAGGGCCAAGGCAGGGAAGAGTAGGGTTTTCCAGACATTACCTGCAAAACATATAACTAGCAAGGCTGAGTATACTAATACTCAGCAAGGCTTACCCAGGGTCGGGTATACTTAACCCATAACTAGACTTATGAAAGCTTATAATGGTTCTGGGTTTAATTTCAGCTGAAAAGCAACAAAGAGTAGATCCTTAATTTCAAGTTTTAGCTTTCAGATTCTAGTTAATTATCCATTCTAGGTAAGCACCTATAACTAAGCAAGCATGGTGTAATCTTTGGTCAAGCATCATCTTTGATAACCATAATATTGCTCTTGTTACTCTATGTAATAAAGGGATCAAGCAGTCTCAATCTTCGTGAGAGGCGGACGATTCTGAATCGAATTTAACCTTGCAAGGTAAACCTAACTCACACGCTTGGAACACCAAAGGGTCGTTCCAAAGCAACCGTTTGCCTTTCATTCCGACTCGTGGATCAGATCCACCACAAGCGACTGCAGGAACATACGCACATCACTCGTGCAGGACATACGTCTGTAGCGCGACTACAAAACCCGTATTCCTGGTTGCCCTTGCAACACGTATTTCCTCAGTCGAACATAAGTAACAAGAAGAAGCAAGACGAGTGGTGGGAGGTATGTCCACTCCTCAGGCCGATTGGCTACTAGGCTTGCCGCTTACCATATTTCGCGGTATGTGGTTAGTACTTTCAAATGCTTAACCACCGCTAACACACACTGTGGCCTTAACCAATTCAACAACACAGACGGGGTATCATCTCAACCATGATACCTCACAAAACTCCCGTCCGTCATCCTTATAGTGATAACAGGAATGTAAACATTACAACTCCTATATCGCGCGAGTGACAGGAAATCACCCGACTTCTACCGGCCCTATTAGCATAGCAGCTAGTCGGACTCAAGAGCTAGTATCCATCACATTGGTTCCTAGGAGAATGCAACTAGGGTTTCAAGCAATTCCTAAGAACTTAATGCATAGCATATGTAAATAGATATAGATTGCAGTGTAATAAAAATAGTAGGTTATGTCCGGGGCTTGCCTTTACTGGTGGGACTGAAGTCAGAAATGTCAATATCTTCCGAACTTTGGTTCGGGGCTTCAGTTAATTCCTTGGTGACATTCACTTGGTCTTCAGGAATATCCTCGGCAGACTCCAGGGAGATCTCGTAGGTACCATTGCCGAAGTAGTCGTATCTACATGTAATGCAACATTACATTCAAACGTGCACACAAAACTATTCTACTTCACAATAAAGTTACAATCTAGCACTCATCTAACAGACTACTCACACAGCAACCAGAAAGATCTGAATTAAACTTAGACAGAGCTTTAGGGGGACAACTAATTAAGAAGGACTATATGTTGAAGACTATAACAGACTCGATTGGATACAACAGAGGTTTAGCTGATTGATGTGCTTAGGTCGTGCCTAACAGAGGCGTGTCTATTGTGCGATCTTACTGATCTAGGGTTGTGTACTTTGGTCTAGGTAGTCGATTGACACGTGCACCGGTTTCCTGATTGATCGATGAAAACACCGATCACATTAGCAGAGGGATAATTCTTAAAATAGTTGTCTTGACTGAGATGTGCTTAAGTGTTATCCTAGGTAACTAGGTGTGGTTGTATCGGCTTGATTACGTCAGCACAACAATTGAGTGACGTACAGCCGATTGGAGTGTGGTTGAGGATATGTGACCGATAGATATATCGCCGATCTTTCAGAGATAAATCGACTGATAGAAGTATGTGGGCAAGGATGGGGAAACTAAGGATCGTTCGGCCGTGTTTGACCGGTATGGAAAAGCAACCAAAATCGGCTTGGGTCGGCCGATGGCAAAAACCCTAAGATCGTGTGTGTTTCTCTGATACATCGACTCTGTGCAGTCGATATAGAACAGAACAAAAGAATTGTATCGGCAGTAGCCGATACTAGAAAGGTAACAACCATATCATCTAATCGGTCGATGATAGAAGTATCGACTGACAGCTGTTACACAAAAACATCCTAGACTCAAGGAAAGCGGATGCTTAGCAGCTGAACTGATAGCCAACGCTGAAGCATAGCCGCAGAGATGTTTTGGCTAAGCAGCAGACACACAAGAACTAACGGGGATCCTTATACGACAAGGAACCTAAAGAAACAGCAATCAAGACGGGGATAATGTCTTGATGGCAGGGATATGAGCACTCATATGAAAGGTTTAACGAAACATCACATATTTCTATTTAAGATCTATATTCTATGGCTTACTTTTCAGTTATAACACAAGCATACAATATAAAGCACAACAAAACATTCATTCCCTAACATTTGACCTAAACCACACATCAAAGACTTTCACTCAAGATCACAACATAAAACTTATAGGTTTTGACTTAGGGTTTCAAACAAAACTGATTTTACATTTTTATGAACTTCGTATGAAAATCTATGAAATGTAGAAGTTCATCGATTTGAAATAAAGAAAGTTCTGGAAATCTTACAGAAAACACCCTAGAACTATCTAAAACGTAGCAATCAAGTCCCTGGTCCGGGAAAACAGATAACAGGATGTTAACGACGATATCCCGGCAAAGGAATCGCCGGCATTAAGAAGATTCAGTAGGTTAGGGCAAACCTTGAGGTAATTTCGGATGTGGAGGAAGAACAGGTAAAAAGTGAATTCCCGTGGCGATAGGATCAGCGAAGAGAAAAGCTCGACGACGACGAGACTCCATGGATGACAAAGAAGTTTGCCGGAAGGGGTTGCCGTGCTTGGTTGCATCGAGGCTCCTCCGAGCTCGTCACGCCTAACTGCCGCCTTCGCTCTATAACTTCTCCTTCCGACTTGCCGCGCCATAAGCGCTTCTCCGCCTCCACGAGGATCGAGGGAGCTCACCGTGCGTGGTTCCTCTGAGCTCACCGCATCCGGTCGCCACCTCCACACATCATCGCTCTGTACGTCGTCGCCCTGCATGGTTATTCTTCTTCCTCTTGTTGCCGAGCCCGCACTCGCCTCGGCCTGGCCGCGTCGCAGGTCCCTCCGCGGCCGTCCTCGCCTAGGTACTGCCGTGCGCGACCTCGTCGCCCTCCGTGCGGGTCTGTCCCGAGCCACCACGCTTCAGCTCCATCCGCGCATCTCCGCGCTAACAACGCCGCGCGCTGCCACGCCTCCACGCGCGTCGATCCGTCGCTCCAACGCCTGATGCCGCACCGCTTGCCTGCCCAAATCCAGTCCCCGCGCTTGCCCGCTCATGCGTGCTTGTTCGCACTGCTGTTACTCCACTCGTGCGCCTAAGCCGCTTCGCTCCAGCACCGCCCGCGAGCCGCTCCTGTTTCGCCACCGCGCACACCTGCTGCCACGCCACATCTGCTCCACGCTGACCCGAGCCGCTCACGAGTTTGCGTCACACCCACACGCCGCCAGCTTGCTGGGCACGCGCGCGTCTACTCCTGGGTCGAGCCGTGCCCACTTCCTGCGCGCCAGTGCGCCTTCACTCGCCCGCGCGCACGCGTTCGCTCCCGTGCACCTCCACGTCTCCCGCGCACGCTCCGCGCTCCTGCTGTCGTGCACGCCCGAGCCTTCCCCGTTCCACTCACCACCGTGCGCCATCTCGGGCCACCTGCTCCTGCCCAGCTCCCACACCTGCCTCCGCGCGCCCGCGTCCGCCTGCACGCCGCTGCTGCCTGGCCAGCCTCCGCCCGAGCCCGAGCCGCTCGCTCGGCTCCGCCCTGCGCCGCTTGGGCTCTGGCCGCCTTGCACCCTGCCGCCGCACGCGCCTGAGCCGCCTACGCCGCTGGCTTCCGCGCGCCCGCCTGGGCCGGCCCCGCTCCGTGGCCGCCCACTCGGGCCGCTCCGCGCCCGAGCCCGGCGCTCGTGCTCCGCCAGCGCCTCCCGCGCGCGCGGGCCGCTCGCCTGCCGCCGAGCCGAGCCGCCGCGTCGCGCCTGGGGCCTGCTCCGCGCGCGCCCCCGGCTCCCGCCGCCAGCCGCGCGCTCCTCTGGCTCCCGCCGCCGGCCGCACGGCCTGCTGCCGCCTGATGCAGGAGAGGAAGAGAAACAGAGAGAGAGGATACGGATCGGGACTGTGCTGCCGGTGGACAAAAGAAAGAAGGAAACGCCAGGGAAGGATAAGGAAGAACAGAGGAGAAGAAGAAAAGTAACTTCCCAAGGACTTATGCGTAATTATAGAAAATTGCTAGGACCTGTCTGTAAAACAAAATTTCACATCGATCTAAAACCCTAATGAAGAAATACCCAAAACGAAAGTTGGAGAGTTTTTCAAACTCTACAACATTGCTTTAGGGCCCAAATTCAAAAACTCAAAATTTATATTTTTACACGTGAATTTTTGAATAAAAGTCGGATTTGAATTGCTTTTGTCCTAAAGAATAAAATTTTATAACATTCAGGACCTAAATGCAAGTATTTATGACATGTCATGATGACGGGATAGAATCGTCATAATGATTGGATAGATATGTCATGATGACCTGCACTTTTACACTTTAGTCCTGATTGAATTTGAAAATTACTTTTGTAAATCAAATACTTACACAAAAGGACTTATACTTTTATAAAATTAAATAAACACCCTTATTTTTACCACTTTACCCAAAATTTTTACACACTTCAACATACACATTTCCAATGAAACTTTTGGATAAATAACTATATATTTTTACAAGGGATAAAATAAGGAAAATATGTTTACTTCACTTATTTTGAAATGAACCTAATCCTAATACATTTTGCAAAAACAACCCTAGGTTTTTTCGTAATTACAACAATACCCTTTTTACTTGCACTTTAAATTTTCAAAAAGTTTCACATAACACACACAAGCGTTACACTAACAAACACATATTTCACACTAACAAAATATATCTAGTATTGCAAGTACACGAACTGTCACAATTATACAGAAACTACTCATACCGATTTCTCTTCCAAACCGAAATCAGCAGATTTCCTAAAACTATGTAGATAGCTCCCTTCTTTACCAATTCTATCAGCTAAACCCCTGTTGTTTTCAATCGGCTCTATTGTAACCTTCAACAAATAGTCGATTTTAATCAATTGTCCAACTAAAGCTCTACCCAAGTTAGTTCTGATCTTTTTTATTGTTATATAAGTAATATGTTAAATGAGTGTTGAATTGCAACTTTATTGTGAGGTAAGATAGTTTTATGTGCACACTTTGAATGTAATGTTGCATTGCATGTAGATACAATTACTTCCGTAGACGGTACCTACGAGATCTCCCAGGAGTCTGCAGAGGATATTTCTGAAGACCAAATGAATGTCACTAAGGGATTATCTGCAGCCCCGAACCAAAGTTCGGAAGATAACAATACTAACATCCCTGACTCCAGCCCCACCAGTAAAGGCAAGCCCCGGTGCATAACCCAGTATTTCAATTTACTACAATTTATTACGTATATATTATATCTTGCATTAAGTCTAGGAGTTGAAATGGAACCCTAGATGCATAACTCCTAGGAACCAATGTATTGTACCTGAGTCTTTATCGAATAGATGCTTTGCTAATAGGACCGGTAGAAGTCGGGTGATTTCCTGTCACTCGTGCGATATAGGAGTTGATTGTTTACTATTCTGCAATCATTATAAGGATCATGGACGGGGTCATGTGCAGTATTATGACTCGGAAAGTTACCCCGTCTGTGTTGATAAAAGTTGATAAGGTCACAGTGTGTGGTAGTGGTGGCTAAGCGTTTGAAAGTACTAGCCACAAGCCGCGAAATATGGTAAGCGGTAAGCCTAGTACCTGATTGGCCCGGTGTGACATCCCGGCCCAACAAGGATGAATTTGAGCCCACTAGTGGCCCAATTGTGAGTGGCATGGCATGTGTGGGGAGTTGTCCCACCTTGCTAGTTGAGGGTGAGTCTCACCAACATATAAACCCAAGTGCCAAGTGCATTTCCACCCCCGGGTTAACCCTTTTACGCGAAGCGAGGATGAAAGCGTAAGCGGGGTTGGTGCGAGTGCGTGTTTTACTCAACGTGCGAGTAGTACTGAGCCATATTTGGAACTGGGGAGTTACAATTGGTATCAGAGCCAACCCTCGCAGTTACACGGGCGTGTGCGTGCTAGGGACGCGGACATATGGCGCATGGCGCGTGTGGACCCGTGTGTGGTCACACGGCATGGCATGTGTACCAGTACTAGACGCATGGACGACGTGTGCTAAGAGGGAAAGTTCCTGGTCAATTGCCCCAGTGTGCGGGTATGTTGCCGACGAGGACGTCGGGTCCTTTAGGGGGGGTGTATGTGACATCCCGGCCCAACAAGGATGAATTTGAGCCCACTAGTGGCCCAAGTGTGACTGGCATGGCATGTGTGGGGAGTTGTCCCACCTTGCTAGTTGAGGGTGAGTCTCACCAACATATAAACCCAAGTGCCAAGTGCATTTCAACCCTCAGGTTAACCCTTTTATGCGAAGCGAGGACGAAAGCGTAAGCTGGGTTGGTGCAAGTGCGTGTTTTACTCAACGTGCGAGTAGAACTGAGCCATATTTGGAACTGGGGCATTACACCCGGCAAATGGACATGTCTCCACCACTCAATTATTTAATTTTTGTTGTACACACGCACCGACGTGTCGGAGTACGTTCTGCGTAGCAGATAGGAGTACGATCATGTAGTCGCGCTACAGACGTATGTCCTGCACAATTGGTGTGCGTACGGTCCTGCAGTTGCTTGTGGTGGTCCTGATCCATAACCCAGAATATGAGGGAAATGGTTGCTTCGGAACGATCTTTGGATGTTCCAAGCGTGTGAGCTAGGTTTACCTTGCAAGGGTGAAATTCGATTCAGAATCGTCCGTTTCTCACGAAGATTGAGACTGATTATTCCTTCTGCCACATAGAGTAAGAACAGTAACCTTTGTTGAAATAATCTTGATGGATGCTAAACTTTACCTTGTTTGCCTAGTATAGGTGCTTACCTAGAATGGTTCATGAAACTAGAATTTGAAAGCTAAAACATGGAAGTTAGATCATACTCTTTGTTGCTTTTCAGCAAAAGAAAACAAGAACCTCTCAAATCCTCCATGGTCTAGTTATGGGCTAAGTATACCCAGATGACGCGTAAGCCTTGCTGAGTATTAGTATACTCAGCCTTGCTAGTTACATGTTTTTCAGGTATAACTTATGAGGACCAGACTCCTAAGCTGCCATGGCCCTATGCTTTGCCTCATGGTTGGTCCGTGGAGTGGGATCCGTCCTCGGCCAACACTGAACCTATCGAGTGATGTCATGCTAGGGCTTAGCGTGATGTCCGTACTGGCGACGTGTATAGTTGTCATGTTTTTAATTCCGCTGCCGCAGACTTGAAACCTTAAACTGGTCTGTAATAATTTCCATCAGTTGGAACTTATACTACCTTTAACAACTCTTGTAACATAAATGCCTGTGATGTAAATATGATGGCGATTGTATCTCTAGACTCGCCTTCATGCGAGTTACCTTGTTTGATCCTACTTTCGGTGGTTTATCGGGACGTTACCCGACAGGCCAAGGAGTTACACCGTTTGAAGTATGATTGGAGCCCTAGAGAGAGGACTTGCGTACTTGAACCGGTGTAATTCAGGTTGGTTCTGCCACACTACCGCTCGCCGTGCCTCTTCTTAGTCCCATAGTGTAACACCCTAATGTAAAATTTCATATTTTATAATGAGTTTAATTGGCTTTAATAAAGTTTCTAAGGTTTTTCTTTGTTTAGCTTGCATATAATTATAATTTATTTCACAGAGGATTAAAATTTCCTATTAGTTCAACATGGTTGCGCATTCATGCTGGTGCATAAATTTTATTTGGTTGAGTGCATAGGAGTTTGAATTCAAAGTTGATTTGAATTCAAATAGATTTGAGTTGGTTTGAAAGAGAAAGGGGAAAGGAAACTAGAAAAATAGTAAAAACCCTAAACCAGCCCAGCTAGCCCAGCAACAGCCCAGTCTCTCTTTTCTTTTCCCGCGGCCCGCTTCTCTCTTTCTTCCCCCGCGCTCGGCCCAGCTCGCGCAGGCCTAGCTCCTCTCCCAGCCCGTGCTCTCCCTCTCTCTTCCTCTGACTGCTCGGCCCCACCTGTCGGCGCCCCCGTCTCCTCCTTCCTTTCTTCTTCCCCGCATCACCGGCCGTGCAACGCCCGACCGCGATTCTCGCCGGCCTTCCCGTGCCCCCCCCCCAGATCCCCGGCTTCCCCCTTTAAACCACCCAGCGCCCCTTGAGCCCTAACCCTAAAACCTACGGCTGCCACCGAAGCCCTAGCGACACCGCCCACTTGCTCCACCGCGCAGAGCTCCTTGCGCTACCGCGGACCCGCCGCACCCCAGCCCCGGCCAAACCCCATTGCAGCTTCTCCTCGATGCCAGGAAGCTTCCCGAGGCCTCCACCCTCGACCTCCACGCCAGCAATCGTCGAAATTGCACCCGAGGACCGCCGCTGGTAATTTGCTCCGCCACCTCGATCCCTCGCCACCGGTGGTTCCCCGACCCTCTTGACCCAGTATCACCTCCGCAGGAACACCACGGGTAGACCGTGGAGCCCAGGAGCCCGGAGAACCCCTGCAGCAGTCCTCTCCACGAGCGCCGCCTCATCTCCACCGCCCGCCATCGACGTCGACCCCCCTGCGCTGCTTCTCCGACCAATCCGAGCCCTCGATGAGCACCAGCACCCTCTCCTGACCCTTTTGCGCTAGATGTTGTAGACCGTAGGCCGTTCCTGCAGCCGGAACACCGCACGCTGGTGAGCGCCGCCGCGCAGACCCGCCTCTGCCGCCGCGCGCGCAACCCCGAGCCCCGCTAGGGCCAGAAAGTGCCCCAGGTGGATCACGCGTGTCACATTGATTACGACAGACCCAAGCCCCGCTCGATTTGACCCCCGAAGCACCGTTTACGGTGAAGTCCGACGAACCCCGAGCCGCGCCGCCGCGGAAAGGAGTCGCCATCGTTACAGCGCCACCGCCCAGCGTCCCGATAGGTCCTGGACGTCCGATCGTGAACGGGCGATCCAGATTAGAACGATCCCAGATTAGGATCGGACCGTCCGATCCACCCCGCCCCGCACCCCCGATAGGAGATCGGACCGTCTGATCTAGATCCGACAGCCTCCGATCGAAGATACCGGTTAGCGCTCGCGCTTTTGCTAAAGAGTCCCTAGAGTTCTTAGAAATCAACCCGCAGTCCATGCTAGTTCAAAAGTAATTGCGTTTAGACCCTTTCTTTTATGTTTTAGACCCTGAGCTTCTTAGATATAGAACCCACCGTCCATCCCCTGAGTTTTGGCATGTTAGACACTAGATCTAACCTTTAATTATGTTTAAGTCCCTATTTTTTGCGTA
Organism: Panicum hallii; assembly: GCF_002211085.1. Classification (NCBI taxonomy): domain Eukaryota; kingdom Viridiplantae; phylum Streptophyta; class Magnoliopsida; order Poales; family Poaceae; genus Panicum; species Panicum hallii. The sequence goes on from NC_038044.1 coordinate 24,459,360, forward strand.
GAACCCCCTGGAACTTTCTGTTTTCTTACAGAAAAGCCCCTAGACCTTGTTTTAGCCCTAGTTTGCGCGTCTTAGCTCCGCTCTAGGTGGTTTTCGCGCTCACGCGATCATTGTAATGTGTAGGATAGTTCTAGCCTAGTTTTTTGCATTGTTTTATGTAATGTTGTACTGTTTCTTAGCTTTTGCTTTGGTTTGCATGTATGTGTATGTGCTGGACCGTGTTTTGGTGTTGCGATCGTGAGTAGACGTTGAGCCACCGGAGGAGTACCAGGAGCCACCTTCTTCAGATGCGTTGGAGCAATAGCCAGGAGAGTTTGAGGAAGGCAAGTATAACATGAACATCCTATCACTTTTAAATACAATTTCATACTGCATTTTAATACTGTATGCCTATAAGGATTTACTAGCTACTTTTATCCTCTATATAAATACCTTGGGTTGCATTTTGGTTAGTTGTTCTAGGTGCTGCGCTCTCACATATTATGGTCCTTTTTAATTAAATTTGATTAATGGTATATGCAACTTGATCCTGAGAGTGGCCCTCTGTGCTGTGTGCTTGAGCGGCTCACGTCTCGTTAAAATATATTTTTATAGAAACATGGTTTAGGGGGCCAGCACGGTGCTTAGTGCTTGGTTGGCCACTCTCCATAAGGACCGGTTCATATAGCGACAACCTGGGACAACCGCGCAACCACAAGACTGGAATGGGACGGTTTTGGCTTACTAATTAGGTCATTTTGGTTTGGGAGTAACTTACCTGCGGGGCAAGAGGGGTGGTAAGCTTCTATGGCCCTCGCGCTACGAGGCTTGGTCTGTGCTATGTGCTTGTACCCCCTCGAGGCTTGCTCCATGGTCGCTGATCCAGAATCCTTAGCGGTTACACCTTACCAATGTGTCCTTTGTAACGGCCTCATAGTGTGCTTACTAGTCATCTCACCTAAGGAAGTGTGATGAACAACTAGCGTAGCTCACGACTTGTGGGTAAAGATGTGCAACCTCTCGAGAGTGTAAAACTAGTATGCTAGCCATGCTCACGGTCATGAGCGGCCCAGATCCTCCGTCTGATTAGTGGGGTTTATCTCTGGTGGTTTGGCTTGGAATTCAGTAGACTCATGATTACTTTTAATTAATTATCCAGCAACTTGGGTTCATGGTAATTTAACTACTTGTAGTAAATAGGTTTTAATAAAATTTGCCAAGATTAAAAGCTAATGCAGTTGGGTCAGCTAACCGTAGAGCCTCATAATTCGTGTTATACTTGTTGAGTACAAGTGGTGTACTCACACTTGCTTTCTCTACTCTTCTGTTCTCTTTGAATATCTTCGACTGCTACTCAGTACCAGGCAACATGGAGGACTACATCAGCGGACTCGATGATTTCTAGGCGTTTGTCTCCCAGCCGACGTCCCTGTGGCGCCCTGTTCTTCATGTATTCATTTTACGCTTCCGCACTCCTTGAACCGATTCTTGATTCGGTTGTAATAAAGAATTTATTTACAATTTATACACTTTTATTCGTGATATGTGTGTGATATCTTGATAATTCTGTTGTATATATGCATGCCTTGATCCTGGCGCATATATGATTGCTCGGTTTATGTCCTTGTAAACAGGGTGTGACACATAGCATGACCAGGAGCCCCCTTTCGACTACTTCTACTCACTCGTGTAGTTGTATTTCACTTCTTTGGTTTCCTCTCCCCTCGACACCCGCCGGACCACTCTGCCATAGCCCCTGCCCGCCGCCGTGGACAGCTCGCCCCGCCCCTTCTCAAGCCACACCATCACTTCCTGCAGCTTCGCCGTGCTCCTGTGAAGCTCGCCCATCCTTCAATCGACTTCTTTGAGCTCCAATTTAGCCTTCCCGACGCTCGCCGCTGATCTTCTCTTCCGCCGTTGTCACGGTCGCCGTCAGTCACCTCTTTCCCGTAGCTGTTAGCCTCAATTGAATGCTGCAGTACATCACTCGTGGCTCACTGATGCTTGTGCGCAGGACCTTTGCCACCGTTGATCACCGGAGCACCGCCGTCATCATCAACCTCTCCGCCGCCACCTCGGTTTGCCGTGGAGATCTACTTCCTAACCACCCCAACCCTCGCCAAGGTGCTTAATCGAACCGCCTTACTTCCCTTGAGCTCCTGCCCAACCTCCAGTCCACCGACAGTGCGCCGCCACGCCGGAACACCATCGCCGTGGTTGAGCTCCATTGCCACCACCTCAATTCACCGCCGTTCCACCCCCTCCGGTCAACCCCGACCATCACATCACCCCCAGCTAGGCTCGCGCAAGCCCCCTGGTCCTCCCTGGCCGGTTCCCCCTCACCGCTGGCGATCACTGTCGCCGGAATTTGGCTGACGAATTTCAGCCTCTCTGTCCCGATGAACTAAGGACCTAATTTGCATTGATTTAAATCTTCCTGAGGGCCTGGCTGCAAGATTCCAATCCCTCCCCTCAATTCAAAATCAGTGATCTTTAGAAATTTGCAGAAATTCGTAGGAAACTCAGAAAGATGTCAAACCAGTTTTGTTTGAATCCTTGAAGTAATTCTACAACTTTTGTTACTAGAGTTTAATGTGAAACCAAATGCTTTTTGAGCTATTTTAAAGTTTAGCGAAAGGGTATCTTATGTGTAACTTTTGCATGCTAGCTCTATTGCTTGTAATTTTTGGTGTGTAGCCTGTTTATGCTATGAATGAGATTCTGTGAAAATTCACTTACAGTAATGAACCCTAGCTGGAACTAATTTAAACTTATGCAAATCAAGCTTGAAATGGTTTAAATTTATTTAAGCATGTTACTAAGGTTTTCCTGCTTAGATCTTTTTACCATGGGATGTTCTGTAATTAAGTAGTTCATAATAAATCTTTCAAGAATTTATGGCACTGTTTTATTTAAGGTTTGATTTTAAACTTGAAATTTGAACTTAATTAAAATGCTTTAGCTTCTATTTTTAGAAAATTATGAAAAATTCATAGTAAGCTTATTTGCTAGAAGTAAGCTTACCCACAAAAATTCAAGGCCATAACCTTTGTGGATTTCAAAATAAAAATCAAACTTGTTAACCTAATTCAATTAATTATGATAATTGAATTAAGATACCAATTATAGGGTTGAATTCAAATTTCTTGTATTATGAAGTTGTATTCATCCATTGCTAGATTGCAACTTTATCGTGAATTAAAATTCTTAACTAAAGAACCACCTAATTCAAATCATTGCATATCGTGTAGAGTCAGCAACACGCGACGACGGGGACTATGAACTAGTCCCGGAACACGAGCAAAGGTTTTCTAAAGACCAAGTGAATGTCGCCGAGGAATTAACGGAAGCCCCGAACCAAGGTTCGGAAGTTCTTGACATCCATGACCCCAACCCCACAAGCGAAGGCAAGCCCCGAACTTAAACCGCTATTTTATTACACTGCAAATTATATATTCATATATATCTACTTGTGCATTTAAGTTTCCAGGAATTGTATTGAAACCCTAGTTGGATATTCCTAGAAACCTATGTACTGAATAATAGAACCTGAGTCCGACTAGTTGCTAAGCTAATAGGACCGGTAGAAGTCGAGTGATTTCCTGTCACTCGCGAGCTTTATAGGAGTTGCATTGTGTACATTCTTGTAACCACCATAAGGATGACAGGCGGGGTTGTGATTCATGACGTTGGCAAGAACCCCGTCTGTGTTGATAAAAATTTGATAAGGTCCCTGTCACAACCGGTTTTTAAAGACAAAACCGAATGCATAACTATATGTATGCCTGGATCAAGTTCCATACATATAGTGACTTCATTAGTGAATAATCAGCAATAGTATCACGAAAAGAGAATTAAAAGAAAATTGTAACCAAGAAAATTGTAAAATGTAACCACAATGGAAAGGAGGGGATAAAAGAAAAGGATACAGAGTTAGATAAAAGCAGCATCAAGGATGAGATAAATGAAGAAGGATGAGGAATAAACAACAACAGGGTCAAGGATATGGTAAAATATAACTTTTATATCAAAATAGATCTTAGAAAACGACCATCGCTATCTAGGCTGACGTCCTACAGTCGACACAGCTCTAATACCACCTCTGTCACACCTGGTTTTTAAAGATGAAACCGAATGCATAACTATATGTATGCCAGGATCAAGTTCCATACATATAGTGACTTCATCAGTGAATAATCAGCAACAGTATCATGAAAAGAGAATTAAAAGACTATAAAGATTATCAGAGTTATACAGCTTATCCTGGAAACGAAGACTCCAAACTTCATAGGCAATCGACCGGGGGTTGCGCAGGCCTAGAACTCAGCATCATCTTCAAAAGACTTCAGATCACTTTCTCCTTTGAGCGGCAATTATAACAAGCATGAGTACACTTATGATTGGTACTCAGCAAGTGTTGGGAATTATATGACATGAAGGCCAAAATCAAGGAAAGGCTGACTGGCTTACTGCGATAAGCAATTTTAGTTGGTCAAATTTTATTAGCACCTGATTACTATGGCATAAGTTTATACCAAAACCCACATTATAAGAGATAGAAGAGATACAGCATAATCATAACCATAAACATAAACATAAACATGGTCCACGATAACCATAACCATAACCATAACCATAGTCCACTATTTAATTTATCCTCAAGTTCAATTATCATGTGAGGGTCCAAGCCGCTCTTAAACGTGAGCACGGCTGATATATCAGTTTTCACTCTGCAGAGGTTGTACACTTTACCCACAATTCGTGTCTCCCGATTTGCCCGAGATAGTTAGCCTCTTAAACACTTCCGAGGTGAGTGGCAAGGGATTCACTACGAGGCCTTTACAAAGATTCCCTAACTTATGACAATCCGCTAAGGTTTCAGGCCGCAGTGGTCATAACCCTCCCTAATGAGGAAATGCCTTAGCCAAGCACCACATATATCAATATGCCTCAAGAGGACCGGGCTATACCCCATCAACGCACTCCCCTCTTGCCCTTTCGGTAAGATCATCACAAGCTAGAGTTTCTAATTAATTAGCCAAGACCAGAGCCATATAGTATTGTGGTTGCACTGTTTTCCTGGGTGGTTCTCCATGTTCCGATTAAAACATCCAATCTTGTGATTAACATCACAAAGAGCATGAACATGGATAAAATAGGTGTAGCATCATCATTATTATCATCATGATTATATATTATTCCCAAACCATAACCAGTTGTAGCAACTAAGCAATAGCTACCGAACAATAAAGATGAAACCCAGGTTGACAAGGAATGATCATAAAGACTAGGCATATCCTTAATTAGGATCCATCAAAATTAGGATACATGCATGCATATAGAAAAAGTTATATTTATTGTGATTATTAGGATAAAATAATGATAAAGGAAACACTTGCCTTTCTTTTAAAGAATAGCTACTCAGAGTCTTCAATTCTTATTCTTGAAACTCTAAATCTTCAAAACTCTTCGATCACGCTCCTTCTAACGTTACACAAGCATCGGGCCCAAGCATACAAGCAAGCAAACAAACAAGAACGACTAAGAACAGATACAGCAAACAATACGAAAGTATTTAAAAGAACGTACAAAATGATAGGGCTCGTTGCTACGGTCACGAGAACGAAAGAAACGCGGAAAACGGAGCTAGGGTTGAAAAGATATAGCTATCGGAAGATTTATATTATAAAGAAATAAGAGAACTATAGGCTTTCATTGTTTTAATTTAGAAAACTAATATAAAAGATATAAGAGATAAGTATCGCTAATTATAATTAAGTTATATTATATTTGCATTTATAAAGATGAGGTACAACTTAATCAAAATTTTATATTAATTGTCTATGTACGAATTATTCGAATTAAACAATTAATTAGAAAGAAACCGGTGAGACATTTAAACGTCAAACTTTATGATTCGAGTTGAACTAAACAAATTAAATTACAAACACATTTAAGTTGATATTAATCAAATTAACATTAATTATGAAAACCGGAGTAAAGACTTAATTGGATTTTATTTTGGAAAACTAGATGAGAGGATATTATTCAAATTAGATTGATATCTAATTTTAAAAACAGGAATTATGGTACAACAACACTAGTATCGTTTAGGGTTTTAGAAGACTAACGCAAAAAGAATGGATCGAAATGGATCTAAAATGTGGAAACTACGCATGAAACAGCGCTGCAGGGACGTATACGTAATTAAGTATGGACTTCGGGGGTTAGCAGGAAAGAAATTCAAGACACAGAAAATAGTGCTTACAGATACAGAAAAGATTAGGGTTAGATCTGAAAAATTCTACGGTGGGGCTGGATTGAGAAGATGTAATAGATCTAGGGGGTTTTCTGCAAATTTTGCAAGACACGGAAATTTACAAGATAATTACAGAATCTTCCAGGGACTAATTTGTAACAGCTTCACAGCACAGCTCCAATGGCGGCGGCGGGTACTGTAGCTCAAATTCCCGTCAATTTTGGGCAACGGAGATCGCGGGAAGCGGGGCAAATGAAAGAGGACGACGAGGGGATTCCATTCCATACCTTACTTACCGCGGGGACGCATCGTGGTGATCGAATATTGCGGAGGAAGATGCGGCACCTGTGCTGTTCATCTGTTCGGGGCTTCTAGGTGGCAGCGCTCCTGCTGTTTGTTTTGGTGGCTGTACTTCTGGCTAGGGCCGGCCATGCGAGGAGGAGATGCGGCAGGGGCTATGGGGAAGGAAAGGTGCAGGGCACGTTTAAATAGACTTCGACATATTGTGCTGGGCTCAAACTCGCACGAGGATAAGGACACGGCGATGCATCGGGCTAGGACTCGTTCTTGAGTCTAGATTGCCCACGGGAGGCGAGATTGGGCTGACCAGCGGGTCCTACCATTTAGCGAGCAAAGAGAGGAAGGACGAGGTAACGGAAAAAGGAAACAAGAATGGCCGAGCGAGTTTGATTATGGGCCGAAACAGGTTTAGATAAGGGCCGAATGTGAAAATGCGCTGACCAAACTGGTTAAACAGGAACGGGCTATTCGAGAACGTGAAAAATATAAAAGAGGGAAATCAGGCCGAGTCGTCGAGGCTGACGGCAATCGAACATCATCAGAAAAATATCGAAGACGAGCCACGAGGTGTCGTTTTCAAGCATGACTTCATCGGGGGAAACGGTTAGAGGATCGAGAGCTTGATAGGACATCTTAAAGATTCGGAGAGGACAAGATTAAAAGGACGTACAACAAGATACGGCTTGGTCCGACTGCGATGAAAATCAAAATAGAAATATTTTTCAGAACACATTTTCAAGTTTAAAATAAATCTGGAAAAGTCTAGATAAATATTTCAAACCAAGAAAAATATATCCGGAAGAATCCCAAAATTTTTCGAGAAAAACTCGGGAGTTAATTTGGGTCACGAGGATTCCAAATAAAATATTTGGGACTCATGAAAAATAATTTTAGAGCTTTCCAAGTAAAAAAATGGATCTAGCTATTGGATAAATAAAATAATTGCCAGAAAAATCTTTAAAATTCTCGAAAAATCCTATTGATAGATGAACATATTGTAAAAGACATTCACATCCTAAAATTAAATATTTTAGGGTGTGACAATCGCAGTGTGTGGTAGCAGTGGTTAAGCGTTTGAAAGTACTAGCCACATACCGCGAAATATGGTAAGCGGTAAGCCTAGTAACCGATCGGCCCGAAGAGTGGACATACCCCCCAGCACTCGTATTTTTGTTTTTTCCACGCACCGACGTGCGGGAGTACGTTCCGCATAGCGGACAGGAGTACGGTCATGTAGTCGCGCTACAGATGTACGTCCTGCACATTGGTGTGCGTATGGTCCTACAGTCGCTTGTGGTGGCACTGATCCACGAGTCGGAATGAAAGGCAAACGGTTGCTTCGGAATAATCATTGGATATTCCAAGCGTGTGAGTTAGGTTTGCCCTTGCAAGGTTTTGAAATTCGATTCGAAATTGTCCGTTTCTCGCGGAGATTGAGACTACTTGATCCCTTTGCCACATAGAGTAATAAGAGCAACCTAATGATGATCAAAGATGATGTTTGTTCAAAAAGTTCCACCATGCTTGAGTAGTTATAGGTGCTTACCTAGAATGGATAACCAACAAGAACCTGAAAGCTAAAAGTTGAAATTAAGGACCTACTCTTTGTTGCTTTTCAGCTGAAACTATATCCTGAACCATTATAAGCCTTCATAGTCTAGTTATATGGCTAAGTATACCATGAAACGGGTAAGCCTTGCTGAGTACTAGAATACTCAGCCTTGCAATGTGACTTTTGTTCCAGGTATTCCCCCTGAGGACTCTACTCTGCCTGTACCATGGCCCTATGCACTACCCGATGGTTGGACCGTGGAGTGGGATCCGTCCCTGGCCGACATAGGACCTTCCGAGTGATGTTGAGCTTGGGCTTAGCTCAACATCCATTATGCGATGTCTGGTAGTGTCGTGTCTTATTTTCCGCTGTAGATACTCTAATGTTAAACAGTTTTGTATAAATTTGTACTAGTTAGGTCTTGCTACTATGTTGAATACTAATGTAATATTATGCCTATGATGTAAAAATGGTTGGTGTTTGTATCTCTGGACTCGCCTTCGTGCGAGGTACCTTGTTTTGATCCTGAGTTCGGTGGTTTTATCGGGACTTTACTCGACAGACCACGGGGTTACACCGTTTGAAGTGCGCTTGAGCCTTAATACCTTCCAAAAAAGGATCAGCGCATTTGAGCCGGTGTAATTCAGGTTGGTTCTACCACAGCTGGTATCAGAGCTAATAAGTGTACAACCGGAGATATGAATTGCCTTAAAAATACTTTTAGTATAAAAAATTGGACCAGCAAAGTATTTTGCAAAACTACGTTGGTTTTGTTAAGGATTGTGCTTAGTACGTAAAGCCCTAGGGTAATGTTAATAAGGGAGTTAGAGGTTGCTATAGTATATATATATAACTCTAACTTCCAGCATTACTTTTTCTGTTAAAATTTAAATTTATGCACAACCAAACTTTACATTCTGTAATGACACCTTCGACGATGTGGTAAAAAGGTAAAGATGCTCAGCTAACTGGGGAGTTAGCCTTCCCGTCGGTGATGCGAACCGAACGCTGTCTCTCAAGCAGTGGCTTACTTGAGATGCTGCCAATATATCAACTTAGGTTGATTATATTGATAGTATATGGTTAGGTGCAGGGTATGGCGATCGCTGTTCATACCCCCACATTTTTGCGGTACCCCCGTGAATACGTTGTTTCGATAACGTATGTTAACATTGTCTGTACGACGGTAATTGTACAGATACTATTTCTATAGTGAACAGTAATATTTGGGAACGCTTTCATGACATGCTGGCATGAAGGGTTCATTGGATATATATACTATATTTTTCTACGGGTACGCTAACCACGAATCGATAGGTTCTGTATGGTTAAGATCTGTCGACTAGATATTATAGGGAGAGACGTATCTATGTTATGCCACCGTAATTTACAACGTAAGACCTAGATTACTGGGCAGTTATTTTTAGTTCGTGAGGACGTTAGTGCGTGCATGCATCTTTGAATTGATTATAAATTAAAACTCGTGTTTATGTGTGATGGGGATACTTAGAGTGTGGTTATCCATAAGTGCAGCCTAGAAATGATCACACAGCCATAGGGTTTAGTATCTTGGTATCTTTGTTTCATCCGCCAAATCTATCGTAACTATCTAATCTCCAGTCCTTGCTGTGACCAGATTCAAATATCTTGTTCCATTTACCTTGTGAGTTCTTAGTTGGATGTATATCTTGGTGCATTCCAACATTTTCTTGAGTTAACTCACATTTTTCCGCAGCCTTCTTACAACTCTAAGGAATTTATATCTAATCTAACATTTGAATCCTTTTGATTCAGATGGCAAATGTTCAGAGGATTTATTGGGATGCTGAGGCATATGCTCATACCGCTTGTCTGAATTGGGAGGGGTTTCCGAAAATCTTGTGAGATACACTTCGTATATTTCACTACCGGTACCCACCCCAATATAAGGGTTGTGAGTTTGCAGAGGTCGGAGTCCCTCGATGTCATGCTACTGTTACTATTCCCCAACATCCTATCCTTGAGTGACAATCTATTGAGATAGAAGTTGTCGGATATCGTCTCGTGGACACCTTTGAAGCAGCAGCCCTCAAGGCTATTACCACCTTTTGTGAATAGCATCCGGAGGAAGTAGCGGCATATCCAATTGGACTGTTTCCGGCAGTCTTTGCACATGATGCTGAGTGGATCTACAGAACAAACCATTTTGGACATTTAGTTGGAACTCTCGCTGAAGAGACCCTCAAGACAGTGATCAGGTATATGAATGCTTAGTATCGATTCCAGTCACTTAAGCAAAAATGTATGGAAGATATGGTGAATCTGGCGCAGGATTTTCATAAGAGTCTTACCCTGAAAGAAGACCAAATTCATTCGCTTGGTCAAGGAATTGCCAGGAGAGATACTACCATTGGACATATTGAGATGCTCCAAGAACAGCAAATGCCTCCTCTTGTGCCAAATGAGTTAGAAGAAGAAGAGGAAGATTCAGAAGAAGAACCTAAGGAAATTGAAGGTGTGTCTGAAATAGATTCGGAACATGGAAATCCAGAACCAAATCCTCAGCTCAATCATTCCTCATCTGACAGCCATTCTTCATCTGGTAGCCAGTCTTCTGTGGGCAACCTCGACGACTTCTAATTCATCCTTGTCGTCGATATCCTAGTTGTGTTTAGTGTAGAATGGTGTGACATAAGGAGTTTGTAATCTAGTTTGACCTAAGAGCCACTTGTTGTATTATATGTGGCAAGAATAGGTATGGTTGAATGGTAATGGGTAGATTACCAAGCTGTAATATACAGACCACCAGTTATGATCTATAAACTCAAGTTCCTGTTCAGTCATCCATCGATCTGTCAATCTGTTGTGCTATCTTTTCATGTTCCTTTTGGTGTGGTATATTCTGAAAATGGAAGCAAGAATAACTTGATGTAATGGACATCTTTCATGTTTTTCAGATGGTTGGTGTTACGCGTGGAACTCCCGAAGGGTTTAGGCCAGACCAGACTAGCAGTTCTCAACAACCGCCACCACCACCTCCAAATCTAGCAGAGGTTATGGCACGACAGACTGAGCTTCTCAATCTGTTAGTACAGGCCCAACAGAACCAGCATCGCCAGCAATCACGAGGAGGTCGTGATGACCTCAACCCCCAAGTGGCAAATTATCAGGATTTCCTCAGTAATCAGCCCCCATTTTTCAGTAAAGCTGAAGAACCCCTAGATGCCGACGCCTGGCTTCCTACCATCAAATCGAAGTTCGCCCTTCTTACTATACCTTGTGCAGACTCAAGTAAAGCTAACTTTGCCGCCCAGCAACTTCATGGTGCTGCCCACGTTTGGTGGGATAACCATTGTGCCAAGCAACCTGATGGCCATGTTATCTCCTGGGAAGAATTTCGAACTGCCTTCCGAGAACACCACATACCTAAAGGACTCATGGAGCGGAAGCTGAATGAATTCCTGGCACTCACCCAAGGCACCCGAACAGTATTGTAGTATGCACAGAATTTTAATCATCTATGCCAATATGCAGGCTATCACGCCGACAATGATGCCAAGAAATAGGATCATTTCCGTCATGGCTTCAGTACCAAGCTCAAGGAACGCCTGAATCTTGTCAAGGCTAATACTTTCAGTGAGCTGGTTAATATGGCTCTAACCTAGGAGGATTGCATCACGGCCCATCGTGCCGAGAAGAAACGAAAGACTCCCACTGGATCCTCAAGTGTTCAGTCACCGAGGTATCGTGTTGTTCCCAACACACAGTTCAGAGCACCGCCACGGAATGCCCCACCTGGCAGACTGGTTTTCCACCCACCTCAGCAACAAGGAGGGTATTGATCTCCAGTGCCTCCGCAACAGTCGCAACAGTTTGGCCCACGGCCAAATAATCAACAGTTTCAGCAGAGGAGTAGCACTAATCGCTGTTTCAACTGCGGGAGTGCGGATCACTTCATCAAGGATTGTCCTCGACCTAGGAAGCCTCCTCAAGGGTAGAGTTCGAATCAGAGCAATCAGGGCAAGGGCAAGAAGCGAGTAATGCAAGTCCGGCAAGGGCGAGTCAACTTCACCACCCTTGCAGAACTTCCAGAAGGAGCCCCCATCGTGACGGGTACATTTTCTATCAACTATAAACCCGTTATTATCTTATTTTATTCCGGTGCAACTCATAGCTTCATTAGTGACAAATGTGTTGCCCGAGTGGGACTTGACTCTTGTCAAGCCAAGGGGTCGTACATAATCTCAACCTCTGGAGGAAAGATTGGTTCCAATCAACTAATTAGATGTGTGCCAATACAGTTGGGTAGCAAAGAAATAAAAACTGATTTGGTTTTGCTTCCTTTAGAGGGTATGGATATCATACTTGGGATGGATTGGATGACCAAATATAAGGTATTGTTAGATACCTCTTCCCGAGTTATTGAGATTGACTCACCATATAATGGAGCCACTACCCTCTATCTACCCCAACAAGAGTACGGCTGCTCTTGTGTTTATGCAATCACAAATATCAAATTAGAAGATATTCCTATAGTCTGTGAGTATCCCGATATCTTTCCAGACGATTTGCCTGGAATGCCACCAGATCGGGATATCGAGCTCATTATTGAGCTCCAACCTGGTACAGCTCCTATCTCCAAAAGGCCATATCGAATGCCGCCCAGTGAATTAGCTGAGCTAAAAATCCAACTTCAAGATTTTGTTGATAAAGGTTTCATACGCCCAAGTGCTTCACCTTGGGGATGCCCTGCTCTCTTTGTCAACAAAAAGGATAATAGCTTAAGGCTATGTTGATGAGGACATGACTAATATGCATATGACCAAGGCCCAAGCGAAGATAGAGTTCAAAGCCCAATCCACCTTGAAGTCCGATTTATTCGCGAGTCCGGTTCGGACTGCAGGAGCAGGCCTCACGAAAACGGACGCCCAGGCCACATACGGTCTCCGTTTTGGGCGTTCTATATATCGTTGGAAAGCTAAGGAGATAAGCTTTCCAACCCAGCTGATACCATATCAAAATACACTCGAAGTCGATGGGAATCGTCAAAACAACATGACGACCAGAATCTGCCCGGATGCAGCGACGCCAGTTTTTGGGCCCGAAGGCCTTGTACTCCCTAGGGTTGCCCGGCCACCCCCTTGGCCGCTCCCCCTAGCCTCTCTGGTTTAGGGTTTAGGGTTTTGCTTAGATTATTCTATCGAGAACAGTTTCGCCGCCGTGTCGGTTTGTGAGACCCCAACTTTGAGATTAATCTTTCATCTGCAGAGTCACTTCTATTAAGCTACGTTCTTTCGAGTTCTTGTTTGTGTTCTTCGTTGCGCTTGCAGGGATTAGCCTTCTTGGCAAGGTCAACCGGGTTGTGAGACGGTTGATAACCAGAGGAGTTGTGGTGCTAAGATTGCTGGATTCGGGTCTTAGGAACTGAAGCCGGAACGGTGTGTCTCGCTCCGCCTACAACGAGAGTTATCCAGAATCTGACGGAAGATCGGGAACCCACGTCCCCATTATTTGGTATCAGAGACTCAGGTTTACTGTCAGGTTTCACATCTATCTTTAGTTTTATCAATTTCGCCATTGTCCCACAGTCCACCAAAAAGCACTAGAAAATTTTGTGTTCGTGCTGTTTTCCCATCCCATTAGCCCTTTTAAGCCATTGCATATTTTGATATCAGAGTCCGCATCATTGAGTTTGTGTCCATAGTTGTGGTCTTGTTGCTGGTTTAGATGGAGTTCTTAGATTGGTTTGAGTTTTGCATCGTCTCACCGTGTCCATTTCCAGCCCGTCATCACGTCCGGTTCGGACTTGTCTCTGTCCAGTTTGGTATTTTGTTGATATCTCTTGCATACAAACTAAGATTTTTGTGTTCTAATACTTTCTGGAAAGCTTGTGAAATTATTTACAACTTTATCAATTGTGAGAATTCCAGAAAACGTAGTTATCTGCGCCTAATCTGTATTGGAAGTCAATCTGTTGGTGACCCAGAAATTTCTGAGTAGTCTGTATTTCGGGGTCAATATCTTCTACTTCCTTTATCCAAAAGAGACTTTCCATATATTGCAAAGAAAGAGAAAAGGAGGATCTACAACTTCCGTGTTGTAAGTTTTCGTGTTTGAGGTCTCTAAATTTGTCAAACAGCCTGTATAAATTTGTGTAGCAAATCTGTAATTTCCAGACAATAATTTTGTGATAGTGTGGAGTTTTCTCTTGCTCTTGTGGCACTTTTGAATAGAAAAAGAAAGAAAGAAAAAGGCAAGAGCATAAAAAAGAGCCGCACACAAAAAAAAAAGAAAAAAATCAGAAGTGCTTGCATCCTTTTGTGTCCTTTGTGCTTGGTATATATCGCTTGCTTGCTTGAACTAGTTCTAGGAACACGTTTAGGCCAGCAACATTGATAAGTACTTTGGATATTTATTCAATTTTTGCTATCTGATTTTCAATTGTGCTAATCCTTGCTACTAAATAAAGCCCCCCGAAGATCCACATATTACTTCAGATCAGTACATCCAGAGGATCTTGCAATCTTGGTACCACTTCCTCACAGGTATCACGAACCAGCCACCAGTTGTACCATCCTCTGCTTTGCATTGGTAAGAACACTTGTAAGAGCTTGGTAAGACATGCGAGATTGTGTTTCCACCATCCACATCCACATATAGTAGTTGATAGGGATAACCTTTTGTGTTTTCTCTTGTCTACTTACTAACAATGTCAGGAAACACTGAGATTGCTCAACGAGTGCTGAGTTCTCAAATGGAGAAAGTGGAGCAAAATCAATTCAACAATTTGTTCCAGACTTTCTTTGCTGTGATGGAACGATGTTGCCGAGTCATCATTGATGGTGACACTTGCAACAACCTTGCGAGTTTAGAGCTGGTCGAGAAGCTTGGTCTGACCACAAAGCCACATCCACATCCATACTACATGCAATGGGTAAATTCTTCCGATAAGATTAAGGTAACTGAATTTGCACATATTGAATTTAGCATTGGTTTTTACAAGAGTAGTGCTGATTTTGATATAGTACCCATGCAAGCATGTCATTTATTGCTAGGAACGCCATGGCTTAATATAAATAATATGGTACATAAAAAGGTTGCAAATAGATATTCTTTCAACTACAATGGTAGAAAAATTACACTTAAATCTATGACCGCAACTGAAATTTTAGAAGCCGATCTTGAAAGAGCAGAGAGAAGAAAGAATGAGCCTTTTAGAAATGAATGGATTATTTCAGATGTTACAGTGCCTTCCTCTAAATTAAAGATATCGCTTTGTCTTCTGTTGGACCTAATATTTTGCAGCATGTATCTAAAACAGAAGACAAGGTGATAGAGAATGAATAGGTAATTATCTCAGGTAAGAGCTCTCTTGATGTGCTGAAATTGTCCACCACTCATGTTATAATAGAGCAACATTTAGTGGACACCAAATCTGAATTGACTTTGTCACATGATAAATATTCTACTGATTTTTGTAATAAAGAAGAGTTGTGTGATAGTTCTATGTTTATCCCTATGCCACAACTTGTGAAGGAAACTGATCCTTTTATTTTGGAACCAAAGACTTATGCTAAAAATAAACATTTGATTCCAATTGCTACAGAAAAGGATGAAAGGAAACTGTTGTCTTCTTTAAATACTTTAGGTTATATAGAGTTTGATACTTTGTGTGCACTTAGTAGTTTGGAGGAGAAATTTAAATGTGTTGGATTGCCATGGTTATCTCGATGTACATATCACTTTATTAGCAATTATAATTGTAAAGGAGAGTACATGGTGCATCGTGTTTATATGTGTTCAAATCTGAAATCTCCTTTTGCTGTACAATAATTTGATGAAAAAGAGGGCTATTTTAAGACTAATCGTATCACGTAGAGTTCCTCTTGTTCTTGTTTGTTTGTTTTGTCACAACAGGTTCAATTTCAAGAAGGGGAGCAACGCAGGATCATGTCAAGAGTGGGAACAACTACTTCCGCAAGCATCAGCGACTTTGAGTCGAGGACAACTCAAAACCAAGAAGGGAAGAATGATGAGGACATGACTAATACGCATATGACCAAGGCCCAAGCGAAGATAGAGTTCAAAGCCCAATCCACATTGAAGTCCGATTTATTCGCGAGTCCGGTTCGGACTGCAGGAGCAGGCCTCACGAAAACGGACGCCCAGGCCACATACGGGCTCCCTTTTGGTCGTTCTATATATCGTTGGAAAGCTAAGGAGATAAGCTTTCCAACCCAACTGATCCCATATCAAAATACGCTCGGAGTCGATGGGAATCGTCGAAATAACATGACGACCAGAATCTGCCTGGATGCAGCGACGCCAGTTTTTGGGCCCGAAGGCCTTGTACTCCCTAGGGTTGCCCGGCCACCCCCTTGGCCGCCCCCCTAGCCTCTCTCTTCTATATACACAGCAGCCGCCATTAGGTTACGGGGGTTTTGCTTAGATTATTCTGTCGAGAATAGTTTCGCCGCCGTGTCGGTTTGTGAGACCCCAACTTTAAGATTAATCTTTCATCTGCAGAGTCACTTCTATTGAGCTGCGTTCTTTCGAGTTCTTGCTTGTGTTCTTCGTTGCGCTTGCAGGGATTAGCCTTCTTGGCGAGGTCAACCGGGTTGTGAGACGGTTGATAACCAGAGGAGTTGTGGTGCTAAGATTGCTGGATTTGGGTCTTAGGATCTGAAGCCGGAACGGTGTGTCTCGCTCCGCCTACAATGAGAGTTATCCAGAGCGTGATGGAAGATCGGGAACCCACGTCCCCATTATATGTGTCGATTATCGTCCACTCAATGCGGTCACTATAAAAAATAAGTACCCTCTTCCCCGCATTGACATCTTATTTAACCATCTAGCTGGAGCCAAAGTCTTCTCTAAGATTGATCTGTACTCTGGTTATCCTCATTCCAAAAATAGTTTTCTCAACCAGATATGGACTTTATCAATATCTGGTTATATCTTTTGGACTTACTAATGCACCAGCATACTTCTTGTATCTTATGAATTCAGTCTTCATGCCGGAGCTTGATAAATTTGTTATAGTTTTTATTGATGATACTCTGATATACTCTAAGACCGAAGAAGATCATGCTGATCATATACGTATCGTTCTTCAACAACTACGTGATCATCGCCTTTATGCCAAATTCTCTAAATGTGAGTTTTGGCTTGATATTGTAAAATTTTTGGGACATACTATCTCCAATGAAGGCATATCGGTTGATCCAACCAAAGTTCAGGAAGTTATGGATTGGAAGCCTCCAACTTCAGTCCATCAAATTCGTAGTTTCCTTGGATTGGCAGGATAGTATCGCCGATTCATTCCAGACTTCTCCAAAATAGCCAAAACCATGACTGAGCTACTCAAGAAGGAGGTTAAATTCCATTGGAATGACAAGTGCGAAGAAGCATTTCATACATTAAGAAAGCTTCTAACCACTGCTCCAGTATTAGCTCAGCCAGATAGTACCAAGCCATTTGATGTCTATTGCGATGCTTCCGGAACTGGACTTGGTTGTGTGCTTATGCAAAACAACCGGGTCATTGCATATGCCTCCAGAGCACTCAGGAATTATGAACAAAATTATCCAACCCATGATCTTGAGTTAGCAGCTGTTATTCACGCTCTCAAGATTTGGAGACATCATCTTATGGGCGCCAAGTGTAATATTTATACTGACTATAAGAGCCTCAAATACATCTTTACTCAAGCTGACCTAAATATGAGGCAAAGGCATTGGTTAGAATTGATCAAGGACTACGATCTTGAGGTTCACTACCATCCCGGCAAGGCCAATGTGGTTGCGGACGCACTTAGCCGTAAGGCACATTGCCATTGCTTATCAGTAGAAATCTTCTGTGAAACTCTTTGTTATCAGATAAGAAATCTCAATCTGGAGATTATTCCTCAAGGTAGCCTGAATCTCATATCTATCGAATCTACTCTTCAAGATAGAACCATCATATCGCAATTGCATGATTACAGTATCAAAATTATCAAACAGAAACTATCTCAGGGAGAAGCAAAATATAGATATTTCCACACTAATCATCAAGGAATTCTATGGTTCAACAATCGTATTGTTGTACCTAAGAATCATCAACTTCGTAAACAAATCCTTGATGAAGCACATCTATCCAAGTTTTCTATTCATCGTGTAGTACTAAAATGTACCAAGACCTTAGGCGAAACTTTTGGTGGACCAGGATGAAAAGAGAAATTGCTAAGTATGTATCCGAGTGTGATACATGCCAGAGAGTCAAAGCCAGTCATCTAAAAGTGTCCGGTACACTCCAACCCCTACCTATTCCATCATGGAAGTGGGAAGACATTAGTATGGATTTTATCATTGGTCTTCCCAACACATCTTAGAGGTATGACTCCATCTGAGTAATCATTGATAGACTCACCAAAACTACCCACTTTCTTCCTGTGCATACAACTTATACTGCCAAGAAATATGCCGAAGTCTATCTTGATCAGATTATTCGTTTGCATGGTGTCCCTAAGACAATTATTTCTGATCGAGGGGCGCAATTCATTGCACACTTCTAGGAGCAATTGCAGTCTTCTCTCGGAACCAAGCTTATTTGAAGCTCTGCATACCATCCACAAACTGATGGACAGACTGAGCGGGTTAATCAGATCCTTGAAGACATGCTCCGAGCTTGCATCATTCACTATGTTACAAACTGGGATAAATGTCTAGCCTTGGCTGAATTTTCTTATAACAACAGCTATCAGTCCAGTCTTCAAATGGCCCCCTTTGAAGCGTTGTACGGTCGAAGATGTCGAACTCCTTTGAGTTGGTCTAAAACCGGTGAACGCCAAATCTTCGGACCAGATTTAGTTACCGAAGCTGAAGATAAGGTCAAGCTTATCCAAGCCAATCTTAAGGCCACCCAGTCTAGATAGAAAAGTTATGCAGACCAAAGAAGAAAACCAATACAATTCTAAGTAGGAGATTATGTCTATCTTCGGGTATCTCCTACTAAAGGTGTTCAACGTTTCGGCCTAAAGGGAAAATTAGCACCTCGATACATCGGACCTTTTGAAATCACCAAAGCCTGTGGCCCAGTAGCTTACAGACTTCGTCTTCCTACTCAGTTGGCTACCATTCATGATGTTTTTCATATATCTCAACTCAAGAAATGTATCAAAGTGCCTACTAAAGTCATTAAACAACAAGCCATCAAGATTGAGCCTGATCTATCTTATATCGAACAACCCCTTCAAATTCTTGATACCAAAGAGAGAAGCACTAGAAGAAAGAAGATTAAAATGTATAAGATCTTGTGGGACCACCATACTGCAGAAGAAACCACCTGGGAAACTGGAGACTATCTTCAAAAAAATTTCCCCGATTTTCTTAAAACTCCTTAGGTATCCATCTTCCATCGTATCATTTCTGTAATCTCGGGACGAGATTCCTTTTAGGGGGGAAGGTTGTGACACCCTAGGTGTCAAAATTGTAACACACTAGGAAAGAATGTGTGATGTAGGTATTGAATTGAGTGCAATTGTGTGGATGTGTGAAAATAAGGACTTGTGTGTAATTATTTTAAAAATATGAGTCCTTTTGTGTAAAATATTTGAATTACAAAGGTAACTCTTAAATTTCACTAGGGGTCAAAATGTAAAAGTTTTAGTCATCATTACATTAACTAAACTTGCAAGTCAGTCCAAAAGTATATGGAATTTACCTAACTAAGGACAAAAACTTTGAAAAGTTTGAATTGAGTCCAAAGTTTTTAAATAAAGTTCCACCCTTTGGGTTTCTGGGTTTGAACCCTAAATAGAAGTTGTAGGGTTTGAAATGTTCTACAACTTTTATTTTGACCATATTCTCATTTGAGCTTTAGAATAGTGGGAAATTTGGTCCCTGGCGCCCCCCTTCTTTTTCCTTCTCTGCTTTCCCTCTGCCGCGCCGCAGTGCCACCGCAGGACGTCGTGCCGCAACGCCCGAGGCTACCCCCTGCTCCAGCGCCGCTCCACGTGCCGCCCCCGTGCTCACCCACTGCCTCACCTCCTTCCTGCTGGCCCTCCCCGAGCCCGCCACGACGCTCTGCCGTCCGCCCGAGCTACCCCCTTTCTGTCGCCGCAGACCGCCGCCGCTCATCGCCGCTACAGCCCTGTTGGTGCCATCTCCTGCTTCTGGCAGCACCCACACGTCGCTCTCCGGCCGGCCGCTGCCCTAGTTCTTCCCCGCTGTCTTCCCCCGAGTGCGCCACGCCGCCCCGCCTCTGCCCAAGCTCCGCCCGTGGCCGCCACGCACGCCGTCGATCGCCAGCAGCAGCTACTGCTCGCCGTGCCTCTTCTTAGTCCCATAGCATGACCAGGAGCCCCTTTTCGACTACTTCTACTCACTCGTGTAGTTGTATTTCACTTCTTCGGTTTCCTCTCCCCTCAACACCCGCGGGACCACTCCGCCACAGCCCCTGCCCGCCGCCGTGGACAGCTTGCCCCACCCCTTCTCAAGCCACACCATCACTTCCTGCAGGTTCGCCATGCTCCTCTGAAGCTCGCCCATCCTTCAATCGACTTCTTTGAGCTCCAATTTAGCCTTCCCGATGCTCGCCGGTGATCTTCTCTTCCGCCGTCGTCACGGTCGCCGTCGGTCACCTCTTTCCCGTAGCTGTTAGCCTCAATTGAATGCTGCAGTACATCACTCGTGGCTCACTGATGCTCGTGCGCAGGACCTTTGCCGCTGTTGATCACCGGAGCACCGCCATCGTCGTCAACCTCTCCGCCGCCACCTCGGTTTGCCGTGGAGTTCTACCTTCCCGACCACCCCAACCCTCGCCAAGGTGCTTAATCGAACCGCCTTACTTCCCTTGAGCTCCTGCCCAACCTCCGATCCACCGCTGGTGCGCCGCCACGCCGGAACACCATCGCCGTGGTTGAGCTCCATCGCCGCCGCCTCGGTTCACCGCCGTTCCACCCCCTCCGGTCAACCCGACCATCACATCACCCCCAGCTAGGCTCGCGCAAGCCCCCTGGTCCTCCCTGGCCGGTTCCCCCTCACCGCTGGCGATCACCGTCGCTGGAATTTGGCCGACGAATTTCAGCCTCTCTGTCCTGATGAACTAAGGACCTAATTGCATTGATTTAAATCTTCCTGAGGGCCTGGCTGCAAGATCCCAATCCCTCCCCTCAATTCAAAATCAGTGATCTTTAGAAATTTGCAGAAATTCGTAGGAAACTCAGAAAGATGTCAAACCAGTTTTGTTTGAATCCTTGAAGTAATTCTACAACTTTTGTTACTAGAGTTTAATGTGAAACCAAATGCTTTTTGAGCTATTTTAAAGTTTAGCGAAAGGGTATCTTATGTGTAACTTTTGCATGCTAGCTCTATTGCTTGTAATTTTTGGTGTGTAGCGTGTTTAGGGTATGAATGAGCTTGTGTGCAAAATTCACTTACAATAATGAACCCTAGCTGGAACTAAATTAAACTTATGCAAATCAAGCTTGAAATGGTTTAAATTTATTTAAGCATGTTACTAAGGTTTTCATGCTTAGATCGTTTTACCATGGGATGTTCTATAATTAAGTAGTTCATAATAAATCTTTCAAGAATTTATGGCACTGTTTTATCTAAGGTTTGATTTTAAACTTGAAATTTGAACTTAATTCAAATCCTTTAGTTTCTATTTTCAAAAAATTATGAAAAATTCATAGTAAGCTTATCTGATAGAATTAAGCTTACCCACAAAAATTCAAGGCCATAGCCTTTGTGGATTTTAAAATAAAACTCAAACTTTTTAACCTAATTCAATTAATTCAATTAATTATGATAATTGAATTAAGATACCAATAGTAGGGTTGAATTCAAATTTCTTGTATTATGAAGTTGTATTCATCTATTGCTAGATTGCAACTTTATCGTGAAGTAAATTTCTTAACTTAAGAACCACCTAATTCAAATCATTGCATATCATGTAGAGTTAGCGACACTCGACGACGGGGATTATGAACTAATCCCGGAACATGAGCAAAGGTTTTCTGAAGACCAAGTGAACGTCGCTGAGGAATTAACTGAAGCCCCGAACCGAGCTTCGGAAGTTCTTGACATCCCTGACCCCAACCCCACCAGCGAAGGCAAGCCCCGGACTTAAACCGCTATTTTATTACACTACAAATTATATATTCATATATATCTACTAGTGCATTTAAGTTTCCAGGAATTGTATTGAAACCCTAGTTGCATATTCCTAGAAACCTATGTACTGAATAATAGATCCTGAGTCCGACTAGCTGCTAAGCTAATAGGACCGGTAGAAGTCGAGTGATTTCCTGTCACTCGCGAGCTTTATAGGAGTTGCATTGTGTACATTCCTGTAACCACCATAAGGATGACGAGCGGGGTTGTGATTCATGACGTTGGCAAGAACCCCGTCTGTGTTGATGAAAATTTGATAAGGTCGGAGTGTGTGGTAGCGGTGGTCAAGCGTTTGAAAGTACTAGCCACATACCGCGAAATACGATAAGCGGTAAGCCTAGTAACCAATCAGCCCGAGGAGTGGACATACCCCCCCAGCACTCGTATTTTTGTTTTTCCCACGCACCGACATGCGACAGTATGTTCCGCATAGCGGACAGGAGTACGGTGATGTAGTCGCGCTATAGACGTACGTCCTGCACATTGGTGTGCGTATGGTCCTACAGTCGCTTGAGGTGGCACTGATCCACGAGTCGGAATGAAAGGCAAACGGTTGCTTCGGAATAATCATTGGATATTCCAAGCGCGTGAGTTAGGTTTGCCCTTGCAAGGTTTTGAAATTCGATTCGGAATCGTCCGTTTCTCGCGGAGATTGAGACTACTTGATCCCTTTGCCACATAGAGTAATAAGAGCAACCTAATGATGATCAAAGATGATGTTTGTTCAAAAAGTTCTACCATGCTTGAGTAGTCATAGGTGCTTACCTAGAATGGATAACCAACTAGAACCTGAAAGCTAAAAGTTGAAATTAAGGACCTACTCTTTGTTGCTTTTCAGGTGAAACTATACCCTGAACCATTACAAGCCTTCATAATCTAGTTACATGACTAAGTATACCATGAAACGGGTAAGCCTTGCTGAGTATTAGAATACTCAGCCTTGCAATGTTGTGACATCCAGGTAATAAGATTCATAAAAATTAAACCCTGGATGTAATAGACATAAGTGTTAAGGGTGTATCTAAAAATTTTCCATGTGTTGTAAGTCTTTTGTGTTTAAAGTGTGTGTGCATTGATATGGCTAAATAAGCTCTTAAATAAAGGCAAGGGCTTATGTGTAAAAAATACAGGTTACAGGGTCTTTTGTGCAAAAAGTAAGGGGTAAAAGTAATTTTATGCTTACTTAAGGACCTATGTGTAAAAAGATTATTTGTCATCATGACATTCTAAGAATATTGCAAATACGTCAAAAATTTGATTAAAACTTGGTTTGGTAAAGACTGGGGTAAATTAATTTTACCTTGATTCAAAACTCGTTTTGTAATATGGCAAACTTTGAGTTTTTGAATTTGAGTCTTAAAGCAAAAGTGTAGAGCTTGAAAAACTCTACAATTTTCATGTTGGACTTTTTCTCAGAAAACCCCTAGATTAGTGGGAAAAAGTACTTTTCTGCAGGGTCCCTGTAGCTTTTACAATTTGCAAACGAGTCCCTGGTTTTCTTTCCCCTTTCTTCTTCCTCTGCACCCCTTCTGCTCCCGCACTGGCACCGGCGACAGAGCGCCTCCCCTGGCCGCCGTCTTGCAGTCGCCGCCGTCCACCTCATGCTGCCCCTCTCCACGCGTCAGTCCCCTCCTTGCCCACCGCAGCAGTCCCTGCTCCGGTGTCCTCTTGCGCAGGCGCCACGGTGTCCTCGGATGCATGCCGGCCGCTACCTCGCCGTCGCAATCCAGAGCCCGGCCGTGATCCTTTCTTTCTCCCAGCGTCTCCCTCTCTTTTGTGAGCTAGCAATGCTACCAACCGAACCACACCCTCTTCTTCCCCATTTGGTCTGCTCTGTGTTCTTCCCCAACACAACCCGAACCACCGCCGCCGCTTCCCGTTGCAATTCCCCCTCACCGCACCGCCCCGTCCCAATTCCTTGCACCAGTAGACTCCCCACCCTCTCCTCTTGCTCCTCAGCTCGAGCCCCATCAACCCCGACCGCCCCTCGGCCGGAATTTCGCTCACCCCGAGCCGCCGCCCGCCGGAGCCGCTTGAGCTCGGTCCTCCCGTCGACAGCTTCTCTCGCTTGGCCTCTGACCCGTCCAGGTAGACAAACAGTTCCCCGGTGATCCACTGGTGCTCATGCGCCCCTTATTGGCCCGTGTTCGCCGTCCCATCGCCGGGAACGGCGAAGCGCCGCCACGGCCGCCGCCCCCATCCGTCGGTCGCTCTGTTCCTCTGCTATCCACCCTATGGTTCTTTGTCTTGTGCTTTCCCGAGGCTCTGTAGATGGTGTTAGGCCCCCTCCCCTTGGCCGGAATCCTCGCCGCCGGCGGGAACGCCGTCGTGCCGACGTGCCGGCCGTCGTAGGGATGGGCAAGGGCCTTTTTGCTATTAGTTCTGTGGTTCCAGGGGTTCCAGTGCAAAATTACCGAGACCCCCCCTTTAGACATCTGTTATTTCATGTGAGATGCATATGCTGTCTTGTAAAATACATAACAAATCACAGGAAATTCCAAAATTAGCAAAACTTGTTTTGTTGGAAACTAGATTATGAACTCTATAACTTTTATTAAAAGGATTTGATATGAAACCAAATATTTTTGAATCTAATTTAAATTTGAAACAAGGAAATGTAATGTCTTTAATTCTTACATATTGTGTTGATTGTTTGCAATTATGATATGTAATTCTTATACATGATATCTAAAATGATGCAAAACATTCAAAACCAAGTTGTACTACAATTTGAATCCTTTTTAAATTATTTTAAATTAATATTAGCTATACATATCTTTTCAAACTTTAACTAATTAGATCCTTTAGTTATGAATTAGGAGGTGATCTATTTCTTTTTAAGTGTTCCAAATTTTATAACCTTCTTTACTTAAAAAGTTTAAATTCAAATTTAAATTTGACTTTAATATATGCTTTGATGCTTATCTTGAATTAATTCAATGATGTGGTTAAATTAAGCATCAATTATAAATTTAGGCTAACATTTTCTTTGTTTTGACCTTTCTCGAAGTGTTAATCCTTGAAAGCATAATCTTTGATGTAACTCAAATAAAAGAATGCACATTTCTTAATAATAATTGCTTTGCATATCATGTAGAACCGATTACCCTCGCTGACGGTGACTACGAGCTGATCGCGGATCAAGTCGAGGAAAGTCCTGAAAATCCCGGAGACACCGTCGAGAATCTAACTGAAGATCCGAACCAAAGTTCGGAGAACCTCGATCCTTCTACTCTCAACCCTGCTCAAGAAGGCAAGCCCCGGACATAACCTACTATTTTTATTACACTGCAATCTATATCTATTACGTATTCTATGCATTAAGTTCTTAGGAATTGCTTGAAACCCTAGTTGCATTCTCCTAGGAACCAATGTGATGGATACTAGCTCTTGAGTCCGACTAGCTGCTATGCTAATAGGGCCGGTAGAAGTCGGGTGATTTCCTGTCACTCGCGCGACATAGGAGTTGTAATGCTTACATTTCTGTTATCACTATAAGGATGACGGACGGGAGTTTTGTGAGGTATCATGATCAAGGTGATACCCCGTCTGTGTTATTAAAATTCTGATAAGGTCGCAGCGTGTGGTGATCGGGATTAAGCGTTTGAAAGTACTAACCACATGCCGCGAAATATGGTAAGCGGTAAGCCTAGTAGCCAATCAGCCCGAGTAGTGGACATACCTCCCACCACTCGTCTTGCTTCTTTTGGTTACTTATGTTCGACGTGTAGGCATACGTGTTGCTGGGCAACCAGGAGTACGGGTTTTGTAGTCGCGCTACAGACGTACGTCCTGCACTTTGGAAGTGCGTATGACCTGCAGTCGCTTGTGGTGGCTCTGATCCACGAGTCGGAATGAAAGGTAAACGGTTGCTTCGGAACAACCCTGTGGTGTTCCAAGCGTGTGTGTTAGGTTCACCTTGCAAGGTTAAATTCGATTCGAATCGTCCGCCTCTCACGATGGTTGAGACTGCTTAATTCCTTTGTCACATTGAGTAACAAGAGCAATTATTTTGATATTATCTAAAATGATGAATGAATAAAGATTATACCATGCTTGTATAGATTTAGATGCTCACCTAGAATGGATATTCAACTAGAACCTCAAAAGCTAAAAGATGAAAATAAGGATCTACTCTTAGTTGCTTTGCTGCTGAAAACTTACCCTAAAACCATTACCAGGTTTCATGAGTCTAGTTATATGGCTATGTATACCATCACCGGGTAAGCCTTGCTGAGTATTAGAATACTCAGCCTTGCTTCATAACTTTTGTTCAGGTAATGCTTCTGCTGATCAAGCCCTGCCTATACCGTGGCCTTACCCTCTGCCTGATGGTTGGTCCGTGGAGTGGGACCCGTCCCCGGCCAACCTGGACCCCTCCAAGTGATGTCATGCAAGGGCAAACATGACATCTATACTGGCGACGTGTATTATACCGTACTTTAATATCGCTGTTTGTTCTAAGACTTATGTCGGTTTGTAATAATTCCCCGGTTGGGAAGATTATGTTACTTTTAAACACTCATGTATTATAACTGCCTGTGATGTAAAATATGATGGCCTTTGTATCTCTGGACTCGCCTTCGTGCGGGGTACCTTGTTTGATCCTGCTTTCGGTGGTTTTTCGGGACGTTACCCGACAGGCCAAGGGGTTATACCGTTTGAAGCACGTCGGAGCCCTCTAGAGTGGACTCGCGTACTTGAGCCGGTATAATTCAGGTTGGTTCTGCCACAGCTGGTATCAGAGCTAACAAGTGTACACTGGAGATGTAAGGTGCCTTAAAAACACTTTTAGTATAAAATTTGCTCAACAAAGTATTTTGCAAAAAGAACGTTGGATTCGTTAAGGTTGAGCTTAGTACGTAAAGCCCTAGGGTAATGTTTATAAGGGAAAGTAGAGGTGGCTGTATTATATATGTATATGAATCTCACTACCAGCATTATTTTCAGTCAAAACTTAAATTCATGCACAACCCAACCTTACTTTCTGTAACGACATCTTCGATCGTGAGGTAAGAAGGTAAGGATCCTCAGCCAACTGAGGGAGCTTGGCCTTCCCGTCGGTGATGCGAACCGAACGCTGTTTCTCAAGCAGTGGCCTACTTGAGATGCTGCCAATGTACCAACTTCGGTTGACTACATTGGGAGTATAAGGTTCGGCGCAGGGTATGGCGATCGCTGTTCATACCCCCGCATTTTGCGGTACCCCCGTGAATACGTGGTTTCGACGACGTATGTTAACGTTGTCTGTACGGCGGTAATTGTACAGATGCTGTTTCTATAGTGAACAGTAATGAATGGGAACGCTTTCATGACATGCTGGCATGAAAGGTTCATTGAATATATATATGTATTGTGGTTTTCTGCAGGTACACTAACCACGATTACGAAATTAGGACGGATAGGGCTTATCGACTAGTTATTAAGGAGAGACGCATGTACTATGCCACCGAAACTAACCACGTAAGTCCGAAGATATTCGGCAGTTGTTTTTGGTTTGTGAGGACGAGTAGAACGTGCATGCATAACTCATCATCAAATACATGAACGCAATGTGTGTTTTGGTTCTTTTAAGGATGTGTGGTAGAATGTTGATCCTTGGTGCGAATAACGGGATTCTTGTGGTAGTGTTAGTTAAGCCTCTTAAGTATCTTTCTGCTTTCCAGCTCTTGCTATATCAAAATCAGTTATCTCGTCCTATTTACCTTGTAAGTCTTTAGCAGGGTAAATAAATTTTATCATCTAAATTCTTGTTTCAGATGGTTGGAGCCACACGTGGAACCCCAGAAGGTTTCCGGGCAGATCAGGCCAGTGGTTCCCAACAGACGCCCCCACCACTTCCCAACCTAGCTGAGGTGATGGCTCGGCAGACGGAGCTTCTTAATCTGCTGGTGCAAGCACAACAAAACCAGCAGCGTCAACCGTTTCGTGGAGGTCGTGATGACCTTCCTCCTCCAGTGGCCAGCTATCAAGATTTCCTTAGCACTCAACCTCCGTTCTTCAGTAAAGCCGAAGAACCTCTGGACGCTGATGCCTGGCTTCATATCATTGAGTCCAAGTTCGCCCTTTTGACTATACCTTGTGCGGACTCAAGCAAAGCTTCCTTTGCTGCTCAGCAGCTGCACGGTGCTGCTCGCATATGGTGGGATAATTTTCGTACCATGCAGCCCGCGGGACACGTCATCTCCTGGGAAGAATTCCGAACCGCCTTCCGGGCACATTATATCCCTGAAGGATTACTGGAGCGGAAGTTAAATGAGTTCTTGGCACTTACTCAGGGCTCCAGTACGATATTGCAGTATGCACAAACGTTCAATCATCTGTGCCAATATGCTGGTCATCATGCAGATAATGATGCCAAAAAGCAAGACCGCTTCCGTCGTGGCCTTAATACCAAGCTTAAGGAACGTCTGAACCTTGTTAGACCCAATAGTTTCAATGAGCTGGTAAATATGGCCTTAACCCAGGAGGATTGTATCATGGCACACCGTGCGGAAAAGAAAAGAAAGACCCCTACGGGATCCTCGAGTGCTCAACCACCAAGATATCGGGTCGTTCCTAACATCCAAATAAGAGCACCCCAGAGGAATGCCCCGGTTGGTCGATTGGTTTTTAGGCCGCCTCAACAACTAGGAAGCTATAGACCCTCTGCACCTCCGCAACAGCAACAGCAATTTGGTCCAAGGCCAAATGCGCGGCAAGCTCCACCAAAAGGCAGCAACTATCGCTGTTTTAATTGTGGGAGTGCAGATCATTTCATCAGAGATTGTCCACGGCCTAAGAAGCCTAATCCAGGGCAAAGTTCTAATCAAGGCAATCAGAACAAGGGTAAAAGGCCGTTGATGCAAGTTCGGCAAGGGCAAATCAACTTCACCACCCTTGCGGAACTTCCGGACGGAGCCCCTGTCATGTCGGGTACGTTCTATATCCATCATCAACCAGTTGTTACATTATTTGATTCAGGGGCAACTCATAGTTTTATTAGTAACAACTGTAGTACCCGAATAAGACTTGATCCCTGTTTCACCCAAGGATCATATATGATTTCCACTCCTGGAGGTAAGATTACCTCTAATCAAATGGTTAGAAGTGCGCCAATTCAACTAGGCAGCCAAGTGATTAAAACTGATTTGATCTTGTTAAACCTAGAGGGTATTGACGTTATACTCGGGACGAACTGGATGACTGAACATAGAGTGCTGTTGGATATTTCCTCCTGAGTTATTGAAATCAATTCACCATATTATAGAACCATTACCCTCTATTTGCCTAGGCAGGAATATCTCTATCCTTGCACCTATGCTATCACAGACCTCAAAGTTAAAGATATCCCGGTAGTTTGTGAATATCCTGATGTCTTCCCTGATAATTTGCCGGGGATGCCACCTGACAGAGATATTGAGTTCGTTATTGAACTCCAACCAGGCACCGCTCCTATCTCCAAAAGGCCATATCGTATGCCCCCAAACGAATTGGCCGAGCTTAAAATCCAACTTCAAGATCTTCTTGATAAAGGTTTCATACGCCCAAGTGCGTCGCCTTGGGGTTGTCCTGCTCTTTTTGTCAAAAAGAAAGATAATAGCCTAAGGCTATGTGTTGACTATCGTCCACTCAATGCGGTCACCATCAAAAATAAGTACCCACTTCCCCGCATTGATATTTTGTTTGATCAATTAGCTGGAGCTAAGGTCTTCTCAAAAATTGACTTACGCTCTGGCTATCATCAGATCAAAATTAAGCCTTGTGACATTCCGAAAACAGCTTTCTCAACCAGATATGGACTATATGAATATCTGGTTATGTCTTTTGGGCTTACTAACGCTCCGGCATATTTCATGTATCTTATGAATTCAGTCTTCATGCCGGAACTTGATAAATTCGTCGTGGTCTTCATTGATGATATCTTAATCTATTCCAAAAATAATGAAGACCATGCCAATCATCTACATGTCGTTCTTCAACGATTACGGGATCATCGTCTTTATGCTAAATTCTCAAAATGTGAATTTTGGCTAGATAGTGTGAAATTTCTGGGACACACTATCTCTAGCGAAGGCATATCGGTTGATCCAACAAAAGTCCAAGAAGTTATGGATTGGAAGCCCCCAACTTCCGTCCATCAAATCCGAAGTTTTCTTGGATTGGCAGGGTATTATCGCCGATTTATTCCGGATTTCTCTAAGATAGCTAAGCCCATGACTGAGCTTCTTAAGAAAGGAGTTAATTATCAATGGGGTGATAAGTGTGATGAGGCATTCCATACTTTAAGGAAGCTTCTAACAACTGCTCCCGTACTAGCTCAGCCGGATAATACCCAACCTTTTGATGTTTATTGTGATGCTTCCGGGACTGGTCTCGGTTGTGTTCTAATGCAAAACAACCGAGTCATTGCTTATGCATCCCGAGCACTTCGGAATCATGAGCAAAATTATCCAACTTATGACCTAGAATTAGCAGCCGTTGTCCATGCTCTTAAGATTTGGAGGCACCATCTCATGGGTGCCAAGTGCAACATTTACACTGATCATAAGAGCCTCAAATACATCTTTACCCAAGCAGATTTGAACATGAGGCAAAGGTGATGGCTAGAGTTGATCAAAGATTATGACCTTGAGGTATATTACCATCCTGGTAAAGCTAATGTAGTTGCGGATGCACTTAGCCGCAAAGCACATTGCCACTGTGCATCCATGACTATTATCAATGACACTCTCTGCAATCAGATGAAGAAACTCAATCTAGAGATCGTTCCTCAAGGCAGTCTAAATCTTTTAGCCTTGGAGAATACCCTTCAGGATAAAATTATCATGTCACAACTACATAATAAGGGTATCAAAATTATTAAATCAGAACTATCCCAAGGAAAAGCTAAATACAAGTGTTTTCATATGGACCCTCAGGGAGTTTTATGGTTCAACAAACGCCTTGTTGTACCAAAAGATCATCAGCTTCGAAGGCAAATTCTTGATGAAGCTCATTTGTCCAAATTCTCTATTCATCCCGGTAGCACCAAAATGTATCAAGACCTACGACAACATTTTTGGTGGACTAGGATGAGAAGAGAAATTGCTAAATATGTATCTGAGTGTGATACATGTCAGAGGGTCAAGGCTAGTCACCTTAAAGCCTCTGGTGCGCTCCAACCATTACCTATTCCATCGTGGAAATGGGAAGACATTAGTATGGATTTCATTGTTGGTCTTCCCAATACTTCCCAAAAACATGATTCCATATGGGTAATTATTGATAGACTCACAAAAGTGGCTCACTTTATTCCCGTGCATACTACTTATTCCGCTAAAAAGTATGATGAAGTCTATCTTGATCAAATTGTTTGACTGCATGGTATTCCTAAGACCATCATCTCTGATCGTGGGGCACCATTTGTTGCACGCTTCTGGGAGCAATTACAATCCGCTCTCGGCACCAAACTGATTCGAAGCTCTGCGTATCATCCTCAAACGGATGGACAAACTGAACGAGTCAATCAAATTCTCGAAGATATGCTCCGAGCTTGTATCATTCATTATGGAACAAGTTGGGACAAATATCTTGCCTTGGCCGAATTTTCTTACAACAATAGTTACCAGTCCAGTCTCCAAATGTCACCTTTTGAAGCTTTATACGGTCGCAGATGTCGAACTCCTTTGAGTTGGTCTGAGACCGGTGAGCGCAAGATTTTTGGACCAGATTTAGTTATGGAAGTCGAGGATAGGGTCAGAATTATTCAAGCTAATCTTAAAACAGCTCAATCCAGACAAAAGAGTTATGCAGATCGGAGAAGGAAACCCTTACAGTTCCAAATAGGAGATTTTGTATATCTCCAAGTATCCCCCACCAAGGGCGTTCAGCGTTTTGGAATAAAGGGAAAACTAGCACCCCGTTATATCGGACCTTTCAAAATTCTTGAAATTTGTGGCCCAGTGGCTTACAAACTTCTCCTTCCACCTCAAATGGGTGCTATTCACGATATCTTCCATGTCTCTCAGCTTAAAAAGTGTATTAAGGTACCCTCGGAAGTCATTGAAATCCCAGCCATCAAGGTCGAACCCGATCTATCTTTTGTTGAACAACCTATCAAAATCTTGGATACCAAGGAAAGAGTCACTAGAAGGAAGACAGTTAAAATGTATAAGATCTTATGGGATCATCATACTGAAGAGGAAGCAACTTGGGAAACGGAATCTTATCTTCAACAGAATTTTTTGACCTTCCTTTCAACTAATTCCCAAATCTAATCGATCAATCATCTTCCGCTTCCGAATCTCGGGACGAGATTCTTTTTAGGGGGGAAGGCTATGACATCCAGGTAATAAGATTCATAAAAATTAAACCCTGGATGTAATAGACATAAGTGTTAAGGGTGTATCTAAAAATTTTCCATGTGTTGTAAGTCTTTTGTGTTTAAAGTGTGTGTGCATTGATATGGCTAAATAAGCTCTTAAATAAAGGCAAGGGCTTATGTGTAAAAAATACAGGTTACAGGGTCTTTTGTGCAAAAAGTAAGGGGTAAAAGTAATTTTATGCTTACTTAAGGACCTATGTGTAAAAAGATTATTTGTCATCATGACATTCTAAGAATATTGCAAATACGTCAAAAATTTGATTAAAACTTGGTTTGGTAAAGACTGGGGTAAATTAATTTTACCTTGATTCAAAACTCGTTTTGTAATATGGCAAACTTTGAGTTTTTGAATTTGAGTCTTAAAGCAAAAGTGTAGAGCTTGAAAAATTCTACAATTTTCATGTTGGACTTTTTCTCAGAAAACCCCTAGATTAGTGGGAAAAAGTACTTTTCTGCAGGGTCCCTATAGCTTTTACAATTTGCAAACGAGTCCCTGGTTTTCTTTCCCCTTTCTTCTTCCTCTGCACCCCTTCTGCTCCTCTGCTCCCGCACTGGCACCGGCGACAGAGCGCCTCCCCTGGCCGCCGTCTTGCAGTCGCCGCCGTCCACCTCATGCTGCCCCTCTCCTCGCGTCAGTCCCCTCCTTGCCCACCGCAGCAGTCCCTGCTCCGGTGTCCTCTTGCGCAGGCGCCACGGTGTCCTCGGATGCATGCCGGCCGCTACCTCGCCGTCGCAATCCAGAGCCCGGCCGTGATCCTTTCTTTCTCCCAGCGTCTCCCTCTCTTTTGTGAGCTAGCAATGCTACCAACCGAACCACACCCTCTTCTTCCCCATTTGGTCTGCTCTGTGTTCTTCCCCAACACAACCCGAACCACCGCCGCCGCTTCCCGTTACAATTCCCCCTCACCGCACCGCCCCGTCCCAATTCCTTGCACCAGTAGACTCCCCACCCTCTCCTCTTGCTCCTCAGCTCGAGCCCCATCAACCCCGACCGCCCCTCGGCCGGAATTTCGCTCACCCCGAGCCGCCGCCCGCCGGAGCCGCTTGAGCTCGGTCCTCCCGTCGACAGCTTCTCTCGCTTGGCCTCTGACCCGTCCAGGTAGACAAACAGTTCCCCGGTGATCCATTGGTGCTCATGCGCCCCTTATTGGCCCGTGTTCGCCGTCCCATCGTCGGGAACGGTGAAGCGCCGCCACGGCCGCCGCCCCCATCCGTCGGTCGCTCTGTTCCTCTGCTATCCACCCTGTGCTTCTTTGTCTTGTGCTTTCCCGAGGCTCTGTAGATGGTGTTAGGCCCCCTCCCCTTGGCCGGAATCCTCGCCGCCGGCGGGAACGCCGTCGTGCCGACGTGCCGGCCATCGTAGGGATGGGCAAGGGCCTTTTTGCTATTAGTTCTGTGGTTCCAGGGGTTCCAGTGCAAAATTACCGAGACCCCCCCTTTAGACATCTGTTATTTCATGTGAGATGCATATGCTGTCTTGTAAAATACATAACAAATCACAGGAAATTCCAAAATTAGCAAAACTTGTTTTGTTGGAAACTAGATTATGAACTCTATAACTTTTATTAAAAGGATTTGATATGAAACCAAATATTTTTGAATCTAATTTAAATTTGAAACAAGGAAATGTAATGTCTTTAATTCTTACATATTGTGTTGATTGTTTGCAATTATGATATGTAATTCTTATACATGATATCTAAAATGATGCAAAACATTCAAAACCAAGTTGTACTACAATTTGAATCCTTTTTAAATTATTTTAAATTAATATTAGCTATACATATCTTTTCAAACTTTAACTAATTAGATCCTTTAGTTATGAATTAGGAGGTGATCTATTTCTTTTTAAGTGTTCCAAATTTTATAACCTTCTTTACTTAAAAAGTTTAAATTCAAATTTAAATTTGACTTTAATATATGCTTTGATGCTTATCTTGAATTAATTCAATGATGTGGTTAAATTAAGCATCAATTATAAATTTAGGCTAACATTTTCTTTGTTTTGACCTTTCTCGAAGTGTTAATCCTTGAAAGCATAATCTTTGATGTAACTCAAATAAAAGAATGCACATTTCTTAATAATAATTGCTTTGCATATCATGTAGAACCGATTACCCTCGCTGACGGTGACTACGAGCTGATCGCGGATCAAGTCGAGGAAAGTCCTGAAAATCCCGGAGACACCGTCGAGAATCTAACTGAAGATCCGAACCAAAGTTCGGAGAACCTCGATCCTTCTACTCTCAACCCTGCTCAAGAAGGCAAGCCCCGGACATAACCTACTATTTTTATTACACTGCAATCTATATCTATTACGTATTCTATGCATTAAGTTCTTAGGAATTGCTTGAAACCCTAGTTGCATTCTCCTAGGAACCAATGTGATGGATACTAGCTCTTGAGTCCGACTAGCTGCTATGCTAATAGGGCCGGTAGAAGTCGGGTGATTTCCTGTCACTCGCGCGACATAGGAGTTGTAATGCTTACATTTCTGTTATCACTATAAGGATGACGGACGGGAGTTTTGTGAGGTATCATGATCAAGGTGATACCCCGTCTGTGTTATTAAAATTCTGATAAGGTCGCAGCGTGTGGTGATCGGGATTAAGCGTTTGAAAGTACTAACCACATGCCGCGAAATATGGTAAGCGGTAAGCCTAGTAGCCAATCAGCCCGAGTAGTGGACATACCTCCCACCACTCGTCTTGCTTCTTTTGGTTACTTATGTTCGACGTGTAGGCATACGTGTTGCTGGGCAACCAGGAGTACGGGTTTTGTAGTCGCGCTACAGACGTACGTCCTGCACTTTGGAAGTGCGTATGACCTGCAGTCGCTTGTGGTGGCTCTGATCCACGAGTCGGAATGAAAGGTAAACGGTTGCTTCGGAACAACCCTGTGGTGTTCCAAGCGTGTGTGTTAGGTTCACCTTGCAAGGTTAAATTCGATTCGAATCGTCCGCCTCTCACGATGGTTGAGACTGCTTAATTCCTTTGTCACATTGAGTAACAAGAGCAATTATTTTGATATTATCTAAAATGATGAATGAATAAAGATTATACCATGCTTGTATAGATTTAGATGCTCACCTAGAATGGATATTCAACTAGAACCTCAAAAGCTAAAAGATGAAAATAAGGATCTACTCTTAGTTGCTTTGCTGCTGAAAACTTACCCTAAAACCATTACCAGGTTTCATGAGTCTAGTTATATGGCTATGTATACCATCACCGGGTAAGCCTTGCTGAGTATTAGAATACTCAGCCTTGCTTCATAACTTTTGTTCAGGTAATGCTTCTGCTGATCAAGCCCTGCCTATACCGTGGCCTTACCCTCTGCCTGATGGTTGGTCCGTGGAGTGGGACCCGTCCCCGGCCAACCTGGACCCCTCCAAGTGATGTCATGCAAGGGCAAACATGACATCTATACTGGCGTGTATTATACCGTACTTTAATATCGCTGTTTGTTCTAAGACTTATGTCGGTTTGTAATAATTCCCCGGTTGGGAAGATTATGTTACTTTTAAACACTCATGTATTATAACTGCCTGTGATGTAAAATATGATGGCCTTTGCATCTCTGGACTCGCCTTCGTGCGGGGTACCTTGTTTGATCCTGCTTTCGGTGGTTTTTCGGGACGTTACCCGACAGGCCAAGGGGTTATACCGTTTGAAGCACGTCGGAGCCCTCTAGAGTGGACTCGCGTACTTGAGCCGGTATAATTCAGGTTGGTTCTGCCACAAATGTGACTTTTGTTCCAGGTATTCCCCCTGAGGACTCTGCTCTGCCTGTACCATGGCCCTATGCACTTCCCGATGGTTGGACCGTGGAGTGGGATCCGTCCCCTGCCAACACAAGACCTTCTGAGTGATGTTGAGCTTGGGCTTAGCTCAACATCCGTTGCGCGACGTCTGGTAGTGTCGCGTCTTATTTTCCGCTGCAGATACTCTAACGTTAAACAGTTTTTATAAATTCGTACTAGTTAGGTCTTGCTACTATGTTGAATACTCATGTAATATTATGCCTATGATGTAAAAATGGTTGGTGTTTGTATCTCTGGCCTCGCCTTCATGCGAGGTACCTTGTTTTGATCCTGAGTTAGGTGGTTTTATCGAGACTTTACACGACAGACCATGGGGTTACACCATTTCAAGTGTGGTTGAGCCTTAATACCTTCCAAGAAAGGATCAGCGCACTTGAGCCGGTGTAATTCAGGTTGGTTCTGCCACACGCACGGCGGTGGCGCGCGGCTGCGAAACTTCAGCGAGGAATCACGCATGCGGGAAGGCAAGGAAGAGGGGGAAAAGGGGCCGGCGATGCTCCTTACCGTAACGCGGAGCTCCTGGGGCACTTGCTCGACGGTGGAAAGCGGCGAAGCGGCGGCGCGTCGAGCGTCCGAGGTGCGGCGGCGGCGGGCTTGCACGGCTAGGGTTTGCGAGGCGAGGGCGGCGGCTGTGGGTTGAGGGGACGAAGGGCGTGGGACGGCAGCTTTATAGGGCGGCCCAGGGGGCCTCGACGTGCGGGCCCGGGGCACCGCGCGGGCGGAGGCGGCATGCCGTAGTCGGACTCGGGGTCGAGCCCGAGTCTAGCTCGAGATCGGGGAAGGACCCAACAGGCGGGGCCCGCCTGGCGGTGAGGGAGAGAGGGAGAGGAGAGCGCCGGGTTGGGCCGGCTAGGCTGCGCGGGGGGAAAAATAAAGGCTGGCTGGGCTGGGCCTTGCGGGAGGAAGGGGAAAGAGGGAAAAAAAAGAGAGAGTGGGCCAGCTACGTCGTGGGGAGAAGAATAAGGAAGGGGAGGAAGAGAAGGAAATGGGCCGGGCCAAAAGAGAAAGAAAGGGTGAAAAAGAAATTTAAATACAAATGGAAGATAAAAAATAAAACAATGCAATGCGACATGATATGCACAAGACCTATATTTCCTTATATATATTTTTATGGTTAAGAAAATTATTGTTAATTCATGGAAAATGCTATAAAATTAGAAGAATTTGAAATAAAACCTTATGGGTCCTGAAGAAAATCTAGCAAAATTTATTTAGATTCCTAATTTGAAAATTAGGGTGTTACATTGCTCACTTGTACGCATGCATATAGGGGTAGAATCGGTTTTCCCTCAAACAAACCCCCACCTGGATACATCTAGGCCTTGGCAACTTCCTTTGTCTTCCCAACTTTGCCGCTCGGATACAGCAACAAGCAGCAAATAGTAACGGATATGCAATCTACCGGGTATGGCTGTGCTATGGTAGATGCAACACTGCTCTAAGCATATGCCATATTCGCTTGGCTCAATACAGAAGGGGGCATCATCACCATCTGTTGTTGCCCCACCTCTTGCGACTAGTTAATCCATAATAGCCCAGACTGCTGCTCCTTTGCAACTGCTGCCTGGAAATATTGCCTAAACTTACTTTCTATGGCTTTCTTTGCTGCTTCTTGCATTTCTTCCTTTTAGCGGTCATGCTTCTGTTATCGCCATAATTTGACTGGGCCAAGGGATGGGCCGAAAACAACATGGGCTAAAAGAAATCATCGTAATGGTCTGCAAATCGGCCTCTCTGCGAATGTGTCAAGGGCCAAGGTGGCCGTGTATCTAAGGATAGTTTAAAAATAGTAAGTTAGAGATTGTGTTGTAATCAGCTAGGGTTAGTTAGAAAAGATCAAGTCTCCGGACTATAAATATGTATCGTGAGATTCAATAAAGGGAGAATCAATCATTCACAACAAACTCTCGGCGCATCGCCACC
Source organism: Panicum hallii (assembly GCF_002211085.1). NCBI lineage: Eukaryota > Viridiplantae > Streptophyta > Magnoliopsida > Poales > Poaceae > Panicum > Panicum hallii. The sequence continues at coordinate 24,497,679 of NC_038044.1, forward strand.
CCTTCCTCAAGGGCTTTTTTCAGGTAATCATCATGCTGCTCCGATCATATTCCACATGGTCGGAGCAGCATTGCTTTTATCTATTTATCATTGTGTTTCTCATACTGAAGCGTTTTTGATGGCGAGCAACACTAGTTATCTTAAACGATTATGATGCTGCATTGGTTTTGAATAGTAAATCCATGTTTTGCTTGCTATTTGTAATCGTTTAGCTGTTCTTGTACGCGATCTTGGGTGCAAGGGCGGCATCTTGTTCTGTTACTGCTTAGTAGATCTAATCTGTTATGGTAGTTCTTTGTGTTACAAGGAATTGGTTTAACATCCGTGTGATTAGGCCCTTCAAATGGGTTGAATGTTCCAGCTGCATGTTTGGTGCCTTATGGTAACCTGAAGAGGGATTGTTTCGGGAATCGACTTGTTAAGTTGGTTTTTAGGCCTCTCTTCGGATTAGCATATTGTTATCTTTCATGTTCGTTAGGCTTAACCACGCGTAGGATGTTTCGGTCATACGGTGAAAGCTTTTACTGTCGCAGATTGGATTAGCCTGGCAATTACAGAACATGCTTTTATTCTCCTATCGGATTCATATGAAGCGTTCGTATGTTTAGTAGATCCGATCTATTAAATGTAGCAATCGGCTTCTTTTAGCCGATTCTGACAGGTACCCGAAGGTCCAACCTAGTACAATGATTCCGTTGGCTTCTTTGGCTGATCTGGGGATCGTTGTCAGAGCCGATCACGGCTCGGACTAATGTTTAATTTGGCTGTGTACGCAGGAAAATAGCTGATGAACGGTTTCTACACCTTCCTGATCAGGTATAGGTCAGGTGGCACGCCTAGCACTTCACCAAGCCAGGGCGTGTGCCGGACTTCTGGGCCGTTGACCGAGGGACCGGGGCCCACCAGCAGTCCCGGAAGCCTCTCGGCTCCTGATGGAACCCATCCTTGATGGTAAACTTAGAGGACAAGCCTCTAACATGGCCTCCATGCTCTTTGGACCCAATGGCTGTACTGAGCACATCCCTATCCCTCTTGGCTTTGAACTTTCCTTGCTTCTGGAGCATGTTAAGTTCGTACATTTTTTTTGCCACCGCTTCGGTCTTGGGTTGGTCAAACTGCGGCTTGCCATCCACTATCTTAGGCTTCCTTGCTTGAAGCCACATCCTGGCACGTTCGTCAAGGCTTTCAAAAGGGTTGGGTTGCCCGGCAACTATTGCCGCCTCTCTTTCAATCCGCCACTTCTCAGAGCTTCCTTTGGTGTCCACCCGACCCAAGATGAACTTTATGTATGTTGCTCAGTGCAAGTTCTCTATTCCTCTAGCTTAGGGCTAGAGCTATCTTAGAGGTCTTTTTCCGAACAAACTCCTCCCATTATGCCCAAGTGATTTCCCCGTAATCTGGAAATGGCTCTCAGCCCTTCTGGACATACTTGGTATTCTGATCACTGTTCCACCAACGGAAATCTTCACCCAGCATCTTCTTAGCATAATGCTTAACTCATTCCTGAGTTTCTCGTAGCAAAATAAATGTTTTGCTCAACGGTGCCCACATCGCTTCTTTCTTCCCCTCAGGAACTGTTAGCCAATTGCATATCGTTGGATCCAAAACCATCTTTGTTCTAATTATGGAACCGATTGCGTTCCGAAACATTGCACGCACCTTAGGGGGCTTTATGGGCTAGCCTGCTGGGTTAACTGCATTGATGATCCATTAGCCTTTGGGGTATTGGTTTCTTCCTCGTTGACCCTGTTTCCTTTTGCTTTGGCTACCAGAGGTCATAGTTTGAGTATCCGAACCAAAGCTATCATTGCCTTCAAGTTCTTCCTCTGTGGGGCTTGGGGGTCACTGTTGGCATTGACTCCTTCCTATCAAAGCCGCCTACACGTATCATAGGATTTCAGCTAGTCCTTATGCGTAGTCTATGAAAAAACAAATACTCATTCTCTTGGAGTGATAGCATGTGGATCTATCGGATCGTGCCATTGACCGTCCATCCAACCCCCATGTCCAATCCCAGGTCCTTCGTTTTCCAGGTCGCCGGCATCATTGTCCCCAGATTGCACATTGTCGTCGGCATCATTGTTCCCGAATTGCACACGGACATTGGTTAGGTCGTCCCACGACATCTGGGATGCAATTCGCTCGACTTCATTGATTTCCAGTGCTGCATCCTCCCTGTGCGAGGATGATGACAACAGTTGATCCATTTACGAGTTCTACATATTTCAATAGAAACATATTTGAATACAAAACCTCAATACAATCATATTTGAATACAAATTTTGAAAAGAATCATTAGAGTGTCACAATAATTCAATATAATAAAAATTAAACTAAGCTCACAACTTTTTCAAAAAAAAAACTCTTGAAATATACACTATCTCAAAATATTTGAATAAAACTACAGTATTTTCAAATTTTCACATTGAAATCTTAAAGAAAAGAACTAGCAATAGATAGACCTCGTTCTTTCTTATAAGGACTCCACAATGTCCACATTATCACTCTCTCTATGTGTCTCTCTATATACATGTCTATATATTTGTCTCTCGCGAAAGAGAGAGAAAAAGAATGGGGACATTGCAAAGTCCTTCCTATAATCGAATCGAGGACTACTATTACACCCATATTCATCATATATTCAATTAAAATTTCATTCACTACTCCTCATAAATTCCTCACACTCACTTATCAAATAAATTGAAATTGGATATAGTTACAATGAAAAACTACTAACCATATTCACATTCTCAATAATTCACTATTTCACATTCTCATTAATTCGCATTCAGATGTTTCAAATCTCACATTCATATTTTTCGAAGGATTTCTCTAGCCGAGTGGCGGAGTGCACCCAACTAATCCTAGCTTAGGATGAGTTTGGGGGTAGTCAAGGAATGCTCGATCTAGAGGCGTATGAACACAAGTAGCATACACGGGTTTAGAGTGGTTCAGGCCGGCTGAGCGTAATACCCTACGTCCACTATATGATGTATTGTTTGTAAGTTTGGGGGAGGAGCTGCTGACCCTGCGTGAGTGTGAACCTATCCTTCTAACGTGTGCGCTCTCCCTTTTATATGCTCAAGGGGAGTGCGTACACTGAGCAGGGCCCCAACAGGTGGACCCGGTGATATATTAAATAATGTACATATTGGAGCCTTAAATGCCTCAGATCCGGCGATCTTCCTCGTCGACCTCCGTGCGTATCCTCCATCTGGATATGGTCTTGTGCTGTCTTTCTAGCATAGGGTCTGCTGCCGCTGAACATGCATAGGGGGAATCGTGCTGTCGGTGTAGAGTCAGCTCCCGCTGATAGGCGAAGGGGCTATACTGACCTGCCGAGATGTAGCCTTTGCGCACTGTAGCAGCGCACATTGTAGCCTTCCCGCAGCAGGTCATGATAACTCTTCGCCCACGCGCACGGCGCTGATGTGACCATACCCTCGGTAACTCGCGTGCCGTCTCGGTAACTGGCGGGCTTACCGTGCTGTCACCCATACCTGCCCAATATGTCAGTGGGCAGCCCATGCTCTGTCTTGGGTGCGCGCACCCCAACCACCCGCAATTGTTGGGCTGGCTTCTCGCAGAAGGCTGGTATCCACCGGACACGTGGCGGTGCTGGTTTAGCGGCTGCTTCCTCAGGGGCACGTGGCGGCACCAGACCCCCTACCTAGTGGGGTGGGAGGTTCGGGCCCCCCTGGCTGGCCCAGGCGCTCAGGCCCCTTGGGGGTCCGGCTTCCACACGTGGGGGCCCAAGACCATCCTGCAATGGCCCGGGCCTGTGAAAGCTGTTCCTGAGCACTTCGTCTATGCGGGCACGTGGAGGCACCGGACCTCCTAGTATGTGGGAGGAGGTCCGGAGACTGTGCCCCCAGTTGTCAGGCCCGGGCCTCACGCCCTGTCGCCCAGAAGCTTAGTGCGAGGTTACGGATAACCTCGCACTCCTCGGGCTGGATACTATAGGAGGAGGTACCCCTATCTGTATCTACTGATAGAGGCCCCAAGGTCCACCTCAGGTGAGGTATGAACCTGCAGGTGGGGCCATAATCTTGTGTTGCGCTGGGTGGACTAGTTGCTCCCATTGCGAAGGGGCAAAGAAGGACTTTCTCCTCCGGCGAGATCTCCGGCGCGATGTCCACTGCCCGCGTTCAGCGCGCCTCACGGTTCAACTCTCGTCTTATCCACGTACGTCCCGCTGTACTGGCGGTTCAGATTCCATCTTTTCTTCCCACCTCCAGCGACCATGCCTATGACTGGCGGGCCCGAGCCCATCGGTCATAGGGGGTAAGAGGCGGGTGTTGGTGCGATCGACTCTTCGGGTTCCCCCCGGTCGCCGTGGAGTTCAAAGGGTAACAACCTTATTAAAGGCATGCGCCGCAGGGATTGGCTACCTTTTCGCACTTGCCTTCTCCAAACGTTGTTGCGCCCTTTCGTCTTCTCTCACACCTTTGCGATTTGCTCTTTTCGCCTGGTGCTTTTTTCCCTTCTTGCTTCCGTATGATCCTTTCCCACGCGTCTGCGGCAATCTCCGCCATGTCTCCTCTCAGCCATCCTCGCCGCTTCCAGCGACAAGAGCAGCTCGACATGGTGCGCCGCCTCCTTGATTGGACCGACTGGAACTTGCCAGGAAGATCCGGGTAGGTTCGAGTGTGACACTCAGGTACTTAGTAATGTTACACCCTAGATTTTAGTATGAAGTTGTGTGCAAAATACGGTGAAAGTGTGTTTAAAAATTTAAAGGATAAGGAAAAAGAGTATTTATATAGTTATAAATTAATAAAGGTCCTTTAGAGTTAAATGAGTGAGAATGGGAAGTGGAATCCAAATACATAAAGGTTGTTTTGGCAAAAGTCAAAAACTTGTGTTTAAATCGCAAATATAGGTGAAACTACACATAGGATGTAAATGTAGTGTAGTTTTTAAATAGGATTTATATAAAGTTTAGAAACTTTGCTAAGTTTTATATTACTTTCAAATCCTTAGCTATTCTGCAAATGAACCTTAAAGCAAAGTTGTAGATTTTCATAAACCCTAAACTTTTGCTTTTGGACCCATCCTTATTTGAGCTCTGGTTTGAAAGTTACTTGGACATTACAATGGAGTCCTTGTGTTTTTGGGAATTTACATTTCAGTCCCCCTTCGTCTACCTTTCCTCCTCCTCCTCCTCTGTTTCGCTGCCCGATACACCGCCGCCGCTCTTGCCGGCCATGTGCAGCACCCCCGCCGCCTCCGCGCCGCACTGCACCGAGCCACGTGTCCTCCCCCGCCTTGCCGCCGCCTTCCCGACCCCGCGCTGGCCGCCCCTGCTCTCCCCACGTTGCGCCGCCGCCCAAGCTGCCACATCCTCCGCTGGCGTGCCAGCTCCTGCTCCCGCACAACCACATCCTCTTCTAGACCCCGAGCACATCCTGGTGCCCCTAGCCCACTCGCTCTTGCGTTTGCACACACACATTTCGCTCATTCTCTCCTGCTTCGACCACCACACTTCACCGGACCTCCTCCGCGACTTCGGCTCACCGTCGACTGCTGCCATCGCTGCTCCCCACTCCCGATCCAAAGCACAAATAGCATCCGCGTGACCCACCAAAGCTCACCGAGCAATCCAATTCCAATTTCTTCCACTGGAATAGCCGGACCACGACGCCGACGAGCTCCAGTTCCACCGCCCGCTCAGCCTCGCCATTGACCCACCCATACAGAGCATCTTAGCCCCGGCCAAGGACACCGTTAGCACCACATCATCATGTAGGAGCTCCTCGACTACTTTTCCATCATCCTCCGACACCCTAGCCTGCAGAACACCGTGCCGCCATTGCCACCGGTGAGAACCCGAGCCGCCCCACCGTCGATCACCCCCTTCTACCCCGTCTCCGACCAAATTAGGTACGGGAAAAGCATCCCCACACTCCGGCGAAGCTCATGCGCGCCCCCTCCGTCCCTATTCGCCGGCCCCTCACTGGGAATGTGTGTCCGCCGTCACGGCCGCCGCCATCCATCGTCGCCGGCCATGCTCCGCCACTGCCCCTCGAGCACATCACCCACCATCTTGATCAGTGAGTCCTGGAGGTCGTATAGGACCGGTTCTTCCCCGGCCAAACCCTCGCCGCTGGCGAGAACACGTCGGACCGACGCGCCGGCCACCATCGTTGGCCGTCGAGGGCCTATTTGCAATATAGTTTTCTATTCTAGGGTCCCCTATGCAAGAAACCGAGGACCTCTTTGCAAGAACCCTAGCTAGTGTTAGCTGTCAACTTGTAAAATTCATAGGAATGTGTAGAAAAATCCAAAAATTACCAAACTAGTTTTGTTAGAATCTAGAAATATAAATCTACAACTTTTGTTAATAAAGTTTGACTTAAAACAAAACGCTTTTTGATTTATTTTAAACCTAAAGTAAAAGGGTATCTTATGCATAACTTTTGCATGCAAGCTTATTTTCTTATGATATTTGGTATGTAGCTTATTTGGATCATGAGTAAGCTAGTATAAAAATTTCATGCTTATCATAGCTTTGTAGTTTCAGTTCCTTTATCCTTCTGCAAATCAAATTAGGAAAAATTTAGATTTACATAAACATATTCCTAAGGCTCTTTTGCCTAGATCTTTTTACCATAACCTAATCTATTGATAAATAGTTCATAATTAAATTTTCAAGAATTTAAAGTTCTGTTTGCTCAAGATTTGAATTTAAACTTGAAATTTGAATTCAAATTCAAATGCTTTAGTTTCTGTTAACAGAAAATTAGAGAAATTCACAATAAGCTTATCTAGTGAACATAAATTTAACCACCAAAAATTCAAGGTTAGAATCTTTATGGGTTTTAAAATAAAAAATCAAACTTGTCAATTACTTCAAAGTAATTCCATGACTTTAGTGTACATAGTCGTTTGGGATCAAACCCCCCCCCTTGCTTCATGAGTTTATGTTCATTAATTTATTGGATTGCAACTTTATCGTGAAGTGAAATCCTTAACTTGAGAACCATCTCACTTAAATCGTTGCATATCATGTAGAGTCAGCAGCGCTCGACGATGAAGACTACGAGCTAGTCCTGGAACAAGACCAAGGGTTTTCTGAAGACCCAATAAATGTCACCGAGACTCTAACTGAAGCTCCGAACCAAAGTTCGGAAACCCTTGACACTCCTACCCCCAACCCCACTCAACAAGGCAAGCCCCGTTGCATAACCCAGTATTTCAATTTACTACAAGTTTAATACTTATAAATTATATCTTGCATTAAGTCTAGGAGTTGAACTGGAACCCTAGATGCATTGATACTAGGAACCGATGTATTGTGCTTGAGTCCTTATCGCGTAGATGCTCTGCTATTAGGACCGGCAGAAGTCGGGTGATTTCCTGTCACTCGCGCGATATAGGAGTTGAATGTTTACTATTCTGCAATCACTATAAGGATGATGGATGGGGTCTTGTGCAATATCATGACTCAAAAGGTTACCCCATCTGTGTTGATGAAAGTTGATAAGGTCGAAGTGTGTGGTAGTGGTGGTTAAGCGTTTGAAAGTACTAGCCACATGCCGCGAGTCTAGTTATGGGCAAAGTATACCCTAATCTCGAGTAAAGCCTTGCTGAGTATTAGCATACTCAGTCTTGCTAGTGAATTTTTTAGGTATAACCTTTGAGAACCCCACGGATGGCTCTGCATGGCCAACTTCTGTTCCGTATGGCTAGTCCGTGGAGTGGGATCTGTCCCCGGTTGGCAGTGACCCTCCTGAGTGACACCAGGCCTTGGGCTGAGCATGGTGTCAACCTTCGCGGCGTGTGTAGTCGCGAGTTTAGTTCCTTCCGTTGTGAACCTAGACAAGTTGTTTAGCTTGTCACTTTAAATAATGTTTGTATAAGTTTACTCAAAGTTTGAAATAGTTTGTAATAATGTTTAATATTCTGTAATTAAAAGTTGGTGAGCTATTGTGTGGTTGTATACTCGCCTTCGTGCGAGATAAACCTTCCTTGATCCTGTTGAACCGTGGTTGTATCGGGCGGAGACCCGACAGACCAATGGGTTGTTCCGTTTGAAGTGCGTTGAGTTAGTATCGGCCGTATAGCGATGACTAGCGCACTTGAGCCGGGATAATTCAGGCGATTCTGCCACAGCTGGTATCAGAGCTGTACGTTTATTTTTACAACTGCAGCAGCTCTTAAAAATGTTTCCAGGATAAAAAAATTGTTTAACAAACAAATTTGTAACATACGTTGGATTCGTTAAGGATGGTGCTTAGAACGTAAAGCCCTAGGGAACTATATGGGAAATATCAGGTGGCTGCTAATGCATATATATAAATAGTCCTGTTCTAACTCGCAGCATTACTTTCTGTTAAAACTTAAATTCATGCATAACTCAACTTTACTTTCTGTATCAACACCTTCGATTGTGAGGTAAGAAGGTAAGGGTCCTCAGCTAACTGGGGAGTTAGCCTTCCCGTCGGTGATGCGAACCAAACGCTGTTTCTCAAGCAGTGGCCTACTTGAGATGCTGCCAATATATCAACTTAGGCTGGTTATATTGGGAGTATATGGTTCGGCGCAGGGTATGGCGATCGCTGTTCATACCTCCGCCTTTTGCGGTACCCCCGTGAATACGTTGTTTAACGACGTATGTTAATGTTGTCTGTACGGCGGTAATGGTACAAATGCCGTTCCTATAGTGAACAGTATTGTTTGGGAACGCTTTCATGTCATGCTGCCATGAAAGGTTCATGTTATATATATGTGGTCTTTTGCAGGTACACTAACCACGATTAAGAGGTTAGGACGGATAGGACTTATCGACTAGTTATTAGAGAGAGACGTATGTGTTATGCCACCAAAATTAACCGTGTAAGTCCGAAGTTATTCGGCGGTTGTTTTGTTTGTGAGGTCGAATAGAACGTGCATGCATAACTCATCATCAAGTAAGTAAAAGCATTAGATAGGTTGCACGTTTTTAAAAATGAATAGAGTGTTGTTTATCTCTAGTATGGGTCAATAGAATTCTGGTGATAGTTTTAGTTGAGTAGCTTAAGTATCCATCTGATTTCAGTCTCTATTGTTATCAGAATCAATTATTTCGTTTCATTTACCTTGTGAGTTCTCAGCAGGGTAAACATATCTCACCATTTGCATTCTTGTTGCAGATGGCAGCCCCTTCAAACGTCTTTTGGGATTCCGCAGGGCATTTCCACACTGATGCCTTACACTGGGAGGGTTTTCCTTGTCTTCTCTGGGAATCACTAAGTTCGTTCCTCTACACCGAGCCCCCACAATATGACGGAGTGGAATATCAAGAAGAAGGTGTTTGTTGATGTCGAGTCATAATGACCATTCCTCAACATCCCTTCCGCTCCCAATGGCAGCCCATCGAAGTTGACGTGGTGGGCTATCGTCTAGTTGACACTATTGGGACACCAGCCCTTGAAGCTATCTACCTCTTCTGCAACGAGCACCCAATGGATGTTGCAGGACAGCCTATTGGTCTACTCCCTGCAATAGATCCCAACGATCCTGAGTGGAATCTCAGGGTAGCCCCTGATAATCACAGGTTGGGGGGCTCAATGGAAGAAACGCTTCGAGGTACTATTAGGTTCATGAATGTTCAGCATTAGTATCAACTTCTGCTACGCCGCGGTATGGTCATTTGACCAGTATCGCGCATGGTCACTTCAGGAATGCTGACCGACAAGTCACCCAGATTGAGCAGCTTCAAGCCTTGGTGATAGAGAAAGATGAAATCATCGCCGCCCGAGAGGAGACTATTCTTCACCGGGAAGATCAAATCAACGAGAGCGACGCAATGATCACTCAACACAACACGATCATTGAGTTTCTCCAGGAACAGATCCACGACCTCATCCTTGAGGTTGATGATGCCTATGCTCAAATCAACAAACATCAACAGCAGCCAGTACCTCCTGCTGTACCCGCACCCGAAGCTGAAGAAGATCCAGAGGAAATCGAGGGGGTTTCAGACCTCCATTCTGAGCATGGAGACCCGGAGCCTCATCCTCAGCCAAATCACTCCTCGTCTGGCAGTCAGTCCTCCATAGGCAATCTCGACGATTTTTAGTTCATCAAAATCGTCGATAGTCTAGATGTAATTAGTGTAGAAAGATGTGACATCGGTAGCTTACCCAGGCTATGAGCCACTTGTTGTACCATGTGTGGCCTATGTACTTATGAATCGACTTGTAGTAATTAAGTCACTTTGATGTAAGATGTAAGGATCACCAGTGTTTGCGTAGTAATCTAAACCTCGTGTTTTACCCTCTTACTCAATTTCTTGCATCCGAATTGAGTTGATGGAACGGAGCATATTACATATCTTTTTGGCAACTGTATATCATCTGAAGTTAGGAGTAAGAATATGTTGATAATAATGGACATCTCCTTTATTTCAGATGGTTGGAGCTACTCGCGGAACTCCGGAAGGGTTTCAGCCGGATCAAGCCAGCGGTTCCCAGCAACCACCACCAGCCCCACCAAATCTGGCCAAGGTTATGGCCCGACAAACTGAACTCCTCAACCAGCTTGTGCAGGCTCAAATGGGCCAATATCATCACCAATCCCGAGGCCGAGATGAACCCCCATCGGCTAGTTATCAAGACTTCCTCAGTACCCAGCCTCCACTGTTCCATAAGGCGGACGAGCCCCTTGACGCTGACGCTTGGCTCCGCACCATCGAGTCCAAGTTCGCCTTATTGTTTGCCCCATGTTCAGATGAGAACAAGGCGCTCTTTGCAGCCCAACAACTCCGTAGCACTGCCCGCATATGGTGGGATCACTATCATGCCATGCAGCCTGTCGGTCATGTCGTCACCTGGGATGAATTTCGGACCGCTTTTCGAGTGCACCACATCCCTGAAGGACTCATTGAGCGAAAGCTTAATGAATTTCTAAATCTGACTCAGGGTGTGACAGTTCATGTATTTGTAAGTTAGGCACCTTATTTGTTAGTGTGAAGTATGTGTTTGTTAGTGTAATGCTTGTGTATGTTTATGTGAAGCTTTTAAAAATTTTAAGCGCAAGTAAAAAGGGTATTTTTGTAATTAAAGGAAAACCTAGGGTTGTTTTGCAAAATGTATTTGGATAGGAGGTAATTTCAAAATAAGTGAAGGGTAGTTTTGCAAACATGTTTTCTTATTTTGTTCCTTGTAAAAAATATATATTTATCCAAAAGTTTCATTTGAAATGTATGTGTTGAAGTGTGTAAAAATTTTGGGTAAAGCTGTGAAAATAAGGATATTTATGTAATTTTATAAAAGTACAAGTCCTTTTATGCAAGTAATTGAATTACAAAAGTAATTTTCAAAGATACTCAGGACTAAAGTGTAAAAGGTGCAAGTTATCATGACATATCTATCCACTCATTATGACGTGTCTATCCTGTCATTATGATATGTCATAAATATTTGCATTTAGGTCCTGAAATTTTATGAATTACACTTTTAGGACAAAAGTAATTCAAATCCAACTTTTGTTCAAAATTTCACGTGTAAAAATATAAGTTTTGAGTTTTTGAACTTGAGCCCTAAAGCAATGTTGTAGAGATTGAAAAACTCTCCAACTTTCGTTTTGGGCATTTCTTCATTAGGGTTTTAGATTGATGTGAAATTTATGTTTTACAGACAGACCCTTGCAGTTTTCTGAAATTGCGCATAAGTCCTTGGGAGAACTCCATTTCTCCTTCTCCTCTGTTCTTCTTTATCTGCTGTGCCCCTTTTCTTTTCCCCACCGGCAGCTCCATCCTCATCTCCACTCTCTCTCTCTCTCTCCTCCACCAGGCAACGGCTCGGCCGGAGCGGCTGCAGCTCGCTAGCGGAGCGCGCGCAGGTGCTAGCGCGGGCACGCGCGTGGGCGCGGCGCTGGCGGCGAGGGCAGATGCGGGCGGCCCAAGCGAGCAGCGGGCAGAGCGGGCGGCGGAGCTGGGCGGCGCGTGAGCGGGCGCTGGCTCGCGGGCGCGCAGATGTGGGCGCCAGCGCGGGAGCCGGAGCGGCGGGCGCAGGCGCGGCTCGGGCGGAGTGAGCGGAGGCGCGCGCGGCGCGAGCGAGCGAAGGCGCGGCTCGGCTCGGGCGCGGAGGCAGGCTCGCGAGCGGAGGCGCGGACGCTCGAGAGTGGCAGCGCGCGGGAGCACAGGCGCGCTGGAGTGCTGGCGTGGGGCGCAAGCAGAGGTGAGCGACGGTGGCGTGGCGGTACACGGGCGACACAAGAACAAGAGTGGAGCCCAGGAACGGAGGCGGCGCTGGAGCAGGCGCGCGCGTGCGAGTGGAGCTGCGGCTGCGGCACATGGGCGATGAAAGCGGAGCAAGCGCGGGTCCGGCAACAGGAGAAGAGAAGTAACTGTGCAAGGCAACGACGTGCCGAGCAACGGCACGCGCAGGAGGAGTGCGGTGGAAAGCTGTTGCGCGACATGCGGGAACGCGATGGCCATATCGATGACGCGGCTAAGGTGTTCGACGAAATGCCGGTGCGCGCGGTGCTGAAGAAGGCGAGGGTCCTGCTGTTGGGCGAGGCGTCAAGGGTGCAAGACGCTGTCGGGCGGATATTGCGACGGTGTGCAGATGCGGCGTGACAAGGCCGAGGCGACGCGGGTCTAGCAGATGAGGAAGAAGAGGAGCAACAGCATGAGGTGGTCGAGGCGGAAGCAGCGGCACCGATTTGACAGCAGCTGGTCCACAAACAGCATAGCGTCCAGGGTTTCCTTCCAGAGTTTGACCACGTCAAGTGCTCAGCGTGGGGCGGCGGAGGCCACAGATAGTGATGCGGCTACGAGTTTGGCAAGGAGAGTCGGAAGGAAGAGTTGTGGAGCAAAGGAGGCAGTTAGGCGTGACGAGCTCGGAGGAGCCTCGATGCAATCAAGCACGGCAACCCTGCCCGGCAAACTTCTTCGTCAACCACGGAATCTCGTCAGCGTCGAGCTCATCTTATCGCCAATCCTATTCACCGCGGGAATTCACTTTCCGCGTGTTCTCCTCCATAACCAAGGCTACCCCAAGGTTTGCCCTGACCTACTAAATCCTCCTAGTACCGGCAACCCCTTTGCCGGAACACCGTCGTTATCTTCCTGTTCTCTGTTTTCCCCGACCAGGGACTTATTTGCTTTGATTTAAAAAGTTCTAGGGTGTTTTCTATAAAATTTCCAGAACTTTCTTTATTTTCAAATCAGTGAGCTTCTACATTTCATAGAATTTTGTAAGAAGTTCATAAAAATATAAAATCAGTTTTGTTTGAATCATTAGGTTACAATCTACAAGTTTTATGTTGTGATCTTGAGTTGAAAGTCTTTGATTTGTGCTCTAGGTAAATATTAGGAAATGAATGCTTAATTTGTAGCTTATATTGTATGCATGTGCTGTAGCTAAAGGATTAATCATAGGAAGTATGTCCTAAGTAGAGATGTGTGATACCTAATCAATCTTTTCACACGAGTACTCATATCCCTGCCATCAAGACGTTATTCTGGTCTTGATTGCGGTCTTCTTAATGTCCTTTCCATATAAAGATCCCTGTTAGTTTGTGTGTATCTGCTGCTCAGCTAATACATCTCGGCAGCTATGCTTCAGCGTCGGCTATCAGCTCAGCCACTAAGCATCCATTTCCTTTGAGTCTATGATATTTCTGTGTAACAACTGTCAACCGATGCATTTCTTTTGATATGCTTCTACCATCGGTTGACTAGCCAATCCGGTTGTTACCCTTCTAATATCGGCTACTACCGATACAATTTTTTTGTTCTGTCCTACGTCGGCTGCACATAGTCGATGTATCGGAGATGCACACACGATCTTATAGTTCTTACTGTCGGCCAATCTAAGCCGATTATAGTTGTTTTCCATATCGGTTATGGCCAATCGATCCTTAGTTTTTCCTATCCTTATCCACATACTTCTATCAGCCGATTTATCGACTGAGAGATTGGCTATCTTTATCTATCGGTCATATACCCTCAACCATACTCCAATCGGCTGTACGTCCCTCAATAGTTGTGCTGACGTAATCGAGTCGATACAACCACACTTAGTTACCTAGAATAGCACTTAAGCACATCTCAGTTAAGACACAACTGCTCTAGGAATCATCCCTCTGCTAAAGTAATCGATGCTTTCATCGATCATCTAGGAACCCGATGCACCTTTCAATCGAATAAACCTCTGTTGTTTCCAATCGGCTCTGTTGTAATCTTCAACGAGCAGCCGATTCTAATTAGTTGTTCCCCTAAAGCTCTGTCTAAGTTTAGTTTTAGATCTTTTTGGTTGTTAGGTGAGTGGTATGTTAAATGAGTGTTAGATTACAACTTTATTGTGAAGTAAGATAGTTTTATATGCACACTTTGAATGTAATGTTGCATTGCATGTAGATACGACTACTTCTACAAACGGTACCTACAAGATCTCCCCGGAGTCTGCAGAGGATGTTTCTGAAGACCAAGTCAACGTCATCAAGGGATTATCTGAAGCCCCGAACCAAAGTTCGGAAGATAACAATACTAATATCCCTGACTTCAGTCCCACCAGTAAAGGCAAGCCCCGGTGCATATCCCAGTATTTCAATCTATTACAATTCCATTATTATATTATATATCTTGCATTACATCTAGGAGTTGAAATGAAACCCTAGTTGCATAAGATCTTAGGAATCCAATGTATTGTACCTGAGTCCTTATCGCTTAGATGCTCTGCTAAATAGGGCCGGTAAAAGTTGGGTGATTTCCTGTCACTCGCGCGATATAGGAGTTGCTTGCTTACAATTCTGCAACCACTATAAGGATGATGGACAGGGTCATGTGTTGTATCATGACCTGAAGATTACCCTGACTGTTTTGGTAAAAGTTTTAAGGTCGAAATGTTTGGTAGTGGTGGCTAAGCGTTTGAAAGTACTAGCCACATACCGCGAAATATGGTAAGCGGTAAGCCTAGTACCCGAATGGCCCGGCAAATGGACGCGTTTCCACCACTCGACTTTTATTTTATGTTTACACGCACCGACGTGTGGGAGTACATTCTGCATGGCAGACAGGAATACGGGTTTTGTAGTCGCGCTACAGACGTATGTCCTGCACAATTGGTGTGTGTACGGTCCTACAGTCGCTTGTGGTGGCCCTGATCCATAACCCGGAATATGAGGGAAACGGTTGCTTCGGAACGCCCTGTTGGTATTCCAAGCGTGTGTGTTAGGTTTACCTTGCAAGGTTAAATTCGATTCAGAATCGTCCGCCTCTCATGAGGATTGAGACTGCTTATCCCTTTTGCCACATCGAGTAAAAAGTGTAATTGTTGATGGAATAATCTTGATGGATGATAATCTATATCTTGCTTGTTTAGTATAGGTGCTTACCTAGAATGGCTAATCAAACTAGAATCTGAAAGCTAAAACTTGAAGGTAAGTTATACTCTCTGTTGCTTTTCAGCTGAAAATAAAACCAAAGCCTCTACAATGCCTTCATGAGTCTAGTTACGGGCTAAAGTATACCCAAACCCGGGTAAGCCTTGCTGAGTATTAGTATACTCAGTCTTGCTAGTGACTTGTTTTTCAGGTAAAGCCTTTGAAGATCCTACTCTTCCCCTATCTTGGCCCTGTGCTCTTCCAGATGGATGGTCCGTGGAATTGGATCCGTCCCCGACCAATTCTGATGATACCGAGTGATGTCGTGCCCAGGCTTAGCATGACATCCGTCTTGACGACGTGCTGTAGATCATCACATATGTTTTCCGCTGCTGTGTAATGTTTTCTCTAAATTTGAAACTTTGCACTATTGTTGGAAACTCTTGTAATGTAATTCCCTGTGATGTAAAATATGGTGGTGACGGTATCTCTGGACTCACCTTCGTGTGAGGTAACCTTATTGATCCTGTATTCGGTGGTTTATCGGGACGTTACCCAACAAGCCAAGGGATTATACCGTTTGAAGCACGTTGGAGCCCTCAGGAATGGACTCACATACTTGAGCCGGTATAATTCAGGTTGGTTCTGCCACACAGGGAACTCGCACCGTCATGCAATATGCACAAGTCTTCAACCACTTGTGCCTGTACGCGGGTTATCATGCGGACACAGACGCGTGCAAACGAGACCGCTTCCATCGAGACCTGAATACCAAACTTAAGGAATGATTGAATTTGTAAAGGCCGACAATTTCAATGAGCTGGTCAATATGGCCATCACCCAAGAGGACTGCATCTCAGCCACTGGAACCTCAATGGCGCAACCATCAAGGTATCCGTTGGTCTAGAACACCGCTACCCGAGCACCGCCTCGAAGCAACTTGCCTGGCAGATGGGTAGCCAGACCACCCCAGCAAGCACGATTCAATCGACCACCGACACCACAACCTCAGCAGCAAAAACAACAGGGTCCGCGACCGAGCTTTCCGCCAGCCAACCAAGGAAACAACAACTATCGTTGTTTCAACTGCGGTAACCCATCCCACTTCATCAAGGATTGCCCTCAACCTAGAAGATCCTTCCAAGGGCAAACATCCAACCCAACCAGTAAGGGCAAGGGCAAGAAGCAAGTGGTCCAAGTCCGCCAGGGAAGGGTGAATCTCACCACTCTCTTCGAACTCCCCGAGGGGACACCAATAATGACGAGTACTTTCTATATCAACCATCAACCCGTGATTGTTCTTTTTGACTCTGGTGCCACCCATAGTTTTATCAGTACAAAATGTGGGACTAAATTAGGCTTGGATCTTTATCCTACTAGTGGGGCCTATATGATAGCAACTCCTGGTGGTAAAATTTCCTCAAACCAAGTTTGTATAAGCGTGCCAATTCAAATGGGTAGAAATCTGATGAGAACAGATTTACTGTTACTGGACCTAGAAGGAATGGATGTCCTCTTAGGGATGAATTGGATGACCCAGCACCAAGTGTCATTAGATATCTCCTCCCGAACTGTGGAGATAGATTCACTTGAGCACGAACCTACCATTCTTTATCTTCCAAAACGGGAGTACATCACTTCTTGCACCTATGCTGCAACAGGGATCAAGTTAAAAGATATCCCTATTGTTTGTGAATACCCAGATGTCTTTCCAGACGATTTGCCTAGAATACCCCCGGACCGAGATATTGAATTTATCATAGAACTCCAACCTAGCACTGCTCCCATCTCTAAGAGACCCTATCGTATGCCACCCAATGAGCTGGCCGAGTTAAAAATCCAACTCCAGGACCTCCTTGATAAGGGTTACATTCGTCCAAGTGCTTCACCATGGGGTTGTCCAGCTCTATTCGTAAAGAATAAAGACAATAGCTTAAGGCTATGTGTAGACTATCGTCCCCTCAATGTGGTAACCATCAAAAACAAATACCCTCTGCCCCGCATTGACATTCTCTTTGATCAGTTAGCCGGAGCCAAGTTATTTTCTAAGATTGATCTTCATTCCAATTATCATCAAATCAAGATCAGGCCGAGTGATGTCCCAAAACAGCCTTTTCTACCAGATATGGACTCTACGAATATCTGGTCATGTCATTTGGTCTTACCAATGCTCCAGCATATTTCATGTATCTCATGAATTCTGTCTTCATGCAAGAACTCGACAAATTTGTTGTGGTCTTCATCGATGACATTTTGATCTACTCTAAAAATCCAGAAGATCATGCAAAACATCTTCATGTTATTCTTCAGCGATTAAGGGATCACCGCTTGTACGCCAAGTTCTCTAAATGTGAATTCTGGTTAGATACGGTGAAGTTTCTGGGCCATACTATCTCCGGAAATGGTATATCCGTTGACCCCAGTAAAGTACAAGAAGTGATGGATTGGAAACCTCCAACATCAGTCCATCAGATCCGTAGTTTTCTTGGTCTAGCTAGCTATTACCGTCGTTTCATTCCTAACTTCTCCAGAATAGCCAAACCTATGACCGAGCTACTAAAGAAAGGTGTTAAATTCTCCTGGGATCAAAAATGCGAAGATGCATTCCACACTCTCAGAGACCATCTTACGACCGCCCCAGTTCTAGCTCAACCAGATGTGTCAAAACCTTTCGACATCTATTGTGATGCTTCAGGAAACGGACTTGGTTGTGTGCTTATGCAAGACAACCGAGTAATTGCATATGCATTCCGAGCACTTAGTACTCATGAACAGAACTACCCCACCCATGATCTTGAACTCGCCGCTGTTATCCATGCACTTAAGATCTGGAGACATCATCTGATGGGTACGAAGTGCCATATCTATACTGACCACAAAAGCCTCAAGTACGTCTTCACGCAGACAGATCTGAATATGAGGCAAAGATGCTGGCTAGAGCTTATCAAAGACTATGATGTGGAAGTACACTACCATCCAGGCAAGGCCAACGTCGTTGCGGATGCACTTAGTTGCAAGGCACATTGTTCTTGCTTATTTGTAGAAGCTTTCAACGAGACTCTTTGTTGGGAAATGAGAAAACTTAATCTAGAAATCATTTCCTAAGGTGACTTGAACCATCTCTCAGTTGAAGCCACGCTTAAAGATAGCATTGTTCTAGCACAACAGCGTAATAAAGGAGTCAGAATCATCAAACAGAAGATAACACAAGGAGAAGGAAAGTATAAATGCTTTCGAATAGATCCTGAAGGAGTTTTATGGTTCAATGAACGGATCGTTGTACCTAAGGACCATAAGCTCCGTAAATAGATATTGGACGAGGCCCACCTATCCAAATTCTCTATGCACCCTGGCAGTACCAAGATGTACCAGGATCTAAAACAGAACTTCTGGTGGACTCGTATGAAACGAGGAATTGCCAAGTATGTCTCAGAATGTGATATTTGCCAAAGAGTCAAAGCCAGTCATCTAAAAACTACTGGTATTCTTCAACCTCTATCTATACCCTCTTGGAAGTGGGAGGATATCAGTATGGACTTTATTGTTGGCTTACCCAACACTTCTCTAAGGCATGACTCCATTTGGGTAATCGTTGATCAATTGACCAAGACTGCACATTTCCTTCCCGTGAATACTTCGTATAATGCCAAAAAGTATGTTGAGATCTATTTGGATCAAATCGTTCGTCTTCATGGGGTACCCAAAATGATCATTTCTGATCATGGAGCACAATTGGTCGCTCGATTCTGGGAGCAACTTCAACATGCTCTTGGAACTAAACTAATCCGAAGCTCCATGTATCATCCTCAGACAGATGGATAGACCGAAAGGGTAAATCAGATTCTGGAAGATATGCTTAGAATCTGTGTACTTCAGAATGACAAGAATTGGGACAAATGCTTATCATTGGTAGAATTCTCTTACAACAACAGCTATCAAACTAGTCTTAGGATGGCTCCATTTGAAGCATTGTATGGTCGCTGATGCCGAACTCCCTTAAGTTGGTCACAAACCGGCGAACGTAAGATCTTTGGACCCGACCTGGTCACTGAAGCAGAGGATAAGGTGAAGACTATTCAGAAAAATCTAAAGGCAGCCCAATCTCGACAGAAAAGCTACGCTGACATACGAAGAAGACCATTACAGTTTCAAGCTGGAGACTTCGTATATCTCCAAGTATCTCCTACCCGAGGTGTTCAAAGGTTCGGCGTAAAAGGGAAACTTGCTCCTCGATACATCGGACCCTTTGAAATCCTTGAAATCTGTGGACCCGTAGCTTACCGTCTTCAACTCCCTCTTCAACTAGCGGCCATCCATGACATCTTCCATATATCTCAACTTAGGAAGTGTGTCAAAGTTCCTACTGAGATCATCGATTCCCAAACCATTGAAATCGAACCTGATCTAACCTATACAGAACATCCAATTAGAGTATTAGACACCAAAGAAAGAAGCACTAGAAGAGAAACCATCAGGATGTTCAAGATTTAGAGGAACCATCATACGGAAGAAGAAGCAACATGGGAAACCGAATCTTATCTTCAACATAATTTCCCAGACTTCCTTCAAGCCAACCTTCAAACCTGATCGTCCAATTCCATCTTGTTCCGGAATCTCGGGATGAGATTCTTTTTAGGGGGGAAGACTGTGACACTCAGGTACTTAGTAATGTTACACCCTAGATTTTAGTATGAAGTTGTGTGCAAAATACGGTGAAAGTGTGTTTAAAAATTTAAAGGATAAGGAAAAAGAGTATTTATATAGTTATAAATTAATAAAGGTCCTTTAGTTTTAAATGAGTGAGAATGGGAAGTGGAATCCAAATACATAAAGGTTGTTTTGGCAAAAGTAAAAAACTTGTGTTTAAATCGCAAATATAGGTGAAACTACACATAGGATGTAAATGTAGTGTAGTTTTTAAATAGGATTTATATAAAATTTAGAAACTTTGCTAAGTTTTATATTACTTTCAAATCCTTAGCTATTCTGTAAATTAACCTTAAAGCAAAGTTGTAGATTTTGATAACCCTACACTTTTGCTTTTGGACCCATCCTTATTTGAGGTCTGGTTTGAAAGTTACTTGGAAATTACAGTGGAGTCCTTGTATTTTTGGGAATTTACATTTCAGTCCCCCTTCGTCTACCTTTCCTCCTCCTCCTCCTCTGTTTCGCTGCCTGATGCACCGCCACCGCTCTTGACGGCATTGTGCAGCGCCCCCGCTGCCTCCGCGCCGCACTGCACTGAGCCACGTGCCCTCCCCCGCCTTGCCGCCGCCGTCCCGACCCCGCGCTGGCCACCCCTGCTCTCCCCATGTTGCACCGCCGCCCGAGCTACCACATCCTCCGCTGGCGTGCCAGCTCCTGCTCCTGCACAACCACATCCTCTTCTAGACCCCGAGCACATCCTGGAGCTCCTAGCCCACTCGCTCTTGCGTTTGCACACACACATTTCGGGCATTCTCTCCTGCTCCGACCACCACACTTCACCGGACCTCCTCCGTGACTTTGGCTCACCGTCGACAGCCGCCACCGTTGCTCCCCATTCCCGATCCAAAGCACAAACAGCATCCCCGCGACCCACCGAAGCTCACCGAGCAAACCAATTCCAATTTCTTCCACTCGAATAGTCAGACCACGACGC
The DNA here is from genome assembly GCF_002211085.1 of Panicum hallii. NCBI lineage: Eukaryota > Viridiplantae > Streptophyta > Magnoliopsida > Poales > Poaceae > Panicum > Panicum hallii. The sequence goes on from NC_038044.1 coordinate 24,518,635, forward strand.
CGACGAGCTCCAGTTCCACCGCCCGCTCGGCCTCGCCGTCGACCCACCCATACAGAGCATCTTAGCCCCAGCCAAGCACACCGTTAGCACCACATCATCACGTAGGAGCTCCTCGACTACTTTTCCGCCATCCTCCGACACCCTAGCCTGCGGAACGCCGTGCCGCCATCGCCGCCGGTGAGAACCCAAGCTGCCCCACCATCGACCACCAACTTCTGCCCCATCTCCGACCAAATTAGGTACGGGAAAAGCATCCCCGCACACCCGCGAAGCTCATGCGCACCCCCTTTGTCCCTGTTTGCCGGCCCCTCACCGGGAACGTGTGTGCGCCGTCAAGGCCGCCGCCATCCATCGTCGCCGGCCATGCTCCGCCACTGCCCCTCGAGCACATCACCCACCATCGTGATCAGTGAGTCCTGGAGGTCATATAGGACCAGTTCTTCCCCGGCCAAACCCTCGCCGCCGGCGAGAACACGTCGGACCAACGCGCCGGCCACCGTCGTGGGCTGTGGAGGGCCTATTTGCAATATAGTTTTCTGTTCTAGGGTCCCCTGTGCAAGAAACCGAGGACCTCTTTGCAAGAACCCTAGCTAGTGTTAGCTGTCAACTTGTAAAATTCATAGGAATGTGTAGAAAAATCCAAAAATTACCAAACTAGTTTTGTTAGAATCTAGAAATATAAATCTACAACTTTTATTAACAACGTTTGACTTAAAACTAAATGCTTTTTTATTTATTTTAAACCTAAAGTAAAAGGGTATCTTATGCATAACTTTTGCATGCAAGCTTATTTTCTTACGATATTTGGTATGTAGCATATTTGGATCATGAGTGAGCTAGTATAAAAATTTCATGCTTAGCATAGCTTTGTAGTTTCAGTTCCTTTAACCTTTTGCAAATCAAATTAGGAAATATTTAGATTTACATAAACATATTCCTAAGGCTCTTTTGCCTAGATCTTTTTACCATAACCTAATCTATTGATAAATAGTTCATAATTAAATTTCAAGAATTTAAAGTTCTGTTTGCTCAAGATTTGAATTTAAACTTGAAATTTGAATTCAAATTCAAATGCTTTAGTTTCTGTTTACAGAAAATTAAAGAAATTCACAATAAGCTTATCTAGTGAACATAAATTTAACCACAAAAAATTCAAGGTTAGAATCTTTATGGGTTTTAAAATAAAAAAATCAAACTTGTCAATTACTTCAAAGTAATTCCATGACTTTAGTGTACATAGTCGTTTGGGATTAAGCCCCCCCTTGCTTCATGAGTTTATGTTCATTAATTTATTGGATTGCAACTTTATTGTGAAGTGAAATCCTTAACTTGAGAACCATCTCACTTAAATCGTTGCATATCATGTAGAGTCAGCAGCGCTCGACGATGGAGACTACGAGCTAGTCCTGGAACAAGACCAAGGGTTTTCTGAAAACCCGATAAATATCGCCGAGACTCTAACTGAATTTCTGAACCAAAGTTTGGAAACCCTTGACACTCCTGCGCCCAACCCCACTCAACAAGGCAAGCCCCGTTGCATAATCCAGTATTTCAATTTACTACAAATTTTATACTTATATATTATATCTTGCATTAAGTCTACGAGTTGAACTGGAACCCTAGATGCATTGATACTAGGAACCGATGTATTGTGCCTGAGTCCTTATCGCGTGGATGCTCTGCTATTAGGACCGGCAGAAATCGGGTGATTTCCTATCACTCGCGCGATATAGGAGTTGAACGTTTACTATTCTGCAATCACTATAAGAATGATGGACGGGGTCATGTGCAATATCATGACTCAAAAGGTTACCCCGTCCGTGTTGATAAAAGTTGATAAGGTCGAAGTGTGTGGTAGTGGTGGCTAAGCATTTGAAAGTACTAGCCACATGCCGCGAAATATAGTAAAGCGGTAAGTCTAGTACCTGATTGGCCTGGCAAATGGACATGTCTCCACCACTCTATTATTTTGGTTTCTGTTGTACACACGCACAGACGTGTGGGAGTACGTTCTGCAAACCTAACTAAAACAAATTTATACAGACATTGATTGAGAACTTCAAGTTTTAACGAACATTATTCAGAGATGGCAGCGGAAAAGAAACAACAATGTGACTACTCGTCGCAAAGCAGGCACCATACTTAGCCCAAAGCATGGCGTCATTCCGAAGAATCATTGCCGGCCGGGGACGGATCCCATTCCATGGACCAGCTAGGCGGTAAAGTGCAGGGCCAAGGAGAACTAGCAACTGAGTTCTCGAATGACATACCCGAAAACCACATTACTAGCAAGGCTGAGTATACTAATACTCAGTAAGGCTTACCCGTCAATTGGGTATACTTAGCCCATAACTAGACCATGAGAGGTTGAAAGGCTCTAGGTTTCTTTTGCTAAAAAACAACAAGAGTAAGTCCTTAATTCCATATTTTAGCTTTCAGATTCTAGTTCAATTAGCCATTCTAAGTGAGCATCTATACTAGACAAGCAAGGTAGGTATTACAACATACATCAATATTATTCCACCAACTGTTGCTCTAGTTACTCTATGTGGCAGAAGTATCAAGCAGTCTCAATCACCACGAGAAACAGACGATTTCTTAATCGAATTTCATAACCTTGCAAGGGATCCTAACTCACATGCTTGGAAACTTTCCTTTCCGGGCAACCATTCCCCTCATATTCCGGGTCGTGGATCAACGCCACCACAAGCGACTGCAGGACCATACGCACATCCAATGTGCAGGATGTACGTCTACAGCGTGACTGTATGACCGTACTCCCATCTGCTATGCAGAACGTACTCCCACACGTCGGTGTGTGTGTACATAAACCAAAATTCGAGTGGTAGCGGTTATGTCCACTTGCTAGGCCAATCAGGTACTAGGCTTACCGCGTACCATATTTACGGTATGTGGCTAGTACTTTCAAACACTTAACCACCACTACCACACACTGTGGCCTTATCAAATTGATCAACACAGATGGGTACCATTTCAATCCATGATACTGCACATAACCCCATCCGCGACCCTTATAGTGATTGCAAAATAGTAAACAATCAACTCCTATATTGCGCGAGTGACAGGAAATCACTCAACTTCTGCTGGTCCTATTAGCAGGGCATCTACTCGATAACGACTCGGAAACATTACATAGGTTTCTAAGTTTCATGCAACTAGGGTTTCATAACAATTCCTAGAACTTAATGCACAAGATAGATATATAACAATATAAGTGCATAATTTAAAATACTGGGTTATGCACCGGGGCTTGCCTTCACTGGTGAGGCTGGGGTCAGTGAGGTCAGTATCTTCTGAAACTTGGTTTGGGGCTTCCGAAAGATCCTTGGTGACGATCACTGGAGCTTCAGAAATACCCTCGTCGGGTTCAGGGATTAGCTCGTAGGTACCATCGGCGAGTGTCATCAAATCTACATGATATGCAATTATTTGAAGAAAATGGTTATTATTTTGTTTTCATGATGAAGTTGCAATCCAACAAGAAAACATTCAATACATCACGTCCAGACTTAACTAATTTGTACAAACAACAAAAAGGTTTGAAGGAAATAAACTTAAGTAGAGTTTCTGGTGTACAACTTTTATTGAAAACAGCTATTGGGTGAAGGTTATTACAGAGCCGATCGGATCTACTTCATAGCATGCTTTCCAAATAGCTGATCTAGCCGATTGGGGTGTGCATCGGCTCGCCTAGCCGATACTTGCTTAAGGTGTTAACCTAGGTAATGATTTTTGCGCGCATCGGCTGTGATTTTTCTACAGTGAAAGTAGCCGATAGAGGTGTAGCCGATCGATGTGTAGTCGATGGGCGTGTTTAACTAACGGACATGTATCTTACAGATGGGTAGCCGATTGATTCATACTATTTTATAGAAAAGACCTTAGAAAGAAATAGAGACTTGCATTTGGTCCCTACTCGACTTGATCAGAAGAAGTCAAGCGGCGGTGATTAAAATTCAGAGTGGAGGCTCACCGGCTGCTAGGGCAAGGTAGGGAAAAAGGTTCAGGAGCTCACAGCGGACTTGGAGGTGGTTGGAATCGTAGAAGGGAAGCTCAGAGGTGGCGGTTTGACTAGAGACAGAGCCGGCGCGGCGAGGTTCCGAGTGTGGCGATGGCGTTCCGGCGACTGGAGTGCAAGAAGGTGAAGAAAATTGGTCAGGGAGCTTCGGCGTGGAGATGTAGCGCTGATGGTGCTCTTGGCGAAGGAGGAGAAGGGGTGGGACTTCGGTTCGACTAGAGTTAGAACGGCGGCGGAGAGTGAGATCGCCGGCGTGGCGTTCTGGGCTGCGCATGCACGGAAGGAGGAAGAAGAGCGGATCATGAAAGGGGCAATGAAATGCAGTGGTGCTGGTGGAGCACGAAATTGGAGAGGAGGAGCGGCGGAGACGGGTGACGGCGGTGGATAGAGGGGCTCCGGCGAAGTAGTCGAGCGGGGAAAAGAACAAGAATGCGGGTGCGCGCGAGGGGATAGAAGAAAGTAGAAGTTCACTGGGCGCATTCCCAAGCTAAAAAGAGGCGCGCGGGCGGGCGGCAAGCAGCTGCTGGCGGTCGACGGCGCGCGTGGCGGCTCGGGCAAGCAGCGGGGCAATGGGCGAACTGGGGGCCAGAAGGCGTAGGAAGAGCGGCGAAGGGGCAGCTGGCGGCCGGGGAAAACACCGACAATGGGCGGTGGGCGGCGCTGCAGAGAAACAGAGAGGGGGAAGCAGGAGGAAGAAGATGAGGATCTGTTCATAAATTTTGCAAAAGTTCAAGGAGTTCACTGTAAAGTAAAATTTCCTTTCAAACTATAGTTCTAATGAAAATATGCCCAAAATCAAAAGTGTGGAGCTTAAAAAGATCTACCACTTTGCTTTAGGGTCCAACTTTGAAATAGTTAGGGTAATTCTACCAAGGCTAAACATTTGTCCCTATTTTAAAATAGTTAGGGTAAAATAGTTTTGAGACTCGACTGATAACTGTTATTGTAGGATAATTCTGCCAAGGCTAAGCATTTGTCCCTATTTTTGTCATATTGGGTTACACAGGCTCTAAGCATATCCTCTAGGATTTGATTTATCCTTTCCGTTTGTCCGTACACAACTCGTACTCAACAAGTATAACACGAATTATGAGGCTCTAAGGTTAGCTGACCCAACTGCATTAGCTTTTAATCTTGGCAAATTTTATTAAAACTAATTACTACAAGTGGATGAATTACCATAACCCAAGTTACATAATAATTAATCAAGATTAAGCATAAGACTACTGAAGACCAAGCCAAACCACCAAGGTACAGCCCACTAATCAGACAGAGGATCTGGGCCGCTCATGACCGTGAGCACGACTAGTATACCAGTTTTACACTCTCGAGAGGTTGCACAACTTTACCCACAAGTCGTGAGCTACGCTAGTTGTTCATCACACTTCCTTAGGTGAGATGACTAGCAAGCGCACTAGGAGACCGTTACAAAGGATCACTTTAGTAAGGTGTAACCGCTAAGGTTTCTGGATCAACTACGATGGGGCCCACCTCGCGGGGGTACAAGCACACAGCACAGACCAAGCTGGAGGAGCAGGGACCATTGAGCTTACCACTCCTCTTGCCCCGCAGGTAAGTTACTCCCAAACCAAAATAACCTAATTAGTAGGTCAAGACCGTCCCATTCCAGTCTTGTGGTTGCGCGGTTGTCCCAGGTTGTCGCTCTATGAACCGGTCCAAGCACTAAGCACCGTGCTGGCCCCTAAACCATGTTTCTAACAAAAACATATTTTAAGGAGACGTGAGCCACTCAAGCACACAGCACAGAGGGCCACTCTCAGAATTAAGTTGCATATAACCATTAATCAAATTTAATTAAAAAGGACCAAGATGGGTGAGAGCGCAGCACCTAGCACAACTAACCAAAATGCAACCCAAGGTATATATATAAAGGATAAGGTGGCTAGGAAGTCCTTATAGGCATACAGAATTAAAATGCAGTATGGAATTGTATTTAAAAGTGATAGGATGTTCATGTTATACTTGCCTTCCTCAAAGTTCTCCTGCTGCTGCTTAAAGGGCTCTGAAGAAAGGGGCTCCTGGTACTCGTCCAAAGGCTCAGCGTCTACTCACGATCGCAACGCCAAAACATGGTCCAGCATATACACATACATGCAAATAAATAGAAAAAAAAGAAACAGTACAACAATACAGAAAAACAGCACACAAAACTATGATAGAATTATTCTACACGTTATAACGATCACGTGAGCGCGAAAACCACCTAAAACGGATCCAAGACGCGAAATCTAGGGCTAATACAAGGTCCAGGGCTTTTCTACGAGAAAAATAGAACTTCCAGGGGGTTCTGGGCAAAAACCAGGGACCTAAACGTAATTAAAGGGTAGATGCAGGGTCTGACATGCAAAACTACTGGGGCTGGACTGAGGGTTCGATTTCCAAAGAGCTCAGGGGCCTAAACAATAAAAACAGGGCCTAACTGTAATTATTTCTGAACGGCACAGGAGTGCGGGTTGATTTTAGGAAAATACAGGGGCTCTTTAGCAAAACTGGCGGCCGAACCGGTATGATCTAATCTCATCCGTTGGTTACAGATCGGGCGGCTAGGGTTCAAAGGGGCTACGGCCGGCGGCTGGAGTCGCCGGAGATGGGTTTCCCGCGGCGGCGCTCGGCGGAAACACGCCGGACTTGGCCTATCTTGGCCGTCCGGGCTCGGTTTTGGACGAGATCAGGCCAAAGAGCTAGAGTTCGGCATGGCAAATGTGGCAGAACCAACCTGAATTATACCGGCTCAAGTACGTGAGTCCATTCCTGAGGGCTCCAACGTGCTTCAAACGGTATAATCCCTTGGCCTGTCGGGTAACGTCCCAATAAACCACCGATACACAGGATCAAATAAGGTTACCTCACACGAAGGTGAGTCCAGAGATACAATCACCATCACATTTTACATCATAAGGAAATTACTTTACAAGAGTTTCCAACAATAGTGCAAAGTTCCAAATTTAGGAAAGTTATTACAAACTGTTAGAGTTATGGTTTTTAGCAGTGGAAAACATACGCGATGACTTACGACACGTCGTCAAGATGGATGTCATGCTAAGCCCGGGCACGACATCACTCGGTATCATCAGGGTTGGCCGGGGACGGATCCCATTCCACGGACCAATCATCTGGAAGAGTACAGGGCCAAGGCAAAGGAAGAGTAGGGTCTTCAAAGGCTTTACCTGAAAAACATATAACTAGCAAGACTGAGTATACTAATACTCAGCAAGGCTTACCCGGGTTTGGGTATACTTTAGCCCGTAACTAGACTCATGAAGGCATTGTAAGGGTTCTAGGTTAGTTTTAGCTGAAAAGCAACTAAGTGTATATCTATTTTCAAACTTTAGCTTTCAGATTCTAGCTTGTCTAACCATTCTAGGTAAGCACCTATACTAAGCAAGCAAGATATAGATTATCATCCATCAAGATTAATTCATCAACCATTACACTTTTTACTCGATGTGGCAGAAGGAATAAGCAGTCTCAATCCTCGTGAGAGGCGGACGATCCGAATCGAATTTAACCTTGCAAGGTAAACCTAACACACACGCTTGGAACATCCAAAGATCGTTCCGAAGCAACCGTTTACCTTTCATTCCGGGTCGTGGAACAGGCCACCACAAGCGACATGCAGGACCGTACGCACACCCTATATGTGCTGGACATAAGTCTGTAGCACGACTACAAAACCCGTATTCCTGTCTGCCATGCAGAACATACTCCCACAGGTCGGTGCGTGAGAAGAACCAAATTAATCGAGTGGTGGAAGGTATGTCCACTTGCCGGGCCGATTGGTTACTAGGCTTACCGCTTACCATATTTCGCGGCATATGGCTAGTACTTTCAAATGCTTAGCCACCACTACCTCACATTTCGACCTTAAAACTTTTATCAAAACAGACAGCATAATCCTCAGGTCATGATACAGTACATGACCCTGTCCATCATCCTTATAATGGTTGCAGAATTGTAAACATGCAACTCCTATATCGCGTGAGTGATAGGAAATCACCCGAATTTTACCGGTCCTATTTAGCAGAGCATCTAAGCGATAAGGACTCGGGGGCAATACATTGGATTCCTAAGATCTTATGCAACTAGGGTTTCATTTCAACTCCTAGACGTAATGCAAGATATATAGTATATAAATGAAATGGTAATAACTTGAAATATTGGGATATGCATCGGGGCTTGCCTTTACTGGTGGGACTGAAGTCATTAAAGTTAAGATCTTCCGAACTTTGGTCTTCAGGAAAATCCTTTGTAGACTCCTAGGAGATCTTGTAGGTACTGTTTGCAGAAGTAGTCGTATCTTCATGCAATGCAACATTACATTGAAGGTGCGCACATAAAACTATCTTACTTCACAATACAGTTGCAATCCAATACTCATTTAACATACCACTCATATAACAACCAGAAAGATCTGAACTAAACCTAGACAGAACTATAGGGGAACAACCAATTAGAATCGGCTACTTGTTGAGGGTTACAACAGAGCTGATTAGAAACAACGAGGGTTTAGCTGATTGATGGGTGCATCGGGTTCCTAGAGGATCGATGAAAGCATCGATTACTTCAGCAGAGGGGTGATTCCTAAAGCAGTTGTGTCTTAACTAAGATGTGCTTAAGTGTTATTCTAGGTAACTAGGTGTGGTTGTATCAGCTTGATTACGTCAGCACATCAATTGAGTGACGTACAGCCGATTGAAATGTGGTTAAGGGTATGTGACCGATAAGTATAAAGCCGACCTCTCAGTTGATAAATCGACTGATAGAAGTGTGTGGATAAGGATGGAGAAACTAAGGATCGATCGGCCGTGTTTGACCGATATGGAAAAGCAACCAAAATTGGCTTGAGTCGGTCGATGGCAAGAACCCTAAGATTGTGTGTCTCTCCGATACATCGACTCTGTGCAGTTGATGTAGGACAGAACAAAAGAATTGTATCAGCAGTAGCCAATACTAGAAAGGTAACAACCGTATCAGCTAACCAGCCGATGGTAGAAGTATCGACTGACAGCTGTTACACAGGAATATCATAGACTCAAGGAAACGGATGCTTAGTGGCTGAGCTATTAGCCGCCACTGAAGCATAGCTATAGAGATGTATTAGCTAAGCAGCAAATACACCTGAACTAACAAGGATCCTTATACGACAAGGAACTTAAAGAAATAGCAATCAAGATGAGGACAAAGTCTGGATGGTAGGGATATGAGCACTAGGGTGATAGGATTAACTAACTGTCACACTTCTCCACTTAAAACATACACCCTATAATTTATCTTTCAGCTATAACACATGCATACAATATAAGGTACAAACAAAGCATTCATTCCCTAACATTTAACCTAGACCACAAATCAAGATTTTCAATTCAAGAGCATAACATAAAACTTGTAAACGTTCACTGATTTGAAATAAAGAAAGTTTTGGAAATTTTACAAATAACATCCTAGAACTTTCTAAAACAAAACAATTAAGTCCCTGATCGGGAAAACAGATAACAGGAAGTTAACGATGATATTCCGGCAAAAGAGTCGCCGGCATTAAGAAGATTCTATGAATCAGGGCAAACCTTGGGGTAGCCTTGGTTGTGGAGGAGAACACGCGGAAAGTGAATTCCCGCGGTGAATAGGATTGGCGACGAGAAGTACTCGACGGTGATGAGATTCCGTGGGTGACGAAGAAGTTTGTCGGGAAGGGTTGCCGTGGGTGGAAGATGGCCGAAGGAGTAGTCTTCGTGGTGACTCGTGGTGATAGCGGTTGAGCGAGCCACGAGGGATAAGAACTATTGGATGTCGTGGACCCTGGGACGAGACGACAGAGCTGGATTGGTTTGCTAGGACAACTCCTCCGCGAACCTCCAGGGTCCAACTGCTCACGAGCTAAGTCTTCTTTTGCTCACGCACGGGTGCCACTGATACACGGCCGGCACACCCGCGTAGCTCCCTGCAGGACTGCCATGCTTGGTTGCATCGAGGCTCCTCCGAGCTCATCACGCCTAACTGCCGCCTTCGCTCCACCGCTTCTCCTTCCGACTCGCCATGCTACACTCCCACCTCCGCCTTCGCGAGGACCGTGGTCTGCTTGCATTAGGGCCGTGCCTTTCATTGCCCTCTCCTCGACGGCCTCCGATCAATGCATTGCACATCACCGCAGTTGGCATCACTTCTCCCGCGGCCAACATTTCGTCGAACACCTTAACTGCATTTTCGATACGGCCACTCCTGCACCACCAAAGATCACCGTGGCGTAGTCAGGGTCGACGCCACCGTGTTCCCGCTTCTCGCGCAGAAGCCCCACTACGCACCACCGGTCCTTGCGTAGGGGCTCGGCGTCGCTTGCTTCAGCCTTGCCACATTGCTCACGCGCACACTCGAACAGCGCGCGTTCTTGGCCCGCATGGCGCTGCCGCTCACGCGTCTGAATCCGCTCTGCGCGCCACTACTTGCTCCGGGCTGTTCTCCTCCGCTCGGGTCCTGCTCTTGCGCTCACATGCCTACGCCGCCTGCATCTGTGCCGTGCTTGCTCCGGCCGCCCAACACCTGCACACACTGCCAGCTTCCGCGCGTCACTACGTGCACGCTCGCGCGACCCGCTCGGCGCCGCCCACGTTCCTGCCGCTCCAGCACCTGCACCGGCTCTCCAGCACACGAGCTCCTGCATCGCCTAAACCATGTCGCTCCCGCTCTCGTGCTCGCTTGACACCAGTGCCCGCACACGCCTGTTCCCGCGTCGCGCGCGCTCACTCCGAGCTGCAAACGCACGCCTACCCTGGCCCAGTGCTACTGCTCCACCTCTGCGCTCCGCGCTGCACGCCGCCAGCACCTGCGTCGCGCCCAAGCCAAGCCGCACGCCAACGCTTGCTCCACGCCTCCCACGCGCCCTGCACTGGTGCTGCCTATGCCGCGCCTACGCACGCCCGTGTCCATGCTCCAGCGACGCCTGAGTCATCCTGCGTCGGCTTGCTCCTGCGCAGCGCCTGGCCTGCGCGCTCCACGCTCACCCACGCGCCTGGCCCGCCTCCGTTCGCTTGCGCCACACGCGCCTCCGGCCCTGCGTCAGCCGAGCCGTCGCAGCCGCACGCCACCAACGCGCCTTCGCCCGCTGCGCGCACGCGCTCGCTCCCGCGTGCCTCCGCCCGCCGCGTGTGCTCCATCCTGGCCGCCAGCCCGCCGTCGGCGCCCTGCTCCTGGGCCCGCCTGCGCCGCGCCTCCCCGCACGCCAGGCCGCCTGGAGCCGCTCGCCAGCCGCGAGCCGCCGCTCCTCCCGCGGCCGGCCGCTTGAGCCGCGCGCGTTTGCGCGCGTCTGCGCCGAGCCGCGCCGCCAGCCGCGCAGCGCTCCAGCTGCTGCAGCCCGCGCTTGCCCCTGCGGCCGCCGCCCCAAGCTCCTGGATCCCGAGCACCTGTGAGAGAAAAGCCCCATGGTGCCCCTGTGCCGAACCGGTGGAGGAGGAGAGAGAGAGAGGGAAAAAAATGGATAAGGAGGAGACTGTACTGCTGATGGGGAGAAAAAGGAAGGCACCAGGAAAGGGAAAGCTGAGAAGGAGAAGTGAGACTCTTCCAAGGACTTGTGCGCAAATATAGAAAACTGCAAGGGCCTATCTGTAAAACAAGATTTCCCATTGATTTAAAACCCTAATGAAGAAATGCCCAAAATGAAAGTTGGAGAGTTTTTTAAACTCTACAACATTACTTTAGGGCCCAAGTTCAAAAACTCAAAACTTATATTTTTACACGTGAATCTTTGAACAAAAGTCGGATTTGAATTGCTTTTGTCCTAAAGAGCGTAATTTTATAAAATTCAGGATCTAAATGCAAGCATTTATGACACGTCATGATGACGGGATAGACTCGTCATAATGATTGGATAGACATGTCATGATGACTTGCACTTTTACACTTTAGTCCTGAGTAAATTTAAAAGTTACTTTTGTAAATCAAATACTTGCATAAAAGGACTTGTACTTTTATAAAATTACACAAATATCCTTATTTTCACCACTTTACCCAAAATTTTTACACACTTCAACACACACATTTCAAATACAACTTTCAAATAAACCTACATTTTTACAAGAGATAACATAAGAAAAACATGTTACCCAAAACCACCTTTCACTTATTTCGAAATTATCCTTCTCCAAATACATTTTGCAAAAACAACCCTAGGTTTTTCTGTAATTACAAAATACCCTTTTTTACTTGCACTTTAAATTTTCAAAAGCTTCACACAAACATACATGAGCCTTATACTAACAAACACATATTTCACACTAACAAAATATATGTCTAGCATTACAAATACGCGAACTGTCACAGCCTCCCCCCCTAAAAAGAATCTCGTCCCGAGATTCGGACGAAAGACTCTTAAGGGAAGAGAAGCAAATCACCCATCAAAAATAACAGGAAGCAATCACACCAGGGAAGATTGATGTTGACGGGGAGAGCATGACGAGATGAGTATAACGAGATCATGAAGAGATTGTACACAGATGAGTTTGACAAGATAAGAGAGGAAAAGGTGATCAAATTCTCATAGAGCTAAGATCACAACATGAGGATGATAAATGTCGGTGACATTCATCACAAAACTTATGGTTAGCAAGTAAGGATAGTACAAGCGATTAAGTTACGAGTGATGTTTGAAATATTCCTACTCAGATTTTATTACCTGAATGATTTGAATGGTGTTGATTGCAAAATATGCCTATTTATGCCGATGCAATCAAGGGATAATGACTATGAACGTGATGCACTGTTAAAATGTATGATTGCAATGATGGTGCAACATGAAGATGGAGGATTCCATGCACGATCGAAATGGTGCATATGACACAATGCAATTACCATGATGCTGACCAAATGATGCATACACCATGATGCAAGGTGACGATGCTTGCAATGTATGCACGTGAGAAATGCATAAAGTATGATGCATACTCTCATGAGTTGATGATGCACATGACTCGCACCCTACAACCGTTCTCTCGTGACTAACAACTGGGTAGCTCTATATCCTTGGGTGAGGATCAAAAGTTAGGACACTAGTAAGGTGGCATAAGAAGAGATTGCAGTGGGGTTACGTCACACATACCTAGTCACCAGTGCGCTCCTAATGGCTCAATCATGTGGCTGCAGCGCACATGAGGCCTTAGGTTCCGACACGGCATCATGGTCATGTGATTAAACACCACCACAAAAGAGGAATAGCAACCCTGTAGTGCCAACAGCAACAAGATAGACTTAAGAACTCGAGGATAACCCGAAGGTTGTACTGGACACCCACCCGTTAGTTAGTTCGATGACGATGCAACACCATGCACTGACCAAAGATGGTATATGTCATGATGCATGACTGTTGCCATAAATCTTTTTATTTTACTCAAAATCATCTGAGCAAAAACTGAAGGTGCACTTTCAGATGTTGTAACCAGAATAGCCCACAATATAAGGTACAACATCATGAAAGGATGGATGAATCATTGAATGATGGATTGAAGGGTTTGCTGATGATTATCAAGGTTTAACCATCAAAGGAAAAGCTCAATGTTTCTGCCGAAACAGATTCCAAGCAGGATGAAGGGTTTGATTTAGCGGTCAACCTAAGATCGGCGATAAGGTCCAAACATGACCCAATCCGCTTGATTCACAAAAGACCTTCTCAACTCTAAGTTAGCCTAACAGATTACTTTGGCTCTTACAACACAAAGTCTAGACAAGCATTCAGATACAAGCAACATATTTTAGTATAATAACATAACAAACAAGGCAATCAAATCAATTCAAGATGACATGATGCATGCACGTTCTACACGTCCTCACAAACAAAAATAACTGCCAAGTAATCTTGGTCTTACGTGGTTAATTACGGTGGCACAATATAAATACGTCTCTCCCTATAATATCTAGTCGTTCTTACGTTCAAGCTTACGCAACGAGGTTAGCGTACCTGCAGAAATTCACAAGATATATATATATACCGAACCTTTCATGCCAGCATGTCATGAAAGCGTCCCCAAACATTACTGTTCACTATAGAAACAGCATCTGTACTATTACCGCCATACAGACAACGTTAACATACATCGTCGAAACAACGTATTCACGGTGGGTACCGCAAAATACGGGGGTATTGCTGTTCATACCCTGTACCTGACCATGTACTCCCAATGTAGTCAACCGAAGTTGGTACATTGGCAGCATCTCAAGTAGGCCACTGCTTGAAAAACAGCGTTCGGTTCGCATCACCGACGAGAAGGCTAACTCCCCAGTTAGCTGAGGATCCTTACCTTCTTACCTCATCGTCGAAAGTGTCGTTACAGAATGTAAAATTGGGGTTGTGCATGAATTTAAGTTTTGACAGAAAAGTAATGCTGGTAATTAGGGTTATATGTATATATATATATTATAGCCACCTCTATTTCCCTCATAAGCATTACCCTAGTGCTTTACGTACTAAGTACAATCCTTAACGAATCCAACGCGGCTTTGCCAAACATTTTGTTGGTCAAACTTTTATACTGAAAATATTTTTAGGGTAAAATGTATCTCCAGGGTAACCTTATAGCTCTGATACCAGCCGTGGCAGAACCAATCTGAATTACACCGGCTCAAGTACGTGAGTCCATTCCTGAGGGCTCCAATGTGCTTCAAACGGTATAATCCCTTGGCCTGTCGGGTAACGTCCCGATAAACCACCGATACACAGGATCAATAAGGTTACCTCACACGAAGGTGAGTCCAGAGATACAATCACCATCACATTTTAAATCACAAGGAAATTACTTTACAAGAGTTTCCAACAATAGTGCAAAGTTCCAAATTTAGAAAAGTTATTACAAACTGTTAGAGTTATGGTTTTTAGCAGCGGAAAACATACGCGATGACTTACGACACGTCGTCAAGATGGATGTCATGCTAAGCCCGGGCACGACATCACTCGGTATCATTAGGGTTGGCCGGGGACGGATCCCATTCCACGGACCAATCATCTGGAAGATTACAGGGCCAAGGCAAGGGAAGAGTAGGGTCTTCAAAGGCTTTACCTGAAAAACATATAACTAGCAAGACTGAGTATACTAATACTCAGCAAGGCTTACCCGGGTTTGGGTATACTTTAGCCCGTAACTAGACTCATGAAGGCATTGTAAGGGTTCTAGGTTAGTTTTAGCTGAAAAGCAACTAAGTGTATATCTATTTTCAAACTTTAGCTTTCAGATTCTAGCTTGTCTAACCATTCTAGGTAAGCACCTATACTAAGCAAGCAAGATATAGATTATCATCCATCAAGATTAATTCATCAACCATTACACTTTTTACTCGATGTGGCAGAAGGAATAAGCAGTCTCAATCCTCGTGAGAGGCGGACGATCCGAATCGAATTTAACCTTGCAAGGTAAACCTAACACACACGCTTGGAACATCCAAAGATCGTTCCGAAGCAACCGTTTACCTTTCATTCCGGGTCGTGGAACAGGCCACCACAAGCGACATGCAGGACCGTACGCACACCCTATATGTGCTGGACATAAGTCTGTAGCACGACTACAAAACCCGTATTCCTGTCTGCCATGCAGAACATACTCCCACAGGTCGGTGCGTGAGAAGAACCAAATTAATCGAGTGGTGGAAGGTATGTCCACTTGCCGGGCCGATTGGTTACTAGGCTTACCGCTTACCATATTTCGCGGCATATGGCTAGTACTTTCAAATGCTTAGCCACCACTACCTCACATTTCGACCTTAAAACTTTTATCAAAACAGACAGCATAATCCTCAGGTCATGATACAGTACATGACCCTGTCCATCATCCTTATAATGGTTGCAGAATTGTAAACATGCAACTCCTATATCGCGCGAGTGATAGGAAATCACCCGAATTTTACCGGTCCTATTTAGCAGAGCATCTAAGCGATAAGGACTCGGGGGCAATACATTGGATTCCTAAGATCTTATGCAACTAGGGTTTCATTTCAACTCCTAGACGTAATGCAAGATATATAGTATATAAATGAAATGGTAATAACTTGAAATATTGGGATATGCATCGGGGCTTGCCTTTACTGGTGGGACTGAAGTCATTAAAGTTAAGATCTTCCGAACTTTGGTTCGGGGCTTCAGTTAATCCCTTGGTGACGTTCATTTGGTCTTCAGGAAAATCCTTTGTAGACTCCTAGGAGATCTTGTAGGTACTATTTGCAGAAGTAGTCGTACTACATGCAATGCAACATTACATTCAAGGTGTGCACATAAAACTATCTTACTTCACAATACAGTTGCAATCCAATACTCATTTAACATACCACTCATATAACAACCAGAAAGATCTGAACTAAACCTAGACAGAACTATAGGGGAACAACTAATTAGAATCAGCTACTTGTTGAGGGTTACAACAGAGCTGATTGGAAACAACGAGGGTTTAGCTGATTGATGGGTGCATCGGGTTCCTAGACGATCGATGAAAGCATCGATTACTTCAGCAGAGGGGTGATTCCTAAAGCAGTTGT
Source organism: Panicum hallii (assembly GCF_002211085.1). Taxonomy (NCBI): domain Eukaryota; kingdom Viridiplantae; phylum Streptophyta; class Magnoliopsida; order Poales; family Poaceae; genus Panicum; species Panicum hallii. The sequence goes on from NC_038044.1 coordinate 24,535,196, forward strand.
GTCTTAACTAAGATGTGCTTAAGTGTTATTCTAGGTAACTAGGTGTGGTTGTATCGGCTTGATTACGTCAGCACATCAATTGAGTGACGTACAGCCGATTGAAATGTGGTTAAGGGTATGTGACCGATAAGTATAAAGCCGACCTCTCAGTCGATAAATCGACTGATAGAAGTGTGTGGATAAGGATGGAGAAACTAAGGATCGATCGGCCGTGTTTGACCGATATGGAAAAGCAACCAAAATTGGCTTGGGTCTGTCGATGGCAACAACCCTAAGATTGTGTGTCTCTCCGATACATCGACTCTGTGCAGTTGATGTAGGACAGAACAAAAGAATTGTATCGGCAGTAGCCAATACTAGAAAGGTAACAACCGTATCAGCTAACCAGCCGATGGTAGAAGTATCGACTGACAGCTGTTACACAGGAATATCATAGACTCAAGGAAACGGATGCTTAGTGGCTGAGCTATTAGCCGCCACTGAAGCATAGCTATAGAGAAGTATTAGCTAAGCAGCAAATACACCTGAACTAACAAGGATCTTTATACGACAAGGAACTTAAAGAAACAGCAATCAAGACGAGGACAAAGTCTGGATGGTAGGGATATGAACACTAGAGTGATAGGATTAACTAACTGTCACACTTCTCCACTTAAAACATACACCCTATAATTTATCTTTCAGCTATAACACATGCATACAATATAAGGTACAAACAAAGCATTCATTCCCTAACATTTAACCTAGACCACAAATCAAGATTTTCAATTCAAGAGCATAACATAAAACTTGTAAACGTTCACTGATTTGAAATAAATAAAGTTTTGGAAATTTTACAAATAACATCCTAGAACTTTCTAAAACAAAACAATTAAGTCCCTGATCGGGAAAACAGATAACAGGAAGTTAACAACGATATTCCGGCAAAAGAGTCACCGGCATTAAGAAGATTCTATGAATCAGGGCAAACCTTGGGGTAGCCTTGGTTGTGGAGGAGAACACGCGGAAAGTGAATTCCCGCGGTGAATAGGATTGGCGACGAGAAGTACTCGACGGTGACGAGATTCCGTGGGTGACGAAGAAGTTTGTCGGGAAGGGTTGCCGTGGGTGGAAGATGGCCGAAGGAGTAGTCTTCGTGGTGACTCGTGGTGATAGCGGTTGAGCGAGCCACGAGGGATAAGAACTGTTGGATGTCGTGGACCCTGGGACGAGACGATAGAGCCGGATTGGTTCGCTAGGACAACTCCTCCGCGAACCTCCAGGGTCCAACTGCTCACGAGCTAAGTCTTCTTTTGCTCACGCACGGGTGCCACTGATACACGGCCGGCACACCCGCGTAGCTCCCTGCAGGACTGCCATGCTTGGTTGCATGGAGGCTCCTCCGAGCTCGTCACACCTAACTGCCGCCTTCGCTCCACCGCTTCTTCTTTCGACTCGCCATGCTACACTCCCAACTCCGCCTTCGCGAGGACCGTGGTCTGCTTGCATTAAGGCCGTGCCTTTCGTTGCCCTCTCCTCGACGGCCTCCGATCAATGCATTGCACATCACCGCAGTTGGCATCACTTCTCCCGCGGCCAACATTTCGTCGAACACCTTAACTGCATTTTCGATACGGCCACTCCTGCACCACCAAAGATCACCGTGGCGTAGTCAGGGTCGACGCCAGCGTGTTCCCGCTTCTCGCGCAGAAGCCCCGCTACGCACCGCCGGTCCTTGCGCAGGGGCTCGGCGTCGCTTGCTTCGGCCTTGCCACATTGCTCCCGCGCATGCTTGAACCGCGTGCGTCCTTGGCCCGCATGGCGCTGCTGCTCACGCGTCTGAATCCGCTCTGCGCGCCACTGCTTGCTCCGGGCCGTTCGCCTCCGCTCGGGTCCTGCTCTTGCGCTCACATGCCTACGCCGCCTGCATCTGTGCCGTGCTTGCTCCGGCCGCCCAACACCTGCACACACTGCTAGCTTCCGCGCGTCACTACGTGCACGCTCGCGCGACCCGCTCGGCGCCGCCCACGTTCCTGCCGCTCCAGCACCTGCACCGGCTCTCCAGCACACGAGCTCCTGCATCGCCTAAACCATGTCGCTCCCGCTCTCGTGCTCGCTTGACGCCAGTGCCCGCACACGCCTGTTCCCGCGTCGCGCGCACTCACTCCGAGCCGCAAACGCACGCCTACCCTGGCCCAGTGCTACTGCTCCACCTCTGCACTCCGCGCTGCATGCCGCCAGCACCTGCGTCGCGCCCAAGCCAAGCCGTACGCCAACGCTTGCTCCACGCCTCCCATGCGCCCTGCACTGGTGCTGCCTATGCCGCGCCTACGCACGCCCGTGTCCATGCTCCAGCGACACCTGAGTCATCCTACGTCAGCTTGCTCCTGCGCAGCGCCCGCCCTGCGCGCTCCACGCTCGCCCGCGCGCCTGGCCTGCCTCCGTTCGCTTGCGCCACACGCGCCTCCGGCCCTGCGTCAGCCGAGCCGTCGCAGCCGCACGCCACCAGCGCGCCTTCGCCCGCTGCGTGCACGCGCTCGCTCCCGCGTGCCTCCGCCCGCCGCGTGCGCTCCGTCCTGGCCGCCAGCCCGCCGTCGGCGCCTTGCTCCTGGGCCCGCCTGCGCCGCGCCTCCCCGCACGCCAGGCCGCCTGGAGCCGCTCGCCAGCCGCGCGTCTCGCGCCAGCCGCGAGCCGCCGCTCCTCCCGCGGCCGGCCGCCTGAGCCGCGTGCGCTCGCACGCGTCTGCGCCGAGCCGCGCCGCCGGCCACGCAGCGCTCCAGCTGCTGCAGCCCGCGCCTGCCCCTGCGGCTGCCGCCCCAAGCTCCTGGATCCCGAGCGCGTGTGAGAGAAAAGCCCCATGGCACCCCTGTGCCGAACCTGTGGAGGAGGAGAGAGAGAGGGAAAAAATGGATAAGGAGGAGACTGTACTGCCGATGGGGAGAAAAAGGAAGGCACCAGGAAAGGGAAAGCTGAGAAGGAGAAGTGAGACTCTTCCAAGGACTTGTGCGCAAATACAGAAAATTGCAAGGGCCTGTCTGTAAAACAAGATTTCCCATTGATTTAAAACCCTAATGAAGAAATGCCCAAAATGAAAGTTGGAGAGTTTTTCAAACTCTACAACATTACTTTAGGGCCCAAGTTCAAAAACTCAAAACTTATATTTTTATACGTGAATCTTTGAACAAAAGTCGGATTTGAATTGCTTTTGTCCTAAAGAGCATAATTTTATAAAATTCAGGATCTAAATGCAAGCATTTATGACACGTCATGATGACGGGATAGACTCGTCATAATGATTGGATAGACATGTCATGATGACTTGCACTTTTACACTTTAGTCCTGAGTAAATTTAAAAGTTACTTTTGTAAATCAAATACTTGCATAAAAGGACTTGTACTTTTATAAAATTACACAAATATCCTTATTTTCACCACTTTACCCAAAATTTTTACACACTTCAACACACACATTTCAAATACAACTTTCAAATAAACCTACATTTTTACAAGAGATAACATAAGAAAAACATGTTACCCAAAACCACCTTTCACTTATTTCGAAATTATCCTTCTCCAAATACATTTTGCAAAAACAACCCTAGGTTTTTCTGTAATTACAAAATATCCCTTTTTACTTGCACTTTAAATTTTCAAAAGCTTCACACAAACATACATGAGCTTTATACTAACAAACACATATTTCACACTAACAAAATATATGTCTAGCATTACAAATACGCGAACTGTCACAGCAAACACATCTGGGCACTTGTGGTGGTGCATTTGGGCACGGCTAGGCATAACGACGGTGAGGGCGGCTCGGCACGATGGCATCGCCGGTGTGCAGCATTCCGTGCGCTGCGGGCTGCCAAAAACTACGAGATCCGGCGCAAAGGGACCAGGAGGAGAGAGTGAAGCTCACCGAGGGCTTGGGCTGGGACAGAACGCGCGGATGATGACCGGCGGAGTGGTTCTGCGGCGGAGGCGAGTCGGGTTCTCGCGGGCCGGCGGCTACAGACGGGCTCCGACGTTCTGGTCACCTTGGATCACTTCAGGGGTCGCCTGCGAAGGTGCAAAGGGGGTCAGCTTGACCTGTGGCCTACCGGCAGCGACCAATTGCTCGGGGGTGGCTTACGGCTTACCGAAATCCGAGCGGCGGAAGGGGCAGTGCAGGGGGCTCGGGGAGGTTGGGGGTGCAGAGGCAGCTTAGGGTGGCCCAAGGGGCGGCTGCGGATAAGAAAACAGGGGGGGTTGGCCGCCTCGGCGTGCGGGTCAGCTGAACAATGGAGCTTCCGCTCCTCACGGGGTCGTTGCGGCTCGTCCCAATCCGAGAGTGGGCACACTTCTAGAAGGATCCAGGCGGGGGACTAGGCTAGCATGCGGCTCGGGCTGGGTGCGGCGAATGGGGAGAGGGCCCGGGGTGCGGCGGAGCGGGCCACGGGCAGCGACCGAGCGGCCGGGCCAGCGGGAAAGAAAACAGAGGAGGGGCGTCGAGCACTGGAAGGAAGAAGAAAGGGGGAAGGAGGCGCTGATGTGTGGGGTCGCTGCGCCGGAGAGAGGGAGAGGAAGAGAGACGCGCTCGGGCTAAGGACGGGGAGAGCTGGGCCGGGCGTGGCCCACGCGGGGAGAAGGAGAAAGAGGAGAGGGGAGTGGGAATGGGCCGCTGGGGAAAAGAAGGCCGGCCTATGAGGGAGGAGGGGGAGGTTGGGCTGCAGCAAAAGAAGAGGATGGGCTGCCGGGCTGTCTCCTCTTTTTCTCCCTCCTTTTCCTTTCTTTTCTAAACTAACTCAAATCAATTTGAATCCAAATGGAATTTTAATTCAACCTCAACTATTCAACCAAACAAAAGAAATGCACCAGCATCAATGCACAAACATATTGATCCTAGAATAAATTTTAATTACTTGTGATATAAAATTAATTTAAATGCCAGATAAATCAAGAAAACCTTAGAAATTTTATTCAAGCCAAAATAAATTCATTAAGAATTTAGGAAAATTACATTAGGGTGTTTGTGACACCCTAGGTGTCAAATTGTACCATAATAGGTTATGAAATGTAATGCGTGTGTTGAAATGTATAAGGTTGGATGTATTTGTAGAAATAAGACCTAGTGTAAAGAGTATGTGTTTGCTATGGTGTTTATGTGTAGTACAAATAATTAAGAGTACAGTTGTAATTTCTATAGAATATAGGTCCTTGAGTGCTGATTAAGTGTAATAGATATGCTAGATCACATGAAAAATGGGTTTTTGTGTGGAAAACGAGGACCTAAGTGTAATTAGTGCAAAATATGGGTCCTTTTATGCAAACTAAGTAGAGTATAAAAGGGATTTCTAAAAAGTTTACTTAGGACTAAACTGCAAGAATGCTAGTCATCATGACAGTCATGAAAACTTTTATATAGGTCCAAATTTTTGACCAAATCCTTTTTGGGTAAGGACAAGGTAATTTAAATTTTACCTTTGTTCGAAATTCAACTTGTAATGCTGCAAGCTTCGGGTTCTTAAACTTGAGCCCTAAAACAATGTTGTAGGGCTTGAAAAGTTCTACAACTTTCGTTTTGGGCATCCTTTCATTAGATCTTTGTATCGTTGGGAAAATTAGTTTACCGTAGAGTCCCTGTGTTTCTTCAGTTTTACAAAAAGGTCCCTGGGAAAATCCCCTTTCTCTTCCTCCTCCAGCGCCGCTCTGCTCTCTGCTCTGCAGCCGCCGCTGTCCGGCCGCCCTTCGCCACCTCCTGCTGCACGTTCCAGTGCGCTTTAATTTTCTCCGCAGGCAGCTGTGCTGTTTCCCCATCGTTCAAACCTGCACTGTGACCTTATCCTCACCCTGCGCATGGCACCAGGTCTTCTGCCATTTGCAGTGCTGCTGCAGTGCCTCCGTCGCCACTCGCCCCACGCCACCTCCCTCCAGCGCGCCCTCCTGTCCGCCGCTGCCGCGGCCTTCTCCTCCCCAAGCTGCTTCACCGCGGAGGACCGCCTCCACTGGAAATCCCCTACCTCCCGACGCCCTCAATCCCTCCCCTCGTTCTGCCTCGCTGCCGCTCCTCTTGCGCCAGGCCGCCGCCCCTGCTCTCCCCCAAACAGGAGCTGCGCTGCCCCTGCCCTTTTCCCCAAACCGAAGCTGCACCGCCCCTGTTCCTCCAGACCAAGACTGCACCGTCGTTTCCTGCCCGGCCGGCCAGAACAGCACGCGCCTGTAAGCTCTGTCTTCCCCAACGCCGATGTCTCCCTTGTGGCCCTTCTCCTCTCTTCCTAACCCCCAAAAGGAGTTCCTGGTGTGCTGCTCGACCTCCCCGACTGCCGGCATGGTCCCCTCCCATTGGAACCGAGCTCCCCAAGCGCCTCCTCTGTTCAAGCTCGCCTTGAGGACCTCGTGCAACAATTAAGACAAGCTCAGGGGGTTTTCTGCAAAGTCTACCCATAGGAACAGTAGAGTTTGAGGACCTCTGTGTAAGGGTACTTGTTATTTCATGTGAAGTGATGCTGCTGACTTGTAAAATCAATAGAAAATAGTAGGAAATTCCAAAAATTGCAAAACCAGTTTTGTTAGAAACTAGATTTTGAGCTCTACAACTTCTATTAAGTGAGTTTGATATGAAACCAAATAGTTTTGAATCTATGTTAAATCTAAGATAAGAGAGTGTAATATCCATAGCGCCTACATGTTAACTTTGTTGATCTTGATTTTTGGTATGCAATTTCTATAGATTAAATATGAATTGATATGAAATTTTCAAACCTAAGTTTGTTTTGTAATTTAAATTCTTTTAAGATGATCAATTCAATTTTTTTTATAGTAGAATTAGCTAAGTCTATTCAGTAAAGCTTATCTAATTAGATCTTTTGGTCAGAATCTTTTAAATATGCAATGGATCTGTGTTTAAATTTTCAAAACTTTATAACTTTAATTATCCAAGCTTCACATTCAAATTTGAATTTAATTTTGAGTATTTTAATTCTTGTTTTCAATTAAATCAATGCTATAGTCATGAGTTGAATGTTTATGATTCAAAGCTTAGGTTTCCTTTTTGTATCGTGAGTTCTTGAGTGTTAATCTTCTGGGTTGCAACTTATCGTAAAATAAAGTAAAAAGACTATACATTCTTTAATTTTATATTCTTGCATATCATATAGATCCGACTGCTTTCGCCGATGGTGTTTACGAGCTGATCGCGGACCAAGCCGTGGAAATTCCTACGGACCCCAAAGACGTCATCGAAAGTCTAACTGAAGCCCCGAACCAAAGTTCCGAAGATCTTAACTTTGCTGACTTCAGCCTCACCAGTAAAGGCAAGCCCCGTTGCACATCCCAATATTTCCAGTTATTACAATTCCATTATTATATTATATATCTTGCATTACGTCTAGGAGTTGAGATGAAACCCTAGTTGCATAAGATCTTAAGGAACCAATGTATTGTACCCGAGTCCATACCGTTTAGATGCTCTGCTAAATAGGACCGGTAAAAGTCGAGTGATTTCCTGTCACTCGCGCGATATAGGAGTTGTAATGTTTACATTCCTGTTATCACTATAAGGATGACGGACGGGAGTTTTATGAGGTCTCATGGTTGAGGTGATACCACGTCTGTGTTGTTGAAAGTGATAAGGTCGCGGTGTGTGCCGATCAGGGTTAAGCGTTTGAAAGTACTAACCACATGCCGCGAAATATGGTAAGTGGTAAGCCTAGTAGCCAATCGGCCCGAGGAGTGGACATACCTCCCACCACTCGTCTTGCTTCTTCTGGTTACTTATGTTCGACATGTGGGAATACGTGTTGCAAGGGCAACCAGTAGTACGGGTTTTGTAGTCGCGCTACAGACGTACGTCCTGCACGCTTTGGGTGTGCGTATGGTCCTGCAGTCGCTTGTGGTGGCTCTGATCCACAAGTCGGAATGAAAGGTAAACGGTTGCTTAGGAACGACTCTTTGGTGTTCCAAGTGTGTGAGTTAGGTTTACCTTGCAAGGTTAAATTCGATTCAGAATCGTCCGCCTCTCATGATGATTGAGACTACTTAATCCCTTTATCACACAGAGTAACAAGAGCAACATATATGATGAGTAATACTGATGGTTGAGATAAAGAGCTCTACCTTGCTTGCTTAGTTATAAGTGCTTATCTAGAATGGATAATTACATAGAACTTGAAAGCTAAAAGTTAAAAATAAGGATCTACTCTTAGTTGCTTTTCAGCTGAAACTAAACCCAGAACTATTATAAGCCTTCATAAGTCTAGTTATGGGCTAAAGTATACCCAATCCCGGGTAAGCCTTGCTGAGTATTAGTATACTCAGCCTTGCTAGTTATATGTTTTGCAGGTAATGTCTTGAAGACCCTACTCTTCCCTTGCCTTGGCCCTGTGCTCTTTCAGAAGGTTGGTCCGTGGAATGGGATCCGTCCTCGGCCAACATTGAGGATTCCGAGTGATGTCGTGCCCGGGCTTAGCATGACATCCATCTTGACGACGTGTTATAAATCATCGCGTATGTTTTCCGCTGCTAAAAATCATAGCTTAAACAGTTTGTATTGTTTTCTCTAAGTTTTAAACTTTGTACTACTTTTATAAACTCTTGTAATGTAATTTCCTGTTATGTAAATTGTGATGGTGATTGTATCTCTGGACTCACCTTCGTGTGAGGTAACCTTATTTGATCCTGTGTATCGGTGGTTTATCAGGACGTTACCCGACAGGCCAAGGGATTATATCGTTTGAAGCACGTTGGAGCCCTCTGGAGTGGACTCGCGTACTTGAGCCGGTATAATTCAGGTTGGTTCTGCCACAGTGTTACAAACCTACCCCCCTTACGGGAATCTCGTCCGGAGATTCGAATAGGCTAGCTAGCAAAGAGGTCGGGATATGTCTTCCTCAGCTCATCTTCTCGCTCGCAGGTAGCCTCATCCTCCGTGTGATGGCCCCACTGCACCGGCACATCTTGATCTTCTTGTTTCTGGTAACTCTCTCAGACGTCTCCAGAATCTTCACCGGATGCTCGGTGTAGGTCAGATCCTCCTGCACATCCAACCCTTCTAGCGGTGCTTCTTCTTCTGGCACCCTCAAGCACTTCTTCAGCTGAGACACATGGAAGACATCATGCACTCCTGAGAGACTGGGAGGTAACTCCAAACGATATGCCACCTCTCCTTTCCGTTCCAAAACCCTGAACGGACCAATGTATCGAGGGGCTAGCTTCCCTCTCACATTAAACCTGCGGATTCCTCTCATCAGCGAGACCTTCAGGTACACATAATCACCCACTGCAAAGGTCAGATCTCGATGACGAACATCCGCATAGCTCTTCTGACGAGTCTGTGCGATCCTCAGGTTCTCTCGCACCTGCCGTACCAGCTGTTCTGCCTCTTCAACAATATCCGGACCAAACACCTGCCTCTCGCCAATCTGATCCCAATACAGCGGAGTCCTGCACTTCCGACCATACAGGGTCTCGAAAGGAGACTTCTTTAGACTAGCCTGATAGCTGTTGTTGTACGAAAACTTTGCGTACGTCAGGCATTTATCCCAGCTGGTACCATACTGAATAGCGCAGGCTCGAAGCATATCCTCCAACACTTGGTTGGTTCTCTCTGTCTGTCCATCTGTCTGAGGATGATAAGCGGTACTGAAGTGCAGCTTCGTATCCAACGAATCATGCAACTGCTCCCAGAACCTGAAGTGAACTGAGACCCTCGATCAGATATAATCTTCTTCGGAACTGCATGCAGACAAACAATCATGGAAATGTACAACTCTGCAAGTCTAGCACCGGACTAAGTAGTGTTCACCGGGATGAAGTGAGCTACCTTCGTCAACCGGTCCACTACTACCCATATGGAGTTGTACCATTTCTGAGTACGAGGCAAGCCAACGATGAAGTCCATGGTGATCTCCTCCCATTTCCACACTGGAATCTTCAACGGCTGCAATAGACCTGCTGGCCTCTGATGCTCTGCCTTGACACGCTGACAAGTGTCACAAATGGCCACGTACTCTGCAACGAAACGCTTCATCCCGTACCACCAGAATCGTTCCTTCAGGTCGTAATACATCTTCATGCTGCCAGGATGGATAGAATATGCTGTATCATGAGCCTCACTCAGGATCAGCTTCCTAAGATCCTTCACATCCGGCACACATATCCGACCCTTGTACCACAAGGTACCTTGATCATCCTCTCTGAAATGAGGGGCCTTGCCAATCTTGAGCAACTCACGAATCTCCTGCAGCTTCTTATCATCTTTCTGATGCTGCCTAATCTCTGCCTCTAGAGTGGGCTCTGCCTCGAATGCTGCACTCGAAGTGTGATGCAAGAAACCCAAACTCAGCTGCTCAAACTCCTCACATAACTCCTGGGGCATCTGAAAAGCCACGGCCATGTTGACATAACTCTTCCTGCTTAGAGCATCTGCCACAACATTAGCCTTACCCGGATGATAGTGAATCTCCAGGTCATAATCCTTGACTAGCTCTAGCCATCTTCTCCGCCGCATGTTCAGCTCACTCTACGTGAAAATGTACTTGAGGCTCTTGTGATCAGTGTAAATGTCACACTGCTGCCCAAACAAGTAATGCCTCCATATCTTCAGAGCATGCACAACTGCGGCCAACTCCAGATCATGAGTGGGATAATTTAGCTCGTGCCGGCGTAACTGTCGTGAAGCATAAGCTATAACTCTGCCTTCCTGCATTAGGACGCAACCAAGACCATCCCTCGAAGCATCACAATATACTGTGAACCTCTTGCTCTGGTCTGGCAGAGTAAGGACTGGCGCCGTAGTCAACCTCTTCTTCAGCTCCTCGAAGGACTTTTGACGCTCATGAGTCCAAGAGAAATCCACACCCTTCTCCAGCAAGGAAGTCAAAGGCTTCGCAATCTTGGAGAAATTCTCAATGAACCTCCGATAATACCCTGCTAAGCCCAGAAAGGAACGAATTTTCTTCACCGTCTGCGGTATTTTCCACTCGAGCACATCCTTCACCTTGCTCGGATCTACCACGATGCCTCCCTTGGAGATGATATGACCGAGGAAAGGAACCTAATCAATCCAGAATTCGCACTTGCTGAGCTTGGCATACAGCTTGTGCTCTCTGAGCCTCTGCAACATAGCCTCAGATGTTTCTCATGCTCTGCTTCTGACTTGGAATATACCAGGATATCATCAATGAATATCACCACAAAGGTGTCCAGATAATCCATGAAAACCTTGTTCATCAGATGCATGAAGAAAGCCAGAGCATTGGTCAGGCCGAAGGACATGACCGTATACTCGTATAGCCCATACTTGCAGGTGAATGCCGTCTTCGGAATATCCTCGGGATGAATCTTCAGCTGATGATAACCCGAACGCAGATCAATCTTCGAGAACACACAAGAAATCCTGAAGCTGACCGAAGAGATCCTCAATACGGGGCAATGGATGCTTGTTCTTGATGGTGACTGCATTCAGATCCCGATAATCGATGCACATCCTCTTCGCACCATCCTTCTTCTCTACGAGCAAGACAGGAAAAGCCCAAGGAGAGAAGCTGCGATGGATATAGCCCTTGGCTAGCAACTCATCGATGGTCTTCTTGACTTCCTCGTGCTCAACGGGTGCCATACGATAGGGCCGCTTAGCAATAGGAGCTGTGCCAGGCAAGAGATCAATAGAAAACTCGATGTCGCGATCAGGCGGCATACCTGGCAAATCATCCAAAAAGACATCCGGGAATTCAGACACCATGCGAATACCATCCGTGGGTCTAGCCTCCATCTGACAAAGAATTCCGGAAGGCTCCGAAGCACTGACCGTGACCTCCTGTCCATCTGGTGCTGACAAGTGGACAGTCCTCTGAGCACAATCAATCTTGACACCCCATCTAACAAGGGTCTCCATTCCCAAGATCACATCGATAGCCTTGGTGTCTAGCACCATGAGATTAGCACTGAACTCTACCCCCCTTATGACAACACTAACTCTGGAACAGAAGATATGAGACCTCAACTGCCCTCCCGGTAAAGATACTAACATGCCCCTCTTTAATGTGCTAGTATGAATGCCATGATGCTCAACAAAAGACCAAGTAATGAAGGAATGCGTAGCACCAGTATTGAAAAGCACTGTAGCAGGGTGAGCATTGACCATGAACGTACCAATAACTCCGTTGGGAGCCTCGGTCGCTGACTCAGCCGTCACGTGGTTCACCCTGCCCTGGGATGGCGCCTTGGGCTGAGCTGGGCGCCCCTACTGTCCCGACTGCGCCTTCTGAGGACAGACGCTGGCGTAGTGTGTGGCAGAACCAACTTGAATTATACCGGCTCAAGTATGCGAGTCCTCTCTTGAGGGCTACCTCGTGCTTCAAACGGTATAATACCTTGGCCTGTCGGGTAACGTCCCGATAAACCACCGAATGCAGGATCAAACAAGGTACCTTGCACGAAGGCGAGTCCAGAGATATAAAAGCCATTACACTTTACACCACAGGCAGTTATATTACAAAAGTACACCAAACATCATCAGTTCCCAGTGAAGGGAAATTATTACAAAACAGGTTTAAGTTTTTAAGTCAAAGCAGCGGAGTTTAAAAGTGTAGACAATGTACACGTCGTTAATACAGATATTATGCTAGCCCTGCCATAATATCACTCGGCGGAATCTCTGTTGGCCGGGGATGGATCCCACTCCACGGACCAACCATCAGGCAAGGGGTAGGGCCACGGTGTAATGAATGCTGGCTCATCAGGGAGATTACCTGAAGTAAATCAACAAAAGCAAGGCTGAGTATACTAATACTCAGCAAGACTTACCCGCTCATGGTATACTTAGCCATGTATCTAGACTTATGCAGGTTTTTCAGGTTTTGGTAGAGTTTTCAGCTGAAAAGCAACAAAGAGTAGATCCTTATTTCCAACTTTTAGCTTTCAGATTCTAGTTGATTAACCATTCTAGGTAAGCACCTATAACTACTCACACATGGTAGAATCTTTAATCAAACATCATCTTTGATAGTCACAAAGTTACTCTTGTTACTCTATGTGGTAAAGGGATCAAACGGTCTCAACCATCATGAGAAGTGGACGATTCTGAATCGAATTCAACCTTGCAAGGGTAAACCTAACACACACGCTTGGAACACCAAAGGGTCGTTCCGAAGCAACCGTTTGCCTTTCATTCCGACTCGTGGATCAGATCCACCACAAGCGACTGTAGGACCATACGCACTTCCAAAGTGCAGGACGTACGTCTGTAGCGCGACTACAAAACCCGTACTCCTGGTTGCCCAGCAAAACGTATTCCTACATGTCGAACAAAGTAACCAAAAGAAGCAAATACATGTGGTGGGGGGTATGTCCACTCCTCGGGCCGATTGGTTACTAGGCTTACCGCTTACCATATTTCACGGTATGTGGCTAGTACTTTCAAACGCTTAACCACCGCTACCACACCCTGCGACCTTATCAAGTTCCACGACACAGACGGGGTATCATCTCAACCATGATACCTCACAAAACTCCCGTCCGTTATCCTTATAATGATAACAGGAATATAAACATCACAATTCCTATATCGCGCGAGTGACAGGAAATCACTCGACTTCTACCGGTCCTATAAGCAGAGCAGCTATTCGGACTCAGTTCTAGTGTTCAATACATCGGTTCCTGGAATTATGCAACTAAGGTTTTTAAACAACTCCTAAGAACTTAATGCATAAAGATATAGATAAATAGTATAGTTTGCAGTGTAATAAAGTAGGGTTATGTCCGGGGCTTGCCTTCGCTGGTGGGGCTGGGGTTAGTCAAATTAATATCTTCCAAACCTTGGTTCGGGGCTTCAGAGAATTCCGCGACGAGACTTCCGGAATCTTCAGAACAAACTCCTTCTGGTTCCGGAATCAGCTGATAATCTCCGTCAGCGAGAGTGGTCGAGTCTATATGAGATGCAGAGTTTACAAGTTATGGAATGCATATACTTTTATGTTAATTCACAATAAAGTTGCAATCCAAACAAAAGAACATTACATTTCGACAATAACCTAACTACACTGCACTGGGCAGTCATTTATTGAGTATTAATTATTTTATCTAAATACATTAAATAGCTAAGTTAACCCTACTAAGTGTCTAGCTAGTGGCATGGGGCAACAGGTTGGGGGTGTTTCTAATAATTACATAAAATAACTTTACTTATTTATTCTATTAATTACTTACATAAACCTTAAGTTACTATTACATTATGAACTAAGTACATTATGTCTAATTTGTTTGACACCTAATTCTTGGTTGGAAATTTAATAACATGTTACAATATTAAAGAACAGTACCCTAAAATATTTTCATGATTTTTGGAGCATTTAACATCTATAAAAATTTATCATATAAGATGAACTATACATTATTTCTAATTAAACTTGTACATTAAGAAAATAATACTTAAATATTGGGATAATTATTTTTCTTCAATTCCACATGCTAAAAGAAAATTAACACCACTGGTTTCACAATTTTATCATTTTTCAATGAATTAATATGCATTTCTTAAGCCTATAAGTAACTAAATTTAACATTTAAATTAGATCATCAAACCTTCAGAAACTGAAATTTATCCCTTAAGTAAAGTTGTAGATCTTTACCTAAGGATTCCAACAAAATTTAGTTTACATTTTTATGATTTTTCCTCGAATTGATATAGAATTTCTAAGTTGACAGCATATAGAGTTTTTTAAATTCTACAACATTGTTTTAGGGCTTAGGTTCAGAAAATCAAAGTTTACAACTCTTTAAGTTAAGTTTATTAATAAAGGTAGAATTTGAATTACTTTTATCTTTATTCAAATAATTTGATCAAACCTTGGGTATGTTTACAAATTTTCCTGGAATGTCATGATTACTTGTATTTTTGCACATTAACCCTTAAGTAAATCTGAATTTTACTCTTATATTTCAATCATTTCACATGTAACCCTTATATACTTGTGTTAATTACACATAGGTCCTTAGTTTCATACAAAGCCTATTTCTCTTAGGTTTTACTTAACATTTGTACTTTTCCTTTCTATGGTCATTTGAATTTGACATTTAATAGCACTTTCACCCAATTCAACTCAAGTACTTATGGAATTCATAATTTACAAATACACCCCTAGTTCTCTGTACAACTCATATACACCTTAGCATGCATACAACTTACTAATACCTAGTGTCTATATTTCTAATTACCTGAATGTTACAGCCTTCCCCCCTTAAAAAGAATCTCGTCCCGAGATTCCGAAGCTGAACAGAATCGGATGATTAGATTTGGGGATTGGCTTGAAGGAAGTCTGGGAAATTTCGTTGAAGATAAGACTCTGTTTCCCAAGTCGCTTCTTCCTCGGTGTGATGATCCCATAAGATTTTGTACATCTTAACTGCCCTTCTTCTGGTGAGTCTTTCCTTGGTATCCAGGATTCGAAGAGGTTGTTCGATGTACGATAGATCGGGTTCAATCTCAATGGCACATGTCTCAACGATTTCCGTGGGTATTTTGACACACTTCTTAAGTTGAGAAACATGGAAGACATCATGAATAGCAGCCAATTGAGACGGAAGGCGAAGTTTGTAAGCCACTGGGCCACAAACATTGAGAATTTCAAAGGGTCCGACATATAAGAGGTGCTAACTTCCCTTTTATGCCGAAACGTTGGACACGTTTCGTAGGAGATACTCAGAGATAGACCAAATCCCCTACTTGAAATTGCAGAGGTTTTCTCCTCTTATCTGCGTAGCTTTTCTGTCTGGACTGAGCGGTTTTAAGATTAGATTGAATAACCTTAACCTTATCTTCAGCTTCAATGACTAGGTCTGGTCCGAAGATTTTGCGTTCACCGGTCTCAGACCAACTCAAAGGAGTTCGACATCTTCGACCGTATAACGCTTCAAAAGGAGCCATTTGAAGACTAGCTTGGTAACTGTTGTTATAAGAGAATTCAGCTATAGCAAGGCATTTGTCCCAACTTGTACCATAGTGAATAATACAAGCTCGGAGCATGTCGTCAAGAATTTGATTAACTCGCTCAGTCTGTCCATCCGTTTGAGGATGATACGCAGAGCTTCGTATCAGTTTGGATCCAAGAGCTGATTGTAACTGTTCCCAGAAGCGTGCAATGAACTGGGGTCCTCTATCAGAGATGATAGTTTTAGGAACACCGTGCAATCGAACGATTTGATCTAGATAGATCTCTGCATACTTCTTAGTTGAATAAGTGGTATGCACAGGAAGAAAATGAGCTATTTTTGTGAGTCTATCAATGATTACCCATATGGAGTCATGCTTTTGAGAGGTGTTGGGAAGACCGACAATAAAATCCATGCTAATGTCTTCCTATTTCCATGACAGAATGGGTAATGGCTGAAGTGTACCAGATGCCTTAAGATGACTGGCTTTGACTCTCTGGCACGTATCGTACTCGGATACATATTTAGCAATTTCTCTTTTCATTCTGGTCCACCAAAAATGTTGCCGTAGATCTTGATACATCTTGGTGCTACCAGGATGAACAGAGAATTTGGATAGATGGGCTTCATCAAGGATTTGTCTACGTAGTGAATGATCTTTAGGTACAACAATGTGGTTGTTGAACCATAGGACTCCTTGATGATCGGTGTGAAAACACTTATATTTGGCTTCTCCTAGAGATAGCTTTGATTTGATGATTTTGATACCCTCATCATGTAGTTGCGACATGATGATTCTATCTCGAAGAGTAGACTCAATGGATAGTAAATTCAGACTACCTTGAGAAATAATCTCTAAATTGAGTTTTCTCATCTGATGGCAGAGAGTGTCACTGAAAGTTGTTATGGATAAACAATGACAGTGTGCTTTGTGGCTAAGAGCATCCGCAACCACATTAGCTTTGCCTGGATGGTAGTGTACCTCAAGGTCATAGTCTTTAATCAATTCTAACCAACGCCTTTGCCTCATATTTAGGTCAACTTGAGTGAAAATATACTTGAGGCTCTTATGGTCAGTGTAGATATTACACTTAGCACCCATAAGATGATGTCTCCAGATCTTGAGAGCATGGATAACTGCGGCCAATTCAAGATCATGCGTTGGATAATTTTGCTCGTGAGTCCGGAGTGCTCGGGATGCATAAGCGATGACCCGGTTGTTTTGCATAAGGACACAACCAAGGCTAATTCCAGAAGCATCGCAATAGACATCAAAAGGTTGAGTGCTATCTGGCTGAGCTAGCACTGGAGCAGTTGTTAGGAGTTTTCTCAAAGTATGGAACGCTTTATCACATTTATCGTCCCAGCAGAATCTAACTTCTTTCTTTAATAGCTCAGTCATGGGTTTAGCTATTTTGGAAAAGTCTGGAATGAATCGGCGATAGTATCCCGCCAATCCAAGGAAACTTCAAATTTGATGGACTGAAGTTGGAGGTTTCCAGTCCATAACCTCCTGGACTTTGGTTGGATCAACCGATATGCCTTCACTAGAGATAGTATGTCCCAAAAATTTCACACTATCCAGCCAGAATTCACATTTCGAGAATTTGGCATAAAGGCGATGATCACGTAGTCATTGAAGAACGACACGTAAATGATTAGCATGGTCTTCTTTAGTTTTGGAGTATATTAGAATGTCATCAATGAAGACCACGACGAATTTGTCGAGTTCCGGCATGAATAATGAATTCATGAGATACATGAAATATGCCGGTGCATTAGTGAGTCCAAATGACATAACCAGATATTCATAAAGTCCATATCTGGTCGAGAAAACCATTTTTGGAATGTCACAAGGCCTAATCTTGATCTAATGATAACCAGAGCGTAAGTCAATCTTAGAGAAGATCTTAGCTCCGGCTAGCTGATCGAACAAAATGTAAATGCGGGGCAGAGGGTACTTATTTTTGATAGTAACCGCATTGAGTGGACGGTAATCGACACATAGCCTTAGGCTATCGTCTTTCTTCTTGACACAGAGAGCAGAACAACCCCAAGGTGAAGCACTTGGACGTATATAGCCCTTATCGAGAAGATCTTGGAGCTGGATTTTTAGTTCTGCTAATTCATTTGGGGGAATGCGATACGGCCTTTTTGAAATAGGAGCAGTGCCCGGTTGAAGTTCAATGATAAACTCGATGTCTCTATCTGGTGGCATTCCAGGCAAGTCGTCTGGAAAGACATCGGGATATTCACATACTATAGGAATATCCTTGACTTTGATATTTGTGATGGTATAAGTGCAAGGATGCAGACATTCTGGCTGAGGCAGGATAAGGGTGGTGATCCCATAGTATGGTGAATCAATTTCAACAACTCGGGAAGAAATATCTAGCCGCACTTGATGTTTAGTCATCCAGTCTGTCCCAAGTATAATATCAATACCCTCCAAACTTAGTAAAACCAAATCAGTTTTGATTTCTATGCTACCTAACTGAATTGGTACACTTTTAACCATTTGGTTGGAGGTGATTTTTCCTCCAGGGGTAGAGATTATATATGACCCATGGGTAGAACTAAAATCGAGTCTTATTCGGGTACCACAGTTGTTACTAATAAAGCTATGTGTTGCTCCTGAATCAAATAATGTAACAACTGTTTGTGGTGAATAGAGAATGTACCCGACATGACGGGAGCTCCATCAGGAAGTTCTGCCAGAGTGGTGAAATTAATCCGTCCTTGCCGGACTTGCATCACCGGTTTCTTGCCCTTGTTCTAGTTACCTTGAGTAGAGCTCTGCCCTTGATTAGGTTTCTTGGGCCGCGGACAATCTCGGATGAAATGATCCGCGCTTCCGCAATTGAAACAGCGATAATTGCTGCTTCTCTGTGGCACTTGTTGAACATTTGGCCGTGGGCCAGATGGTTGTGATTGTTGTGAGGGAACAGGAGGTCTATACCTTCCCTGCTGTTGGGGCGGCCTGAAAACCAATCTACCAGTTGGGGCATTCCGCTGCGGTGCTCTGAACGGTGTATTGGGAACAACCCGATACCTCGGTGATTGAGCACTCGAAGGTCCAGTAGGAGTCTTTCTTTTCTTCTCAGCATAATGTGCCATGATGCAATCTTCTTGAGTTAAGGCCATATTAACCAGCTCGCTGAAAGTATTTGCCCTCACAAGATTCAGGCGTTCCTTGAGCTTGGTATTAAGGCCTCGACGGAAACGATCTTGTTTCTTGGCATCATTATCCGCATGATATCCCGCATATTGACACAGATGATTGAAGTTCTGTGCATACTGCAGGACTGTACTAGTGCCTTGAGTAAGTGCCAAGAATTCATTCAACTTTCGCTCCAGCAATCCCTCAGGAATATAGTGTGCTCTAAAGGCTGCCCGAAACTCATCCCAGGTGATAACATGCCCTGCAGGTTGCATGGCATAGAAATTGTCCCACCAGATCCGAGCAGCACTTCGGAGTTGCTGGGCGGCAAAGGAAGCTTTGCTTGAGTCCGCACAAGGTATTGTCAATAGAGCGAACTTCGATTCAATGATATGGAGCCAAGCATCGGCATCCAAGGGTTCTTCAGCTTTACTGAAGAATGGAGGCTGGGTACTGATGAAATCCTGATAACTGGCCATGGGAGGATTGCGGTCATCACGACCTCCGCGGAACTGTTGATGTTGCTGGTTCAGTTGTGCTTGAACCAGCAAGTTGAGCAGCTCAGTTTGCCGATCCATAACCTCGGCAAGGTTAGGAGGTGGTGGTGGTGGTTGTTGAGAACCGCTAGCCTAATCTGCCCGGAAACCTTCCGGGGTTCCGCGCGTGGCTCCAACCATCTGAAATAAAGGAGATGTCCATCATTAACCATATAGCCTTACTCCCAATTTCAGAAAATATATGACTTAGATAAACAATGCATACACTCCATTCAATCATCTCATTTCAGAATCATAAGGATAGTGAACAAGATGATAAAACAGGAAACTTATTTTATTACACTACTTCTGATCGTTCTCCACATCACACATCCGAAAGATCCCTACGCAAGCCATCTATGTTACAACAAATGGCATAAGATCTAGCTAAATTACATACTATCTAAGTTATTACACTCCCCACAAGTTACATCTAGCTAGTCGACGATTTACGAAACTAGAAATCGTCGAAGTTGCCTATAGACGACTGACTGCCAGAGGGAGAGTGATAGGGACTAAAAACAAGATCCCCATGCTCAGAGTCAATCTCTGAAACACCCTCAATCTCTTCTGGATCTTCTTCTTCTTCTTCAGGTATTATGGGTATAGCGGGAAGTATCGGTTGCTGCTGCATGTCCTCAATGTGAGCCTGAGCATCATCAGCTTCAAGTATCAGATCATGAATTTGTGCCTGTAGGAACTCAATAACAGTGTCACGCTGAGTGATAATATGATCACTCTCATTGATCTGATCTTCACGATGGAGGATTGTCTCATCCCTTGCTGCAATGATTTCATCCTTTTGAGTCACCAAGGCTTGTAATTCCACTATTTGGGTCACTTGACGGTCAGCATTCCGATAGTGGCTTTGAGCCACACCAGTTAACTGACTCATACCGTGACGCAGTAGAATCTGGTAATGATGTTGCACATCCATGAACCTGGTAATAATACGGACGGTTTCTTCAGCCAGATCTCCTAGCATAAGACCAAGATGCTCTGTCCGAAAATTCCATTCCGAATTATCAGGATCTATGGTAGGAAATGAACCAATAGGATATGCGGCAACTTCTGTCGGATGCTGATTGCAGAAAAGTTTGATAGCTTCCAAGGCAGCGATTTCAAGGGTATCAACCAGACGATATCCAACCACTTCCACTTCTATGGGATGCCATGAGGAGCGGAAAGGGTGTTGAGGAATTATCATCTTAACCCGGCATCGAGGAACTCCTTCTTCACGATATTCTACCCCATCATATTGAGGAGGTTCTGTATAATGAAACAGACTCAAGGATTCCCACAATAGATGAGGAAACCCTTCCCAATGTAAAGCATTGGTGTGGAAATGCCCCTCCTGATCCCAAAAGGCATTGGAAGGAGCAGCCATCTGTGACAACAATGCAAATGGTAAGATATATTTACCCTGCGGAAAGCTCACAAGGTAAATGGATTAAGATAGCTGATTCTGATGACAGCAAAGGCTAGAAATCAGATGGATACTTAAGGGACTCAGCTAAAGATTGCTATTCACCCAAACTAAGAAATACCAACAGGTTACTTATTTCTTAAAGCAACAAAATTAAAGATCCCTTTTGTTGATTAATGTATTATGTATGCACGTACTATTCGATCTCACAAACAAAAATAACTGCCCAGTAATCTTGGTCTTACGTGGTTAGTTATGGTGGCACAATATAAATACGTCTCTCTCTATTAACTAGTCGATAAGTTCTATCCGTCCTAGTTGCGTAATCGTGGTTAGTGTACCTGCAGAAAACCACAATACATATATATCCAATGAACCTTTTATGCCAGCATGTCATGAAAGCGTCCCCATTCATTATTGCTCATTATAGAAACAGCATCTGTACAATTACCGCCGTACAGACAACGTTAACATACGTTATCGAAACAACGTATTCACAGGGGTACCGCAAAATGCAGGGGTATGAACAGCGATCGCCATACCCTGCACCGAACCATCTACTCCCAATGTAGTCAACCAAAGTTGGTACATTGGCAGCATCTCAAGTAAGCCACTGCTTGAGAAACAGCGTTCGGTTCGCATCACCGACAGGAAGGCCAAGCTCCCTCAGTTGGCTGAGGATCCTTACCTTTTTACCTCACGATCGAAGATGTCGTTACAGAATGTAAGGTCAGGTTGTGCATGAATTTAAGTTTTGACAAAAAGTAATGCTGGAGGTTAGATTTATATATTTATAGTACAGCCACCTCTAATTCCCTTAATAACATTACCCTAGGGCTTTACGTACTATACATAAACCTTAACGAACCCAACGTAGTTCGCAATTACTTGATTAATCAAATTTTATACTATAAATTACTTTTAAGGCTAAATATATCTCCAGGGTACACTTGTTAGCTCTGATACCAGCTGTGGCAGAACCAACTTGAATTATACTGGCTCAAGTACGCGAGTCCTCTCTTGAGGGCTACCTCGTGCTTCAAACGGTATAATACCTTGGCCTGTCGGGTAACGTCCCAATAAACCACCGAATGCAGGATCAAACAAGGTACCTCGCACGAAGGCGAGTCCAGAGATATAAAAGCCATTACATTTTACATCACAGGCAGTTATATTACAAAAGTACACCAAACATCATCAGTTCCCATTGAAGGGAAATTATTACAAAACAGGTTTAAGTTTTTAAGTCAAAGCAGCGGAGTTTAAAAGCGTAGACAATGTACACGTCGTTAATACAGATATTATGCTAGCCCTGCCATAATATCACTCGGCGAAATCTGTGTTGGCCGGGGACGGATCCCACTCCACGGACCAACCATCAGGCAAGGGGTAGGGCCACGGTGTAATGAATGCTGGCTCATCAGGGAGATTACCTGAAGTAAATCAACAAAAGCAAGGCTGAGTATACTAATACTCAGCAAGACTTACCCGCTCATGGTATACTTAGCCATGTATCTAGACTTATGCAGGCTTTTCAGGTTTTGGTAGAGTTTTCAGCAGAAAAGCAACAAAGAGTAGATCCTTATTTCCAACTTTTAGCTTTCAGATTCTAGTTGATTAACCATTCTAGGTAAGCACCTATAACTACTCACACATGGTAGAATCTTTAATCAAACATCATCTTTGATAGTCACAAAGTTACTCTTGTTACTCTATGTGGTAAAGGGATCAAACAGTCTCAACCATCGTGAGAAGCGGACGATTCTTAATCGAATTCAACCTTGCAAGGGTAAACCTAACACACACGCTTGGAACACCAAAGGGTCGTTCCGAAGCAACCGTTTGCCTTTCATTCCGACTCGTGGATCAGATCCACCACAAGCGACTGTAGGACCATACGCACTTCCAAAGTGCAGGACGTACGTCTGTAGCGCGACTACAAAACCTGTACTCCTGGTTGCCCAGCAACACGTATTCCTACACGTCGAACAAAGTAACCAAAAGAAGCAAATACATGTGGTGGGGGGTATGTCCACTCCTCGGGCCGATTGGTTACTAGGCTTACCGCTTACCATATTTCACGGTATGTGGCTAGTACTTTCAAATGCTTAACCACCTCTACCACACCCTGCGACCTTATCAAGTTCCACGACACAGACGGGGTATCATCTCAACCATGATACCTCACAAAACTCCCGTCCGTCATCCTTATAATGATAACAGGAATATAAACATCACAATTCCTATATCGTGCGAGTGACAGGAAATCACTCGACTTCTACCGGTCCTATAAGCAGAGCAGCTATTCGGACTCAGTTCTAGTGTTCAATACATCGGTTCCTCGAATTATGCAACTAAGGTTTTCAAACAACTCCTAAGAACTTAATGCATAAAGATATAGATAAATAGTATAGTTTGCAGTGTAATAAAGTAGGGTTATGTCCGGGGCTTGCCTTCGCTGGTGGGGCTGGGGTTAGTCAAATTAATATCTTCCGAACCTTGGTTCGGGGCTTCAGAGAATTCCGCGACGAGACTTCCGGAATCTTCAGAACAAACTCCTTCTGGTTCCGGAATCAGCTGATAATCTCCGTCAGCGAGAGTGGTCAAGTCTATATGAGATGCAGAGTTTACAAGTTATGGAATGCATATACTTTTATGTTAATTCACAATAAAGTTGCAATCCAAACAAAAGAACATTACATTTCGAAAATAACCTAACTACCCTGCACTGGGCAGTCATTTATTGAGTATTAATTATTTTATCTAAATACATTAAATAGCTAAGTTAACCCTACTAAGTGTCTAGCTAGTGGCATGGGGCAATAGGTTGGGGGTGTTTCTAATAATTACATAAAATAACTTTACTTATTTATTCTATTAATTACTTACATAAACCTTAAGTTACTATTACATTATGAACTAAGTACATTATGTCTAATTTGTTTGACACCTAATTCTTGGTTGGAAATTTAATAACATGTTACAATATTAAAGAACAGTACCCTAAAATATTTTCATGATTTTTGGAGCATTTAACATCTATAAAAATTTATCATATAAGATGAACTATACATTATTTCTAATTAAACTTGTACATTAAGAAAATAATACTTAAATATTGGGATAATTATTTTTCTTCAATTCCACATGCTAAAAGAAAATTAACACCACTGGTTTCACAATTTTATCATTTTTCAATGAATTAATATGCATTTCTTAAGCCTATAAGTAACTAAATTTAACATTTAAATTAGATCATCAAACCTTCAGAAACTGAAATTTATAACTTAAGTAAAGTTTTAGATGTTTACCTAAGGATTCCAAAAAAATTTAGTTTACATTTTTATGATTTTTCCTCGAATTGATATAGAATTTCTAAGTTGACAGCATAATTTACATAAGGGGGTCCTTCGGGTACTATTCCTCTGAGTCTAAGGGTTTGCAGTAAACCCCCTGGGTTTTCAAGTCTTCTAACACGAGGTCCTTACTCCCAGTCAAAGAGGAGACAGATGAATTGACCGGCGTGATTCGTCGTCGGCGATCGCCGGCGGCGAGGTTGGAGGGATGGGAAGGCACAAACACGTTAGGGCGCACCTGTGGGCAAGTGGAATCGGCTCGGGGCAAGCTGTGGGGGTGGCTCGACGGAGACCGTGCGGCCGGCGACGGGGAAGATCGGTGGGAAGGGTACTTCGGTGGGCAGAAGGGGCAAGGAAGGAGCCCAGGAGCTTCAGTGCGAGTTAAGGAAGCTTAAAGTGCAACCAATTGAGGTCGGGAGTGGCTAGAAGCAGGTGCTCCACGGTGAACAGAACACGGCGGCGATGAGAAAGCTCAGGGAGCTCGTCGGGGAGCCGATGTAAAGCCTTAGGAATCAAATTGATGGGTCGGAGAGCTTTGTAGCGGTGATGTAGTGCTGGCTAAGGTACTGTGGTGGCGTGGAATGGCTCGGGGTGAGCCGTCCACGAGGAGCAGGAGGCGGCGGCGGACGGTGGCCGTCGGAGACGAAGCTCTGGTGTCCAAGCGGGGAAGGGAAATGGCTGGGAAGCTGTGCGAGGATGAGGTGGAGCTGAAAATGGGGTCAGCGCAGGCGGAGCAGCGGTGGAGGGGTGGGGCGACGGTGAGCTCAAGCTCGCCGGCGTTCGGGCGGCAATGGCGACGGCGTTCCGAGGCGTGGAAGTGGAAAAGGAGGAGAAGAATGCGACCAACAGCTCGGTGGGGTAGTTGTAGTGCTCAAGCGCGTGCGAACACAAGGACTGGGCGCTCGATTTGGGGCTTGCCACGGCGGCGGCTCGGTGGAGGCCGAGCGGCGGTGGCGTGCGCGTGGCGAGCGCAGGAGACGCCAGGGAGAGATGGGAGCTGAGGTGGGAGAGGCAGAGGGCGACGCGTAGGTACGTGCAGAGGCTGGAGGTGGAGCTTGGGCCGCAGCGCCGGCAGTGAGCGGCGGTGGCAGGAGCAGAGTAGAGGGGGAAGCGGCAGGGACAGAGGAAGAAGAAGCAGGCAGGAGTCAGAAGGACCCGTTTGCAATTCCCAAAAAGTTCAGGGACCCCTCTGTGAACTGAAAATTTCTCACTGCTACAAAGGTCAAATGAGAAAATGCTCAACATGATAGTTGTAGAGTTTTTCAAACTCTACAACATTGTTTTAGGGCTTAGGTTCAGAAAATCAAAGTTTACAACTCTTTAAGTTAAGTTTATGAATAAAGGTAGAATTTGAATTACTTTTGTCTTTATTCAAATAATTTGATCAAACCTTGGGTATGTTTACAAATTTTCCTAGAATGTCATGATTACTTGTATTTTTGCACATTAAACCTTAAGTAAATCTGAATTTTACTCTTATATTTCAATCATTTCACATGTAACCCTTATATACTTGTGTTAATTACACATAGGTCCTTAGTTTCATACAAAGCCTATTTCTCTTAGGTTTTACTTAACATTTGTACTTTTCCTTTCTATGGTCATTTGAATTTGACATTTAATAGCACTTTCACCCAATTAAACTCAAGTACTTATGGAATTCATAATTTACAAATACACCCCAAGTTCTCTGTACAACTCATATACACCTTAGCATGCATACAACTTACTAATACCTAGTGTCTATATTTCTAATTACCTGAATGTTACATAGTGTCCCGGCTCGCCACAGTGAAAGCACACCCGTGGGAGTGCTGGAGCCTGCTGCCCGGCAGGAGGAGTAGGCACTCCCTGCCGCGGAACTGGTGGAGCCGGTGGAGCAGAGCGTGCCGGAGGCGCTGGAAGACTCTGGCCCTGTCCCGCCTGCTGCTGCTGCTGAGGACGAGATGGGTACTGCTGTTGTCGCTGCTGATACTGCTAGATCTGCCTCTGCTGCTACTGCGGGTACTGGTACCGAGGCCGGGTGTTGCTGCCAGACGCAGCAGGAGCCATCTTCCTCTTCTTGTCCTCAATCTCCCGGTGCTTGCGCTCGGTGTTGAGGGTAGCGTCAACCAGCTGGTTGAAGTTGGCGAAGCGGTGGTTCATGAGCGCGTACTCCAGGTGGTCATCCAGTCCTCCCTGAAATGCTCCTGCTTATCGCCATCATTGGCGACCTTAGCGGGGGCGTAGCGAGCAAGCTGGAGGAAACGATCACGGTACTCGGTCACCGTCATAGCTCCCTGCTTAAGCGCAAGGAACTCCTTGCGCTTCATCTTCATCACTCCAGCAGGGATGTGGTGTTGCCTGAAACGCTCCCGGAACTGGACCCAAGTGAGGGCGTCACGGTCCCGAGCTGGGTAGGACTCCCACCAATCGAGAGCTGAGCCTCGCAGCTGCCCTGCTGCGTACAGGACTCGCTCCCGGTCGTCGCACTGAGCAACAACCAACTGGCGCTCCACCGAGCGAAGCCAGTCATCCGCCTGGAGTGGATCCGAGGCGTGAGAGAAGGTAGGCGGATGACCTCTCAGAAAGTCCACACGCCTGTCACGGGGCTGAGGTGGCAGAGGAGGCGGTGGCTGGGTGTGAATCTGCTGCAGAGCCTGAACAGTGTTGTTCAGAGTGGCCATCATCTGCATCTGGAGCTGGAAGAACTGCTCCGGAGTCAGAGGTGGAGGAATCGGCAGCGGCTGATCAATACTCTGGCTGTTCTGCCCCTGCTGGCCAGAACCGGTGCCGGTGCTCCTGGTGTTCACCATCTGTTTGCAGCAGAGCGAAATTTATAAGAGATAGATATTGTACAACTTCCGGAAAGAAAACTCCGACAGGATAAAATAGAGAGAAAAGAGTGTACGGTTTTACCCCCAACGTTCTAACTCAATTTTTTGATTATTTAATTCAGGTTTGTATTAAAGTCATTTTGCATGAACAAATTTAACTACTAGACTATGCAATCAACCAAAGATCCAAATAAAACATTTTGCACAATCACAAACATTCAATATTCACATCTTGGCCGAGTTTATCACACTACTCGACTAACACACTCGTTTTAGCGCTCTTTCATCGGGATAGCCTAAACTTATGGGGTTAGACGAGTTTAGGCCAACGTCTACGGAAAAGATCAAACTAATTCTCAGAAAGGACAAGAAAGAGCAAGTAGATCAAGGTTTAAAGACTCAAGGAATAGAGGCAGAACTGATTGTGTGAGTTTTGCGGAAGCAAGGCAAGGAAAAGAAGTCCTAACTTCGTCCTACAGTTGACACGGCTCTGATACCAATTCTGTCACACCCGATTTATAAGAACATAAATCGAGCAATCATATATACGCCAGGATCAAGTCACGCATATATACAACAGAATCATCAAGATATCACAACACGTATCTCGAAATAAAAGCGTATAAATTATAAATGAGTATCTTTATTACAACTGAATCAAGAATCAGTTCAAGGAATGCGGAAGCGTAAAATAAATACATGAAAAGCAGGGCGCCACAAGGACGTCGGTTGGGAGACAACGCCTAGAAATCGTCGAGTCCGCTAATGTAATCCGCCATGTCGCCTGGTACTGAGCAGCAGTCAAAGATATCCCCGAGAGAACAGAAGAGTAGAGAAGGCAAGTGTGAGTACACAACTCGTACTCAACAAGTATAACACGAATTATGAGGCTCTAAGGTTAGCTGACCCAACTGCATTAGCTTTTAATCTTAGCAAATTTTATTAAAACTAATTACTACAAGTGGATGAATTATCATAACCCAAGTTACATAATAATTAATCAAGATTAAGCATAAGACTACTGAAGACCAAGCCAAACCACCAAGGTACAGCCCACTAATCTGACGGAGGATCTGGGCCGCTCATGACCGTGAGCACGGCTAGTATACCAGTTTTACACTCTCGAGAGGTTGCACAACTTTACCCACAAGTCGTGAGCTACGCTAGTTGTTCATCACACTTCCTTAGGTGAGATGAGTAGCAAGCGCACTACGAGACCGTTATAAAGGATCACGTTAGTAAGGTGTAACCGCTAAGGTTTCTGGATCAGCTACGATGGGGCCCACCTCGCGGGGGTACAAGCACACAGCACAGACCAAGCCGGAGGAACAGGGACCGTTGAAGCTTACCACCCCTCTTGCCCCGCAGGTAAGTTACTCCCAAACCAAAATAACCTAATTAGTAGGTCAAGACCGTCCCATTCCAGTCTTGTGGTTGCACGGCTGTCCCAGGTTGTCGCTCTATAAACCGGTCCTTATAGAGAGTGGCCAACCAAGCACTAAGCGCCGTGCTGGCCCCCTAAACCATGTTTCTAACAAAAACATATTTTAAGGAGACGTGAGCCACTCAAGCACACAGCACAGAGGGCCACTCTCAGAATTAAGTTGCATATAACCATTAATCAAATTTAATTAAAAAGGACCGAGATGGGTGAGAGCGCAGCACCTAGCACAACTAACCAAAATGCAACCCAAGGTATATATATAAAGGATAAGGTGGCTAGGAAGTCCTTATAGGCATACAGAATTAAAATGCAGTATGGAATTGTATTTAAAAGTGATAGGATGTTCATGTTATACTTGCCTTCCTCAAAGTTCTCCTGCTGCTGCTCAAAGGGCTCTGAAGAAAGGGGCTCCTGGTACTCGTCCAAAGGCTCAGCATCTACTCATGATCGCAACGCCAAAACATGGTCCAGCATATACACATACATGCAAACAAGTAGAAAAAAATAAGAAACAGTACAACAATATAGAAAAATAGCACACAAAACTATGATAGAATTATTCTACGCATTATAATGATCGCGTGAGCGTGAAAACCACCTAAAACGGATCTAAGACGCGAAATCTAGGGCTAAAACAAGGTCCAGGGCTTTTCTGCGTGAAAAACAGAACTTCCAGGGGGTTCTGGGCAAAAATTAGGGACCTAAACGTAATTAAAGGCTAGACGCAGGGTCTGACATGCAAAACTACTGGGGCTGGACTGCGGGTTCGATTTCCAAAGAGCTCAGGGGCCTAAACAATAAAAACAACACCTAACTGTAATTATTTCTTAACGGCACAGGAGTGCGGGTTGATTCCAGAACAATACAGGGACTCTTTAGCAAAACTGGCGGCCGAACCGGTATGATCTAATCTCGTCCGTTGGTTACAGATCAGGCGGCTAGGGTTCAAAGGGGCTATGGCCGGTGGCGGGAGTCGCCGGAGATGGGTTTCCCGCGGCGGCGCTCGGCGGAAACACGCCGGACTTGGCCTATCTTGGCTGTCCGGGCTCGGTTTTGGACGAGATCAGGCCTAAGAGCTAGAGTTTGGCACGGCGAACACATCTGGGCACTTGTGGTGGTGGATTTGGGCACGGCTAGGGCATAACAACGGTGAGGGCGGCTCGGCACGACGGCATCGCCGGCGTGCAGCATTCCGGGCGCTACGGGCTGCCAAACACTACGGGATCCGGCGCAAAGGGACCAGGAGGAGAGAGTGAAGCTCACCGAGGGCTTGGGCTGGGACAGAACGCGCGGATGATGACCGGCGGTGAGGTTCTGCGGTGGAGGCGGGTCGGGTTCTCGCGGGCCGGCGGCTACAGAAGGGCTCCGATGTTCTGGTCACCTTGGATCACTTCAGGGGTCGCCTGCGAAGGTGCAAAGGGGGTCAGCTTGGCCTGCGGCCTACCGGCGGCGACCAATTGCTCGGGGGCGGCTTACGGCTTACCGAAATCCGAGCGGCGGAAGGGGCAGTGCAGGGGGCTCGGGGAGGCTGGGGGTGCAGAGGCGGCTTAGGGTGGCCCAAGGGGCGGCTGCGGATAACAAAAGGGGGGGGGGGGGGGGGGTTGGCCGCCTCGGCGTGCGGGTCAGCCGAACAACGGAGCTTTCGCTCCTCACGGGGTCGTTGCGGCTCGTCCCAATCCGAGCGCGGGCACGCTTCTAGAAGTATCCAGGCGGGGGACTAGGCCAGCGTGCGGCTCGGGCTAGGTGCGGCGAAGGGGGAGAGGGCCGGGGGTGCGGCGGAGCGGGCCACGGGCAGCGACCGAGCGGCCGGGCCGGCGGGGAAGAAAACAGAGGAGGGGGGTCGGGCACTGGAAGGAAGAAGAAAGGGGGAAGGAGGCGCTGACGTGTGGGGTCGCTGCGCCGGAGAGAGGGAGAGGAAGAGAGACGCGCTCGGGCTGAGGACAGGGAGAGCTGGGCGGGGCGTGGCCCACGCGGGGAGAAGGAGGAAGAGGAGAGGGGAGTGGGAATGGGCCGCTGGGGAAAAGAAGGCCGGCCTAAGAGGGAGGAGGGGGAGGTTGGGCTGCAGCAAAAGAAGAGGATGGGCTGCCGGGCTGTCTCCTCTTTTTCTCCCTCCTTTTCCTTTCTTTTCTAAACTAACTCAAATCAATTTGAATCCAAATGGAATTTGAATTCAACCTCAACTATTCAACCAAACAAAAGAAATGCACCAGCATCAATGCACAAACATATTGATCCTAGTATAAAATTAATTTAAATGCCAGATAAATCAAGAAAAACCTTAGAATTTTTATTCAAGCCAAAATAAATTCATTAATAATTTAGGAAAATTACATTAGGGTGTTACACCTAACGATACTATCTTGAAGTGTGGGTTCAACTGCTATATGATTCAAACTACCTTGAGGAATAATTTCAAGATTGAGCTTTCTCATTTCCTAGCAGAGAGTTTTACTGAAGGCTTCTATTGATAAACAATGGCAATGCGCTTTGCGGCTAAGTGCATCCGCAACCACATTGGCCTTGCCTGGATGATAGTGCACTTCTAGATCATAATTTTTTATAAGCTCTAGCCAACATCTTTGTCTCATATTTAGATCTGCTTGTGTAAAAATGTACTTGAGACTCTTATGGTCAGTATAGATGTTGCTCTTAGTACCCATAAGATAATATCTCCAGATCTTAATCGCATGGATAACGGCTGCAAGCTCAAGATCATGGGTAGGATAGTTCTGTTCATGAGTCCTAAGTGCTCGTGAGGCATAAGCAATTACTCGGTTGTTTTGCATGAGTACACAATCAAGTCTAATGCCCGACGCATCACAATAGATATCAAAAGGTTTGGAATTATCTGGCTGAGCCAAAACTGGAGTAGTAGTGAGATGTGCTCTTAGAGTGTGGAATGTTTCTTCACATTTCTCATTCCAGGAGAATTTAACTCCTTTCTTTAGCAATTCTGTCATTGGCTTGGCTATTTTAGAGAAGTCTGGGATGAAACGACGATAATAGCCAGCAAGACCAAGAAAACTACGGATCTGATGTACTGAAGTAGGGCGCTTCTAATCCATCACTTCCTGAACTTTACTCGGATCAACAGATATGCCGTCACTGGAGATGGTGTGACCCAAAAATTTAACTGCATCTAGCCAAAATTCACATTTGGAGAATTTGGCATACAAGTGGTGTTCTCGCAACCTCTAAAGAATAATATGAAGATGTCTAGCATGATCTTCTAGATTTTTGGAATAGATCAGAATATCGTCGATGAATACTACGACAAATTTATCGAGCTCCGGCATAAAGACAGAGTTCATGAGATACATGAAATATGCTGGGGCGTTGGTAAGACCAAAGGACATAACCAGATATTCATAAAGTCCATATCTGGTGGAGAATGCTGTCTTTGGGATGTCGTTGGGCTTAATCTTTATCTAGTGATATCCAGAGCGAAGGTCAATTTTGGAAAATACCTTGGCTCCAGCTAATTGATCGAATAAGATGTTAATGCGGGGAAAAGGATATTTGTTTTTGATGGTTACTGCATTGAGGGGGCGATAGTCCACACATAGTCTAAGGCTATGGTCCTTTTTCTTCACAAACAAGGCTGGGCATCCCCATGGTGAAGCACTTGCATGAATAAAACCTTTATCAAGAAGGTCCTGAAGTTGAACTTTTAATTCTGCCAGCTCATTGGGTGGCATACGATAGGGTCTTTTAGAGATGGGGGCTGTACTGGGTTGTAACTCTATAACAAACTCAATGTCCCTATCAGGAGGCATACCGGGCAAATCATCCGGAAAAACATCTGGATACTCACATATGATAGGGATGTCCTCAAGCTTGATCCCTTCTATGGTATAAACGCAAGAATTGATATATTCCCGCTATGGAAGATATAGAATAGTAGCTTTGTAATTAGGTGAGTCTATCACAACTGCTCGGGAAGAGATATCTAATGATACTTGATGCCTAGTCATCCAATCCATACCTAATAGGATATCCATTCCTTCTAGGTTTAACAAAATTAAATCTGTCTTTATCAGGTTGCTACCCATTTGAATTGGCACATCTCTACAGATTTGATTTGAAGTAATTTTACCGCCAGGAGTCGCTATCATGTATGTTCCTTAAGTATGATAGAAATCCAAGCCTACTTTTGTTCCAAACTTTGGACTGGTAAAGCTATGGGTTGCACTGGAATCAAAATGTATAACTGCCAGTTGATGGTGTATAGTGAAAGTACCCGTCATTATTGGTGCACCCTCAGGAAGTTTGGAAAGATTCGTGAAATTCCCCCTTCCTTGGCGGACTTGTACAGTTTGCTTCTTGCCTTGGCCCTTGCTGCTCGGGTTGGAAGTCTGCCCTTGGAATGATTTCCTTGGTTGAGGGCAATTTTTGATGAAATGCGATGAACTGCCGCAATTGAAACAACGATTGTTGTTGTTTCCCTCGTTGAACTGCGACAAATTCGACCTTGATCCAAGCTGTTGCTGCTGCTATTGAGGCTGAGGCACTGGTGGTCTGTTGAATCTAGACTGCTGAGGGGGTCTAGCTACCCATCTGCCTGACTGATTGTTTCGGGGTGGGGCTCGTGGAGATGTATTCTGGACTAATCGATACCTCGGGGGTTGAGCACTCGAGGGTCCAGTGGGTATCTTCCGCTTCTTCTCAGCCTAATGGGCTGAAATGCAATCTTTCTGAGTAATTGCCATGTCGACCAGCTCATTGAAGGTGTCTGTCTTAACCAGATTCAATCGTTCTTTGAGCTTGGTGTTTAGGCCACGACGGAAACGATCTCGCTTCTTGGCATCGGTGTTTGCATGACAACCCGCATACTGACATAGGTGATTGAAAGCCTGTGTGTACTGCATTACGGTGCGGGTTCCCTAGGTAAGAGCTAAAAATTCATTGGGCTTCCGCTCAATGAGCCCTTCAAGAATATGATGTGCCCTAAAGGCGGTCCAAAACTCTTCCCATGTGACTACATGTCCTTCTGGCTGCATGGCATAATAATGATCCCACCAAATGCGAGCAATGCCACGAAGCTGCTGTGCTGCAAAGAGTGCCTTGTTTGCTTCGGAGCATAGTGCGGACAGTAGCGTGAACTTGGATTCAATAGTGCGGAGCCACGCATCCGCATCAAGAGGCTCTTTGATCTTATGGAAAAGGTGGGGCTGCATACTGAAGAAATCTTGGTAACTAGCAGAGGGATGTTCATCACGACCTCGTTGCTGATGACAGAACTGGTTCTGCTATGCCTGCACTAGCTGATTAAGGAGTTCAGTCTGTTGTGCCATTACTTCTGCTAGATTTGGTGGTGGTGGTGGCGGTTGTTGGGAGCCGCTAGCCTAGTCTATCCTGAAACCTTCAGGGGTTCCATGTGTAGCGCCAACCATCTGAAAAATGGAAGATATCCTTTAGCAATCACCAATACTTGCTTCCATTCTCAGAAATATACCGCACAAAAATAAAATATATAGAGATAGTGCAAGAAAAATCCAAGACACGAGATAGATAGCTCAACAGGTAACCAGACAGGAAACTCAGGTTATAGATCATATACTGGTGGTCATTACTATGTTACATCTTGGTAGCCTACTAACTACAATTCAAGCCATGCCTACACATGCCACACATAATACAACAAGTGGCCCTTAGGTCAAAATAGACTGCTCGCTCCCTATGTCACACTATACTACACTAAGTGCATCTAGAAGGTCGACAATTTGGAAAAGACAAGAAATCGTTGAGGTTGCCCATAGACTACTAGTTGCCAGAAGAAGAATGATTGGTCTGAGGATTAGGTTCGGGATCTCCATGCTCGGAATCAAGATCGGAAACTCCTTCAATCTCTTCCAGGTCTTCTTCTTCATCTTCACTTTCAGACTCCTCAGCTGCGACAGGAGGTGCTGGCTGCTCATGAAGCATATTGATATGGGCGATGGCGTCGTCAAGCTCAAGAGTAAGGTCATGGATTTTCTCTTGGAGAAACTCGATGACAGTGTTGCGCTGAATGATTAATGTATCACTCTTAATGATCTGATCCTCTCGATGAATGATAGTTTCATCCCACTGTTCAATAACCTCATCTTTAGCGGTAATCATAGCTTGGAGTTCTTCAATCCGAGTAATCTGCTGGTTAATGTTTCTGTGATAACCTTGGCTATACTGGTCATCTGACTCATACCGCAACGCTGAAGTATGTGATGACGGTATTGTGCATTCATAAACCTGACTATAGCACGTAGCGTCTCTTCCGTCAAATCTCCCAGTAAGTGTCCAAAGTGTGATACTCAAAAAGTACACTCGGGTTC
Source organism: Panicum hallii (assembly GCF_002211085.1). Lineage (NCBI taxonomy): Eukaryota > Viridiplantae > Streptophyta > Magnoliopsida > Poales > Poaceae > Panicum > Panicum hallii. Next base: position 24,570,133 of record NC_038044.1, read on the forward strand.
ATGATAATCTGCTACAGGGAACAAACCAATAGGATACCTGGCTACTTCATCTGCATGCTAGTCACAGAAAATGTTGATGGCTTCAAGAGCTGTGGCTTCAAAAGTGTCTACTAGACGGTGACTAACCACATCAATCTCGATGGGGTGCTACAGAGATTGAGATGGATGTTGAGGAATAGTCATCTTCACTCTGCACCGAGGAATACCCTCTTCACTATACTCCACTCCATCATATTGTGGTGGCTCGGTGTAGCTAAACAACTGAAATGACTCCCACAGGAGATGTGGAAAACCCTCCCAATGCAAGGCATTGGTATGAGCATGTCCCTCGTGGTCCCAAAAGATCTTCAGAAGATCCACCATGATTCTAGTAATAGCAAAGGCTGGAAATCAGATGGATGATATAGATCTTGAGGATGAAATAAAAGATGCCGAGATACTAAACCCTAAGGCTATCTGTATGACCATTTTAAGACTGCACTTGTGATAAGCAACACTCTAGATATCCTTAAAACAATAAGCCATTTAATTCATTCACTTTGTTTAATCATGAAATATGCATGCACGTACTACTCGTCCTCACAACCAAAAACAATTGCCAAATATTTTTGGACTTACGTGGTTAATTTCAATAGCATAGTATATATATATATATATGTCTCTCCCTATAATAGCTAGTTGAGAGACCCTATTCGTTCAGAACCTATCGAGTCGGGGTTAGCGTACCTGCAGAAAAATCATATATATTATGAACCTTTCATGCCAGCACGTCACGAAAGCATTCCCAAACTTTACTGTTCACTTATAGAAATAGCATCTGTACAATTTCCACCGTACAGACGACGTTAACATACGTTACTTTCGCAACGTATTCACGGGAATACCATATAAAATGGGGGTATGAAGAGCGATCACCATACCCTGTGCCTAACCATATACTCCCAATATAATCAACTTATCGTTGGTATATTGGCAGCATCTCAAGTAAGCCACTGCTTGAGAAACAGCGTTCCGTTCACATCACCGACAGGAAGGCCAAACTCTCTCAGTTGGCTGAGGATCCTTATCCTCTTACCTCATCGTCGAATGTGTTGTTACAGAATATAAAGTTGATTGTGCTCGAAAGTAAGTTTTATAGAAATATAGTGCTGGAAGTTAGAATAGTACTATAAGTGTACTGTATATATATATTAGTAGCTACCTGATAACTCCCATATAAACCCTTAGGGCTTTACGTACTAAGCACAATCCTTAACGAAACCAACGCAATTTTACAAAATATCTTGTTGGTCTAGTTTTATACTAAAAATATTTTTAAGGTCAATCATATCTCTGGTGTACACTTGTTAGCTCTGATACCAGCCTGTGGCAGAACCGCTTGAATTATTCTGACTCAAGTGCGCAGACCATCGCTATATAGGCGATATGACCTCAACGCACTTCAAATGGAACAACCCAATGGTCTGTTGGGTAACATCCTGATGAAACCACTGGATTCCGGATCATTGAAGTGTACCTCGTACGAACGCGAGTCCAGAGATACAATCACCGTCATATTTTTACAACATAGGCATAAATAGTTATTACAAACCGGGTTCTGGTCGAGTACTGCAAACCTAACTAAAACAAATTTATACAAACATTGTTTGAAAACTTCAAGTTTTAACGGATAGTATTCAGAGATGGTAGCGGAAATGAAACAACAACGTGACTACTCATCGCAAAGCAGGCACCACACTTAGCCCAAAGCATGGCGCCATTCCGAAGAATAATTGCCGGCCGGGGACGGATTCCATTCCATGGACCAGCTAGGCGGTAAAGTGCAGGGCCAAGGAGAACTAGCAACTGAGTCCTCGAATGACATACCTGAAAACCACATTACTAGCAAGGCTGAGTATACTAATACTCAGCAAGGCTTACCCGTCAACTGGTATACTTAGCCCATAACTAGACCATGAGAGGTTGAAAGGCTCTAGCTTTCTTTTGCTAAAAAATAACAAGAGTATGTCCTTAATTCCGTATTTTAGCTTTCAGATTCTAGTTCAATTAGCCATTCTAAGTGAGCATCTATACTAGACAAGCAAGGTAGGTATTACAACATACATCAATATTATTCCACCAACTGTTGCTCTAGTTACTCTATGTGGCAGAAGTATCAAGCAGTCTCAATCACCGCGAGAAACAGACGATTCCTGAATCGAATTTCATAACCTTGCAAGGGATCCTAACTCACACGCTCGGAAACTTTCCTTTCCGGGCAACCATTCCCCTCATATTTCGGGTCGTGGATCAGCAGCACCACAAGCGACTGTAGGACCATACGCACATCCAATGTGCAGGACGTACGTCTACAGCGCGACTGTATGACCGTACTCCCGTCTACTATGCAGAACATACTCCCACACGTCGATGTGTGTGTACATAAACCAAAATTCGAGTGGTGGGGGATATGTCCACTTGCCGGGCCAATCAGGTACTAGGCTTACCGCGTACCATATTTACGGTATGTGGCTAGTACTTTCAAACACTTTACCACCGCTACCACACACTGTGGCCTTATCAAATTGATCAACAAATATTGGTACCATTTCAATCCATGATACTGCACATAACCCCGTCCGCGATCCTTATAGTGAGTGCAAAATAGTAAACAATCAACTCCTATATCGCGCGAGTGACAGGAAATCACTCGACTTCTGCCGGTCCTATTAGCAGGGTATCTACTCGATAAGGACTCGAAAACATTACATAGGTTCCTAAGTTTCATGCAACTAGGGTTTCATAACAATTCCTAGAACTTAATGCACAAGATAGATATATAACAATATAAGTGCATAATTTAAAATACTGGGTTATGCACTAGGGCTTGCCTTCACTGGTGAGGCTGGGGTTAGTGAGGTCAGTATCTTCCGAACCTTGGTTTGGGGCTTTCGAAAGATCCTTGGTGACGATCACTGGAGCTTCAGAAATACCCTCGTCGGGTTCCGGGATTAGCTCGTAGGTACCGTCGGCGAGTGTCGTCAAATCTACATGATATGCAATTATTTGAAGCAAATTGTTATTATTTTGTTTTCATTATGAAGTTGCAATCCAACAAGAAAACATTCAATACATCACGTCCAGACTTAACTAATTTGTACAAACAACAAAAAGGTTTGAAGGAAATAAACTTAAGTAGAGTTTCTGGTGTACAATTTTTATTGAAAACGGTTATTGGGTGAAGGTTATTACAGAGCCGATCGGGTCTACTTCACAGGATGCTTTTCAAATAGCTGATCTAGCCGATTGGGGTGTGCATCGGCTCGCCTCGCCAATACTTGCTTAAGGTGTTAACCTAGGTAATGATTTTTGCGCGTATCGGCTGTGACTTTTCTTCAGTGAAAGTAGCCGATAGAGGTGTAGCCGATCGACGTGTAGTCAATGGGCGTGTGTAACTAACGGACATGTATCTTACAGATGGGTAGCCGATTGATTCATGCAATTTTATAGAAAAGACCTTAGAAAGAAATAGAGACTTGCATTTGGGTCCCTACTCAACTTGATCAGAAGAAGTCAAACGGCGGCGATTAAAATTCGGCGTGGAGGCTCACCGGCTGTGAGGGGAAGGTAGGGAAAAAGGTTCAAGAGCTCACAACGGACTTGGAGGTGGTCGGAATCGTAGAAGGGGAGCTCGGAGGTGGCGGTTCGACTAGAGAAAGAGCCGGCGCGGCGAGGTTTCGAGTGTGGCGACGGCGTTCCGGTGACTGGGGTGCAGGAAGGTGAAGGAAATTGGTCACGGAGCTTCAGCGTGGAGATGTAGTGCTGATGGTGCTCTTGGCGAAGGAGGAGAAGGGGTGGGACTTCGGTTCGACTAGAATTAGAACGGGGGTGGAGAGTGAGATCGCCGGCGCGGCATTCTGGGCTGCGCGTGCATGGAAGGAGGAAGAAGAGCGGATCAGGAAGGGGCAGTGAAATGCGGCAGTGCTAGTGGAGCACGAAATTGGAGAGTAGGAGTGGCGGAGACGGGTGACGAAGGTGGATAGAGGAGCTCCGGCGAAGTAGTCGAGCGGGGAAAAGAACAAGAATGCGGGTGCGCGCGAGGGGATAGAAGAAAGGAGAAGTTCACTGGGCGCGTTCCCAAGCTAAAAAGAGGCACGCGGGCGGGCAGCAAGCAGCTGCTGGCGGTCGACTACGCGCGTGGCGGCTCGGGCGAGCAGCGGCGACACGCGTTTGCGCGAGGAGGAGCCAGCGGGGTCGGTTAAGCGGCGAGCGGGCGAACTGGGGGCCAGGTGGTGCAGGAAGAGCGGCGAAGGGGCAGCTGGTGGCCAAGGAAAACACCAATGATGGGCGGTGGGCGGCGTTGCTGGAACCAGAGAGGGGGAAGCAGGAGGAAGAAGATGAGGACCTGTTCATAAATTTTGCAAAAGTTCAAGGAGTTCACTGTAAAGTAAAATTTCTTTTCAAACTATAGTTCTAATGAAAATATGCCCAAAATCAAAAGTGTAGAGCTTAAAAAAATCTACCACTTTGCTTTAGGGTCCAACTTTAAAATAGTTAGGGTTTTGAAATTATTTTTAAAAACCAACAAATCATTCAATTCCAAATAAATCCAAAATAAATTTTACCCTTTCAATGAAGCCTTGGAGTATTTACACTTCTTACAGTGGTTAAAGAGTGAAAACTCACGTTTGTAAATCAACCCTTCATACATTTTTGAAATTACCTCCCATTTATACACAATTTACAAAAAGAACCCTAATTTTTTCCAATATTACAAAAATACCTTTTAACATGTATTTAAGTTTTTAAAGGCATTCATCAAAACAAACACAAACTTCACACTACTTCATACTAGAAATTAGTGTGCCTAGCTCCTAAGTACCTGAAATGTCACAGATGACCGGCGAGGCGTATGCCCCGGAGCTGCTGGTGCTCCCGAGAGGGATCAATGCTCTGTGTGAAGACCAGGGGATGCGAATGGCGATCCAGGCGTCTCTGCCTACCCTCGACGACGATCCCTGGTGCTTCGCCCGACAGCCCCCGGCGCGTCGATCCAAACTCCGGCCAGTCCAGCCACGGAGCCTCGGCACCCTCTGGCAGAGGGAAGGAGCCGGAGGCGGCCAGCTCTCGGAGCAGTAGGGACCGCGAGGAGGACAGGTCGCGGAGGCTCCGCCACAGTGATGGATCCTTTGTGGGGGAAGCGGACCCCAAGCGCCAGAAGACAATGGAGTTATGGGGGCAGAGTAGCTCCCGGGCTCTGCTGCCGCCCCATCACCAGCAGCAGCTGCTGGGGAGGTCTGAGGAGCCGCGGTGGTTTCCGCCACACTAGCGACCACCGCCACCACCATCTCAGCAGCAGCAGCAGGCCCCGCCACCGCCGTATTACCGGCAGCACCAGGCCCCGCCATCGCCACAGTAGCGACCACCGCCACCGCCCCAGCGGTAGCAGCAGGCTCCACCGCCACCACCACCTCAGCAGCAGCCGCAGGCCCCACCACCACCACCGGAGACGCCGACGGTGGAGCTGCCCCGCCGGTCGCCCGGGATGCCAGCCTTAGGGAGGAGGCAATCCCCATTCTTCCAGACCGGATGGGGGGTGTGGAGCTCCACGTGAGTGGTTAATTCCCCTTGTCCTCTTTTTTTTTAATCCTTATCTTGATGATGCTTGCTAGTACTACTCGCCCTGCCTCTTCTTCTGCTTCCACCGGCGACTCCTCGGTCGGCAGGTCCGGCCCCCAACACGCTTCTTCCACAACCACTGCTGGGGGGTCGGCAACTTCACCAATAGCACCTCCAGCCCCGCCCGCGGCCGCGGAGGTCCGGGCTGGAGCTCCAGTGGCTGAGACTGCACCTCAAATGGAGGCGACCCCTCCAGCCACGGCGGGCGGAGAGGCTACTCCGGCGTGAAAGTGCATCTAGGCCTAATGACCTATTTTGGTGATTAATAACAACCTAAATGATTATCTAATATTTCAATTGAGTATAATGAGCAGGGGTCAAAGAAACCAAAAAGGAGAAAAGAAAAGGAATGAATCTCGACGATTATTCAAATTTGGAGAACGGTACCAGATCAAGAAAAGAGTTGCAAGCGGAGAAAATTCTTTGTTTTATGTTTTCTTGAGTTTAGGTATACCGTACTATCAAGGGGGATGTGGAAAGTGTGTGGAAGATCACCAATAAATCAAATCCGGAGTGTAAGCCTTGAAGCATTCTATGCAAATCCGAGAGCTCCTGGCGAACAGTCCGCCAGGCGTGGCGGACAGTCCGCCAGGTCACTGGAAATCAGCCTAATGGCTAGTTTCCAGTGAGGCAATATATATACCCCATGAACCCCAAACGAAATACACTCTTGCCTAACCAGTTAAACTGAGTCTCAAGCACATTCTAAGCACTCCAAAGCTCCCCAAAGTGAAACCCTAGCATCTCCACTCCAAATCCTTGGTCTAGGGTTGGGTTTGAGTAAGATTCAAGCAAGATTCAAGTTCTTCCCAAGAGATTCACCTCTCTTGGGCATCTCTTGGCACTCTCCATCGCTTTCCATATCTATTACTCTTGGAGCTTGGCTCCTAGATGGTTCGAGGTGCTCAAGAACAACCAACTCGTGGTGTGGTTGGATTGAGAAGTTTGTATTACCCCTTGTGGCTAGTAAAGAGCTCAAGTTTGACCTTTGTGGTTGCTTGAGAGAGGAAAGGGTTGAGAGGAACCCAGTCCTTTGTGGACTCCTCAATGGGGATGTAGAATCCTTGTGTGGATTCGAACCTTGGGTGAAAATCTTGTGTCTCTTGTGCTTGATTACCTTACTTCATTCTTGTGTTTTTGTTATGCTTACCAATGTCTAGCATTCTTGCCCGATCTACTTGTGTACTTACCAACGTCCGCATTTAGTGTTCCTCACTTGTCTTAGAGTCTTTCTATTCAAGTAGATTTTGGTATACAAGTTTTATCATTCGAAAGATTGCATTCCATTCCCGAGACCTCCCAGCGGACGTTGGAAGTGCCCAGCGGACACTCTCAGCGGATAGTCCGCCAGGCAGCCTCGGATTGAGTTTTTGTGTGCAGGTTTTAAGCGACGATCGCCTATTCACCCCCCGCTAGGCGTACTTTCAAGTGGTATCAGAGCGTGGTTCCTCAAATTTGAGTCTAACAACTTGAGGAGATCATGGCTGGAGAAGATTCACACAAGAATCTTGAGAAGAACAAGGGCAAAGAAGATGAGATGCACAAGGAAGACGACAACGCTAAGTTTGATGTATCCAAAGGCTCCAAGAAGAGTGGAGATCACAAAAAGAATAGCAAGAGCAAGAGCAAGAAAATAGTGATTGAATCATCCTCATCCCCAATATCAAGTAGTGATGTGGGGTCCATCTACATCAAGAGAAGAAAGAAGAAGAAATCGGTTACTTCTAACTACTCTCGCACTCCTTTCAACTATAATAACATGAGTTCCAACAACAATTTTCTTTCCGTTTCTCTTAGAAAACCCCCACACTTTGATGGAACTAACTACTCTCAATGGAGGAATAACATGAGATGGCACTTGTTTTCTCTTCACCCTAGTGTTTGGGAGATTGTTTGTGTAGGTATTGAGCAGCCGGATAGTGACGATGAAAGCTTTGGACCAACTATGCAACAATTGTTCCACCACAATGCTCAAGCCGCAACCATCCTCCTTTCATCCTTGAGTAGAGAGGAATTTGATAAAGTGGATGGATTGCAAAGTGCAAAGGAGATATGGGATACTCTCAAAGTGGCACATGAAGGCACCAAGACCATTCGGAAAGCAAGAATTGAGATGATTGAAGGAGAACTTGGGAGGTTTGCCATGTTGGATGATGAAACCCCCCAAGAGATGTACACGAGGCTCAAGAAGATGATCAATCAAGTGAGGAGTCTTGGAAGCAAGAAGTGGACAGACCATGAAGTGGTCAAGAGGATGATTAGGGCCTTTTCGGTAAGGAACATAACCTTATGTACCTTGATAAGGGAGAGTCCCAACTACAAGAAGATGACACCAAAAGAAGTACTTGGCAAGATTATCAACCATCAGATGATGGAAAGTGAAGCCAAGTATGTGAAGAGCTTGTCCAAGGGAACCTCAACCTCAAGAGGGCAAGACATTGCCCTCAAGGCAAACAAGAAGGAGAAGAGCCAGAAAGTAGTGCAAGAATCCTCATCAAGTGACAATGATAGTGATAGTTCAAGCCTTGATGATGATGACATGGCTCTTCTCATGAAGAACTTCAGCAAATTGATGAGAAACCGCAACTACAAGGGCAACAAGAGGCATGAGAGCTCCAAAAGAAGGACAAAAAGAAATTGCTATAATTGTGGCAAGAGTGGGCATTTCATTGCAAATTGCCCATATGAGAAGAAAGAGGACAAGGAAGAGAAGAGGAAGGACAACAAGGAGAAGAAGTACTTCACCAAGGACAAGAAGTTCTTCAAGAAGAAACAAAGTGGTGAAGCACATCTTGGCAAGGAGTGGGGCTCCGATGATGAGAGCTCCAACTCGGATGAAGAAGAAGTGGCCACACTCGCCTTTAACAAGACTTCTCTCTTCCCCAACCTCAAGGATGGGACGAACATCACTCACACTTGTCTTATGGCAAGGGGAGGTAAAAGAAAGGTAAAAACCATCCCATGTTCTTCTCCTAAGTACACTACTAGTGATGATGAAAGTACATCTAGTAGCTCTAGTGAAAATGATAATGATATTGATATGATTGCCATGCTCAAGAATCTAGATAAAAATGCTATTGCTAAGTTTAACGAACTCATGGAAGAGTTAAACGAGAAGAATGATTTCCTTGAGAAACAAGAGGACTTGCTCATTCTTGAAAAGAAGAAAAACCTTGAACTCAAGGAGCTCATAACCAAGCAAGAAGAAAAATGTAAGGCCTTGGATAAGGAACTTGCGGAAAGCAAGGAGACTAAGACTAGTCTCAAGAGTGCAAATGTTGCACTTCAAGATGAACTTGTTTGCTTAAACAAAAGCCTTGAATTGCAATTTGACACTCTCTTATCCAACGCCTCAACATCTCAACATGACCCATCAATCAACCCCTCCATAGCATAATCATGCCTTAGATGTAAGGATATTGATGTTGATGCTTGTGCTACTAATGTGAAGTTGATTGAAAGCTTGAAAGTCAAGATCACATCCTTAGAAGGTGAGGCACAACAAAAGAAGAAGGATCTTGAGGAGGAAAAACTCAAATATGCAAGAGGTGCATACTTGAACTCAAGACGACCCAACATCAAGGATGGTATTGGTTTCCAACGTTTGGAAAAGCATAATGCAAGAATCAAGAACAATGGGCACGAGTTCCCTAAGTTTGTGAAGGAAGCAGCAAGTGGGAAAATTGCTCCCGGAGCTGGGCACCCGAGAGTGCCTGGCGGACAGTCCGCCAGGAACCCTCGGGTGGCAGATTTCCGGCCTCCCGTCCACTTTCTCTACTGCATCAAAACTTCCTATTATGCATTTCTATGAGTTTAATGCATCATATGTGATTATGAGGAACACATTTGGTAGAGTCTTTGCTAAATATGTTGGGACACACCGCAAGAGTCCAAAGACTTGTGTGTGGGTGCCCAAATCACTTGTGACTAATGTGAGAGGACCCAAGCAAATTTGGGTACCTAAAAACAAAGCCTAAACTTGTGTTTGCAGGGCTATGCCTCCGGTGGATTGAACTGGATCATTGATAGTGGATGTACCAACCACATGACCGGAGAAAGAAGCATGTTCTCAACTTATGAAGAGAATGACGATCCAACCGACTTAACCTCCTTTGGCGACAACAGCCAAGGAAGAGTATTGGGTGTCGGTAACATTGCTATATCTTCCGAACATTTCATTTCAAAACTTTTTCTTGTTGAAACTTTGGACTACAACTTGTTATCCATATCACAACTTTGTAACATGGGCTACAATTGTATTTTTACTAATGAGGGTGTGATTATCTTTAGGAGGAGTGATGGTTCAATTGTGTTTAAGGGTGTATTAAAGGGAAAGCTTTATGTAGTGGACTTCACCAAAAATAAAGCTCAACTTGATACATGCTTAATCACAAAGTCCAACATGGGTTGGTTGTGGCACCGCCGCCTAGCCCATGTTGGTATGAAAAATCTTCACAAACTCCTAAAAGGTGATCATGTCATTGGACTAACCAACGTTGTGTTTGAGAAAGATAGGCCTTGTGGAGCATGTCAAGCGGGAAAGCAAGTTGGGTCAAGCCATCCTGCCAAGAACATCATGACAACAAGTAGACCATTGGAACTACTTCATATGGACTTGTTTGGTCCTATTGCCTACATAAGCATCGGCGGTAACAAATATGGTTTAGTCATTGTTGATGATTATACACATTTCACTTGGGTATTCTTTTTGCATGATAAAAGTAAAACACAAGGGGTTCTCAAGAAGTTCTTAAGGAGAGCTCAAAATGAGTTCAACTTAAGAATCAAGAAGATTAGAAGCGACAATGGGAGCGAGTTCAAGAACACTCAAGTGGATGACTACTTGGATGAAGAAGGAATCAAGCATGAGTTCTCCGTTCCCTATGCGCCTCAACAAAATGGGGTGGCGGAGAGGAAGAACCGCACGCTCATTGAGATGGCAAGGACAATGCTTGATGAGTAAAAGACCTCCGACCGGTTTTGGGCGGAAGCGGTTAACACCGCTTGTCACGCCATCAACCGACTATATCTTCATCGTATACTAAAGAAAACTCCCTACGAGCTTCTCACCGGTAACAAACCTAATGTTTCATACTTTAGAGTTTTTGGAAGCAAATGTTATATTCTCAACAAGAAAGCTAAGAGTTCTAAGTTTGCTCCTAAAGCAATGGAAGGTTTTCCACTTGGTTATGATTCAAACTCACATGCATATCGAGTATTCAACAAAATCTTCAGATGTGTTGAAATCTCATGTGATGTGGTGTTTGATGAGACTAATGGCTCTCAAGGAGAGCAAGTTGGTCTTGATGAATTAGATGATGAAGAAGCTCCAAGTGCAGCCTTAAGGAACATGTTAATTGGAGATGTACGCCCTCAAGAATCAAGCAATGATCAAGGTCAACAATCTTCAAACAAGGCATCGCCTTCAACTCAAGATGATGATCGTCAAGAAGATGGCAATGATCAAGGGGGAGGTGTTGAACAAAATGAAGAAGAAAAGGATGACGAACAAGAGGAGTCAAGAAATCAAGTGCCACATCCAAGGGTGCACCAAAGTGTTCAACGGGATCACCCCGTGGACAACATCCTTGGTGACATTGCAAAGGGAGTAACGACTCGTTCTCGTGTTGCTACTTTTTGTGAACATTACTCCTTGTTTCTTTTCTTGAACCTCTTAAGGTGGAAGATGCTCTATGTAACACCCTAATGTATTTTCCCCAAATTTTAATGAATTTATTTGGGCTTAAATAAATTTTCCAGGATTTTCTCTAATTTATCTCGCATTTAAAGTAATTTATAACGCAAGTAATTAAACTTTATCATAGGATTAAATTGTTTGTGCATTCATGCTGCAGCATTGTTTTATTTGTGTTGAATTTATAAGGTTTGAATTCAAACTTGTTTGAATTCAAATAGTGTTGTTTGAATGTTTGAGTGTAGAAAAGAAAAGAAAGAAGAAAAAGGAAAAGGAAGGGCAGCCCACTTCCTCTCCTAGCCCAGCCCAACAGCTCCCTCTCTTCTCTCCCTCACGGGCTCCCTCTCCTTCTCTTCTTGGTCCAATCCAACCCGAGGCCCAGCACCCCCCTCCTCCTTTTCCTCTCCCCGCGTGGGCCGCACGCCGGCCCATTCCTTTCTCCTCTCAGCCCGAGCGCCCCCTCCCTCCTCTCTCTCTCACTGACCGCCGGGCCCCGCGCGTCAGCGTCCCCTTCTCCTTCTCCCCTTCTTCTCCGGTGCAACCTCCCTCCCTGAGATCTCCGGTGAGCTTCCTTGCCTCGGGCCCGCACGTCAATGGGACCGCCGCCGCCCTACAAGTAGCCGCCCAAACCCCTCGGAACCCTAACCCTAGCCCTGCGTCGCCCGAGGATCTCCAGCGCCGCCGCCCTTCCTTCCCCGCTCCGGTCACCTCGGCCTCACCGTGGTCCGGGCGCTCCGCCGTGCCACAGACCCCGGCACCTCCCACGCTCGCTCCACCTCACCATCAAGAAGCTGTCCAAGGCCTCTGCTTCGACCCTCGAGTCTTGCCGTGCCGGAATTAGAATCGAAGCCGTCGCCGGTGAGGGACTCCGCCTCTGAAATTCTTCGTCACCGGTGGACCCCGGACTTCCCTAATTCCCCTGGCACCTTCGCAGGACCCCCGCGCGTCGATCCCCGGTGGCCAGTAGCCCGGAAAGCCCCGGCAACACTCTTCTCCACGAACACCGAACCGCCTCCGCCGCAGGACCTCGCCGTCGGCCATCCTCCGCTGCAGCTCCGGCCACTGCGACCCTCTGGTAAGCATTGCATCAAACCCCCGAAGCTTATGCGTTAGATGTTGTAGCCCTGGACCCGCTCTAGCCTCTGGAACACCTGCACGCCGGCGATGTTCGCCGCCCCGAGCCACCTGTCACCGCGGGCCGCCCCCTTCGGTCGATACCGCCACTTCCTGAGCCTGCTAGTGGTTTGCCCGTCCCGCGCTCGTGCTCTACGGCCAAACCGCGGGCCAAGAGACCCTTTGTCGCCCCCAGAACGCCTGCTCCGGCGAGAGCCCGAGCCGCGCCGCCGCGGCAGCTGCCGCCGGCGTCGCAGTGCCGCCCCCCCCCTCTTTCCCTTCTCCCTGAGCCGTTCGATCTGAGATCGACGCGCCTGATTAGAAGCCGTGCACCCTTTGTTCCGAGCCGCTAGATCCAAATCCGAGCGCCCAGGTTAAAACGTACCGGTTCGCCCCTCGTTTCAAATCCGAGCCGCCCATCTTAGATCCGGCGCGCTGCATTAGATCTGAGAGAAGAGAGGGTCGGGAGCGTCGGATCTTGATCCGACAGTTGAGAGTCGCACGTACCCCTTCGCGAGATGGAATTAATCCGAGCCGTAGAGATTAGATCCAATGGCCCAGAACCGCGCGTACCCTTTCAGCCCGCCGGTTTTGCTAAAGAGTCCCTGTCCTTTTAGGAAAACAACCCGCGGTCCTCATTAGTTCAAAAGTATTTATGCTTTAGTCCTGTTTTACTCGTTTAGACCCCTGGACTTTCCAGTTTTCATACCCGCAGTCCATGCCGCGTGTTTTCATGAGCTAGCCCCTGAGTCTATGCTTTAATTACGTTTAGGCCCCTGGTTTTTGCCCAGAACCCCCTGGAAGTTCTGTTTTTCTTACAGTTTAGTCCCTGGATCTTGTTTTAAGCGTAGTTTTCGCGTTTTAGCTCCGTTTTAGGTGTTCTTTATATCCACGCGATCGTTGTAACGCGTAGAATAGTTCTAGGCCAGTTTCATGTGCTGTTCTAATGTATTGGTGTACTGTTTTCTTATAGTTTGCTATTATTTGTGCATGTGTGTATGTGTGGACTATGCTTGATGATCGTGAGTAGACGCGGAGCCTTTGGACCAGTACCAGGAGCCGCCATCTTTTGAGCAGTTTGAGCAGCAGCCCGGAGAGTACGAGGAAGGCAAGTATAACATGAACATCCTATCACTTTTAAATACAATTTCATACTGCATTTTAATACTGTATGCCTATAAGGACTTTCCTAGCCACTTTATATCCTTTATATATCCTTTGGGTTGCATTTTTGGTTAGTTGTGCTAGGTTGCTGCGCTATAACACACTTGGTCCTTTTTAATTAATTTGTTAATGATCTTGCAACTTAATTCTGGAGCCGACCCTCTGTGCTGTGTGCTTGAGTGGTTTGTGCGTCCTTAAAAATATGTTTTTGTAGAAACATGGTTTAGGGGGCCAGCACGGTGCTTAGTGCTTGGTTGGCCACTCTCCATAAGGACCGGTTCATAGAGCGACAACCTGGGACAACCGCGCAACCACAAGACTGGAATGGGATGGTCTTGACTTACTAATTAGGTCGTGTTGGTTCGGGAGTAACTTACCTGCGTGGGCAAGAGGGGTGGTAAGCTTCAATGGTCCCTGCTCCTCCGGCTTGGTCTGTGCTGTGTGTCTTGTACCCCCGGAGGTGGGCCCCATCGTTGCTGATCCAGAATCCTTAGCGGTTACACCTTACCAACGTGATCCTTTGTAACGGTCTCGTAGTGTGCTTGCTAGTCATCTCACCTAAGGAAGTGTGATGAACAACTAGCGTAGCTCACGACTTGTGGGTAAAGTTGTGCAACCTCTCGAGAGTGTAAAACTGATATATCAGCTGTGCTCACAGTCATGAGCGGCCCAGATCCTCCTTTTGATTAGTGGGGTTATCAACCTTTGACTAGGGAGATTCCCCGGGTGGTTGTGGTTTGGATGGTTCTCAGTAGTTCTTAATTAATATTGATTAAATCTTATGCAATTTGGGTTATGGTAATTCATCCACTTGTAGTAACTAGCTTTAATAAAATTTGCCAAGACTAAAAGCTAATGCAGTTGAGTCCGCCAGCCTAGAGCCTCATAGTTTGTGTTATACTTGTTGAGTACTAGTTTGTACTCACACTTGCCTCTCTACTCTTCTGTTCTATTTCGGATATCTTCGACCGCTGCTCAGTGCCCAGCAACGTGGAGGACTACGTCAGCGGCTTCGACGACTTCTAGGCGTTTGTCTCCCAGTCGACGTCCCTGTGGCGCCCAGCTCTTCATGTATTTATTTTAAGCTTCCGCATTCCTTGAACTGATTCTTGATTCAGTTGTAATAAAGATATTCATTTTATAATTTATACGCTTTTATTCGTGACATGTGTTGTGATATCTTGATAATCTGTTGTATATATGCGTGACTTTATCTATATAATCTGTTGTATATATGCGCCAGGATCAAGTCACGCATATATACAACAGAATCATCAAGATATCACAACACATATCACGAATGACAATAACATAAACCGTAAGTGAATTATTTTATTACAACCGAATCAAGAATCGGTTCAAGAGTTGCGGAAGCGTAAAATGAATTACATGAAGAGTAGGACACCACAGGGACGTCGACTGGGAGACAAACGCCTAAAAGTCATCGAAGCCGCTGACGTAGTCCTCCACGTTGCCGGGCACTGAGCAGCAGTCGAGGATATCCGAAATAGAGCAGAAGAGTAGAGAGGCAAGTGTGAGTACAAACTCGTACTCAACAAGTATAACACAAACTATGAGGCTCTAAGGTTAGCTGACTCAACTGCAGTAGCTTTTAGTCTTCGCAAATTTTTATTAAAGCTAATTACTACAAGTAGATGAATTACCATAAACCTAATTGCATAATAAATTAATCAATATTAATTAACAACTACTTGAGAACCATCCAACCAAAACCACCCGGGGAAACCTCCCTAATCAAAGGTTGATAACCCCACTAATCAGACGGAGGATCTGGGCCACTCATGCGTGTGAGCACAGCTGATATATCAGTTTTACACTCTCGAGAGGTTGCACAACTTTACCCACAAGTCGTGAGCTATGCTAGTTGTTCATCACACTTCCTTAGGTGGGATGGCTAGCAAGCACACTACGAGACCGTTACAAAGGATCACGTTGGTAAGGTGTAACCGCTAAGGATTCTGGATCAGCGATGATGGGGCCCACCTCCGAGGGTACAAGACACACAGCACAGACCAAGCCGGAGGAGCAGGGACCATTGAAGCTTACCACCCCTCTTGCCCATGCAGGTAAGTTACTCCCGAACCAACACGACCTAATTAGTAAGTTCCCATTCCAGTCTTGTAGTTGCGCGGTTGTCCCAGGTTGTTGCTCTATGAACCGGTCCTTATGGAGAGTGGCCAACCAAGCACTAAGCACCGTGCTGGCCCCCTAAACCAAGTTTCTAACAAAAACACCTTTTAAGCAGATGTGGACCGCTCAAGCACATAGCATAGAGGGCCACTCTCAGAATTAAGTTGCATATAACCATTAATCAGATTAATTAAAAGGACTGAGGTGTGTTATAGCGCAGCAACCTAGCACAACTAACCAAAATGCAACCCAAAGGATATATATAAAGGATATAAAGTGGCCAGGAAATCCTTATAGGCATACAGAATTAAAATGCAGCATGAAATTGTATTAAAAGTGATAGGAGGTTCATGTTACACTTGCCTTCCTCGAAATTCTCCTGCTGCTGCTCAAACTGCTCAGAAGATGGCGGCTCCAGGTACTGGTCCAAAAGCTCCGCGTCTACTCACGATCATCAAGCATGGTCCAGACATACACACATGCACAAACAATAGCAAACTATAAGAAACAGTACAACATTACATAGAAACAACACATAAAACTATTCTAAAGCTATTCTACACGTTACAATGATCGCGTGGACATAAAGAACACCTAAAACGGAGCTAAGACGCGAAAACTACGCTTGAAACAAGATCCAGGGACCTATTTGTAAGAAAACTGGAGGTTCTAAGGGGTTCTGCGCAAAAACCAAGGGTCTAAACGCAAATAAAGGGTAGACACAGGGGCTAGCATGTGAAAACCCAGGGCTTGGACGGCGGGTTCAAAAACCGGAAAGCTCAAGGGTCTAAACGAGTAAAGCAGGACTTGACTGCAAATACTTTTGAACTAAGGGTGGACCGCGGGTTGATTCCTCAAAAGGGCAGGGGCTCTTTAGCAAAAGAAACGGCTGAAAGGGTACGTGCGGCTCTGGGCCATTGGATCTAATCTCTACGGTCCAGATTAGATCTGTTTCGCGAAGGGGTATCTACGCGTATCGGCCGTAGGATCTCAATCCGACGGCCTGTGAGGATTGGGGCTCGGCCGGCGGCGATTGCTCGCCGGTGATGGGTCTCCCGTGGCGGCGCTCAGCGGGGACACGCCGAACTTGGCCCATCTTGGCCGCCCGGGCTCGGATTTGGACGGGGTCAGGCCTGGGAGATAGCGCGCAACACGGTGAACACATGTAGACGGTCAAGAAAGCGGTTTAGGGTTCGGGTTGGGGTTCCCCACGGCGGGGGCGGCTCGGGTTCACGGTGGCAAGGGGAACGCGCTCACTCGGAGGGAGAGAGAAAGGGAGAAGGGGCACGGCGCGATCCTTACCACGCCTGGAAGCTGCGACGACGGCTGGCGGTGGAGAAGTGGCGGTGCCGGGGTGGAATTGCGACGGCGCGGGCTCGGTCGACGGCGGCGTTGCCCTCGGGTCGAGCGGCGGAGCGGCGACGCGAGGCTTGGGGAAAAAACTGGGAAAGGCGGAGGCGGCTGAGGGAGAGCGCGAGGAAACTGTCACGGCTAAGAAGGGTGGGGCGGTCCTCGGCGTGCGGGTCGTTCACGCAACGGCCCCCGCGCCTCCCGCGGATGCGTGGCGGCTCGATCTAATCCAAGCGCGGCCCTGCTTCTGGAAGCAAGGGAAGGTCCGGGGGCTGGCTAGTGGGGTCTTGCGAGCTTGGGGAAGGAAGCCCAAGGTGCGGCGGAGCGGGGCCACGGGCAGTGGCCGAGCGGCCGGCCGGCGGAGGAAACAGAGGAGGGGAAGGAGAAGGGGAGAGCGGGGGAGAAGCTGACGCGTGGGCCCCGGGTGTCGGAGAGAGAGGAGAACGGGGAAGGGTGCTCGTGCTGGGCCAGGCGGGCTGCGCGCGCGAGGGAGGAAAGGCAAGCGAGGAGGGCGCTCGGGCTGGGCCGTGGAGAGAAAAGGAGAGAGGAGAGGAAGCCCGAGGGAGAAGGGAGAGTGGGCCGGCGTGGCCCATGCGGGAAGAGGGAGGGGAAAGGGAGAGCTGGGCCGGGCTAGGAGGGGGTTTGGGCTGCTTTCTCTTCTTCCTTCTCCTTTCCTTTTCCTTTTCTGTACTCAACTATTCAAACAAAACTATTTGAATTCAAATAAATTTGAATTCAAACCCTATAAACTCAACACAAAGAAAAACAATGCTTCAGCATGAATGCACAAACATGTTGACCTTATAATTGATTTTATTTTCTTGTGTTATAAATTGCTTTAAATGCCACCAAAAAAATAAAGAAAAGCCTAGAAATTTCATTTGAGCCAAAATAAATTCATTAAAATTAGGGAAAAATTACATTAGGGTGTTACAATATCCCAAATGTCTTAAATCATATACATCCAATCTCTCTCCATGTTATTTGAATAATTGGATAGGTTACGTGAGAGTGGAGAGAATTTGCTGGCTGAGAGCTCCTGGCGGACAGTCTACCGGGTCTGGCGGACAGTCCGCCAGGAGGCTTCGGGCCCAGCCAGCAGAGCTGACCGATTTCTTGTATCCTCGTGTTCCCTAGTGGTCCCATTGTCTCATGTCCGGGGTAAGGGGCTGAGAGTTCATATTCCTTGAGTGTGGCTCCTCATTCACTCTTCACCAACATATCCACCCCATCTTCTTCTCCACGGACACCACCTCCCTCTCACTCACTCTCTCCTCTTCTTAACGGACATCACCTCCATTGTCCGTGGAACCAAGGCATCGATCCCTCCATGGCAAGGGAAGCCCCTCTATGAGCTGCACGGACCTACTCCCTTCGATTTCCATCCATTGGAACCTCTCTCGTCCAACCTAGGGCAAGAACAAGGTATAAGCAATCTTCCATCGATCTCTCTACTCGATGCATATCTTGAGGAATGCTTTTAGCTTTGGATTCCTGCTATGTAGAGCATGCTATTCCTTGAAAATCTTGAAGAATGGATGGCTAGGTTTAAAATTCACTTGTTCATGTTCATTTCATGCCTAAAACTTTGTTTCAACTCGATCTCCAAATCTATCCATCCCAAGTTGTTCAAAATTTGTTTCTAGCCTTCCATTATCATCTAGAATATGCCTACAAAGTTTGAGCCTCAACAAGTTAGTGCTTAACTGTGACAGTTCATGTATTTGTAATGCTAGGCATATATTTTGTTAGTGTGAAATATGTGTTTGTTAAGTGTAAAGCTTGTGTATGTCTATGTGAAACTTTTGAAAATTTAAAAGTGCAAATAAAAAGGGTATTTTTGTAATTACAGAAAAATTTAGGGTTGTTTTTGCAAAATGTAGTTGGATTAGGGTAATTCCAAAATAAATGAAAGGTGGTTTTGTAAACATGTTTTTTTTCTTATTTTATGTCTTGTAAATATATATATATATTATTTATCCAAAAGTTTCATTTGAAATGTGTATGTTGAGGTGTGTAAAAATTTTGGGTAAAGTGGTAAAAATAAGGGTATTTATGTGATTTTATAAAAGTATAAGTCCTTTTATGCAAATATTTGATTTACAAAAGTAACTTTCAAACTTACTCAGGGCTAAAGTGTAAAAGTGCAAGTCATCATGACATGTCTATCCAACCGTTATGACGAGTCTATCCCGTCATTATGACGTGTCATAAATGCTTGCATTTAAGTCCTGAAATTTGACGAATTACATTTCTAGGGCAAAAGCAATTCAAATCCGACTTTTGTTCAAAGATTCACATGTAAAAATTTAAATTTTGAGTTTCTGAACTTGAGCCCTAAAGCAATTTTGTAGAGCTTGAAAAACTCTCCAACTTTCGTTTTGGGCGTTTCTTCATTTGGGTTTTAAATCAACAGGAAATTTTATTTTACAGACAGGTCCCTGCAGTTTTCCGAAATTACACATAAGTCCTTGGGAAATCCTAGTTCCCTTCCTCCTCTGTTTTACCTCTCTCTGTCTTGCCTTATCCTTCACTGGCGGCTGTATCTTTTTCTTCCCTGCTTTTCCCCTTTCTTCCTTCAGCTCACGGCAGTGCGGGGCGCTGGGCGAGCAGCCCAGGCCAGGCGGCGGCGCATGTGGGCCCCGGCAGGGCGGCCGCGCGCGTGGGTGCGGGCAGGCGGAGCGCGGCTCCTAGGCGCAGGCGCGCGAGCGCTGGCTCGCAGGGCGCGGCGCGCGGCGGGGCCAGAGCCCAAGCGGCGCCGGGCGGAGCCGAGCGAGCGGCGCCGGCTCGGACGGAGGCCGGCCCAGGCAGCAGCGGGCCAGCGGCGCAGGCGGAAGCAGGCGGCCCGGGACTGGAGCGGCGCGTGGCTCGGCGCGCGGAAGCCAGGGCGGCGGCCGCGGCAGGGCTAGGCGCGCGGGCTGGTGGGCCAGGCGCGGGCGAGCGGCGGCCGCAGAGGTGCGGGCGCATAGGCGTGGCGCTGGCCGGGCGCGGCCAGGCGTGGCTCGGGGCTTGGGCGCTGGCGCGCGGAGCGGGAACGGCTCGGGCACAGGCGCGTACGCGGCAGGTGCAGGAGCTGGCAGAGCGCACGGATGCGGGAGCTGGAGGCATGGAGCAGGAGCGCGCGCGGCGCAAGCGCTAAGGGCGCGCGTAAGCGTGCGGCAAGCGGCAGCTCGGCTGGAAAGCGAGACGCTGGCGGGCAGGCGGTGGCTCGCGAACGCGCAGGGGAGCAGAGGCGAGAGGCGCGAAACGCAGGCGAGCCCGAGCGAGCTGGCGGCGGCGTGTGCTGGCGTGGCGCGGCATGGATGCGCACAGGCGCGGTGCAGGAGCGGATCCGGCGGTGCGGGCCACGGCGTGCGAATGGGTGCGGCCAAGGGGCGTGCGGCTCGGCTGGAGTGGGCCGAGCGCAGGCGACAGCACGGGGGCGCCAGCAGAGCCAAGCAACGGCGCATGGTGGCGTTGGAGCACGGAGACAGTACTAGGGGACGGCGCCGGGCTTGGACGGAGGAGAATGGCAAAGGACTGGTGGCACAGGGGCTCGCTGCGGTTGGTGAGAGCGCTGCGCGGACGGGTGGAAGGCGTGGAGCAAACGCGTGAGCGGCACGCGAACCAAGCGGCGCTGGGGCGAGGCTCGCAACGTGGCGGCACGGATATGCTGGATGCGAGCGACCCCGAACGAGCAATGGTGTGCAGGACACGTGCAAGCGCAGCAGGTGCGAGACCCGGGTGGAGGCGAGCAACCCGGAGTGAGCAGTGACGCGCGAAGTGGCCCAGGCGCGCGGGTGAGGCAGCAGGCGTGCGCGGCAGCGGCACAGGAGTGGTTCGTGGGCGATGCCGAGCGAGTGGCGCAAGCATGCGCGTGGTGGCGCGTAGGAGTTGGCGGTATGGGCAGGTGTTGAGCGGCCGGAGCAGAACGAACCCACGGGCACGAGCAGATAGTGTTGGAGTGCGACGTGCCGAGCAACGGCATGCGCAGAAGGAGTTGCGATGGAAGGTTTCTGCGCGAGATGCGAGAACGTGATGGCATCGACCCTAACTACGCCCCGGTGATCTCTGATGGTGCAAGAGTGATCGTGTCGAGGACGTGAGCTCGCTCGCGCGTGAGATGCACGAGGGGCAGCAAGCTGGAAGAAGAGGAGGCAAATCGAAGGTGACGGTTACGGCGAGGCGAGTCGGAAGGAGGAGTTTAGGCGTGACGAGCTCGGAGGAGCTTCGATGCAACCAAGCACGGCAACCCTGCCCGGCAAACTTCTTCATCAACCACGGAATCTCGTCATCGTCAAGCTCATCTTATCGCCGATCCTGTTCATCGCGGGAATTCACTTTCCGCGTGTTCTCTTTCATAACCAAGGCTACCCTGAGGTTTGCCCTGTTTCCTTGAATCCTCCTAATGCTGGCAATTCCTTTGCCGGAATATCGCCATTAACTTCCTGTTATCTGTTTTCCCGGACCAGGGACTTGATTGCTATGTTTTAGAAAGTTCTAGGGTGTTCTTTGTAAAATTTCTAAAGCTTTCTGTATTTCAAATCGATGAACTTCTACATTTCATAGATTTTCGTAGGAAGTTCATAAAAATGCAAAATCAGTTTTCTTTGAAACCCTAGGTCGAAATCTACAAGTTTTATGTTGTGATCTTGAGTGAAAGTCTTTGATTTGCGGTCTAGGTTAAATGTCAGGGAATGAGTGCTTTGTTTGTACCTTATATTGTATGCATATGTTATAGCTGGAAGATAAAGTATAGGATATATGTTTTAGGTGGAGAAAGTTGACGGTTAGTTAATCCTATCACCCTGGTGCTCATCTCCTTACCGTCAAGATGTTATCCTTGTCTTGATTGCCGTTTCCTTAAGATCCTTCTCGTAAAAAGATCCCTATTAGTTTATGTGTTTTTGCTGCTTAACTTATACATCTCTACGGCTATGCTTCAGCGTTGGCTATCAGTTCAGCTGCTAAGCATCCGTTTCCTTGAGTTGATGACGTCCCTGTGTAACAGCTATCAGTCGATGCTTCTACCGTCGACCAGTTAGCTGATACGGTTGTTACCTTTCTAGTATCGGCTACTGCCGATACAGTCCTTTGTTCCGTCCTACATCGACTGCACGGAGACGATGTATCGGAGAGACACCCATGATCTTAGGGTTCTTGCCATCGGCCGACCCAAGCCGATTTTGATTGCTTTTCCATATCGGTCACACACGGCCAATCGATCCTTAGTTTCTCTATCCTTATCCACACACTTCTATCAGTCGATTTATCGACTAAGAGATCGGCTGTGTATCTATCGGCCGCATACCCTCAATCACACTCCAATCGGCTATACGTCACTCAAGTGTTGTGTTGACGTAATCGAGTCGATATAACCACACTTAGTTACCTAGGATAACTCTTAAGCACATCTCAGTTAAGACACAACTGCTTTAGGAATCCTCCCCCTGCTGAAGTAATCGATGCTTTCATCGATCATCTAAGAACCCGATGTGCTCATCAATCGGCTAAACCCTCATTGTTTCCAATCAGCTCTGTTGTAACCCTCAACAAGTAGCTGTTTCTAATTGGTTGTTCCCCTGAAGCTCTGTTTAAGTTTAGCTTCAAATCTTTTTGGTTGTTATGTGATAGTGTGTTATATGAGTGCTGGATTGCAACTGTATTGTGAAGTCAGATAGTTTCATATGCACGTTTTGAATGTAATGTTGCATCGCATGTAGATATGACTACGTTCGGCAACGGTACCTGCGAGATCTCCCAGGAGTTTACGAAGGATATGTCTGAAGATCAAGTGAATGTCACCAAGGAATATCGCAAGCCCCGAACGAAAGTTCGGAAGATGTTAACATTTCTGACTTCAGACCCACCAATAAAGGCAAGCCCCGGACATAACCCACTATTTTATTACACCGCAATCTATATCTATTTATGTATTCAATGCGTTAGGTTCTTAGGAATTGCTTGAAACCCTAGTTGCATTCTCCTAGGAACCAATGTGATGGATACTAGTACTTGAGTCCGACTAGCTGCTATGCTAATAGGGCCGGTAGAAGTCGGGTGATTTCCTGTCACTCGCGCGATATAGGAATTGTAATGTTTACATTCCTGTTATCACTATAAGGATGCCGGACGGGAGTTTTGTGCGGTATCATGGTTGAGGTGATACCCCGTCTGTGTTGTTGAAATTGATAAGGTCGCGGTGTGTGCCGATCGGGGTTAAGCGTTTGAAAGTACTAACCACATGCCGTGAGTTATGGGTAAGCGGTAAGCCTAGTAGCCAATCGGCCCGAGGAGTGGACATACCTCCCACCACTCGTCTTGCTTCTTCTGGTTACTTATGTTCGATTGAGGAAATACGTGTTGCAAGGGCAACCAGGAATACGGGTTTTGTAGTCGCGCTACAGACGTATGTCCTGCACTTTTGAAGTGCGTATGTTCCTGCAGTCGCTTGTGGTGGACCTGTCCACGAGTCGGAATGAAAGGTAAACGGTTGCTTCGGAATGACCCTGTGGTGTTCCAAGCGTGTGAGTTAGGTTTACCTTGCAAGGTTGAATTCGATTCAGAATCGTCCGCCTCTCACGATGATTGAGACTACTTAATCCCTTTATCACACAGAGTAACAAGAGTAACTATATGATGAGTAATACTGATGGTTGAGATAAAGAACTCTACCTTGCTTGCTTAGTTATAAGTGCTTATCTAGAATGGATAATCACATAGAACTTGAAAGCTAAAAGTTGAAAATAAGGATTTATTCTTAGTTGCTTTTCAGCTGAAATTAAACCCAGAACCATTATAAGACTACATAAGTCTAGTAATGGGCTAAGTATACCCAATCCCGGGTAAGCCTTGCTGAGTATTAGTATACTCAGCCTTGTTAGTTATATGTTTTGCAGGTAATGTCTGGAAAACCCTACTCTTCCTTGCCTTGGCCCTGTGCTCTTTCAGAAGGTTGGTCCGTGGAATGGGATCCGTCCTCGGCCAGCACTGGTGATATCGAGTGATGTCGTGCCCGGGCTTAGCATGACATCCGTCTTGTCAACGTGCTGTAGATCATCGTGTATGTTTTTCCGCTGCTAAAAATCATAGCTTAAAGAGTTGTATTGTTTTCTCTAAGTTTGAAACTTTGTACTACTTTTATAAACTCTTGTAATGTAATTCCCTGTTATGTAAAATGTGATGGTGATTGTATCTCTGGACTCACCTTCGTGTGAGGTAACCTTATTTGATCCTGTGTATCGGTGGTTTATCGGGACGTTACCCGACAGGCCAAGGGATTATACCGTTTGAAGCACGTTGGAGCCGTCGGAAGTGGACTCGCGTACTTGAGCCGGTATAATTCAGATTGGTTCTGCCACAGCTGGTATCAGAGCTATAAGGTTACCTTGGAGATACATTTTGCCTTAAAAATGCTTTCAGTATAAAAGTTTGACCAACAAAGTATTTGACAAAACTACGTAGGATTCGTTAAGGATTGAGCTTAGTACGTAAAGCCCTAGGGTGATGTTTATAAGGGAACTAGAGGTGGCTATAGTATATATATATAACCCTAACTACCAGCATTACTTTTCTGTCAAAACTTAAATTTATGCACAACCCAACTTTATTTTTTTGTAACGACATCTTCGACGATGAGGTAAGAAGGTAAGGATCCTCAGCCAACTGAGGGAGCTTGGCCTTCCCGTCGGTGATGCGAACCGAACGCTGTTTCTCAAGCAGTGGCCTACTTGAGATGCTGCCAATGTACCAACATCGGTTGACTACATTGGGAGTAAATAGTTAGGTAAGGGGGTATGAACAACAACATCCCCGCATTTTGCGGTACCCCCGTGAATACGTTGTTTCGACGACGTATGTTAACGTCGTCTGTACGGCGGTAATTGTACAGATGCTGTTTCTATAGTGAACAGTAATGATTGGGGACGTTTTCATGACATGCTGGCATGAAAGGTTCAATATATACATATTGTGTTTTCTGCAGGAATGCTAACCACGATTCGATAGGTTTTGAACGGTTAGGATCTATCGACTAGATGTGATAGGGAGAGACGTATGTATATTGTGCCACCGTACCTAACCACGTAAGACCAAGACTGCTTGGCAGTTATTTTTGTTTGTGAGGACGATAGAACGTGCATGCATCATGATATCTTGGATTGACCTGATTGTCTTGGTTGTTACGTTGA
This sequence comes from Panicum hallii, assembly GCF_002211085.1. Taxonomy (NCBI): domain Eukaryota; kingdom Viridiplantae; phylum Streptophyta; class Magnoliopsida; order Poales; family Poaceae; genus Panicum; species Panicum hallii. Next base: position 24,595,432 of record NC_038044.1, read on the forward strand.
TGAACTGAAATATGTGCTTGTATCTGAATGCCTGTTTTGATTTTGTGTGGTAGGAGCCAACGTAATCTGCTAGGCTAACTTAGAGTTGAGAACGCCTTTTGTGAATCAAGTGGAATGGGTTATATTTGAACCCTATCACCGATCTTAGCTTGACAGCTAAATCAAACCCTTGATCTTGCTTTTCCTTAAGGGTTAAATCTTGATAGTTGTCAGCAAACCCTTGGATCCATTATTTAGTGAATCATCTGTCCTCTCTCGATGTTGTACCATATCTTGTTGTCTATTCTGGTTACAACATCCGAAAGTTGCACCTTCGATTTTTGCTCAGATGATTTTGGATAAATTAAAAAGATGTATGACAATAATTAATTTTTGCATACAATTCTCCTGGCAAAAAAGTCATGCATCATAACATATACCATTTGGTCAATGCATGGTGTTGCATCATCATCGAAAGCCCGTAGACTAACTAACGAGTGTGCCTCTTGTACAGCTTTAGGTTGTCTTCGGCTTCTTAAGACCTATCTTGCTGCTGTTGGCACTATAGGGTTGCTATTCCTCTTTTGTGGTGGTGTTTAATCACATGATCATGTTGCCGTGTCGGAACCTAAGGCCTCATGTGTGCTGCAGCCATATGATTGAGCCATTAGGAGCGCACTGGTGACTAGGTCTATGTGACGTAACCCCACTGCAATCTCTTCTTATGCAACCTTACTAGTGTCCTAACTTTTGATCCTCACTCAAGGATATAGACCTACTCAAGTGTTCGTTACGAGGGAACGGTTGTAGGGTGCGAGTCATGTGCATCATCAACTCATGGCAACATGCATCATACATCATGCATTTCATACGTGCATACATTGCAAGTATCATCATTCTTGCATCATAGTGTATGCATCATTCGGTCAGCATCATGGTATTGCATTGTATCATATGCATCATCTCGGTCGTGCATGGGATCCCTCATCCTCATGTTGCACCATCAATGCAAACATACATCTCAACAGTGCATCACGAGCATGGTTGGAGCATTTTGTTATTATTCCTTGATTGCATCGGTATATAAATAGGCATGTTTTGCAATCAACATCATCTAAAATTATTCAGGTAATAAACTCTGAGCAAGAATATTTCAAACAACACTTTGTCAATCCCTTGTACTATCCTCACTTGCGAATCATAAGTTCTGTAATGAATGTCATCGACATTTATCGTTTTCATGATTGATCTCAATTCTATGAGAATTTGATGACCTTTCTTTCTCTTTTCTTGTCAAACTCATCCATGTACAATCTATCCATGCTCTCGTTATACTCATCTTGCTACACTTCAACGGTTTCTACCATCAGCATCAACCTTCTCTGGTGTGATTGTTTTCTGCTGCTTTTGATGGGTGATTTGCTTCTCTTCCCTTAAGAGTCTTTCGTTCGAATCTCGGGACGAGATTCTTTTTAGGGGGGAGGGCTGTGACAGTTCATGTATTTGTAATGCTAGGCATATATTTTGTTAGTGTGAAATATGTGTTTGTTAAGTGTAAAGCTTGTGTATGTCTATGTGAAACTTTTGAAAATTTAAAAGTGCAAATAAAAAGGGTATTTTTGTAATTACAGAAAAATTTAGGGTTGTTTTTGCAAAATGTAGTTGGATTAGGGTAATTCCAAAATAAATGAAAGGTGGTTTTGTAAACATGTTTTTTTTTCTTATTTATGTCTTGTAAAAATATATATATTATTTATCCAAAAGTTTCATTTGAAATGTGTATGTTGAGGTGTGTAAAAATTTTGGGTAAAGTGGTAAAAATAAGGGTATTTATGTGATTTTATAAAAGTATAAGTCCTTTTATGCAAATATTTGATTTACAAAAGTAACTTTCAAACTTACTCAGGGCTAAAGTGTAAAAGTGCAAGTCATCATGACATGTCTATCCAACCGTTATGACGAGTCTATCCCGTCATTATGACGTGTCATAAATGCTTGCATTTAAGTCCTAAAATTTGACGAATTACATTTCTAGGGCAAAAGCAATTCAAATCCGACTTTTGTTCAAAGATTCACATGTAAAAATTTAAATTTTGAGTTTCTGAACTTGAGCCCTAAAGCAATTTTGTAGAGCTTGAAAAACTCTCCAACTTTCGTTTTGGGCGTTTCTTCATTTGGGTTTTAAATCAACAGGAAATTTTGTTTTACAGACAGGTCCCTGCAGTTTTCGGAAATTACACATAAGTCCTTGGGAAATCCTAGTTCCCTTCCTCCTCTGTTTTACCTCTCTCTGTCTTGCCTTATCCTTCACTGGCGGCTGTATCTTTTTCTTCCCTGCTTTTCCCCTTTCTTCCTTCAGCTCACGGCAGTGCGGGGCGCTGGGCGAGCAGCCCAGGCCAGGCGGCGGCGCATGTGGGCCCCGGCAGGGCGGCCGCGCGCGTGGGTGCGGGCAGGCGGAGCGCGGCTCCTAGGCGCAGGCGCGCGAGCGCTGGCTCGCAGGGCGCGGCGCGCGGCGGGGCCAGAGCCCAAGCGGCGCCGGGCGGAGCCGAGCGAGCGGCGCCGGCTCGGACGGAGGCCGGCCCAGGCAGCAGCGGGCCAGCGGTGCAGGCGGAAGCAGGCGGCCCGGGACTGGAGCGGCGCGTGGCTCGGCGCGCGGAAGCCAGGGCGGCGGCCGCGGCAGGGCTAGGCGCGCGGGCTGGTGGGCCAGGCGCGGGCGAGCGGCGGCCGCAGAGGTGCGGGCGCGTAGGCGTGGCGCTGGCCGGGCGCGGCCAGGCGTGGCTCGGGGCTTGGGCGCTGGCGCGCGGAGCGGGAACAGCTCGGGCACAGGCGCGTACGCGGCAGGTGCAGGAGCTGGCAGAGCGCACGGATGCGGGAGCTGGCGGCATGGAGCAGGAGCGCGCGCGGCGCAAGCGCTAAGGGCGCGCGTAAGCGTGCGGCAAGCGGCAGCTCGGCTGGAAAGCGAGACGCTGGCGGGCAGGCGGTGGCTCGCGAACGCGCAGGGGAGCAGAGGCGAGAGGCGCGAAACGCAGGCGAGCCCGAGCGAGCTGGCGGCGGCGTGTGCTGGCGTGGCGCGGCGTGGATGCGCACAGGCGCGGTGCAGGAGCGGATCCGGCGGTGCGGGCCACGGCGTGCGAATGGGCGCGGCCAAGGGGCGTGCGGCTCGGCTGGAGTGGGCCGAGCGCAGGCGACAGCACGGGGGCGCCAGCAGAGCCAAGCAACGGCGCATGGTGGCGTTGGAGCACGGAGATAGTACCAGGGGACGGCGCCGGGCTTGGACGGAGGAGAATGGCAAAGGACTGGTGGCACAGGGGCTCGCTGCGGTTGGTGAGAGCGCTGCGCGGACGGGTGGAAGGCGTGGAGCAAACGCGTGAGCGGCACGCGAACCAAGCGGCGCTGGGGCGAGGCTCGCAACGTGGCGGCACGGATATGCTGGATGCGAGCGACCCCGAACGAGCAATGGCGTGCAGGACGCGTGCGAGCGCAGCAGGTGCGAGACCCGGGTGGAGGCGAGCAACCCGGAGTGAGCAGTGACGCGCGAAGTGGCCCAGGCGCGCGGGTGAGGTAGCAGGCGTGCGCGGCAGCGGCACAGGAGTGGTTCGTGGGCGATGCCGAGCGAGTGGCGCAAGCATGCGCGTGGTGGCGCGTAGGAGTTGGCGGTATGGGCAGGTGTTGAGCGGCCGGAGCAGAACGAACCCACGGGCACGAGCAGATAGTGTTGGAGTGCGACGTGCCGAGCAACGGCATGCGCAGAAGGAGTTGCGATGGAAGGTTTCTGCGCGAGATGCGAGAACGTGATGGCATCGACCCTAACTACGCCCCGGTGATCTCTGATGGTGCAAGAGTGATCGTGTCGAGGACGTGAGCTCGCTCGCGCGTGAGATGCACGAGGGGCAGCAAGCTGGAAGAAGAGGAGGCAAATCGAAGGTGACGGTTACGGCGAGGCGAGTCGGAAGGAGGAGTTGTGGAGTGAAGGCGGCAGTTAGGCGTGACGAGCTCGGAGGAGCTTTGATGCAACCAAGCACGGCAACCCTGCCCGGCAAACTTCTTCATCAACCACGGAATCTCGTCATCGTCAAGCTCATCTTATCGCCGATCCTGTTCATCGCGGGAATTCACTTTCCGCGTGTTCTCTTTCATAACCAAGGCTACCCCGAGGTTTGCCCTATTTCCTTGAATCCTCCTAATGCCGGCAATTCCTTTGCCGGAATATCGCCATTAACTTCCTGTTATCTGTTTTCCCGGACCAGGGACTTGATTGCTATGTTTTAGAAAGTTCTAGGGTGTTCTTTGTAAAATTTCTAAAGCTTTCTGTATTTCAAATCGATGAACTTCTACATTTCATAGATTTTCGTAGGAAGTTCATAAAAATGCAAAATCAGTTTTCTTTGAAACCCTAGGTCGAAATCTACAAGTTTTATGTTGTGATCTTGAGTGAAAGTCTTTGATTTGCGGTCTAGGTTAAATGTCAGGGAATGAGTGCTTTGTTTGTACCTTATATTGTATGCATATGTTATAGCTGGAAGATAAAGTATAGGATATATGTTTTAGGTGGAGAAAGTTGACGGTTAGTTAATCCTATCACCCTGGTGCTCATCTCCTTACCATCAAGATGTTATCCTTGTCTTGATTGCCGTTTCCTTAAGATCCTTCTCGTAAAAAGATCCCTATTAGTTTATGTGTTTTTTCTGCTTAACTTATACATCTCTACGGCTATGCTTCAGCGTTGGCTATCAGTTCAGCTGCTAAGCATCCGTTTCCTTGAGTTGATGACGTCCCTGTGTAACAGCTATCAGTCGATGCTTCTACCGTCGACCAGTTAGCTGATACGGTTGTTACCTTTCTAGTATCGGCTACTGCCGATACAGTCCTTTGTTCCGTCCTACATCGACTGCACGGAGACGATGTATCGGAGAGACACCCATGATCTTAGGGTTCTTGCCATCGGCCGACCCAAGCCGATTTTGATTGCTTTTCCATATCGGTCACACACGGCCAATCGATCCTTAGTTTCTCTATCCTTATCCACACACTTCTATCAGTCGATTTATCGACTAAGAGATCGGCTGTGTATCTATCGGCCGCATACCCTCAATCACACTCCAATCGGCTATACGTCACTCAAGTGTTGTGTTGACGTAATCGAGTCGATATAACCACACTTAGTTACCTAGGATAACTCTTAAGCACATCTCAGTTAAGACACAACTGCTTTAGGAATCCTCCCCCTGCTGAAGTAATCGATGCTTTCATCGATCATCTAAGAACCCGATGTGCTCATCAATCGGCTAAACCCTCATTGTTTCCAATCAGCTCTGTTGTAACCCTCAACAAGTAGCTGTTTCTAATTGGTTGTTCCCCTGAAGCTCTGTTTAAGTTTAGCTTCAAATCTTTTTGGTTGCTATGTGATAGTGTGTTATATGAGTGCTGGATTGCAACTGTATTGTGAAGTCAGATAGTTTCATATGCACGTTTTGAATGTAATGTTGCATCGCATGTAGATATGACTACGTTCGGCAACGGTACCTGCGAGATCTCCCAGGAGTTTACGAAGGATATGTCTGAAGATCAAGTGAACGTCACCAAGGAATATCGCAAGCCCCGAACCAAAGTTCGGAAGATGTTAACATTTCTGACTTCAGACCCACCAATAAAGGCAAGCCCCGGACATAACCCACTATTTTATTACACCGCAATCTATATCTATTTATGTATTCAATGCGTTAGGTTCTTAGGAATTGCTTGAAACCCTAGTTGCATTCTCCTAGGAACCAATGTGATGGATACTAGTACTTGAGTCCGACTAGCTGCTATGCTAATAGGGCCGGTAGAAGTCGGGTGATTTCCTGTCACTCGCGCGATATAGGAATTGTAATGTTTACATTCCTGTTATCACTATAAGGATGCCGGATGGGAGTTTTGTGCGGTATCATGGTTGAGGTGATACCCCGTCTGTGTTGTTGAAATTGATAAGGTCGCGGTGTGTGCCGATCGGGGTTAAGCGTTTGAAAGTACTAACCACATGCCGTGAGTTATGGGTAAGCGGTAAGCCTAGTAGCCAATCGGCCCGAGGAGTGGACATACCTCCCACCACTCGTCTTGCTTCTTCTGGTTACTTATGTTCGATTGAGGAAATACGTGTTGCAAGGGCAACCAGGAATACGGGTTTTGTAGTCGCGCTACAGACGTATGTCCTGCACTTTGGAAGTGCGTATGTTCCTGCAGTCGCTTGTGGTGGACCTATCCACGAGTCGGAATGAAAGGTAAACGGTTGCTTCGGAACGACCCTGTGGTGTTCCAAGCGTGTGAGTTAGGTTTACCTTACAAGGTTGAATTCGATTCAGAATCGTCCGCCTCTCACGATGATTGAGACTACTTAATCCCTTTATCACACAGAGTAACAAGAGTAACTATATGATGAGTAATACTGATGGTTGAGATAAAGAACTCTACCTTGCTTGCTTAGTTATAAGTGCTTATCTAGAATGGATAATCACATAGAACTTGAAAGCTAAAAGTTGAAAATAAGGATCTATTCTTAGTTGCTTTTCAGCTGAAATTAAACCCAGAACCATTATAAGCCTACATAAGTCTAGTAATGGGCTAAGTATACCCAATCCCGGGTAAGCCTTGCTGAGTATTAGTATACTCAGCCTTGCTAGTTATATGTTTTGCAGGTAATGTCTGGAAAACCCTACTCTTCCTTGCCTTGGCCCTGTGCTCTTTCAGAAGGTTGGTCCGTGGAATGGGATCCGTCCCCGGCCAGCACTGGTGATATCGAGTGATGTCGTGCCCGGGCTTAGCATGACATCCGTCTTGTCAACGTGCTGTAGATCATCGTGTATGTTTTTCCGCTGCTAAAAATCATAGCTTAAAGAGTTGTATTGTTTTCTCTAAGTTTGAAACTTTGTACTACTTTTATAAACTCTTGTAATGTAATTCCCTGTTATGTAAAATGTGATGGTGATTGTATCTCTGGACTCACCTTCGTGTGAGGTAACCTTATTTGATCCTGTGTATCGGTGGTTTATCGGGACGTTACCCGACAGGCCAAGGGATTATACCGTTTGAAGCACGTTGGAGCCCTCGGAAGTGGACTCGTGTACTTGAGCCGGTATAATTCAGATTGGTTCTGCCACATTAACATTGCGTGATTCCGCGAGAAGATTCAAAACTGACCCTTCCTAGTGGACAGTCCGCTAGGCAAGTTCTGTTCTGATTTTTCCTGTGTAATCCCGTTGCTGTTAACACTCGTTCTTTCATTACTTCTAATCAAGCAATATGCTTCCTATACATGTCCAGATGGTGCATGAGAGGAGGACCAAGTTCATGCATGATCCCACCTCCAACTCAAATTCCGATGAGATTGAAGAAGTGGAAGTCGTTCCTCCACCTAAGCGCCCAAAGAAGCCAACTCGCAAAATACCGCTTAGTCGTGCTAGCCAAATGGGTGGTCCTAGCCATGGGGCATCCAGCCGTAGAGGCCAAAGGGCTGCTCCTCCACAAGAAGCTAGACCTAAAGAATCGGTTCCTCTCTTTGATGATTATCCTCCACTCCAACCCTACCGAAAGTAGATCATGCACAGACCGGAGTATACTAGGATCAACTTCAGTGAAGTTGGAGTGAAGAGAATTGATTACACCACAAAGCAAGGAGGTGCTGTCTTTAAAGAAAGAAAGGAAAATCCTTATGACTATGAGAAGTACATCACGGATAGGAGGTTTTGGAGCAAATTCCAAGCTGATTGTACATATCCATCTTTATTGAGAAGAAGAATGCTATCACTATCTCTAAGTACATCAATTGGGTTGAAATGAGTGAGAAAAATAATCCTACTTTTGACTTCATCATAAGAGAATGTGAGAAGAAACGCCTGTATGAATTCTTGGCCCTCAACCAAAATTGGAACAATGAGCTAGTTGCTCAATTTTGCTCCACTGCTTGGTTTGAAGGTGAGGGCAAGACATCCTTTATTCACTTCAATCTTCAAGGGCGTGCTTTCTGGGTTTCATACAAGCAATTTGCAACTATCCTCAAGCTTGATGACACTCTAGATGAGAAGGAGATTCACGATGAAATTAATCCAACGGATGAAGCTCTTATGACTCTCTATCGGGATGAGGATCTGGATTTGGCGACGACTCATGGACTACGTCCATATATGGAGATCATGAACAGGATATTTCGGGAGACCTTGACTCCCAAGAGGGGTGGATCGCACAAAGATACATGGTACAGTAAAGTTGCTTCTCTTAGCTATGGGCTTCGACCACCCACCCTTCAGTGTCTTTCACTTTTTCTGGACGGAGTTGAGGTACATGCTCCATCATGGCAGTACTCCAGTTATCTATGCTCCATACATCCAAAGGATGATTAATGCCGTGATAGGAATGGAGTTTGGATATGACACGGTCCATGCACCTTATTGTCCACAGCCTCCCAAGGAGCTAGAATTTCCTCCAGAAGGCGAGTCTCCACCATCAGCTCATTCTCCACCCCAGCCCACTACGGATATGCCCTCCACTTCGGCAATGCCCTCCACTTCTAGGGCTCGTCCTCGCAAGAAAGGCAACGCTTTTATTCATGGCTTGAAGGCTCTCTTCAAGGTATGCTGCAACACAAATGATGTAGTTCGCGCTCACGCTCGAGCAAATCAACAGAGCATCAACAGGATTGAGCGCCACCTTGGCATTGAGAAGACGGCTTGGCCCGCGTTTCCACCTTCTCCTCCTAGGGACCTTCCAGCTGAGTGGGAGCAATATGATGCATGCAATGATGATGATGATGATGATGATGAGGAGGAGGATGATGAGTAATTGCCGCTCCAAGATCCCGTTTATCTTTTCTCTTTTTGGTGCTTGATGCCAAAGGGGGAGAAAATTGTATCCTAGCTTTCTAGACTATGCTTTTTAGAGTCATGGTGAGCTTGAGTGTCAAAAACTTATCTCTATTTGGATGTATGTGAGACTATGTGTTTATTTTGCTTATCTCGTATTTGAACTAAGTTGGCTTGTAATAACTTATTTATGGATGATGCTATGCTATGATTGTGAACCTATTGCTTATCCATGTTTATCTAATCTTGGTTATATCTCATCATGGTGCTATATCTTTTTTTTTGGTATGCTCATTATGAAATGGAGTTCATGAATATCTTGTGGATGCATGGATTTAGGGGGAGCTCATCACATATATATTTCCTCAAGCTCTATTGAATTCATTGTTTTTATTGATTCATTTGAGTTGTCATCAATCACCAAAAAGGGGGAGATTGAAAGTGCATCTAGGACTAATGACCTATTTTGGTGATTAATAACAACCTAAATGAGTATCTAATGTTTCAATTGAGTATAATGAGCAGGGGTCAAAGAAACCAAAAAGGAGAAAAGAAAAGGAGTGAATCTCGACGATTATTCAAATTTGGAGAACGGTACCGGATCAAGAAAAGAGTTGCAAGTGGAGAAAATTCTTTGTTTTATGTTTTCTTGAGTTTAGGTATACCGTACTATCAAGGGGGGTGTGGAAAGTGTGTGGAAGATCACCAATAAATCAAATTCGGAGTGTAAGCCTTGAAGCATTCTATGCAAATCCGAGCGCTCCTGGCGGACAGTTCGCCAGGTCACTGGAAATCAGCCTAACGGCTAGTTTCCAGTGAGGCAATATATATACCCCACGAACCCCAAACGAAATACACTCTTGCCTAACCAGTTAAACCGAGTCTCAAGCACATTCTAAGCACTCCAAAGCTCCCCAAAGTGAAACCCTAGCTTCTCCACTCCAATTCCTTGGTCTAGGGTTGGGTTTGAGCAAGATTCAAGCAAGATTCGAGTTCTTCCCAAGAGATTCACCTCTCTTGGGCATCTCTTGGCACTCTCTATCGCTTTCCACATCTATTACTCTTGGAGCTTGGCTCCTAGACGGTTAGAGGTGCTCAAGAACAACCAACTCGTGGTGTGGTTGGATTGAGAAGTTTGTATTACCCCTTGTGGTTAGTAAAGAGCTCAAGTTTGACCTTTGTGGTTACTTGAGAGAGGAAAGGGTTGAGAGGAACCCGGTCCTTTGTGGACTCCTCAACGGGGATGTAGAATCCTTTTGTGGATTCGAACCTCGGGTGAAAATCTTGTGTCTCTTGTGCTTGATTACCTTACTTCATTCTTGTGTTTTTGTTATGCTTACCAACGTCTAGCATTCTTGCCCGATCTACTTGTGTACTTACTTTGAGCTAGATTACTTCCGCATTTAGTGTTCCTCACTTGTATTAGAGTCTTTCTATTCAAGTAGATTTTGGTATACAAGTTTTATCTTTCGAAAGATTGCATTCCATTCCCGAGACCTCCCAGCGGACATTGGAAGTGCCCAGCGGACACTCCTAGCGGACAGTCTGCCAGGCAGCCTCGGACTGAGTTTCTGTGTGCAGGTTTTAAACGACGATCGCCTATTAACCCCCCCTCTAGGCGTACTTTCACGGTGGTTTCAGCGGGAGCCACGGCGGGGGTGCCCCCTGTAGAACCAGCTGCGGAGGAGGTCGTGGTGGAGACGCCACTGGAGGAGCCAACTGCGGGGGCAGCCGTAGCAGCGGTACCCCCGGCAGCGATCGCGGTAGAAGCACCCCCAGCAACTGGTGCGGCAGAGGTGCCCCCGGCGGTGGTCGCAGCAGAGGTCGCAGAAGCAGGTGGTCGAAGACTCGATGCGGGTGCGCCCAGCTCCGGCCCCCCAATCTGTGCAGGGGGATGAGCCAGAGGTGGTGCATAGGAAGCATCTCCTCCCGAGCTAGGTGGAGGTCCCTCTTCCCCGCCTCCTGGTCAAGGCCCAGCGGGTGATGGAGGAGGTCGAAGCGGGCTTTCGATAGGAGTGGGAGAAGCTCGAGGTGGAGCATCTTCAACTCTCTGACTGGGAGCGCCAGCTGGGGAACTGCATCCAGGTGGTGTCCTCCCGCGCCGCCAAGGAACGGGCCAAGTTCGAGCAGGAGCGCGAGGCCCTCCATGAGAAGATGGGTAGGATCTTTGACCGGGAGGTCTCGGTCGTCTCCCGGGAGAGGGCGGTGGCCTGGAAGGACAAAGAGGTGTAGCTGAAGGAGCAGACGGCTCGTCACACCATCGACACTACCAAGGCCATGGCAAAGATGATTGACAACGAGCAGGCCGTCCTCAACTATCGAGAGTAGAACCTGTCCCTCCGGGAGGTGGCCGTCAAGGAGGAGGAGGCCTGCCTCTCCGTCCTCTAGTCAGACCTGGAGGCCCGGACCCGAGCCCTTGAGGGCCAACGCCTACGCCAGGAAGAGGAGAGCCGATCCCTCTCCCAACAACTCCAGGTCCTCAAGCACCGCGAGGCCGAGGTAGAGGGGCTCTTGGCTGAGAAGCGCACCGGGGTCGAGCGGATTCCCAACTGGGTTGGTGAAGCAAGTACCACCCTGGAACCCCTTGGGCTAAATCCCATCCAGGTCGCAGAGGCCCCTTCTTCCATCAGCTCCATTCTTCAAGCGCTGGAATCCACTGCCGAGCATCTGCAACGCCTGGAGTCCACACTAGTTGCTCGCCTCGAGTCCGAAGGGCAGGAGCTTGCTCGGATAGTGGTAGACCACGTCTTGACCTACTTCTAGAGCCATGACCCCGCCATCTCCTTAACTCCAGTCCTCACAGGCCTAGTGCCAGAAGCAGAGGCCGCTGCCCGGGAGGGAATACAAGAGGTGGTGGAGATCATGGCCTCCCGCTTTGAGCGCAACGTGGAGCCAGACCTGTAAAGGGAGAGGGCCCCTCCAGACTACCGAAGGAGTAGGAGTAGTTTTTGTTGTTTTTCTACACATTATAAGATCCAGACAAGTTATTCTACATATGATATGTAATATAAAAACCCGAACTAAGGGGCGACATATAACTTAGCTATTTTTCCATTTGCTTGTTCTCCCTTCTGTTGTGTGCTCTTTGGCCTCGAGGTCCCTTGGCCCCCTGGGAGGTAGTCGCAAGGGATTGGGGCTAGCTACCATGAAAACAAGGTTTAGTCCTACACATGACTTAGGATCGGCGCTTAGCAACATTCCCATGGGGTCCCGGATCTCACTGGCAAGAGTCCTTTGAGATGTAAAACTAGGCTTAGTGAATCAGAGCACCAGGACCCAGCCTTTAAGATTAAAGGGATCTGGACTTCCGGATCCGCAGTTCTAGGTACTACGGTACTTATCCTAGGAAGGTAGAGCATGCAGGCTTAGGGTACGGAACCAGGCTAAGCGGCTACATGACTCTGGGCCCCCCGAGGATAAGTACACTTCCCCGGAGCCGGTTCCCAGAAGACCGGACCCCTCCTTCCTGTGAAGGAGGGGTCTTGGGTGGAGACACAACCCAGCAACTCAATTCAGGCCTCAAGCATGGCAAGGAATAAGGGACCACATGGGGGTTAGGGTAAGCGGGAGGCAAGAAAAAGAACTGAATTGCATCAACCTCAAAGACAGACTGAGAATAAATTTTTCCTTGATAAGTTGGTATAGATAGAATGTGCGATGAACGCCAAGGGCCGGGTTTACGAGGGCGGACCTCCACCGCTCTGGTCCGCACAGAGGTGCTACCATATTATAAAGGAAAAATTTATTCTTGGCTAAGCCCCTAAGGATAAAACTTACGGAGGTGCTCAATGTTCCATGGGTTGGGTAGTTGCACGCCCTCCTCCGTAGCTGAGCGAATAGAACCGGGTCGGCACACCTTTGACACCTTGAAGGGGCCTTCCCAGCTGGGGGAGAGCTTGTGGAGCCCCTCTTAGTTTAGGATTCGCTGCAGGACTAGGTCCCCGACCCGAAGCTCCCTACTATGCACGAACCGTTGATGGTAACGCCGGAGCGCTTGGCTATACCATGCATTTCGGACCGCTGCTCGCCATCTTCGCTCGTCGATGAGGTCTACATCTTGATGGCGCTGCTGCTCCTGCAATTCCTCATCAAAAGCTTGGACTCGTAGCGAGCCCATAGTGATCTCTGGGGGAAGGCATGCTTCGGCCCGTAGACCAGAAAGAAAGGGGTCTCCCTGGTTGCTCGGCTGGGTGTGGTCCGGTTCCCCCATAGTACGCTCGAAAGCTGGTCGACCCATTTCGCACCACGCTTTTCGAGATTGTTGTAGGTGTGAATCTTGAGCCCCCTAAGTATCTCAGCATTAGCCCGCTCTACTTGGCCATTGCTTCTGGGGTGTGCCACAGAAGCGAAGCAGAGCTGGATGCCGATGTCCTTGTAGTATTCTTGAAAGTGCTGGCTCTTGAACTGGGTCCCATTGTCGGTGATGATTCGGTTAGGGACTCCGAACCGGCACACAATTGACTTGAGGAATGCGATAGCAGATGCTTTGGTGATGTTGACCACAGGGGTAGCTTCCGGCCACTTGGTGAATTGTCGATGGCAAGATACAGGTACCGGTACCCGCCGACGGCCCTGGGGGAAGGTCCCAAGATATCCAACCCCTATACAGCGAAAGGCCAAGAGGGTGGAATCATTTGTAGAGCCTAAGCTGGAGTGTGTATCTACTTTGCATGGAACTAGCATGCTTTGTAGGACTTTACCACCTCAGCTGCATCCTGGAGCGCTGTTGGCCCGTAAATGTGACACTCAGGTAATTAGCTTAGTCACACCCTAGAGTTTTGCTATGCTTTTATGTCCAAAGTATGGCAAATGTGTGTCTTATGTATGCAACGTTATGGAAAAAGTGATGTTTATGTAATTAATTTTAACTAGAGGTCCTTTTATGTAAAATAGATAGAAGTAGAGGGAAAAGTTTAAAAGTAAGAGGGTTATTTTGCAAAAAGTAATATCTATGGTTAAATTGCAAAAACAGGTGAATTTACCCCTGGGTATACATGTAAAAGTATTTTTATCCATAGGATTTACATAAAATATGAAATTATTACTAAGTCTATTTAATTTCCAAAACTATTGCTCAAATGCAGATGAACCTTAAAGAGAAGTTGTAGAGTTTGAAAAACTATGCACTTTTGCTTTTTGGACCATCTTCATTTGAGCACTGGTTTAAAAGTTGCAAGCCCTTTACAGTAAGGTCCCTGCTTTTCCTTGAATTCACAGATCAGTCCCTGGTTCAGTTCTCCTCCCCCCTTCTTCCTCCCTGCGTCCTGCTCCTCTGTTCTGCGCTGCTGCACGTCTGGTGCTCCTGCCGCCGGCGCAGCACATCACCCTTGGCCGCCGTCGTCCATCCCCCTGCTCTCCCCTGCCCACGCGTCACTCCCCCGCTCCCCCACCGCTCTAGCTTTCCCCTGCTGGCGCCCTGCCCGTGCGCCATGGCGCCTGCGCACTGCCAGCACCGCACGCCGGAGTTACTGCCGCCGCCGCAAAACCCCCGTGGGCAAGCCTTATCTCCCCCCTCTCTTCTACTTTGTGGCGCCAGCGGCTCGCCATCACCCCGTTTGCCTATAAAACGACGCCCCAGACCCTCCCCGCGCGCGTACAGGAGCTTGCCGCCTCCATTGATGCCGCCGTGAGCTCGGGTCGCCGTGGAGTTCTCCCCTCCGCTCTTTTCTTCCCCAAACCAACTGCACCAGCAGCTTCCCCGTCCCCCACTGCAGCCTCCCAGCCCGGCCCTTCCCTCCTTCGCACGCCGGAACCCCACCGCCGCCGTGCGCCCCCGGCCGCCGGCCCGGCCTTCCGTGGGCAGCACTGCTCCGGCCATCCCGAGCCTCCCCAAGACCACCCACAGGTAGCTCAAGACCTCCTCGTGCTCCCCCTCCCTTTCCCCCTCGCCGCCGGCGACTCCCACGGCCGGGATTTGGCCGGCCCCGAGCTCCTCCCCGCCGGCCATGGTCATTGGACCCAATTGCACTGATTGCTTTCTTTCCAAGGGGTTTTGTGTAAAATCTAGGGACTAGTCTGTAATAGAAGTATCTGTTATTTCATGTGAAAGCATTTTCTGCCTTGCAAAATTCGTAATAATTCACAGAAAAATCCAAAAATGGCAAAACTAATTTTGTTAGAAACTAGATTTCAAATTCTATAACTTTTGTTTATAAAGTTTAATATGAAACTAAATACTTTTGCATCTATTTTAAATTTAAGGTTAACGAGTAATTAGTACCTAATTTCCACATGTATGCTTTGTTGCTTATGAATTTTAGCATGCAACTTCTATAAACTACGAGTAATCTTGCATTAAAATTTCAAACCTAGATTTATTGTGTAGCTTAACTTCTTTTAAATTTGGGCAATTCAAGTTTGGAACTTTGACTAAGCATGTTTTATAAGCCTAATTAAATAAGATCTGTTGGTCTTTCTCTAAGGTGTTAATGATTAGTGTACGACTAATCTCCCGAACTTCATAATCCTTGTAACCTAAAGTCTTGAATTTAAATTAGAATTCAAATTCAAATTTCAAATGGTCTAGTTCTGCTTGCAACAAACTTAGTACTAAAGTACGACTCACTTATGAAGAGTCATTCAAACCTAAACCTCTTTATTTTATGAATTTTTGTGTGTTAATTGGATGAGTTACAATATTCGAAATGTGAAATTTTAAATTTAAATTTCACCTTATTTAAGTTATTGCATCTCATATAGAATCAACGACGCTCGACGACGGGGACTACGAATTGGTCTTAGAACAAGACCAAGGCTTTCCAGAAGATCCAGCGCAAGTCGTCGAGGGACTAACTGAAGCCCCGAACCCGAGTTCGGAAGCCTCTGACTTTCCTGCCCTCACCCACACTCCAGAAGGCAAGCCCCGGACATATCCCACTACTTTATTTACACTGCAATCTATATCTATTTATCTATATTTATGCATTAAGTCTAGGAGTTGAAGTGAAACCCTAGATGCATGAATCCTAGGAATCCAATGTAATGCTCCTGAGTCCTTATCGGATAGATGCTCCGCTAATAGGATCGGTAGAAGTCGGGTGATTTCCTGTCACTCGCGCGATATAGGAGTTGCATGTTTACATTCCTGCAACCACTATAAGGATGACGGACAGGGTCATGTGTTGTATCATGACCTGGAAGTTTACACTGTCTGTTTTGATAAAAGCTTTAAGGTCGAAATGTGTGGTAGTGGTGGCTAGGCTTTTGAAAGTACTAGCCACATGCCGCGAAATATGGTAAGTGGTAAGCCTAGTACCCGAGTGGCCCGGCGAATGGACATGTCTCCACCACTCGACTTTTATTTTATGTTTACACGCACCGACGTGTGGGAGTACGTTCTGCATGGCAGACAGGAATACGGGTTTTGTAGTCGCGCTACAGACGTATGTCCTGCACATATAGGGTGTGCGTACGGTCCTGCAGTCGCTTGTGGTGGCCCTGATCCATAACCCGGAATATGAGGGAAACGGTAGCTTCGGAATACCCTGTTGGTATTCCAAGCGTGTGTGTTAGGTTTACCTTGCAAGGTTAAATTCGATTCGAATCGTCCGCCTCTCACGAGGATTGAGACTGCTTATCCCTTCTGCCACATTGAGTAAGAAATGGAACTAATGATGGATAATTTTGATGGATGATAATCACTACCTTGCTTGCTTAGTGTAGGTGCTAATCTAGAATAAACACTCAACTAGAAGATGAAAGCTAAAACTTGAAAGTAGTTCATACTCTTTGTTGCTTTTCAGCTGAAAATAAACCCAGAGCCTTTACAATGCCTTCATGAGTCTCGTTATGGGCTAAAGTATACCCAGCCCCGGGTAAGCCTTGCTGAGTATTAGAATACTCAGCCTTGCCTATAATTGTTTCAGGTATGAACTTCGAAAACCCCACGGACAACCTTGTGTGGCCAACGTCCGTTCCTTATGGCTGGTCCGTGGAGTGGGATCCGTCCCCGGCCGGCACTGACCCTCCGGAGTGACACCAGGCCCTGGGCTAAGCTTGGTGTTCGCCTTCGCGACGTGTGTAGTCACGTAAAAACTTTTTCTTCCGCTGTGAGTTTGGACAAGCTGTTATGCTTGTCAGTTGAACATGGTTTGTATAAGTTTACTTATCTTTGAACTCGGTTTGTAATAATGTATGTATGACTGTAAATTAAAAGTTGATGAGCTATTCTGTGATGTGAACTCGCCTTCGTGCGAGGTAAACCTGCTTTGATCCTGCTGAACCGTGGTTACATCGGGCGGAGACCCGACAGACCAAAGGATTGTTCCGTTTGAAGTGCGTTGGGCTGATTGCAGTTGTACGGCGATCAATAGTGCACTTGAGCCGGAATAATTCGAGCGGTTCTACCGCAGTAAAAGCCATGCCGGAAGGCCTTACCGACCAGCGTGCAGGATGAAGAATGACTTCGGCCCTCGCCTCCATGAATTTCTGTAAGCAAGTCGCAGCCCTCTTCCTGGGTGATGCACCGCATGAGGATGCTATTGGCGCCACGGTGGTAGAGATCCCCTTCTACCACCCCGTATCGCTTAGCCAATCGCACTATGCGCTTAGCGGATACATGGTCTTCAGGAAGGATGTTGTCTTTCAGGTAGTCCCGGATCTCAGAGATCCATGCATTGGGACCCCCCCCTGAGAGTTTGGATGCGGCTGCTCGAGGTCTTCGGGACCCTCAAAGGTGCACACAATCCTTGGCGGACCCCATGGATGGAGCGCCGCCGGGACTGCTAGCTTCGAGGTGCTAGACTGACCCCCTTCGCCCAGTTTTGCAGGCTGGGCAGATGGCTTCAGCAGCCGTCTTTGAAAGACTTCCTCCGGCACGGATGCCTAAGTTGGTGCCCTCATGGAGAGTGCATCTGCCGCCGAGTTGTCTTCAACATGCTGCAGTTCCAGTATGTTGAAATCCTTCTCCAGCTTCCTGTTGTCGGTCGAAACCCACCTGTGAGCAGCGACAGGCAACACGAGGAGCCGGGAGGCTCCCGGGACTGCTGGTGGGCCCTGGTCCCTCGGTCAACGGCCCGAGATCCGGTAAACGTCCTGGCGTCTGGGTTGCTAGGCGTGCCACTTGACCTTGTACCTGATCAGGAAGGTGTTATATGTTAGTTTCCTGCATGCACAGACACATATAAACAAGTCCGAGCCGTGATCGGCTCATCGGGTGATTCCCTATATCGGCTATAAAGAGCCGATTATATTCAGTACCAGATCGGATCTATAAACAAGGCAAATATATCCGATGGTAACATAAATCTTGCTCTGTAACCATTAAGCTAATCTAATCTACGACAGTTAAAGCTTTCACTACATAACCGGAAAATCCTACATGTAATTGAGCCTAACAAATACGGAAGGTAACGAAACAACAACCTAAACAGAGGCCTAAAAACCAACTGAAAGCTGATTCCCGAAACAATCCCTTTTTAAGCTGTCATAAAGCGCCAAACATACTGCCGGAACATTCAACCCGATTGAAGGGCCTAATCATGCAGATATTAAACTAAACCTTCAACAAACAAAGACTAACTATAACAAATTGGATCTACTAAACAAAATAGAGCAAGATGCTGCCCTCACACCCGAGATTGGGCACAATGACAGCTGAACGTTTACAGGTAACAAAAGATGCACGATTAAAGCATGGAAAAGCCGATGCTACTCTACAAATGTTAAGATAACTAGTGCTACTCACCATCAACAACGCTTCAGAATGAGAAACACAAAAGGTGGATAAGCAGGGACGATGCCGCCCCGATCACGTGGAGCATGATCGAGGCTGCACGGCACTTACCTGAGAAACCCTAGAACAGGGGTGGCGATGCGCGAAGAATTGTTGGTGAATGGTTGATTGATTCCCTTATTCATAATCTAGGGTACATATTTGTAACATTCGTGTAATTAGATATCTGGACACTAGGTATTAGTGAATTGTATGTATGTTATGAGTTGTACAGAGAGCTAGGGGTGTAATTGTAAATTATAGACTTTTATAAGTTCCTATGTGCAATTGTGTGAAAATGCTCTTAAATGTCAAATTCAAATGACTATAGGGAAGAAAAGTACAAATATTAAGTTAAAACATAAGAGAAATAGACTTTGTAGGAAACTAAGGATCTATGTGTAATTAACACAAAGGTATAAGGTTTTACATGTAAATGGTTGAGAGGTAAAAGTAAAACTCAGTTTTACTTAGGGACTAATGCGCAAAAACATAAGTAATCATGACATCCCAGGAAAATTTGTAAACACACCCAAAGTTTGATCAAATTATTGAACAAAGACAAAAGTAATTTAAATTCTACCTTTATTCATAAATTTAACTTAAAGAGTTGTAAACTTTGAGTTTCTGAACCTAAGCCCTAAATCAATGTTGTAGAGTTTGAAAAACTCTACAACTTTCATATTGACCATTTTCTCATTTGACCTTTGTAGCAGTGAGAAATTTTAGTTTACAGAGGGGTCCCTGAATTTTTTTGGAAATCACAAACAAGTCCCCCTGACATCTCCCTGTTTCGTCTTCCTCTGACCACAGCCGCTTCCCTCTCTGCCCTCTGCTCCTGCCACCGCCGCTCACCGCCGGCGCAGGCCCCCGAGCTCCACCTCCAGCTGCTACACATGCCCACGCGTCATCTCCTCTCGATCCCGACCTTTTTCCTCTCCCCTGGTGGCCTCTCACGCGCGCCACGACGACCCCGAGCTTCCTCCGGCCGCCACCTCCTCGTCGCCGTGGAGCGCTCACCACAGAGCCTTAACTTCTTGTCTCTCACGCGCATCAGCTTTCCTGTGATGCCTACGCTCTTTTCCTTCAGTTCCAGTGCACAATTCCGAGCGCTCGACCCACATTCCACCGCCGCCATCTCCTTTTGCTCCGGCCACGCACGGCATCACCGTGGACAGCAAGCACCAGGCCTCCTCCGTCCCAATCCACCCTTGCGCAAGCTTCCCAGTAGCTCACTGGTGCTCCTCAACCACTCGTTGCCATCCAATTGCAACTGGAACTTCGTCTCCGACGAAGCGCCGCCGCCGCCACCTTCGGCCTCACCGTGGGCAGCTCGCTCCGAGCCTTTCCACGCCACCACGATACCCTAGCCAGCACTACATCACCCCTGTGAAGCTTCCCGACCCATCCATTGACCCTCTAGTCCAGCACATCTCCCTCCTGACGATCACCGGTATTCACCTCCGCCGCCGCCGCCACTGTCCTCGTCGATTACCTGTGACCCGATGTGTTTTCTTCCAATTGATGGTACCTACACGTTCCCTGTGTCTCACTGAAGCTCGTGCGCAGGTTTGCTGCCGACGTTCACCGCCGGAGCACTGCCATCGACGGAGACCTCTCCGCCGCCACCTCGGGTCCTCGTCGAGAGCTCTCTCTCCGGCCATCCCAGTCCTCGACAAGTAGCGCAACAAGACCACCGTGAGTCCATGAGCCTTTCCCTGCCCTTGGACCTCGCCGCCGGTGACCACCGTCGCCGGAACACGGCCGCCCCTCCCTTGCTCTGCTTCGGCCTCCGGCTTAAGGACCTCGGTTTAGAAGAATCAAAAATCCAGGGGGTTTTGTGCATAGCCTTAGACTCAGAGGAATAGTAACCGAAGGACCTCTTGTGTAATTTATGCTGCCAACTTAGAAATGCTATAACTATTCGAGGAAAATTCATAAAAATGCAAAATAAATTTTGTTGGAATCCTTAGATAAAGACCTACAACTTTACTTAAGAGATAAAGTTCAGTTTCTGAATGTTTGATGATCTAATTTAATTGTTAAGTTTAGTTACTTGTAGGCTTAAGAAATGCATAGTAATTCAGAAAAATGATAAAATGGTAAAACCAGTGATGTTAATTTTCTTTTAACATGTAGAATTGAAGAAAAATAATTATCCTAGTATTCCAGTATTATTTCCTTAATGTACAAATATTAATTAGAAATAATGTGTAATTCACTTTGTATATTTAATAATTACATATCTAAATACTGAAAAATCATGGAAATATTTTAGGGTACTATTCCTTAATAGTAACACATGTGATTAAATTTTCAACCAAGGGTTAGGTGTCAAACAATTTAGACATAGTTTATGTAGTCCATAATATATTAGTAAATTAAAGTTCATATAAACAATTAGTGTAAGCAATGAATAAGGCCATTTAATCTAGCTGTTAGAAACCACCCCAACCAGTTGCCCCATGCCACTAGTTAGATACTTAACGTAGTTAAGTTTGCTGTTTAATGTATCTAAGTAAGATAGTTAGTACTCGATAAATGACTGCCCAGTGCAGGATAGTCAGGTTATTTGTTTTAATGTAATATTCTGTTAATTGGATTGCAACTTTATTGTGAATTAAAATAAAAGTATATGCATTCCATAACTTGTAACTTTGCATCTCATATAGACTCGACCACTCTCACTGACGGGGATTATCAGCTGATCCCGGAACAAGAAGGAGTTTATTCTGAAGACCCTGGGAATCTCGTCGCAGATTTCTCTGAAGCCCCGAACCAAGGTTCGGAAGAAAATAATTTGACTAACCCCAACTCCACCAGCGAAGGCAAGCCCCGGACATAACCAATTATTTTTATTACACTGCACACTATATTTATTTATGTATTCTATGCATTAAGTTCATAGGAATTGCTTGAAACCTTAGTTGCATAATTTCAGGAACCAATGTACTGAATACTAGAACATGAGTCCGACTAGGTGCTATGCTGATAGGACCAGTAGAAGTCGAGTGATTCCCTGTCACTCGCGCGATATAGGAGTTGTAATGTTTACATTCTTGTTATCACTATAAGGAGGACGGACGGGAGTTTGTGAGGTATCATGGTCAAGATGATACCCCGTCTGTGTTGTGGAACTTGATAAGGTCGCAGTGTGTGGTAGCGGTGGTTAAGCGTTTGAAAGTACTAACCACATGCCGTGAAATATGGTAAGCGGTAAGCCTAGTAACCAATCGGCCCGAGGAGTGGACATACCTCCCACCACATGTATTTGCTTCTTTTGGTTACTTTGTTCAACGTGTAGGCATACGTGTTGCTGGGCAACCAGGAGTACGGGTTTTGTAGTCGTGCTACAGACGTACGTCCTGCACTTTGGAAGTGCGTATGACCTGCAGTCGCTTGTGGTGGATCTGATCCACGAGTCGGAATGAAAGGTAAACGGTTGCTTCGGAACGACCCTGTGGTGTTCCAAGCGTGTGTGTTAGGTTTACCCTTGCAAGGTTTGAATCTCGATTCAGAATCCTCCGCCTCTCATGATGAATGAGACTGCTTATTCCCTTTACCACATAGAGTAACAAGAGCAACTTTGTGATTATAAAGCTGATATTTGATTAAAGATTCTATCATGTTTGAGTAGTATTAGGTGCTTACCTAGAATGGTTAGTCAACTAGAATCTGAAAGATAAAAGTTGAAATTAAGGACCTACTCTTTGTTGCTTTTCAGCTGAAAACTGTACCCAAAACCCGAAAAGCCTGCATAAGTCTAGCTACATGGCTAAGTATACCATGAGCGGGTAAGTCTTGCTGAGTATTAGTATACTCAGCCTTGCTTTTGTTGATCTACTTCAGGTAATCCCCCTGATGAGCTAGCATTCATTACACCGTGGCCCTACCCCTTGCCTGATGGTTGGTCCGTGGAATGGGATCCGTCCCCGGCCAACACAGATTCCGCCGAGTAATATTATGCCAGGGCTAGCATAATATCTATAATAACGACGTGTATAATGTCTACGCTTTTCAAACTCCGCTATTTTGACTGGAAACTTAAACCTGTTTTGTAATAATCTCTCCTCAGTGGGAGCTAATGATACTTTGTATATTTTTGTAATATAACTGCCTGTGGTGTAAATTATATTGGCATTATATCTCTGGACTCACCTTCGTGTGAGGTACCTTGTTGGATCCTGCGTTCGGTGGTTTATCGGGACGTTACCCGACAGACCAATATTATTATACCGTCTGAAGTACGAGGTAGCCCTTCGGCAAGGACTCGCGTACTTGAGCCGGTATAATTCAGGTTGGTCCTGCCACAGCTGGTATCAGAGCTAACAAGTGTACTCTGGAGATATATTTAGCCTTAAAAATAATTTATAGTATAAAAATTGGTCAATCAAGTATTTGCGAACTACGTTGGATTCGTTAAGGTTTATGTATAGTACGTAAAGCCCTAGGGTAATGTTATTAAGGGAATTAGAGGTGGCTGTAATATATATATATATATAACTCTAACTCCCAGCATTACTTTTCAGTTGAAATTTAAATTCGTGTACAATCCAACTTTACTTTCTGTAACGACATCTTCGATCGTGAGGTAAGAAGGTAAGAATCCTCAGCCAACTGAGGGAGCTTGGCCTTCCTGTCGGTGATGTGAACCGAACGCTGTTTCTCAAGCAGTGGCCTACTTGAGATGCTGCCAATGTACCAATTTCGGTTGACTACATTGGGAGTATATGGTTCGGCGCAGGGTATGGCGATCGCTGTTCATACCCCCGCATTTTGCGGTACCCCCGTGAATACGTTATTCGATAACGTATGTTAACATTGTCTGTACGGCGGTAATTGTACAGATGCTGTTTCTATAGTGAGCAGTAATGAATGGGGACGCTTTCATGACATGCTGGCATGAAAGGTTCATTGGATATATATATATGCAATGTGGTTTTCTGCAGGTACACTAACTACGATTCCGAAACTAGGACGGATAGGACCTATCGACTAGTTAATAGTGAGAGACGTATGAAATATGCCACCGAGATTAACTACGTAAGTCCGAAGATATTCGGCAGTTATTTTTGGTTGAGAGGTCGATTAGTGCGTGCATGCATAATACACTAATCAACAAAATCAATGCATACTTATTTGTTGTCTGAAGAATAGGTACATGTTGGTTTTTCTTAGTTTGGGTAAGTAAGAATCCTTA
The DNA here is from genome assembly GCF_002211085.1 of Panicum hallii. Classification (NCBI taxonomy): domain Eukaryota; kingdom Viridiplantae; phylum Streptophyta; class Magnoliopsida; order Poales; family Poaceae; genus Panicum; species Panicum hallii. The sequence goes on from NC_038044.1 coordinate 24,619,157, forward strand.
GTTGGGTATCTTAGGTATCCATCTGATTTCCAGCCTTTGCTGTTATCAGAATCAGCTATCTTAATCCATTTTACCTTGTAAATTCTCAACAGGGTAAACATATCTTACCATTTGCATTGTTGTCGCAGATGGCTACTCCTGCTAATGCCTTTTGGGATCAGGAGGGGCACTTTCACACTAATGCTCTGCACTGGGAAGGGTTTCCTCGTCTCTTGTGGGAATCCTTGAGTCTGTTTCATTATACAGAGCCTCCTCTGTATGATGGGGTAGAATATCGTGAAGAAGGAGTTCCTCGCTGCAGGGTTAAGATGATAATTCCTCAACACCCTTTCCGCTCCTCATGGCATCCCATAGAAGTGGAAGTGGTTGGATATCGTCTGGTTGATACCTTTGAAACTGCTGCCTTAGAAGCCATCAAACTTTTCTGTAATCAGCATCCAATGGAAGTTGCCGCATATCCTATTGGGTTATTTCCTACCATAGACGCTGGTAACCTGGAATGGGATTTTCGAACAAACCATCTTGGTCATATGCTAGGAGATCTGGCTGAAAAAACCGTTCGTATCATTACCAGGTTTATGGATGTGCAACATCATTACCAGATGCTACTGCGTCATGGTGTGAGTCAGTTAACTGGAGTGGCTCAAAGCCACTATCGGAATGCTGACCATCAAGTAACTCAAATAGAGGAATTACAAGCTTTGGTGACTCAAAAGGATGAAATCATCGCCGCAAGGGATGAGACAATCCTTCATCGAGAAGATTAGATCAATGAGAGTGATCATATTATCACTCAGCGCGATACTGTTATTGAGTTTCTACAGGCGCAAATTCATGATGTGATACTTGAAGCGGATGATGCTCAGGCTCACATCGAGGAACTGCAGCAGCAACCGATACTTCCCGCTATACCCATAGTACCTGAAGAAGAAGAAGAAGATCCAGAAGAGATTGAGGGTGTTTCAGAGATTGATTCTGAACACGGGGATCCTGTTCTTAGTCCCTATCACTCTCCCTCGGGCAGTCAGTCTTCTGTAGGCAACTTCGACGATTTTTAGTAAATCGTCGACTTTCGAGATGTAATCCAAAGGAATGTAATAACTTAAGTAGTTAGTAGCTTATCTAGACCTCGCGCCATTTGTTGTAACTTAGATGGCCTGCGTAGTGGACTTTCGGACGTGTGATGTGGAGAACTATCCGAGTCAGTGACGTAATATGACTTCCTATTTTATCCTCTTGTTCACTATCTTTGAATTCTGAAATGAGATGATTGAATGGAATGTATGCATTGTTTATCTAAAGTGTTATGTCTTCTGAAATTGGGAGTAAGGCTATATGGTTAATGATGGACATCTCCTTTATTTCAGATGGTTGGAGCCACACGCGGAACCCCGGAAGGTTTCCGGGCTGATCAGGCCAGCGGTTCTCAACAACCGCCACCACCTCCTCCCAACCTTGCCGAAGTTATGGCTCGGCAAACGGAGTTGCTTAACTTGCTGATTCAAGCACAGCAGAACCAGCAGCATCAACAATTCCGAGGAGGCCGTGATGATCGCAATCCTCCTGTGGCTAGTTACCAAGATTTCCTCAGTACCCAGCCGCCCTTTTTCAGTAAGGCCGAAGAACCTTTGGATGCCAATGCTTGGCTCCATATCGTCGAATCGAAGTTCGCTTTACTGACAATACCGTGTGCAGACTCTAGCAAAGCTTCCTTTGCTGCCCAACAACTCCGTGGTGCTGCTCGGATCTGGTGGGACAATTTCTATGCCATGCAACCTGCAGGGCATGTTATCACTTGGGATGAGTTCTGGATCGCCTTCCGAGCACATTATATTCCAGCAGGATTACTGGAGCGAAAGCTTAATGAATTCCTGGCTCTTACTCAAGGCACCAGTACAGTTTTGCAGTACGCACAGAATTTCAATCATCTGTGCTAGTATGCAGGATATCATGCGGATAACGATGCCAAGAAACAAGACCGTTTCCGTCGGGGCCTTAACACCAAGCTCAAGGAACGCCTGAATCTTGTGAGGGCTAATACTTTCAGTGAGTTGGTTAATATGGCCTTAACTCAAGAAGATTGCATTGTGGCACATTATGCCGAGAAAAAGCGGAAGAACCCTGCTGGACTCTCGAGTGCGCAACCACCGAGGTATCGGGTTATTCCCAATACACCGCCCAAAGCACCACAGCGGAATGCCCCAACAGGTAGACTGGTTTTCAGGCCGCCTCAACAGCAAGGAAGGTACATACCTCCCGTTCCCCCGCAACAAACACAACAACCTGGCCAACGGCCAAATATTCAACAAGTGCCACAGAGAGGCAGCAATTATCGCTGTTTCAATTGTGGGAGTGCGGATCATTTTATCCGAGATTGTCCGCGGCCCAAGAAGCCTAATCCAGGGCAAAGCTCTACTCAGGGTAACCAGAACAAGGGCAAGAAGCCGGTAATGCAAGTCCGGCAAGGACGGATTAACTTCACCACTCTGGCAGAACTTCCAGATGGAGCTTCCGTCATGTCGGGTACATTTTCTATTCACCATCAACCAGTTGTTACGTTATTTGATTCAGGAGCAACACATAGTTTCATTAGTAACAACTGTGGTACCCGACTAGGACTTGAATCTTGTCCTATCCAGGGGTCATATATGATCTCTACCCCTGGAGGAAATATTACTTCCAACCAAATAGTTAAAAGTGTGCCAATTCAACTGGGTAGTAAAGAGATCAAAACTGATTTGGTTTTATTAAGTTTGGAGGGTATCGATGTTATACTTGGGACAAACTGGATGATGGAACATCGAGTACGGTTAGATATATCTTCCCGAGTTATCGAAATTGATTCACCATATCGTGGGGCCATTACCCTTTATCTGCCTCAGCCCGAACGTCTGCATCCTTGTACTTATGCTATCACAGATATCAAAGTCAAGGATATTCCAATAGTGTAGTGTGTGAATACCCCGATGTCTTTCCAGACGATTTGCTTGGAATGCCACCAGATAGAGACATCGAGTTCATCATTGAACTTCAACCTGGCACTGCTCCTATTTCAAAAAGGCCGTATCGCATGCCTCCAAATGAATTAGCAGAATTGAAAATTCAGCTCCAAGATCTTCTTGATAAAGGTTATATACGCCCAAGTGCCTCACCTTGGGGTTGTTCTGCTCTCTTTGTCAAGAAGAAAGACGATAGCCTAAGGCTATGTGTCGACTACCGTCCACTCAATGCGGTTACTATTAAAAATAAGTACCCTCTTTCCCGCATTGACATTTTGTTCGATCAACTAGCTGGAGCGAAGGTCTTTTCTAAGATTGACTTACGCTCTGGATATCATCAGATTAAAATCAGGCCTAGTGACATTCCAAAAACGGCCTTCTCAACCAGATATGGACTTTATGAATATCTGATTATGTCATTTGGACTTACTAATGCACCGGCATATTTCATGTATCTCATGAATTTCGTATTTATGCCGGAACTTGATAAATTCGTCGTGGTCTTCATCGATAACATTCTGATATACTCCAAAACTAAAGAAGACCATGCTAATCATTTACGTGTCGTTCTTCAACGACTACGTGATCATCGCCTTTATGCCAAATTCTCGAAGTGTGAATTCTGGCTGGATAGTGTGAAATTTTTAGGGCATACTATTTCCAGTAAAGGCATATCGGTTGATCCAACCAAAGTTCAAGAAGTTATGGACTGGAACCCTCCCACTTCAGTCCATCAAATTCGAAGTTTTCTTGGATTGGCAGGATATTATCGCCGATTCATTCCAGACTTTTCTAAAATAGCTAAACCCATGACTGAGCTATTAAAGAAAGAAGTTAGATTCTGCTGGAATGAAAAATGTGAGGAAGCATTCTATACCTTGAGAAAACTCCTGACAACTGCTCCAATGCTAGCTCAGCCAGATAGCACTCAACCTTTTGATGTCTATTGCGATGCTTCTGGAATTGGCCTTGGTTGTGTTCTTATGCAAAACAATCGGGTCATTGCCTATGCATCAAGAGCACTTCGAACTCATGAGCAAAACTATCCAACGCATGATCTTGAATTAGCATCAGTCATTCATGCCCTCAAGATCTGGAGACATCATCTTATGGGCGCTAAGTGTAATATCTACACTGACCATAAGAGCCTCAAGTATATTTTGACCCAAGCTGACCTAAATATGAGGCAAAGGCGTTGGTTGGAATTAATCAAAGACTATGACCTTGAGGTACACTATTATCCGGGCAAAGCTAATACGGTTGCGGATGCACTTAGCCGCAAGTCACATTGTCACTGCTTAACCATATCCACCTTTAGTGACACTCTTTGCCATCAAATGAGGAAACTCAATCTTGAGATTATTCCTCAAGGTAGTCTAAACTTGATATCCACTGAGTCTACTCTGCGGGATAAAATCATCATGTCGCAACTACATGATGAGGGTATCAAAATCATCAAATCAAAGTTATCCCAGGGAGAAGCCAAATATAAGTGTTTTCACACTGATCATGAAGGAGTCCTATGGTTCAACAATCGCATTGTTGTACCTAAAGATCATCCACTTCGTAAGCAAATCCTTGATGAAGCACATTTGTCCAAATTCTCTATTCATCCTGGTAGCACCAAGATGTATCAAGACCTACGACAACATTTTTGGTGGACCAGAATGAAAAGAGAAATTGCCAAATATGTATCTGAGTGTGACACTTGCCAGAGAGTCAAAGCTAGCCACTTAAAAGCTTCTGGTACACTTCAACCACTACCCATTCCGTCATGGAAATGGGAAGACATTAGCATGGATTTCATTGTCGGTCTTCCCAACACATCTCAAAAGCATGACTCCATATGGGTAATCATTGATAGACTCACAAAAACCGCTCATTTTCTTCCTGTGCATACCACTTACTCTGCTAAAAGGTATGCCGAAGTCTATCTGGAACAAATCATTCGATTGCATGGGGTTCCAAAAACCATCATTTCTGATCGAGGGCCCCAATTTATTGCACAGTTTTGGGAGCAATTGCAATTAGCTCTAGGAACCAAATTGATTCGAAGCTCTGCATATCATCCCCAGACTGATGGGCAGACTGAGCGGGTTAACCAAATCCTTGAAGACATGCTCCGAGCTTATATTATTCACTATGGTACAAGTTGGGACAAGTGCCTTGCTCTAGCTGAATTCTCTTATAACAACAGTTATCAAGGTAGTCTTCAAATGGCTCCTTTTGAAGCATTATATGGTCGCAGATGCCGAACTCCTTTGAGTTGGTCAGAGACCGGTGAACGCAAAATCTTCGGACCAGACCTAGTCATTGAAGCCGAAGATAAGGTTAAGGTTATTCAATCTAATCTTAAAACCGCTCAGTCCAGACAGAAGAGCTATGCAGATAAGAGGAGGAAACCTCTACAATTCCAAATAGGAGATTTTGTCTATCTCCGAGTATCTCCTACCAAAGGTGTCCAACGTTTTGGCATAAAAGGGAAATTAGCACCCCGGTATGTCGGACCCTTTGAAATTCTTAATGTTTGTGGCCCAGTGGCTTACAAACTTCATCTTCCATCTCAATGGGTGGCTATTCACGATGTCTTCCATGTCTCTCAAGTTAAGAAGTGTGTCAAAGTACCCACGGAAATCGTTGAGACATGTGCCATTGAGATTGAACCCGATCTATCGTACATTGAACAACCTCTTCGAATCCTGGATACTAAGGAAAGATTCACCAGAAGAAGGGCAGTTAAAATATACAAGATCTTATGGGATCATCACACCGAGGAAGAAGCAACTTGGGAAACAGAGTCTTATCTTCAACGGAATTTCCCAGACTTCCTGCAAGCCAATCCCCAAATCTAATCATCCGCTTCTGCTCAGCTTCGGAATCTCGGGACGAGATTCTTTTTAAGGGGGGAAGGCTGTAACATTCATGTAATTAGATATCTGGACACTAGGTATTAGTGAATTGTATGTATGTTATGAGTTGTACAGAGAGCTAGGGGTGTAATTGTAAATTATAGACTTTTATAAGTTCCTATGTGCAATTGTGTGAAAATGCTCTTAAATGTCAAATTCAAATGACTATAGGGAAGAAAAGTACAAATATTAAGTTAAAACATAAGAGAAATAGACTTTGTAGGAAACTAATGCGCAAAAACATAAGTAATCATGACATCTCAGGAAAATTTGTAAACACACCCAAAGTTTGATCAAATTATTGAACAAAGACAAAAGTAATTTAAATTCTACCTTTATTCATAAATTTAACTTCAAGAGTTGAAAACTTTGAGTTTCTGAACCTAAGCCCTAAAGCAATGTTGTAGAGTTTGAAAAACTCTACAACTTTCATGTTGACCATTTTCTCATTTGACCTTTGTAGCAGTGAGAAATTCTAGTTTACAGAGGGGTCCCTGAATTTTTTTGGAAATCACAAACAAGTCCCCCTGACATCTCCCTGTTTCGTCTTCCTCTGACCACCGCCGCTTCCCTCTCTGCCCTCTGCTCCTGCCACCGCTGCTCACCGCCGGCGCAGGCCCCCAAGCTCCACCTCCAGCTGCTACACATGCCCACGCGTCATCTCCTCTCGATCCCGACCTTTTTCCTCTCCCCTGGTCGCCTCTCGCGCGCGCGCCACGACGACCCCGAGCTTCCTCCGGCCGCCACCTCCTCGTCGCCGTGGAGCGCTCACCACAGAGCCTTAACTTCTTGTCTCTCGCACGCATCAGCTTTCCTGTGATGCCTACGCTCTTTTCCTCCAGTTCCAGTGCATAATTCCGAGCGCTCGACCCACATTCCACCGCCGCCGTCTCCTTTTGCTCCGGCCGCGCACGGCATCACCGTGGACAGCAAGCACCAGGCCTCCTCCGTCCCAATCCACCCTTGCGCAAGCTTCCCAGTAGCTCACTGGTGCTCCTCGACCACTTGTTGCCATCCAATTGCAACTGGAACTTCGTCTCCGACGAAGCGCCGCCGCTGCCACCTTTGGCCTCACCGTGGGCAGCTCGCTCCGAGCCTTTCCACGCCACCACGATACCCTAGCCAGCACTACATCACCCCTGTGAAGCTTCCCGACCCATCCATTGACCCTCTAGTCCAGCACATCTCCCTCCCGACGATCGCCGGTATTCACCTCCGCCGCCGCCGCCACTGTCCTCGTCGATTACCTGTGACCCGATGTGTTTTCTTCCAATTGATGGTACCTACACGTTCCCTCTCACTGAAGCTCGTGCGCAGGTTTGCTGCCGACGTTCACCACCGGAGCACTGCCGTCGACGGAGACCTCTCCGTCGCCGCCTCGGGTCCTCGTCGAGACCTCTCTCTCCGGCCATCCCAGTCCTCGACAAGTAGCGCAACAAGACCACCGTGAGTCCCTGAGCCTTTCCCTGCCCTTGGACCTCGCCGCCAGTGACCACCGTCGCCGGAACACGGCCGCCCCTCCCTTGCTCTGCTTCGGCCTCCGGCTTAAGGACCTCGGTTTAGAAGAATCAAAAATCCAGGGGGTTTTGTGCATAGCCTTAGACTCAGAGGAATAGTAACCGAAGGACCTCTTGTGTAATTTATGCTGCCAACTTAGAAATGCTATAACTATTCGAGGAAAATTCATAAAAATGCAAAATAAATTTTGTTGGAATCCTTAGATAAAGACCTACAACTTTACTTAAGAAATAAAGTTCAGTTTCTGAATGTTTGATGATCTAATTTAATTGTTAAGTTTAGTTACTTGTAGGCTTAAGAAATGCATAGTAATTCATAGAAAAATGATAAAATGGTAAAACCAGTGATGTTAATTTTCTTTTAACATGTAGAATTGAAGAAAAATAATTATCCTAGTATTCCAGTATTATTTCCTTAATGTACAAATATTAATTAGAAATAATGTGTAATTCACTTTGTATATTTAATAATTACATATCTAAATACTGAAAAATCATGGAAATATTTTAGGGTACTATTCCTTAATAGTAACACATGTGATTAAATTTTCAACCAAGGGTTAGGTGTCAAACAATTTAGACATAGTTTATGTAGTCCATAATATATTAGTAACTTAAAGTTCATATAAACAATTAGTGTAAGCAATGAATAAGGCCATTTAATCTAGCTGTTAGAAACCACCCCAACCAGTTGCCCCATGCCACTAGTGAGATACTTAACGTAGTTAAGTTTGCTGTTTAATGTATCTAAGTAAGATAGTTAGTACTCGATAAATGACTGCCCAGTGCAGGATAGTCAGGTTATTTGTTTTAATGTAATATTCTGTTAATTGGATTGCAACTTTATTGTGAATTAAAATAAAAGTATATGCATTCCATAACTTGTAACTTTGCATCTCATATAGACTCGACCACTCTCGCTGACGGGGATTATCAGCTAATCCCGGAACAAGAAGGAGTTTATTCTGAAGACCCCGGGAATCTCGTCGCAGATTTCTCTGAAGCCCCGAACCAAGGTTCGGAAGAAAATAATTTGACTAACCCCAACTCCACCAGCGAAGGCAAGCCCCGGACATAACCAATTATTTTTATTACACTGCACACTATATTTATTTATGTATTCTATGCATTAAGTTCATAGGAATTGCTTGAAACCTTAGTTGCATAATTTCAGGAACCAATGTACTGAATACTAGAACATGAGTCCGACTAGCTGCTATGCTGATAGGACCGGTAGAAGTCGAGTGATTCCCTGTCACTCGCGCGATATAGGAGTTGTAATGTTTACATTCTTGTTATCACTATAAGGAGGACGGATGGGAGTTTGTGAGGTATCATGGTCAAGAAGATACCCCGTCTGTGTTGTGGAACTTGATAAGGTCGCAGTGTGTGGTAGCGGTGGTTAAGCGTTTGAAAGTACTAACCACATGCCGTGAAATATGGTAAGCGGTAAGCCTAGTAACCAATCGGCCCGAGGAGTGGACATACCTCCCACCACATGTATTTGCTTCTTTTGGTTACTTTGTTCGACGTGTAGGCATACGTGTTGCTGGGCAACCAGGAGTACGGGTTTTGTAGTCGCGCTACAGACGTACGTCCTGCACTTTGGAAGTGCGTATGACCTGCAGTCGCTTGTGGTGGATCTGATCCACGAGTCGGAATGAAAGGTAAACGGTTGCTTCGGAACGACCCTGTGGTGTTCCAAGCGTGTGTGTTAGGTTTACCCTTGCAAGGTTTGAATCTCGATTCAGAATCGTCCGCCTCTCACGATGAATGAGACTGCTTATTCCCTTTACCACATAGAGTAACAAGAGCAACTTTGTGATTATAAAGCTGATGTTTGATTAAAGATTCTACCATGTTTGAGTAGTATTAGGTGCTTACCTAGAATGGTTAGTCAACTAGAATCTGAAAGATAAAAGTTGAAATTAAGGACCTACTCTTTGTTGCTTTTCAGCTGAAAACTGTACCCAAAACCCGAAAAGCCTGCATAAGTCTAGCTACATGGCTAAGTATACCATGAGCGGGTAAGTCTTGCTGAGTATTAGTATACTCAGCCTTGCTTTTGTTGATCTACTTCAGGTAATCCCCTGATGAGCTAGCATTCATTACACCATGGCCCTACCCCTTGCCTGATGGTTGGTCCGTGGAATGGGATCCGTCCCCGGCCAACACAGATTCCGCCGAGTAATATTATGCCAGGGCTAGCATAATATCTGTAATTACGACGTGTATAATGTCTACGCTTTTCAAACTCCGCTGTTTTGACTGGAAACTTAAACCTGTTTTGTAATAATCTCTCCTCAGTGGGAGCTAATGATACTTTGTATATTTTTGTAATATAACTGCCTGTGGTGTAAATTATATTGGCATTATATCTCTAGACTCACCTTCGTGTAAGGTACCTTGTTGGATCCTGCGTTCGGTGGTTTATCGGGACGTTACCTGACAGACCAATATTATTATAACGTCTGAAGTACGAGGTAGCCCTCCGACAAGGACTCGCGTACTTGAGCCGGTATAATTCAGGTTGGTTCTGCCACAATATTTATAGTCCAGAGACCTGCCTTACCTAACCAATCCTAACTAAACACGACACGAATCTTGGCTATCTCTATCTAAACTATTTAAACACACATGCCTATCTAGATACATGGCCAACCTTGGACTCAAACACCTGCACAGGGTCCAATTCGGAAGCTCACTATGATTACCTTTTGAGCCCATCTTGCTTCTTGGCCCACCTTTCTAGCCCGCCTGAGTTATGGCGATAACACATGCCCCCCTGGTTTCGGCAATAGTTATTCCGAAACCATTTATCTTTTAATCACCCCGCCTCTTCGACTTCCGAATCCGTACAGGCGTGCCTCTTCAACTTCTAAGAGATGTGACTGCTCTGCGTCAGACTCCTTGGAAACTGCTATGGTGCCGATTCATCTTCCACTCCATCTTTACAAACCTGCCCCCGGTAACTTTCTTTTTCTCATCCCCTTCCTTCAGCCATTAGCAACCATACCTGATTGAATTTTCCTCTTCTCGTAATGGCTTCTTCCTCTTCCTCTGCTTCCTCCGCCATCTCCTTCGAGTCCGAGTCCACTCGAGAACCCACTCCAGAGAATGACCCTATAGCCGCCTACGAAGTTTATGCCCCCTGCATTGGGATGTAGAAGAATGGGACTTCCAGTCCTGGTCAGAGGACGACGAGTCCCTGACCAACGGCGAAGACCTCCACCTCCTCCTCGGTGGTGAGCTAGAGGAAGATGATGAAGACGATGCATCCTGGGAAGAAGACTTCTTCTCCTCCTCGGAAGAAGAAGCCGATTCCTCATTAATCGAGGAGGACTCGGTAGCAGGAGGCTTCCTCCTTGGTGGATCGTTGGAGGATGACGACGATGACGACGACGACGAAGAAACCGAAGACAGTAGCGGCTTCAGTAGTAACAGTGGCGGAGATGATGGCAGCAACGTCGACGGCAGTGGCGGTGATAGCGACGTCAGCACAGCTCCACCGATCAAGCGCCGCAGAACCTCCAGTGCCTACTGGTGGTAGGCTATAGGATTAAGCCGATAGACCGTCTCTAGGAGCAACCAGCTCCCCCTTTTGTACTTACTCCCCATTATAAATCAAATCTTTTATTTCAACTGCAATTCATTAAGAAACCAATCTGTTAAGAGCCGATGGCAACGCATCGGTTCCTTTCCTCAAAAATGTTGATCAGGATCTAAGTCAATTCTCCAATTCATTTTATTTTTCGCTTAAATCCGGAACCTTCCCCAAAACAGATCTCTGAAGATTCCCCGAATCCAAGTTATTCTCCAAAACCTTCCACTCATAAACCCTAACCGCAAAGACCCAAACCAAAGCCTTTAGAGCACAAACTCGTACTTGCGCCGCTAACCCTAGATCCAGTTCCTAGGTTCTTGATCTTTGGGGTTTCCGATGGCGGGATCTTCGAATGCCGATGCGGGTGTCTTTGGCCTGAAGGTAAAACTCCGACCTTTACTAATTTAATGTAGCGATTTCTAGATCACTTACATCATTAAATGATCCTTCTCCGGCTGTCTGGTTTTTGTGGATTCTTCAGGTTTCAGATATTCTCTTGCCGCATCCTTCTGCTCCCAATTCCTTTTGTCTCGGGCCTCGTTCTTGCGAAAAACCCATAGACTAATTTCTTGCGAGGCCAATCAGATTCCATTCGTTAGTCAAAATATAGACTTAGATTCTTGGGCCGACAGCCTACGTGCCTGGCCAAATCCTCCCTAGGGCTGGGTGACTTGGTATAACAGAGTAGCAAAGACCTACCAGCCCACATGGGAGACCATAGGGATAGCCGACGCTCTGTCTTTATCTCTATCCCCTCTTGAGAAGAATGAGAATCTCCTGAAAACCATCGGCTACTTTTGGTCCGATGCCTTGAACTACTTCCTATTTGGTCATGGACCAATGACTCCAACCCTCCTAGATGTAGTGATGATCACTGGTCTTAACATCTCTTCATCCTGCCCCTTTGCCTACAGACTATCCGAAGTTCCCTTCAAGTTGTCTTCCAAAACAGAGTGTACAAACTGGGGTGCATACCTGAATCAGCACCTTAAAACCAAAGGTCCTGTGACCGAAAAAGAATATACAACCTTCTTGAATCTTTGGTTGGAACACTTCTTATTTTGTGGTCCTTCCCTTGCCCCAACCCAGAATTATCTTCCCCTTGCATATGAACTAGCCAAAGGTAACACTGTTGGCCTTGGCAAGTTGTTCCTTGGGGAAGTCTACAGATACCTCCACCTGATGTCCTTGGACCTACTTACCCAGAAGAAACTTAGGACCGATGGTCCCTGGTGGTTTATCCAATTGTGGGCCCACCTATACTTTTAGGACTTCATCCCAGACTTCCCTGCTTTGGCCGACAAATCTTTCCCAGATCAGAGTGGGAGGCGGATCAGATGTACCAGCTTTGGCCAGGCTTTATACAGCCTTCCTGGCAGCAAGTTGAATCCCTCACAAGCTTCAAGCTAGTTTAGATTTTTCTATAGGGGCCTGAACAACCCTATCTTCCTTCCCTATACTAATTCTGAAATTTTTGAGAACCCGGTCACCTTCAGGTTGGCTGATTTTGCTGATGATGACGGCACTCGGCATCTATATTCTATCATGATCCGCCCTTGCCTCCTTCCAGTCGGCATGAGTAGCTCCAACCGGATCATCAAGCCAGGATATGAATTCTATCAGTCGGTCATAGCAGCTCGGCAGTTTGGCCTTGGGCAAGTCCCTCCTCACTTCTTCCTTCATTATTTGACAACCAACAGAACCGATCTACCCGACGCCGTCACCACCCAATGATGTTACAGCCTATTTTCAGACCTTCTCATCCCAATCCCTATTGACCTATCATTCACTTCTTCGGCCATCAACTTCGAGGACTGGTGGTTGATGTGGAAGACTCATGTCTTCCGGAAAGCGCTGGGGACAATATTGCAGCAGATTCACGTTGAGTATGAAGCCCCTGAGGAAGAGGTATTACCATTAATCCCATGTTTTCTTCCTGACTCCGCTCACTTCCTTACCTGATTCCATTTGTTCTTTCTACAGTAGGAAGATGGTCCGGAGCCCAGGAACGATGATGGCTCCACCTTCCAGTTTTCGCCAGCTGCCCCCGTGGTCCTTTTTTGCAAAAATGCACCTCCCTCGTCAAAAGGTATCATGCGGATCCAGCCCTGCACCATGAAGCTGACCCCCAAGCGAAAACGATCCTCTGATGTTTCTGCCCCCCGGGCCCAAATCAAGGTGAGGAAGATGGTTGTCAGAAAAATTCAGAAGGAAATGGGGCCATCTTCCACTACTCAAGAAGCTCCGATCGTCAGCCAGGTTTAGACCGCCCTTCTTATAATTTGATCCTCTGAACATGTATATCTTGACTTGATTGCTCTTTCCCTTCTTGTAGTCTGATGTTGTAGACATTTCTAGTGGGGAAGAGCCCGCATGCCAAAAAGACCCAACTCCAGAGGCTCCAGAAGATCCTTCAACAACAGTCAACGCCTTAATCAACCTTTAGGATCCCACCCCAAAAGCTCCAGATAACCCCACAACGCCAATTGATGCTTCAGTCATCCTTCGAGGTCTGCAGGAGTTGGTCGTGGCCGCATCGGACATTGGTCCCTCACTGGAAGGGGCGCGCCTGCAAGAGCCAATTGTTGCTTCATCTGCTGTCACTCCTTCTCCAGCAAGGGTGTGCCCTCAGGAGCCGATCATCACTTCATCAGCCGTTATTGCTCCTTCTCCAGGACAGGTATGTTTTGTCACCGAGTCGTTTGTATCTTCTTTTCCCTGTGTCTCTTGTGCCGCTTTAGTCTTATGTCTTCCTTCAGGGTCTGAACCTCTTGGAGTTACTTTCATTCGACCCTACATCCATCGACTCGGCCATACTAGAAACCAATGATCATCAGCAAGACTCGACCGGCATTGCCAGCCAACTTCTCCGCGTGAAGAGCCTTCTGTCAGCTCCGATTGACGCCTTAGTGCAGGATTCCGATGCAGTGAGGCAGATCCTCAAAGAGATTAGGTCTAAACTCCTTGAAATCCTTCAGATCAAGCTTTGGCCAACCGGGCACCTTCCTTTCTTTCGGGCAAAGGTAGAACAAGCTCGACACAGAATTGAGGCTCGACGCTCTTAAGCTCCCTTGAAGGCCGACATTGCCGAGAGGTGTTGGTTGCTTAATGAGAAGAAAGTGACTCTGGACGCCAAGGCCAATACATCTGAGAACTCTCAAAGGCTTCAACTTCTGGAGAAGGAATTAGAGGACCTCAAGGCTAAGGTTCGGGCAACCAAGCATCGCATCCAAGAACAAAAGAACCTTATTGCCAGCTCCGAATGAGAAGCAGAAAACTTGACCGCCCAACTGAAAATAGAACTTGCAGAGCTGAGCGCTTTGAGTAGGTAGGTGGTGTCAGGAGAAGACAAGGATGATGAAGCAGTGATTGCTGAGGCTGATCACATCCATCTTGAGGTCATCGCCGCCATCGATGAGTTGCTTCAGTAGGCTTCCTTGCAGTCACCCTTTGTAAGATAAACCTGTATGTATCTATATTAAGATTCTAGAGTCGATGGTTGTACATCAGCTATTCGATCAACTCAATGCGTTGGGTATAAAGTACTTTTCTTTCTCTTTTATATATATGGGCCGACTGCATGTATCAGCCATCTTTCCTTGTACCCAGCCTGACACATATCATCGGCTTCCACCTGTACGAGTCATCAGGCTCTGTCGGATCATATCCTTTCGCGCAGCGTCGGCTTTCTCTTGTACGGACCTACTGATCATATCAGTTCATAGCCTGATGCGTAGCATCAGCTTTACTGCTCACCATCCCACATACTTGGGAAGTACTTCTTGAGATGTTGACCGTTGACCGCCACAAGGAACTTGACACCATCTAACTCCTCAAGCATATATGCATTCCCAGATAAGACTTGGTCAACCCTATAAGGCCCGTGCCAGTTTGGAGACCATTTACCATACGCTGCATCTTTAGTCCCCAACGGTAGCACCGCTTCCCAAACCAGATCTCCAATTTGGAATTCTTTTGGATTGACTTTCTTGTTATACACGCGGGCTACTTTGGCCTTACTTTCTTTGATCTTCTCAAGTGACCAAAGCCTTAGCTCCATGAGGTCCTCAACATTATCATTCATCAGAGTAGCATACTCTTCAGCTGTTAAGTCATTCTGGAACTCTATGCGTCTCGAGCCGGCCATAATTTCCCACGGTAATACAGTCTCCTGTCCATACACCAGGTGATAAGGAGAAGTTTTTGTTGCTCCATGGCAAGAAATACAGTATGCCCACAATACCTCTGATAAGACCTCATGCCAACGCCTAGGATATTCATCAATCTTTCTCTTGATCAACTTGATAAGGCTCTGATTGGATGCTTCAGCTTGTCCGTTTGCTTGGGCATAATATAAAGATGACCTGATCAACTTGATGCCCATGTCGGTGGCGAATTTCTTGAACTCCTCTGAAATGAAGACCGAACGTCCATCTTTGGATGCTACTGACTTCATGGGAACCACCTCCACCCACTTGGTAATGTAATCTGTGATGGCCAAAATAAACTGGTGGCCTTTGCTGGATGGAGGATTAATTTTGCCGATCATGTCCATGCCCTAGCCTCTGAACAGCCACAGTTTGACGATAGGGTTCATTAGTGACACTGGTACCATTTGAATCTTCTCGAACCTCTAACATGCCTGACATCCTTTATAATATTTGAAGCAATCTTCAAGCATGGTGGGCTAGTAATACCCTGATCGCCTAATTAGCCACTTCATCTTGTGAGCTGATTGGTGAGTCCCACAGGTGCCTTCATGGACTTCGTGTAAGAGCCGATTGGATTCAACCGGCCCCAAGCATTTGAGTAGCAGACCTTCTAAAGCCCTGTAGAACATGTCATCTCCTATCAGGACATATCTCATAACCTTGTAATGTATCCTCTTGGGTGCCCCCCGAGCCGAATCCTTCAAATAATTGAAGATATCAGCTCTCCAATGTCCTTGGTCCAGTAGGTGTACCTGAAGATCGGCTCTATCCGCTACAGCCTTGTATCCTGAAGCCATCTGTGCCAAATCATTGGCCTCCGAATTTCGAGTCCTGGGTATCCAATAGAAATTTATGTACCTAAATTGGGCCGTCAGATCTTGACATTGCACCCATAACGGGAAGAGTGACTCGCTCTCACACCTATACTCCTCTGTGAGCTGAGAGATCACCAATTTTGAATCCCTGAAAATTTCCACTGCTTCAGCTCCGGCCTCAAGAAGCAACTCCATACCTTTAGACACTACTTCATATTCTGCGAGATTATTGGTGCAAGCGGTAGATAATCTGATTGAAAAAGAATACATTGCCCCCCGAGGCGACACAAGCAGGATACCTATGCCACATCAATCTCCAAAAACCGATCCGTCAAAGTACATGGCCCATGCACGTATGGAAAGTGCTGCTATGTCAGTATTGATCCTTTCTGCGATGAGATCCGCCAACACTTGCCCTTTGACCGCCTTTACGGGTTGGTATCGGATATCGAACTCTGACAATGCAAACATCCATTTTCCAAGTCGGCCTTTCAACACAGGAGCCAATAGCATGTGTTTTATGACATCCGATTTGCAGATGACAATTATCTCAGCTGATAGCAGGATATGACGAAGCTTCATGTCTGTAAAGAACAAACAAAGGCATAATTTTTCAATATGAGGGTACCTTGTCTCCGCATCTAGCATCCTTCTGCTGAGGTAGAACACAACCCTTTCTTTGTTGTCATGCACTTGTATTACTACTGAAGCGATGGAGGTGTCCCCTACCAATAAATACACGTAAAATGGTCTATCTTGTTGGGGTGGAATGAGCACAGGTGGTTTTGACAGATACTCTTTGGTCTCTTCAAATGCCCATTGCTGCTCTATCTACCTCCCAGCGAAACTCTTCATTGGCTTTGATTTTCACTAACTCCATAAAAGGCTCAATCCGCTCGGAGAGATTGGAAATAAACCTTCTGACAAAGTTGATCTTACCAATGAGCTGCTAGAGCTCTCTCTTCATAGTAGGTGGCACCATTGTTCGCATAGCTTCTTCACTTTTTAGGCCGATCTCGATTCCTCTCTCATGAACCAAGAAACCTAGGAATTGACCGGCCAATACGCCGAAAGCGTATTTCTTCGGATTCATCCTAAGCGCGAACCTTCTAGTTCGTTCCAGAACTTGTCGTAAGTCCCCCAAGTGCCCTTCGATTGACGCAGACTTCACCACGACGTCGTCAATATAAATTTCCACCAGCTTGCCAATCAAATCATGGAAAATGTAATTCATGGCACGCTGATACGTAGCACCGGCATTCTTCAACCCAAAAGTCATAACCACATATTCGAAAAGTCCTACTGCCGCAGGTACTCTGATGTGGTCTTGTTTACATCCTCCGGAGTCATAAAGATCAGGTTATAACCGGCGTTGCCATCCATGAAACTCAAGATCTTATGACCAGCAGCCGCGTTAATCAACGTCTCCACGACAGGCATCGGATATTCATTCTTTGGAGTAGCCCTGTTGAGGTCTCTGAAGTCCACGCAGACTCACCATCGGCCATCCTTCTTTTGCATGGGTACAATACTTGAAATCCACTTGGCATACCTGCAAGGCCTTATAAATCCTGCTTCTAGTATTTTCTCCACTTCCTTCTTAACCTCCACTAGGACTTCAGCCTTCATTTGTCGCGCTCGCTGCTGAAACGGCCGAAATCCATTCTTCAGAGGAAGCCGATGCTCGACTGTACTCCTGTCCAACCCAAGCATCTCCGAATATTCCTAGGCAAAGCAATCTGTGTACTCCTTTAGCAAAGCTATCATCAACTCTCGTAAACATGGGCATAAATTTTTGCTGACAAATGTTGGTCGTGGCTTATCCCCAGGACCAATATCCACTTCTTCGAGCTCATCAGCTAATGTAAACCCGTATCCTAATTTTCCATCATCTGTTAAATCAACATTGCAGATGGACAAAGAAGATAACAAAAAGAATTACGACCGATCATTGAGATCGGCCGCTTTATATCCTTCATTGTTCTTTGAAACTTTACAATAGAAGTATAGCCGGCTGCTAAAGCGGGCCTCCCTGTAACTGCTATGATCATGTAAAACACTTGACATCAAAGGTTTACATTTTATTTTTTGGGGCCGATCGCGGGGATCAGCCTCAACAAGTGCGTCAGAGCAGCTTGTTCTTTGTGACTCATCTACTCTGTAAGGCCAGTGGATAAGACCAGCCTCACCCCATTTTTTGTAGCCTCAATTGTCACACCCGGTTTAGAAAAGGTAACCGAATGCATCCCATATGTGCGCCAGGATCAAGTTCCGCACATACAGTAGACGTCACAAGCGAATATCCGAAGCAATGCATTAACGAATAAAAGTATAATAGTACTTTATTACATGACCGACAGTCTTAATCTTAAACGAATAATCAAACGTCGATAAATAGCAGCGGACTTCAACTTCACAGGCAGTTGACTGGGAGACACCCGCCTAGAATTCTCCAATATCTTCGGGAAACTCCGGAAAGTTATCTTGTTCTGAGCAGCATTGGTTTTAATAAAGCAAGCGTGAGTACACTTATGGTTGGTACTCAGCAAGTGGAGTAAATTATATGACATGCAAGGCCAAATCAAGGATATGCTGACATGGTTTGACTGCGATAAGCATTTTAGTTGGTCAAGTTTTATTTAGCAAGCATTAACTAGGTTTAAGTTTATACCAACCCTTATATAAAAACTGATTAAATAAACAATAACATCAAATAAAGAACAACAGCTTAAGTCATCTTTAAGTTCAATTATCATGTGAGGGTCCAAGCCGCTCTTAACCGTGAGCACGACTGATATATCAGTTTTCACTCTGCAGAGGTTGTACACTTTACCCACAGCTCGTGTTTCCCTTGGTGCCCGGGTTTGCAAAGCCCTTAAACACTTCCAAGGTGAGTGGCAGGGATTCACTACGAGGCCTTTACAAAGATTCCCTAACTTATGATAATCCGCTAAGGTTTCAAGTCAAAGCGGTCATAACTCTCCCTAGTGAGGAAATACCTTAGCCAAGGTCCACATAGCTATGTGCCTCAAAAGGACCGAGGTATACCCCGTCAATGCAACCCCTCTTGCCCTTTCGGTAAGATCATCACGAGCTAAGGTTTCTAATTAATTAGCCAAGACCAGAGCCATATAGTACTGTGGTTGTACTGTTTTCCTGGGTGGTTCTCCATGTTCCAATTCATTCAATAATCTTATTTATCACCAAACAATACTCCAAAGGACATGAAGGATACAGGGGATAACATGATTGCCAACCATCCAAAGTCTACTATTGAGCAACTAGCGTAGCTAAAATATAAATGAAATAACCCAGGTTTAAACAAGGAAGTTAAATAGAATCTAGTCATATCCTTAGTTGGGTTCCATCATATTCTAGACACATGCACGCATAAAAAGTAAAGGTGTAATTGTGACATTAATAGGACGGAAACATGATCAAGGACCACTTGCCTTCGTTAGCAAACTGCTGCTGCTCAGGAAATTCTTCAAAGTCTTGACCCTGCGAATCCTCGAACTGCGCACCGTCTATCGCGACACACGAGCACATACAAACAAACAAACACAATAAAATAAGAACAGTACACCAATCAATGAAAACAGGACAAAATAATAGCTTAGAAACATTGTATAAGTCGTAAGGATCGCGTGAGCGTAAGAATCGATAAAATCGGAGTTAAAACGGAGAAGTTAGGGCTAAAACAGGGTTTCAGGGGCTTATCTGCGAAGATTTGGATATAAAAGGACCTAAAACAAAGAAACCAGGGGCTAGATCGTAAATAAACCCTAGATAGAGGGGTTAGAACGCTAAACCGAGGAATATAGGACGGCGGGTTCGATTTTGAAAAACCTCAGGGGCCTAAACAGAAGAATTAGGACCTAAACGCGAATACTTTTGCACTGGAAAGGACGGCGGGTTGATTTCGGGAAAACTTAAGGGCTAAACTGAAAATTTTCCCTGGTTGACCGGTACCTAATTCTTTTGACCCGAGGCTAGATCTGTTGCGGGCCGATGGATCTAGATCGAACGATGGGGTGGCTTGGGGCGCCGCGGGAGCGGCGGCGGGGCGCCGGCGGTGAGGGGGAGGCGGCGGTGGCTCGCCGGAAACGTGCGCTCGTGTGCTCCCAGCCTCGGTTTCGCACGCGGGTTGGACGGGGAGCTAGAGGGCGACGTGGGGAACTCGTTTAGGGGTTAGAGAGGGAGAGACGGCGGCCGTAGGCGGCGGCCGGCGGCGAGGGGCGGTGGTGGACTTCGGTGCGCGCCGAGCATCCACGGGAGGAGCGGGGGAGAGGGAGAAGACGGGCGGCCGAGCGTCCTCACCACCACGGGGTGCTCCGGGGACGATCGATCGACGGCGGGCGGCAGCGGAACGGCGGCGCGGCGGCGAGCCCGAGCTCGAGCGGCAATGGTGGCTCGGCGCTAGGGTTTAGAGCGGGGCGGCGGCTGCGGCTTGGGGAAAGAGGGGGCTAGGGTTCGGCCGGCATTTATAGGGCGGCCGTCGAGTCCGATTTGGGCGCGGGGGAGGAGAAGACCCCGACAGGTGGGGCCCTCCTGCCAGCACCAGAGATAGAGAAGGAGAGGGGGAGCGGAGCGAGCGGATCGGGCCGGGGCGAGGAAATTGGGCCGCGCGCGCGTGAGGGAAGGAAAGAAAAGAGCCACGCGCGGGGAACTGGGCCGGGCTGCCAGGGGAAAAGGGAAGAAAGGGAGAGAAGGAGAAGAGAGCCGACTGGGCTGGGCCCAAAGGGGAGAAAAGAGAGAGAGGGAAAAAGGAAGAGAAAGAGCAAATACTTTTGAATTTGAACATGGAAATTGAATTCAAACTTAAATCCAAATGAACTACAACCAAGGAAACAATGCAAAGAGCATGAATGCACATATCATATACTTTCCCTTACATTTATTTTTATACTTTAAGAAAATTGCTTATCAAAAATCTTGTAACCCTTTAACCTACCATGTTATTCAATTTATTTTTTTCTTGTACTTGCAAAATTTAGGGTGTTACATCAATGCGGTTGCAACCTTCCAAACTGATCCCCGAGATCGGCTCTTGGTCTTCCGCATCCCAGATGCTCATGGCAGTATGCGAGATCTCAATCGAGTCATCTGCATGAACCACTTCTACCTCGTCTCCATCCCACTGAACTAAACATTGATGCATTATGGAAGGGATGCAGCAGTTGGCATGGATCCAATCCCTACCAAGTAGGACATTATATGTGCTCTTGCTGCTGACAATGAAGAAAGAGGTTGGGATAGTCTTTTTTCCAATGGTCAGATCCACACTAAGGACGCCTTGTGCCTCTGAAGTTTGGCCGTTGAAGTCGCTTAGCGTGACGTTGGTCTTGATCAAATCTCCAGCGGACCACCCCAAGCGGCGCAGCACTGAGTACGGCATTATGTTAACTGCCGCTCCTGCGTCAACCAACATCTTGTTGATGAGCTGGCCATTTATGTAACCCTTGAGATATAAAGCCTTCAAATGCTTGTAGTTCTTTGCTTGTGGCTTCTCAAATATTACCGGCCGCGGCCCCAAGTCAAGCTGGGCCACTGATAATTCCTCATTTCCTCGAGTGTGGAACTCCGCAAGGAGCACAAACACCATATGCGCATCAGCCGATGTCTTCGCATCAGCTCTTGTTGATCTTGGCCGCCACTCCTTCCTGGGAGGGCGCGACTCCCTTTTCTGCATGTAGTGGACTTTGTCCGCCAAACTCGGGCACGCCTTTCTCAGTGTCTCAAGATATCTAGCCTCAGCTTCTTCCAGGCTGCGCAACCGCTGAACCCTACATTTCTAGGAACGGTTAAGTCCATCAGGGCACCAGCGCGGACGGTGATACTTATCCTCTTCTTCTTCGAAGTCCACCCTTCTTCGTGGTGGTTGAATCTGTTCTTGCTGAGATGACACAGGCCCCAAACATCAGAAAATCGAGACCCCCTCTGCATCTCGCTTCCGGGATCCGCACTCCGGGCAATCCTTGGTAGTAGGCAATCGACATGCCGGAATCCGAACAGTACTTGAAGAACGGGCAATGCCAATGATCATGCGTGTCTTCCTGTTTCTTTAAACTTTTTCCAGTACGGCGTTCATACTCTTCCTCCTTTGACTCACGCTGGAGACACTACTATTACTGGTACTCGTACTTCTTGAGGAGATCGGAATAGGCTGGCCGCTGATTCCTGACATGCCTTACTTGTTCTTCTGTGATATATCCCTTTTCTCCTTTTTGGGGCCGATCGCAAGGATCGGCCTCTTCATTCTTGGTTCGGCGGCGTGGTGCAAGCCCTGTCATGTTAATGCTGAGTGCGAAATCTAATTGCCACCTCGTGGATCGGACATAACCTTCCACCATGTTCACACTCGGGAAGAGCTGGGTGTTGACCTTCATGGCGATTTGGCCCAAGATCAATCGGCCTTGCTCAATAGCCGATTGGATCTGCCAATGGAGTTCCTTGCAGTCGCTTGTGTTGTGAGTGAAAGAGTGATGCCACTTGCAATATGATCTCCCCTACAGCTCCTATGCCGTAGGAGGCTTGCAACCTTCAGGTAACTTCAACTGTTTTTCCTTCAATAACAAAATCAAATATCTGTTCAACTTTGCTCATGTCGAAGTCAAAACCTTTGGCAGGCCCTTACTGTTTCACCCACTTACAGGACACGGGATTTGCCCCCCGAGTCCATTCTGCAACTGCTACCTCCTGATCATCCCCAGAGTCTTCAGCGTCTTTTGTGTCGATCAATGTCACTTGATGCTTGAACTTATCTTGGTATAGCTCTAGGTGGCGCTGCTCATATGTCGTTAACTTTTGCACCAAGTGCGCCAAAGAGTTGAACTCCAATTGGAAAGCCAGATCCCTGATCAGCTTTAGTAATCCCAAGGATGCCAACTCGACCGCCTCCTTCTTTGAAATACGGGTCGAGTAACATCGGTTCTTCACCTCTCTAAGCATTGGATATATTTCGCCATGGTTTTTCCATGCTTCTGCCGTACTTGTGCCAAGGCGGCAATTCCAGCCTCTGCAGCTTGTGAGTAATACTGAATATGAAATTGCTCCTCCAACTGCTTCCAGGTGCGGATCGAATCAGGGCCTAATGATGTGTACCATCCAAAGGCTGGCCCTGTGAGAGACTGTGAGAAAAACCTCACTCGCAAGGGATCTATCTGACACCGAGATCATCCCTAGTTGCGCTAAGTACCGGTTCACGTGCTCGATGGAGCTAGATCCTTCTGCTCCACTGAATTTGGTAAAATCAGGAAGCCGATACTTAGGTGGTACGGGAATTAAATCATAGTCACTAGGATACAGCTTAGTATAACCGATCACCCTCCTCTTTGGTAGAATGCCAAATTGATCTCTTAGGATGGCACTGCTCTGATCTACTATCTGCGCTCCTGGGCCGAATGCGCACTATCATGACTCGGCATAGGCAGCTAGCCACGTTTGTTTGTCAGCATCTGCCCCGGAAACTCCTCCAGCCGCCCTCTGCACTGAGTGTACCAGATTATTGCTATCCGGTATATAAGCACACATATTGTGGCAGAACCGCCTGAATTATTCCGGCTCAAGTGCGCCAGTCATCACGATTTAGCCGATACTAACTCAACGCACTTCAAACGGAACAACTCATTGGTCTGTCGGGTCTCCGCCCGATACAACTATGGTTCAATAGGATCGAAGCAGGTTTACCTCGCACGAAGGCGAGTTTACAATCACAGTAAAGTTCATCAACTTTTAACTTACAGATATTCAAATATTATTACAAACCTTGCTCAAACTCAAAATAAAACTTATACAAATAGTGTTTAAACCGATAAGCCAAACAGCTTGTCCATGCTTGCAGCGGAAGGAAAGATAAACACGCGACTACATACATCGCAAAGGTTGACACCATGCTCAGCCCAAGGCCTGGTGTCACTCAGGAGGGTCACTGCCAGCCGGGGACGGATCCCACTCCACGGACCAGCCATGTGGAACAGAAGTTGGCCACGCAGAACTATCCGTGGGGTTTTCGAAGGTTATACCTGAAAAAGATACTAGCAAGGCTCAGTATTCTAATACTCAGCAAGGATTACGCGGGTTGGGTATACTTTAGCCCGTAACTAGACTCATGAAGGCATTGTAATGGTTCTGGGTTTATTTTCAGCTGAAAAGCAACAAAGAGTATGAACTACTTTCAAATTTTAGCTTTCATATTCTAGTTAATTATCCATTCTAGGTTAGCACCTACACTAAGCAAGCAAGGTAGAGATTATCATTCATCAAGATTGTTCCATCATTAGTTACACTTCTTACTCTATGTGGCAGAAGGAATAAGCAGTCTCAATTTCCACGAGAGATGGATGATTCTGAATCGAGTTTCAATCTTGCAAGGGTAAACCTAACTCACACGCTTGGAACATCCAAAGATCGTTCCGAAGCAACCGTTTCCCTCATATTCCGGGTTATGGATCAGGGCCACCACAAGCGACTGCAGGACCGTACGCACACCAATTGTGCAGGACATACATCTGTAGCGCCACTACATGACCGTATTCCTATCTGCTTTGCAGAACGCACTCCCACACGTCGGTGCGTGTAAACATAAAATAAAAGTCGAGTGGTGGAGACATGTCCATTTGCCGGGCCATTCAGGTACTAGGCTTAGCGCTCTACCATATTTCGCGGCATGTGGTTAGTACTTTCAAACGCTTAGCCACCACTACCACACACTTCGACCTTATCAATATTTATCAACACAGACGGGGTAAACTTCCATGTCATGTTACTGCACATGACCCCGTCCATGAACCTTATAGTGACTGCAGAAGGGTAAACATTCAACTCCTATATCGCGCGAGTGACAGGAAATCACCCGACTTCTACCGGTCCTATTTAGCAGAGCGTCTATGCGATAAGGACTCGGGTACAATACATTGGATTCCTAGGATTTACACAACTAGGGTTTCATTTCAACTTCTAGATGTAATGCAAGATATATATATAATAATGAAATTGTAATGAATTGAAATACTGGTGTATGCATCGGGGCTTGCCTTCTTGAGTAGGGTTGGGTGCAGGAGAGTCAGAGACTTCCGAACTTTGGTTCGGGGCTTCAGTTAGATCCTCGGCGACGTTTATCGGGTCTTCAGAAAACCATTGGTCTTGTCCCAAGACCAACTCGTAGTCTCCGTCGTCGAGCGTCGTTGAGTCTACATGATATGTAATAATTTAAGTGAGATGGTGTTTGAGTTTAAGATTTTATTTCACAATAAAGTTGCAATCCAAAAAGTTAACACACATGAATTCACGAAACAAGGGGGTTTAGTCTTGAATTATTATTTATATTTAAGTTATGATTATAGTATTGGATTTACTGAAAACAGGAACTAAGACATTTGAATTTGAATTCAAATTTCAAGTTTAAATACAAAACTTAGGTAAATATAATTATAAAGTCTTGAAAATTTAATTATAGACTAATTATCAATACATTAGATTATAACAAAAAGATCTAATTAATTAAGCCTAAGGAACATGCTTAATTAATTTCAAATCATCTCAAATTTGAATTGCCCAAATTCAAGATAGCTTATACTACAAAATAGTGCTAAGTTTAAAACTTTTACATAAGCTCACATATGACCTATAGAAGCTGCATATCAAAAATCACAAGAAATAAAGTTAGCATGTGAAAGTTATGCATCCTATACCCTTTTACCTTGAGTTTAAAATAGATTCAAAAATATTTAGTTTCAAACTAAACTTTATTAATAAAAGTTGTAGGGTTTGAAATCTAGTTTCCAACAAAATTAGTTTGATAATTTTTGGAATTTCCTACAATTTCCTATGAATTTTACAAGTCAGCAGCTTTACACACATAAAATAACATATAGGTTTACACTGGAGTCCTCGGATTCTTGCACTCAGACCCCTAGAACAAAACAAAGTATCACAAATATGCCCTTGTCGGCGTTCGACGGCGTCCGGCGTTCCTGTCTTCGGCGTTCTCGCCGGCGGCGAGGTCCGGGGTGGGGAGGACTCGGTGCTACACGACCTACAGAGGCTACTGAACACGATGGGAGATGATGTGCTTGAAGGGCAGTAGCGGAGCACGGCCGGCGACGAGCAATGGCGGTGGCCGTGTCGGGGCGTCGTCGTTCCCGGCGAGGGGCCGGCGAACATGGGGGAACAAGGCACGCGTGAGCACCGGGGGAGTGCGGGGATGCTTTCCCCCAACTCAATTTGGACAGACGTAGGCCGGAGAGTGGTGATCGACGGCGGGGTGGAGCTCGGGTTCTCACCGGCGGTAATGGCGGCCGGTGTTCTGCAGGCTAGGGCGATGGAGGGCGGTGAAGGAGGGGTGGGATCGCTTCAATAGGATGATGTGGTGCTGGTGGTGCCGTTGATTGGAGCGGGGTGGCCTTGTATCGGTGGGTCGACGGGAGGCCGAGCGGCGGCGAAGGAAAGAGGCTCGCCGGCGCTGCAGTCTGGTGATTCTGGTGGAAGAACTGGCAATTGGTTTGCTCAGTGAGCTTCAGTGGTTCGTGGGGATGCTGTTCGTGCTTCGGATTGGAAGGGGGAAGCAGCGGTGGGGGCTCCCGACGGTGAGGAGGGATGGCGGCGGCAATCGGGCAGTGGGAGATTATCGGAACACGAGGGGTCAGGTGAGTTGTGCGTGTGCAAACGCGAGAGCAAGAGTGCTAGAAGCTTTAGGGAGCGCTCGGGATCCAGGAGAAGATAGCCTCGCGCGGAAATAGGAGCTGGCGTCTCGGTGGCGTGCGGGGCGATCGCGGCGGCGCTCGGGCAGAAGCTCAGCGACGTGGAGGGCGCACGGGCAGGCCAGCACGGGGTCGGGAGGGCGGCGGCACTGCAGAGGGGTGACGCGTGGAACGTCGGAAGGCAGGAGGTGGTGCGGAAGATGCTGCGACGGCGAGCGGCGGCGAGGTGCAGCACGGGCAGACGGCGGGCGACGTGGCGAGGGCAGGGGTGGCCAGCGCGAGGGCGGGAAGCGGCGGGGCAGAGGCCGGGGTGGCACGTGCACGGGCGCAGAGGGGTACTGGAGCAGCAGGGGCGGCGCACATGGCCGGGGCAGAGCAGCGGCGGCGCGCGGCAGAGAAACAGGGAGGAGGGAGAGAGAGGTAGACGAAGGAGGATCCAAATGCAATATCTGAGAAATGCAGGGACCCTATTGTAAAGCATAAATAACTTTTAAACCAGTGCTCAAATGAAGATGGGCCCAAATGCAAAAGTGTATGGTTTTTCAAAATGTACAACTTTGCTTTAAGGTTCATCCACAGAAGAGCTAAGGAGTTGGAGTTAAAATAAAATTTAGCAAAGATTCTAAACTTTATACAGACCCTATTTAAAAACTACACTACAAATATATCCAAAGGGTAGTCTCACCTACTTTTGCGATTTAAACACAAGTTTTTGACTTTTGCAAAATAACCCTCATACATTTGAAATCTACCCTCCATGCTTACCCATTTAGCACTAAAGGACCTTTGTTAAAATATAATTATATAAATAACCCTTCTCTCTAAGTATTTAAATTTTTAAACCCACGTTTACCACATTTTGCACATAACATCACACTAAAAATCTAGGGAGTGACCATGCTAATTACCTGAGTGTCACAGCCTTCCCCCCTAAAAAGAATCTCGTCCCGAGATTCCGGAACAGGATGGAATTGAATGATAAAGTTCGGAGGTTGGTTTGGAAGAAGTCTGGAAAATTTTGTCGAAGATAAGATTCAGTTTCCCATGTGGCTTCTTCTTTTGTGTGATGGTTCCACTGAATCTTGAACATTCTGATAGTTTCTCTTCTAGTGCTTCTCTCTTTGGTATCTAGCACTCTAAGTGGATGTTCTGTATAGGTCAGATCAGGTTCGATTTCAATGACTTGGGAATCGATGATTTCGGTAGGAACCTTAACACACTTCCTAAGTTGGGATACATGGAAGATGTTACGGATGGCCACTAATTGAGAAGGAAGTTGAAGACGGTAAGCTACAGGTCCACAAATTTCAAGGATTTTAAAGGGTCCGATGTATCGAGGAGCAAGTTTCCCTTTTATGCCGAACCTTTGAATACCTCGAGTAGGAGATACTCGTAGAAATACGAAGTCTCTGACTAGAAACTGTAATGGTCTTCTTCGTATATCAGCGTAGCTTTTCTGCCAAGACTGGGCTGCCTTTAGATTGTTCTGTATAATCTTTACCTTATCCTCTGCTTCAATAACTAGGTCAGGTCCAAAGATTTTACGCTCGCCGGTTTGTGACCAACTCAAAGGAGTTCGGCATCGGTGACCGTACAATGCTTCGAACGGGGCCATTTTGAGACTAGTCTGATAGCTATTATTGTAAGAGAATTCTGCCAGTGACAAGCATTTATCCCAATTCTTGTCATACTGAAGTACACAAGCTCTAAGCATGTCTTCCAAAATCTGATTTACTCTTTCAGTCTGTCCATCTGTTTGAGGATGATATGCAGAGCTTCGAATTAACTTAGTTTCAAGAGCATCTTGTAGTTGCTCCCAGAACCGAGCGACGAATTGTGCTCCACGATCAGAAATTATCGTCTTAGGTATCCCATGAAGATGAACAATTTGATCCAGGTAAATTTCGGCATACTTCTTGACATTATATGTAGTGTGCACAGGAAGGAAATGTGCACTCTTGGTTTACCGATCAATGATTACCCAAATTGAGTCATGTCTCAGAGAAGTATTGGGCAAGCCAACAATAAAGTCCATACTGATATCCTCCCATTTTCAAGAGGGAATAGGTAGAAGTTGAAGGATAGCAGCAGTCTTCAGATGACTGGCTTTGACTCTTTGGCAGATATCACATTCTGAGACATACTTGGCAATTTCTCATTTCATACGAGTCCACCAAAAGTTTTGCTTCAAATCCTGCTACATCTTTGTACTGCCAGGGTACATAGAGAATTTGGACAGGTGGGCCTTATCCATTATCTGTTTATGGAGTTTATGGTCCTTAGGTACAATGATACGTTCGTTGAACCATAAAACTCTTTCTGGATCTACTCGGAAGCACTTATACTTCCCTTCTCCTTGTGTTATCTTCTGCTTAATGATTCTGACTCCTTTATTGCGCTGTTGAGCTAGAACAATACTATCCCTAAGCGTGGCTTCAACTGAGAGATGGTTTAAGTCACCTTGGGGAATGATTTCTAGATTGAGCTTTCTCATTTCCGAATAAAGAGTCTCATTGAAAGCTTCTACAGACAAGCAAGAACAATGTGCCTTGCGACTGAGTGCATCCGCAACGACATTGGCCTTACCTGGATGATAGTGTACCTCCAAATCGTAATCTTTGATAAGTTCTAGCCAGCGTCTTTGCCTCATATTCAAATCTGCTTGTGTAAAGATATACTTGAGGCTTTTGTGATCGGTGTATACATGATACTTCGTACCCATTAGATGATGTCTCCAGATCTTTAGGGCATGAATGACAGCTGCGAGTTCAAGATCATGGGTAGGATAGTTCTGTTCATGAACCCTGAGTGCTCGTGATGCATATGCAATTACTCGGTTGTCTTGCATAAGCACACAACCAAGTCCGGTTCCTGATGCATCACAATAGATGTCAAAGGGTTTTGACACATCTGGTTGAGCCAAGACTGGAGCAGTAGTAAGATGATCTCTGAGGGTGTGGAATGCATCATCGCATTTTTTATCCCAAGAGAATTTGACACCTTTCTTTAGTAGTTCGGTCATAGGTTTGGCTATTCTGGAGAAATCCGGGATGAAGCGATGATAATAGCCAGCTAGACCAAGAAAGCTACAAATTTGATGGACTTATGTTGGAGGTTTCCAATCCATCACTTCTTGTACTTTGCTGGGGTCAACGGATATACCGTCACCCGAGATGGTATGGCCCAGAAATTTCACAGTATCTAACCAGAACTCACACTTGGAGAATTTGGCATATAAATGGTGGTCTCTTAATCGTTTGAGAATGACATGAAGATGTTTGGCATGATCTTCGGGGTTTTTGGAATAAATTAGGATGTCATCAATGAAGACCACCACAAATTTGTTGAGTTCTTGCATGAAGACAGAATTCATGAGATACATGAAATATGCTGGAGCATTGGTGAGACCAAATGACATGACTAGGTATTCATATAAACCATATCGGGTGGAGAAGGCAGTTTTTGGAATGTCACTTGGCCGGATCTTAATTTGGTGGTAGCCGGAATGAAGATCAATCTTGGAGAATACCTTAGCTCCGGCTAACTGATCGAAGAGAATATCAATGTGGGGTAGGGGATACTTATTTTTGATAGTCACCGCATTGAGAGGATGGTAATCAACACATAGCCTTAAGCTATTATCTTTCTTTTTCGCAAATAAGGCTGGACAACCCCATGGTGATGCACTTGGACGAATGAAACCCTTGTCTAAGAGGTCTTGGAGTTGGATTTTTAACTCGGCCAACTCATTAGGACGCATACGGTAGGATCTCTTAGAAATAGGGGCTGTACCAGGTTGGAGTTCTATGATAAACTCAATATCTCTATCTGGGGGCATTCCAGGCAAATCGTCTGGAAAGACGTCTGGGTATTCACAGACAATAGGGATATCCTTTAACTTGATCCCGGTGGTAGCATAGGTGCAAGGATTAAGGTACTGTTGTTGTGGGAGATAGAGAATGGTAGGTTCATACTCAGGTTAATCTATCTCCACAATTCGGGAAGAGATATCTAATTGTGACATCCAGGTAATAAGGGATATAGACTCTAAACTCTAGTGTGAAATAGGTATGTTTGGTATGGGTAGTACAAAGGGCTAGGGGTGTATTTGTAATTTCTATACAATATAGGCCTTTAAGTGTATGATGGGTGGATTGGAAGGTAGCCTTGAAACCTAGGAGAAATATGATATTAGGTGTTAAAATTTTGGTATTATAAGGAAAATAAGCCCTTAAGTAAGAGTAGGGGCCGATTTGTAAATAAACATAAGCCATAGGGTCTTTTATGCAAAATAACTGTAGAATAAAAGTAACTTTCATGTTTATCTGAGGGCCTACTTGTAAAAGTACTAGTCATCATGACATTTCACGAATACTTGCAAATATATCAAAAATTTGATCAAAACCTTGTTTGGTAAGGACAGGAGTAATTTAAATTCTACCTTGCTCAAAATTCAACATGTAACGTTGTAAACTTTGAGTTTTTGAATTTGAGTCCTAAAGCAAGTTTGTAGAGCTTGAAAAACTCTACAACTTTCATTTTGGACTTTTCCTCATTTGATCTTTAGATCAGTAAGAATTTTTAGTTTACTTAGACACCCCTGAACTTTCTAAGTTTTCCAAACCAGTCCTTGGACTTTTCCCCTCTTCTTCTACCTCTGAACACCCTCTGCTCCTCTGCTTCCCGCTCTGCCGCCGGCGCAGAACCTCCCCCCTGGCCGCAGCCCTGCCCTCGCCGCCGTTCATCTCCTGCCTGCCCTCTCCCCACGCGTCAGCCTACCCCTACCCGCCGCTCTAGCCGAGCCGTGCTGTCTAGCCTTGCGCGCGCCACGGTGCTCCCGAGCGCTCACCGGCCACCACCTCGCTGCCCACCATCCTGGGCGCAGTCGTGACCATCCCTTTCTCTTTCCTTTTCCTTCTCTTCCGCAAACCAGGTGCTGCTACAAACCCGACCACACTTCCTCTCCCTCCAGCTGCATTGCCCTTTCTTCCTCCTCGCGACACCGAGCTGCCGTCGCTGTTCCTCACCGGGATTCTCCCCAATCGCGCCACCCCGCCCAAATTCACTTGACCAGCTGCTTCCCCACCCTCTTCCCCAGCTCCTCGACTTGACCCAACCCAGCCACCAACTTCCCTCCGCCGGAATTGCTCTCACCCTGAGCCGCCGCTCACCGGAGCCGCCCGAGCTCGACCTAGTCGTCGACAGCTTCCTCCACTTGATCTCCGGCCCATCCAGGTACACAAATCGTTTCCCCGTGGCCTGCTGGTGCTCGTGCGCGCCTCCCCTGCTCGTGTTCACCGGTCCTTCGCCGGGAACGCCGGTGACCCGAACGCGGCCGCCGCACCTCTCCGTCGCCGGCTGTGCTCCCCCGCCGTTCATCGAGCACCCTCTCCTCCAAACCACTCCCTAGATCCCGTGGGTCGTACTTGGTCTGCCCCTTCCCACCGGAGAGCTCGCCGCCGATGAGAACGCACTCGAACCGATCGGCCGGCCGTCGTCAAGGTCGGGCAGGGGCATATCTGCAAATATAAATCCTTTTCCAGGGGCCCGAGCGCAAAAAGACCGAGACCCCCCTAGTCTGCTGTTATTTCATGTGATGCTGCTGCTGTTTTGTAAAATTCATAACAAACTGTAGGAAAATCCAAAAATTACAAAACTAATTTTGCTAGAAACTAGATTTTAAACCCTACAACTTTTATTAAATGAGTTTATTTAGAAACTAATTATTTTTTAATCTATTTTAAATCGAAGGTGAAAGAGTTTAACACACATAGCTTCTACGTAACAACCTTGCTACTTATGATTTTTGGTATACAATTTCTACAGATTATGTAAGAACTAATGTAGAATTTTCAAACCCAATTTTTTTTGTAACTTGAATTCTTTTACTCTGGACAATTCAATTTATTTAATCATAGGATTAGCTAAGCTTATCCACTAAAGCTTATTTAATTAGATCTCTTTGTCATAATCTATTGAGTATGCAATTAATCTAGGTTTAAATTTTCAAAACTTTACAATTTTATTTACCTATGGTTTCAAAACTTTATAATTTTATTTACCTAATCTATTTACCTAAGGTTTAAATTTATTTACCTTTTTGTGCCATGAGTCCTTGAAGTGTTAGCCTTTTTGGATTGCAACCTATCGTGAAATAAAGTAAAAGAGTATGCATTCCTTAATGTTATATCCTTGCATATCATGTAGACCTGACTACTCTCGCCGACGGTGACTACGAGCTAATCTCGGATGAAGCCGTAGAAGTTCCTGAAGACCCCGAGAACACCGTCGAAGGTCTAACTGAAGCTCCGAACCAAAGTTCGGAAAACCTTGACACTATTGCCCCCAACCCTACACAAGAAGGCAAGCCCCGGACATAACCCACTATTTTAAATACATTGCAATCTATATCTATTTGTGTAATTCTATGCATTAAGTTCTTAGGAATTGCTTGGAACCCTAGCTGCATAATTCCAGGAACCGATGTACTGAACACTAGAACTTGAGTCCGACTAGCTGCTATGCTAATAGGACCGGTAGAAGTCGGGTGATTTCCTATCACTCGCGTGATATAGGAATTGTAATGTTTACATTCCTGCAATCACTATAAGGATGACGGACGGGAAGAAGGTGAAGTATCATGGATGAGATGATACCCCATCTGTGTTGTTGAATTTGATAAGGTCGCAGTGTGTGGTGATCGGGGTTATGCGTTTGAAAGTACTAACCACATGCCGTGAGTTTTGGGTAAGCGGCAAGCCTAGTAACCAATCGGCCCGAGGAGTGGACATACCTCCCACCACTCGTATTTGCTTCTTCTGGTTACTTGATTCGACGTGTAGGAATACGTGTTGCAAGTGCAACCAGGAGTACGGACATGTAGTCGCGCTACAGGCGTACATCCTGCACTTTGGAAGTGCGTATGGTCCTGCAGTCACTTGTGGTGGATCTGATCCACGAGTCGGAATGAAAGGCAAACGGTTGCTTCGGAATGACCCTTTGGTGTTCCAAGCGTGTGAGTTAGGTTTATCCTTGCAAGGTTGAAATTCGATTCGGAATCGTCCGTTTCTCGCGGAGATTGAGACTGCTTGATCCCTTTGTCACATAGAGTAACTAGAGCAATATTATAATTATCAAAGATGATGCCTGACCGAAGATTATACCATGCTTGCTTAATTATAGGTGCTTACTTAGAATGGATAATCAACTAGAATCTGGAAGCTAAAGGTTACAATTAAGGATTTACTCTTAGTTGCTTTCAGCTAAAAACTAAATCCAGAATCAGAGCAAGCCCTCATAATGTCTAGTTACATGGCTAAGTATACCAAAACCGGGTAAGCCTTGCTGAGTATTAGAATACTCAGTCTTGCCTTGTAACTTTATTCAGGTAATCCTTCTGATGACTCAGTTCTGCCTATACTGTGGCCCTACCCTCTGCCTGATGGTTGGTCCGTGGAGTGGGACCCGTCCCCGGCCAACGCAGACCCCTCCGAATGATGTCATGCTTGGGCTAGCATGATGTCTGCATGGACGACGTGTACAGTTCCCGTGCTTTAAACTCCGCTGCATGACTTGAAACTTATGGTTGTTTTGTAATAAATTCCCTCAGTTGGGAAAGTTTATGTCACGTTGGATACTCATGTAATGTATCTGCCTGTGATGAAAAATGTAATGGCATTTGTATCTCGGGACTCGCCTTCATGCGGGGTACCTTGTTTGATCCTGCATTCGGTGGTTTATCGGGACATTACACGACAGACCAAAGGATTATACCGTTTGAGGCATGTTGGAGTCCTCAAGAGTGGACTCGCGTACTTGAGCCGGTGTAATTCGGGTTGGTTCTACCACAGCTGGTATCAGAGCTAACAAGTGTACACTGGAGATATGAAACGCCTTAAAAATACTTTTAGTATAAAATTCGATCAACCAAGTATTTTGTAAAACCGCGTTGGTTTCGTTAAGGCTTGTGCTTAGTATGTAAAGCCCTAGGGGGATATTTAAGGGAATTAGAGGTGGCTATGATATATATATATAACTCTAACCACCAGCATTACTTTTCTGCTAAAACTTAAATTCATGCACAATCCAACTTTACTTCTTGTAATGACGTCTTCGATAGTGAGGTAAGGAGGTAAGGATCCTCAGCCAACTGAGGGAGCTTGGCCTTCCCGTCGGTGATGCGAACCGAACGCTGTTTCTCAAGCAGTGGCCTACTTGAGATGCTGCCAATATACCAACCTCGGTTGATTATATTGGGAGTATATGGTTCGGCGCAGGGTATGGCGATCGCTGTTCATACCCCCACATTTTGCGGTACCCCCCGTGAATACGTTATTAATGACGTATGTTAACATTGTCTGTATGGTGGTAATGGTACAGATGTTGTTTCTATAGTGAACAGTAATGATTGGGGACGCTTTCATGACATGCTGGCATGAAAGGTTCATTGGATATATATATTGTGATCTCTTGCAGGTATACTAACCACGATTAAGAGGTTAGGACGAGTAGGAGTTATCGGCTAGTTATTAGGGAGAGACGTATGTGTTATGCCACCGAAACTAATTGCATAAGTCCGAAGATATTCGGCAATTGTTTTTGGTTGAGAGAACGAATAGTACGTGCATGCATAATTCCTTGACAACAAAAGAATGCAAGGTATGTTTAAGTTTGATAAGGATGAGTAGTATGTTGTTTATCCTTAATATGGGTTAATGGGGTTCTTGAGGTAGTTTTGGTCAAGAACCTTAAGTTTTCTTTCGGGTTTTAGATCTTGCTATTGTCAAAATCAGTCATCTTGTTCCATTTACCTTGTGACTTCCTAGCAAGGTAAACATATCTCACCATTTGCATTCTTGTTGCAGATGGCAGCCCCTTCTAATGTCTTTTGGGATCCGGAAGGACATCTCCATACCAATGCCCTGCACTGGGAGGGTTTCCCTCATTTACTCTAGGAATCCTTACAGTCATTCCACTATACGGAACCTCCCCAATATGATGCTGTTGAGTATCTGGAAGAATGAGTTCACAGAGCTCAAGTCAGAATGACCATTCCTCAGCATCCTTTTCGCTCGCAATGGCAACCCATTGAAATCAACATGATGGGTTATCGAATAGTTGATACTATTGAAGGAGCAGCATTAGAAGCAATTATCGTTTCTGTAATCAGCACCCGAAAGAAGTTGCAGGACAACCCATTACGTTATTTTCAACGACAAGTCCCAATGAGCCAGAATGGAATCTCAGAATCGTCCCTGAGAGTCATAGATTGGAAGGTCCACCGGAAGAAGCGCTTCAAGGAATGATGCGGTTTATGAATGTACAGTATCACTATCAACTGCTCCTATGTTGTGAAATGGGTCGGTTGATTAATACTGCGTGAAGTCACTATAGAGAGGCTGATAGAAAAAATACTCAAGTTGATCAGCTTCGAGCTCTGGTGACTCAGAAGGATGAGATTATTGCAGCACGGGATGAAACCATCCTTCACCGAGAAGATCAGATCAATGAGAATGATCATATAATTACTCAACGCAACACCATCATAGAGTTCCTTCAGGAACAAATTCATGATCTGATCCTTGCGGCTGATGATGCTCAGGCTCAACTTGAAGAACTGCAGCAGCCACCGATACCTCCCGTCGCACCTGCAATACCTGAAGCCGAAGAATTAGATCCAGAGGAGATTGAGGGAGTCTCAGAACTTGATTCTGAGCATGGGGATCCTGTTCTTAGTCCTCACCATTCTTCTTTGGGCAGTCAGTCTTCCGTAGGCAACTTCGACGATTTCTAGTTGTTAAATCGTCAACTTCTTTCTAGTTGTAATCTGTGAGGAGTGAGATGCTTTAGTTAATATGTAGTTTGCTTAGACCTTGCGCCATTTGTTGTAATATAGATGGCCGGTATATGGGTCCTATGGTTGTGTAATGTGAGGAACCATCATCATCCATGTTGTAATATAAGTTTCATGTTTTATTTCCTTGATCCTTATCTTGATGTTCTGAAATGAGATGACTGAATGGAATATATGCATTGTTTATATGAATATTGTATCTTCTGAATTTGGGAGTAAGGTTATATAATTAGTAATGGATGTCTCCTTTATTTCAGATGGTGGGAGCCACGCGTGGAATCCCGGAAGGCTATCGGGCAGAACAAGCCAGTGGTTCTCAACAACCGCCCCCGCCACCTCCCAATCTAGCTGAGGTGATGGCACGGCAAACGGAACTTCTCAATCTGCTGGTACAAGCACAACAGAACCAGCAGTGTCAATAGTTCCGAGGAGGTCGTGATGACCTTCCCCCTCCAGTGGCCAGCTATCAGGACTTCCTTAGCACTCAACCCCCGTTCTTCAGTAAGGCTGAAGAACCTTTGGATGCTGATGCCTGGCTTCATATCATTGAATCAAAGTTCGCCCTCTTGACTATACCTTGTGCGGACTCGAGTAAAGCTTCTTTTGCTGCCCAGCAACTTCGCGGTACTGCCCGTATATGGTGGGATAATCTCTACGCCATGCAGCCCGCAGGGCATGTCATCTCCTGGGATGAGTTCCGGACTGCCTTCAAGGCACATTATATTCCCGAAGGATTGCTGGAACGGAAGTTGAACGAGTTCTTGGCACTTACCCAGGGTTCCAATACGGTATTGCAGTATGCATAGACTTTTAATCATCTGTGCCAATATGCAGGTTATCATGCAGATAATGATGCCAAGAAACAAGATCGTTTTCGTCATGGCCTTAATACCAAGCTCAAGGAGCGCCTGAATCTTGTTAGGGCTAATAATTTTAGTGAGCTGGTTAATATGGCCTTAACCCAGGAGGATTGTATCATGGTACATCGTGCTGAAAAGAAAAGAAAGACTCCTACTGGACCCTCGAGTGTTCAATCACCGAGGTATCGGGTTGTTCCTAACACCCAGATCAGAGCACCACAGAGGAATGCCTTGTTTGGCAAATTGGTTTTTAGGCCACCCCAACAACAAGGAAGGTATAGACCTCCCATACCTCCACAGCAACAACAGCAATCTGGCCCAAGGCCAAATGTGCAACAAGCTCCATAGAGAGGCAGTAATTATCACTGTTTCAATTGCGGGAGTGCAGACCATTTCATCAGGGACTGTCCGCGACCCAAGAAACCTAACCAAGGACAAAGTTCCAATCAAGGTAATCAAAACAAGGGTAAAAGGCCGATGATGCAAGTCCGGCAAGGACGAATTAATTTCACCATCCTTGCGGAACTTCCGGACGAAGTCCCCGTCATGTCGGGTACATTCTCTATCCATCACCAACCAGTTGTTACATTATTTGATTCTGGAGCAACTCATAGTTTTATTAGTAACAACTGTGGTACCCGAATAGGACTTGATCCTTGTCCTACCCATGGATCATATATGATTTCTACCCTTGGAGGAAAGATTACCTCTGATCAAATGGTTAAAAGTGTGCCAATTCGATTAGGCAGTCAAGTGATTAAAACTGATTTGGTATTGCTAAACTTAGAGGGTATTGACGTTATACTTGGGACAAATTGGATGACTGAACATAGAGTACTGCTGGATATTTCTTCCCGAGTTATTGAGATTGATTCACCATATCAAGGAGCCATTACCCTCTACTTACCTCAACAGGAATGTTTATATCCTTGT
The DNA here is from genome assembly GCF_002211085.1 of Panicum hallii. Lineage (NCBI taxonomy): Eukaryota > Viridiplantae > Streptophyta > Magnoliopsida > Poales > Poaceae > Panicum > Panicum hallii. Next base: position 24,657,558 of record NC_038044.1, read on the forward strand.
ACTTATGCCATTCCCAATGTTAAAGTAAAGGATATTCCTGTAGTGTGTGAGTTTCCCGATGTCTTCCCAGATGACTTGCTTGGAATGCCACCAGACAGAGGCATCGAGTTCGTTATTGAACTTCAACCGGGCACTGCTCCTATTTCAAAGAGGCCATATCGTATGCCTCCAAATGAATTAGCTGAACTAAAAATTCAACTTCAAGATCTTCTTGATAAAGGTTTCATACACCCAAGTGCTTCACCTTGGGGTTGTCCCGCTCTCTTCGTTAAAAAGAAGGACAATAGCCTAAGGTTATGTGTTGATTATCATCCACTCAATGCGGTCACTATCAAGAATAAGTATCCTCTTCCCCGCATTGATATTTTGTTCGATCAACTAGCTGGAGCTAAGGTCTTCTCTAAGATCGACTTACGCTCTGGTTATCATCAAATCAAAATCAAGCCTTGTGATATTCCAAAAACGGCCTTCTGAACCAGATATGGATTATATGAATATCTGGTTATGTCATTTGGCCTTACTAACGCCCCGGCATATTTCATGTATCTCATGAATTCAGTCTTTATGCTGGAACTTGATAAATTCGTCGTGGTCTTCATCGACGATATTCTAATATACTCTAAGACTGACGAAGACCATGCTGTAACATTCAGGTAAATAACTTGGTCACACCCTAGAGTTTTGGTATGCTTTTAGGTGCAAAGTATGGTAAAGGTGTGCTTAATATGAGCAATGTTAAGGAAAAAGTGTTATTTATGTAATTAAATTTAACTAGATGTCCTTTTATGCAAAATGGGTGGAAATGGAGGGAAAAGTTTAAAAGCATGAGGTTTGTTTTGCAAAAGATGGTAACTTGTGGTTAAATTGCAAAAATATGAGAAATTACCCTTGGGTATATATGTAAAAGTAATTTTATCCATAGGATTTACATAAAATTTGAAAATATTACTAAGTTTATAGTACCTTCAAAACTATTGCTCAACTGCAGATGAACCTTAAAGAGAAGTTGTAGAGTTTGAAAAACTATGCACTTTTGCTTTTTGGACCATCTCCATTTGAGCACTGGTTTAAAAGTTACAAGGTCTTTACAGCGAAGTCCCTATTTTTCCTTGATTTTACAAAACAGTCCCCGGCTTCATTCTTTCCCGCTTCTTCCTCCCTGAGTCTCCGCTCTCTGCTCTGCGCTTCTGGTTCCCCCTGCCGCCGGCGCAGTACACCATTCCTGGCCGCCGCCGGCCACCTCCTGCTCCTCCCTCGCCCACGCGTCGCCTCACCATCCCTCCACCGCTGTAGCCCCATCTGCTGGCGCCTTGCCCGAGTGCCACGACGCCTGCAGTCCTGCAAGCGCCGCTCGCCGGTGTCTCTGCCGCCGCCGCAATTCCCCCGCAGGCTCGCCTTATCCCTCCCTCTCTTCTGCTCAGTAGCACCAGCAACTCCCAACCACTTCGTTTGCCTCGCTAATTCGCTTGCCAAACCCACTTCGAGCCCCCTTCGCCTCCACCTCCCAAACCGTTCCTCCGGTGAACTCTGGGTCACCGTGGGCAGCCATGTCCAGGCCACCATTGCCCGCACTGATCCCTCTAAAGGTTTCCCCGGTACTTGCCGGTGCTTCGCAGCCCCCGGCCGCCTCTCGATCCCGGCCGAGGAACCTTCCCGACCAGCACCGCCTGCCGCCGCCCCCTGCCCGCCATGGGCCGGCCACCTCGGTCACCCCCGCGCCATCACGACCCCATGGCCGGCTTCTCTATGCTCTAGTGAAGCTTTCCGGCCTATCCCACGCCGCCTCTGACCACTGGATCGCCGCTTCCACTACTCACCTCCATCGCCGGCCGCCTGCCTCCGCCGTGCCGCCACTGCTAGCCACACCCCACTTCAATTCCAAGCGTCCTCAGGTGCGCAAAGGGTCACTGATACTTTCCCACCCCTCCAATTCCACCGCCGGTGATCGCCGTCACCAGTACACGCCGGTCAAACCTCGCCCCCTCTGTGTTGGACCGGCAGGGATCTCAGGTTAGAAGGAGCAAAAGCCCAGGGGGCTATTTGCAAACTATAAGACTCAGGGGAATAGTAGTGTTAAGGACCTATGTGCAAGAGTGTTTGTTATTTCATGTGAGTGTATATTCTGTCTTGCAAAATTCGTAGTAATTCACAGAAAAATCCAAAAATGGTAAAATTAGTTTTTTTGGAAACTAGATTTCAAACCCTATAACTTTTGTTAATAAAGTTTACTTTGAAACGAAATACTTATACCTCTATTTTAAACCTAAGATTAAGGGGTAGTTTATACTTAACTTTTATATTTCTTGTTTTGTTGCTTATGAATTTTGGCATGTATGTTCTATAAACTATATGTAACCTTTTATAAAATTTCAAACTCAAATTTGTTTTAAACTTAACTTCTTTTAATTTGGACTTTCAAATTTGAAATATTAACTAAACCTGTTATATAACCCTTTCTAATTAAGATCTATTGTCATTCTCTAATGTGATATTGTTTAATGTTTAATGTATAATTAAATTTCCAAAACCTTATGATCTTTTACTTAAAGTTTTGAAATTAAGTTGGGTTTAAATTCAAATTCAAATTTAAATATTTCAGTTCGTGTTTGCAACAAATTCAGCAATATCTTTATGATTCTTTTATAACTAGAATTTCAAACCTAAACCCTCTTTATTTTATGAGCTTTTGTGTGATAACTTGGTGAGTTATAACATTTGAAACATAAGATCTTAAATTTAAACCTTACCTTACTTAATTTATTGCATCTCATATAGAATCAACGACGCTCGACGACGGGGACTACGAGTTGGTCTTAGGACAAGACCAAGGCTTTTCAGAAGACACAGCGCAAGTCGTTGAGGGACTAACTGAAGCCCCGAACCCAAGTTCGGAAGCCTTTGACACTCCTGCCCCCAACCCCACTCAAGAAGGCAAGCCCCGATGCATATCCCAATATTTCAAGTTATTACCATTTCACATATATATTATATATCTTGCATTATGTCTAGGAGTTGAAATGAAACCCTAGTTGCATAAGACCTTAGGAATCCAATGTATCGCTCCCGAGTCCTTATCGCTTAGATGCTCTGCTAAATAGGGCCAGTAAAAGTCGGGTGATTTCCTGTCACTCGCGCGATATAGGAGTTGCATGTTTACAATTCTGCAACCATTACAAGGATAATGGACAGGGTCATGTGCTGTATCATGACCTGAAGAATACCCTGTCTGTTTGGATAAAAGCTTTAAGGTCGAAATGTGTGGTAGTGGTGGCTAAGCGTTTGAAAGTACTAGCCACCTGCCGCGAAATATGGTAAGCGGTAAGCCTAGTAACCAATCGGCCCAGCAAGTGGACATACCTCCCACCACTCGTATTTTGGTTCTCCCACGCACCGACGTGCGGGAGTACGTTCTGCATGGCAGACAGGAATACGGGTTTTGTAGTCGCGCTATAGACGTATGTCCTGCACAATTGGTGTGCGAATGGTCCTACAGCCGCTTGTGGTGGACCTGATCCATGACCCGGAATGAAAGGCAAACGGTTGCTTGGAAATGATCGTTGGATCTTCCGAGCGTGCGTGTTAGGTTTACCTTGCAAGGTCAAAAATTCGATTCAGAATCGTCCGCCTCTCACGAGGATTGAGATTGCTTATCCTTCTGCCACATCGAGTAAAAAGTATAATTATTGATGGAATAATCTTGATGAATGATAATCTATATCATAATTGTTTAGTATAGGTGCTTACCTAGAATGGCTAATCAAGCTAGAATCTGAAAGCTAAAGCTTGAAAATAGTTTATACTCTCTGTTGCTTTTCAGCTGAAAATAAACTTAGAGCCCCGTATAGTACCTTCATGAGTCTAGTTATGGGTTAAAGTATACCCAAACTCGGGTAAGTCTTGCTGAGTATTAGAATACTCAGCCTTGCCAATATCTGTTTCAGGTATGACCTTCGAGAACCCCACGGACAACCCTGTGTGGCCAATGTCCGTTCCTTATGGCTGGTTCGTGGAGTGGGACCCGTCCCCGGCCGGCAGTGACCCTCCGGAGTGACACCAGGCCCAGGGCTAAGCGTGGTGTCCGCCTTCGCGACGTGTGTAGTCGCGTAAACTTTTCTTTCCGCTGTGAGTTTGGACAAGCCGTTATGCTTGTCAGTTTGAACACTGTTTGTATAAGTTTACTTATATTTGAACTCGGCTTGTAATAATGTATTTATGGCTGTAAATTAAAATTTGATGAGTTATTCTGTGATGTGAACTCGCCTTCGTGCGAGGCAAACCTGCTTCGATCCTTTTGAATCGTGGTTGTATCGGGCGGAGACCCGACAGACCAAGGGATTGTTCCGTTTGAAGTGCGTTAAGCTGATGGCTATTGTATGGTGATCATTAGCGCACTTGAGCCGGAATAATTCAGGCGGTTCTGCCACAGCTGGTATCAGAGCTGTAGGTTTACCTTTACATCTGGAAAAGCTCTTAAAAAGTGTTTTCAGGATAAAAATTGGTTCACAAATGAGTTTATAAAGCACGTTGGATCCGTTAAGGTTGATGATTAGAACATAAAGCCCTAGGGATTTATATGGGGAAAGTATCAGGTGGCTATTAGTATTTATATATGTATAAATAATTCTGACTTGCAGCACTACTTTCTGTCAAAATTTAAATTTCTGTACAACTCAACCTTATATTCTGTTACGACATCTACGAACGGAGGTAAGACGGTAAGGATCCTCAGCCAACTGAGGGAGCTTGGCCTTCCTGTCGGTGATGCAAACCGAACGCTGTTTCTCAAGCAGTGGCCTACTTGAGATGCTGCCAATATACCAACTTAGGTTGATTATATTGGGAGTATATGATTCGGCGCAGGGTATGGCGATCGCTGTTCATACCCCCGCATTTTGCGGTACCCCCGTGAATACGTTGTTTCGATGACGTATGTTAACGTTGTCTGTACGGCGGTAATTGTACAGATGCTGTTTCTATAGTGAGCAGTAATGTTTGGGGACGCTTTCATGTCGTGCTGCCATGGAAGGTTCATGAGATATATATATATATGTGTGTATTCTTTTGCAGGTACACTGACCACGCCTACGTTATTAGGATGCATAGGGTTTATCGATTAGTTATATATAGTGAGAGACGTATGGTTATGCCACCGGAATTAACTACGTAAGTCCGAACATATTCGGCAGTTGTTTTGGTTGTGAGGACGAGTAGTGCGTGCATACATAATTTGTTAACAAAAAGGGTTTTTCATATATGTTTGAGGTGACTAAAGATGAAGGATATGTTGTTTGTCTTTGGAAGGGGTTAATGGAGTTTTAGTGATAGTTTTAGGTTGGGTATGTTATATAGAATCTTAGTTCTTCATCTGATTTGCAGTCCCTGCTGTTATTAGAATTGATTATCTTGATCTGTTTATCTTGTACTCTCTTAACAAGATAAAAAGTTACACCATTTGCATTCTGGTCGCAGATGGCAGCACCTTCTAACGTTTTCTGGGATCCGGAAGGGCATCTTCATACTAATGCCCTCCATTGGGAAGGTTTCCCTCATCTACTTTGGGAGTCCTTGCAGTCTTTTCACTACACGGAGCCTCCTCAGTATGATGCTGTCGAACATTTGGAAGAAGGAATTCATAGAGCTCATGTCAGGATGACTATTCCTCAGCATCCTTTTCGTTCACAATGGCAGCCTATTGAGATAAGCATGATAGGCTATAGAATTGTGGATACTATTGAAGCGGCAGCACTAGAAGCCATTTATGCCTTTTGTAGTCAACATCCTGAGGAAGTCGTAGGACAACCCATTGGTTTGTTTGCTACAACAGATCCTGGTGAGTCAGAATGGGACCTCAGGGTAATTCCTGAGAGTCATAGATTGGAAGGTTCATCAGAAGAAGTCCTACGAGGGATGAGGCGTTTCACGAGTGTGCAGTACCATTATCACTCGTTGCTACGCCGGGAGATAGGCCATTTGATTTATGCTGCGCGGAGTCTCCATAGGGAAGCTGCTAGTCATATCACCTAGGTGGATCAACTTCAAGCTGTGGTGATTGAGAAGGATGGGATTATTGCTACTCAAAACGAGACCATCCACCATCGGGAAGATCAGATCAATGAGAGTGATCACATCATCACTCAGCGCGATACTGTTATTGAATTTCTACAGGCACAAATCCATGATCTGATCCTTGCGGTTGATGATGCTCAAGCTCATATTGAAGAACTGCAGCAGCCCCCAATCCCTCCCGATGCACCTGCAGTACCCGAGGCTGAAGAAGAAGATCCAGAGGAGATTGAAGGAGTCTCAGAACTTGATTCTGAGCCTGGAGATCCTGTCATCAGTCCCCATCATTCCTCTTCTGGTAGTCAGTCATCAGTAGGAAACTTTGATGACTTTTAGTTGTGGCTGAGTGGGTGATGGTTTAGATGTAACTAGTGTATAAAGATGTAACATAAGTGGTATGTAGGTTATCTAGTTATAGGGCCACTTGTTGTATGTGTGGCATGTGCTTTTAGGTAAAAGTTTGTAATGGTTTGAGTGTATCGATATGAGATGTAAGGATATCAGTATCTGTATAGTAATCTAAATCCTGTGTTTGGTTATCTGGTTCAATATCCTTGTTACAAGTGGATTGAATGGAGCATATGCATTACATTTCCGTTTGGTAATTGCATACTATCTGAAACTGGAGTAAGATTATGGTTGATAATGGATGTCTCCTTTATTTCAGATGGTTGGAGCTACTCGAGGAACCCCGGAAGGATTCCGGGCAGGTCAGCCTGGTAGTTCTCAGCAACCACCACCGCCACCTCCAAACCTGGCCGAGGTTATGGCCCGGCAAACTGAACTTCTTAATCAACTTGTGCAAGCTCAAATGGGCCACTTTCAGCAACAACCTCGGGGCCGAGGTGAACCTCTATCGGCCAATTACCAGGATTTCCTCAGCACTCAACCTCCATTATTCCATAAGGCTGATGAACCTTTGGACGCAGACGCTTGGCTGCGAACCATCGAGTCCAAGTTCGCCTTATTACCAGCTCCATGTTCGGATGAGAATAAGGTGCTCTTTGTAGCTCAGCAACTCCGAAGCACTGCCTTCGGTGGGATCAGTTTCATGCTATGCAACCTGCTGAACACGTCGTCACCTGGGACGAGTTTCGAACTGCGTTTCGAGCACATCACATACCAACGGGACTCATTGAGCGGAAGCTCAATGAATTTTTGAGTTTGACCCAAGGTACCCGCACTGTTACGCAGTATGCACAGGTTTTCAATCACCTGTGCCAATATGCAGGATCTCATGCGGACACTGATGCCCGCAAATGTGATCGCTTTCGCCGAGGCCTAAACACCAAACTTAAGGAATGGTTGAATTTGGTAAAGGCCGACAATTTTAATGAGTTGGTCAATATGGCCATTACTCAAGAGGATTGTATTGCCGCCCATAGAGCACAAAAGAAATGGAAAGCACCTACAGGGCCTGCAAGTTCACAGTCGCCAAGGTATTAGTTGGTCCCGAGTAACGCCCCTCGAGCTCCGCCTCGAAGTAATTTGCCTGGCAGATGGGTAGCTCGACCTCCCCAACAGACCCAATTCAACCGACCACCGCTGCCGCAAAATCAACAGCCACCATGACAAGGTCTGCGGCTGAGCTTTCCGCCAGCTACTCCAGGAAACAGCAATTATCGTTGTTTCAATTGCGGAAGCCCGTCCCACTTCATCAAGGATTGCCCTCAACCTAGGAAATCTTTCCAAGGGCAAGCATCTAATCCAAACCACCAGGGGAAGGGTAAGAGGCAAGTGGTGCAGGTCCATCAAGGGAGGGTGAATCTTACCACGCTCTCCGAACTTCCTGAAGGGACACCGATAATGACGGGTACATTTTCTATCAACCATTACCTCGTTATTGTTCTTTTTGATTCTGGTGCCACCCATAGTTTTATCAGTAAAGAATGTGGAAGTAAAGTAGGTTTGGATATTTATCCTACTAAAGAAGATTATAGGATAATCACTCCTGGTGGGAAAACCCTATCAAATCAAATTTGTATGAAAGTACCACTTCTCTTGGGTAGTCAGGTGATAAAAACAGACTTACTTCTGTTAGACCTAAAGGGAATGGATGTCCTTTTGGGAATGAACTGGATGACACAGCACCGCACCATGTGTCTTTAGATATCTCTTCTCGCACTGTGGAGATAGATTCACTCGAACACGAACCTACCATTCTTTATCTCCCACAACCAAAGTCTTTCAACTCTTGCACCTATGCTACATCTGGGGTCAAGCTAGAGGATATTCCAGTTGTCTGTGAATATCCAGATGTTTTTCCAGAGGACTTACCTGGAATGCCCCCAGACAGGGATATCGAGTTCATCATAGAACTCCAACCTGGCACAGCCCCTATCTCTAAGAAATCTTATCGCATGCCTCCTAACGAGTTAGCTGAATTGAAAATTCAACTCCAAGACCTCTTGGACAAAGGTTTCATTCGTCCAAGTGCATCACCATGGGGTTGTCCAGCCCTGTTTGTAAAAAAGAAAGACAATAGCTTAAGGCTGTGTGTCGATTATCGTCCTCTCAATGCGGTAACCATCAAGAATAAGTATCCCTTACCCCGCATTGACATTCTTTTCGATCAATTAGCCGGAGCCAAGGTATTCTCCAAGATTGATCTTCATTCTGGCTATCACCAAATTAAGATTCGGCCCAGTGATATTCCAAAAACAGCCTTTTCTACTCGATATGGCTTATATGAATATCTGGTTATGTCGTTTGGTCTCACCAATGCTCCAGCATATTTCATGTACCTTATGAACTCCGTCTTCATGCAAGAGCTCGACAAATTTGTCGTAGTTTTTATTGATGACATCTTGATCTACTCTAAAAACTCAGAAGATCATGCTAAGCATCTTCATGTCATCCTTCAGCGATTAAGAGACCATCGCCTGTATGCTAAATTCTCCAAGTGCGAGTTTTGGTTAGATACTGTAAAATTTCTGGGCCATACCATTTCCGGTGATGGAATATCCGTTGATCCCAGTAAGGTACAAGAAGTGATGGATTGGCAACCTCCAATGTCAGTCCATCAGATTCGTAGTTTTCTCGGTCTAGCTGGCTATTATCGTCGTTTCATTCCTGACTTTTCCAGAATAGCCAAACCTATGACCGAGCTACTAAAGAAAGGTGTCAAATTCTCTTGGGATCAAAAATGTGATGATGCATTCCATGTTCTCAGAGATCGTCTTACTACTACCCCAGTTTTGGCTCAACCCGATGTGTCACAACCCTTTGACATCTATTGCGATGCATCAGGGACTGGACTCGGTTGTGTTCTTATGCAAGACCACCGAGTGATTGCATATGCATCGCGGGCACTCAGAGCTCATGAACGGAACTATCCTACCCATGACCTCGAATTAGCAGCTGTCATCCATGCCTTGAAAATTTGGAGACATCATCTAATGAGTGCAAAGTGTCATATCTATACTGACCACAAAAGCCTCAAATATATCTTTACCCAAGCAGATTTGAATATGAGGCAAAGGCGCTGGCTAGAATTGATTAAAGATTATGACTTGGAAGTACATTATCATCCAGGCAAGGCTAATGTCATTGCAGATGCCCTTAGTCGCAAGGCACATTGTTCCTGCCTATCTGCCGAAGCTTTCAACGAGACCCTTTGTTGGGAAATGAAGAAGCTTAACCTAGAAATCATTTCCCAAGGTAACTTAAACCATCTCTCAGTTGAAGCCACGCTTAGGGATGATATTATTCTAGCTCAGCAGCGTAGTGAGGGAGTTGGGATCATTAAGCAAAAGTCAATACAGGGAGAGAAAAGGTACAAATGTTTCCAGATAGATTCTGAAGGAGTTTTGTGGTTCAACAAACGTCTAGTAGTACCTAAGGACCATAAACTCCGAAAGCAAATAATGGATGAAGCCCACCTGTCCAAATTTTCTATACATCCGGGCAGTACAAAGATGTATCAAGATCTGAAACAAAGCTTTTGGTGGACCCGTATGAGACGAGAAATTGCTAAATATGTCTCAGAGTGTGATATTTGTCAAAGAATCAAAGCCAGTCATCTGAAGACTGCTGGTACCCTACAACCTTTAACCATTCCCTCTTGGAAATGGGAAGATATTAGTATGGATTTTATTGTTGGACTACCTAATACTTCTCGGAAACATGACTCTATTTGGGTAATCGTTGATCGATTAACCAAAACGGTACATTTCCTTCCTGTACACACTATGTGTAATGCCAAGAAGTACGCCGAGATTTACTTGGATCAAATTGTTCGCCTTCATGGTATACCTAAAACAATCATTTCCGATCATGGGACGCTGTTTGTTTCTCGATTCTGGGAACAACTCCAAAACGCTCTTGGAACTAAATTAATTCGAAGCTCGGCGTATCATCCTCAGACAGATGGACAAACGGAAAGAATAAATCAGATCTTAGAGGATATGCTTAGAGCCTGTGTCCTCCAATATGATAAGCATTGGGACAAGTGTTTACCACTAGCAGAATTCTCATACAATAACAGCTATCAAGCCAGTCTTAAGATGGCCCCATTTGAAGCATTATACGGTCGCCGTTGTAGAACTCCTTTGAATTGGTCACAAACCGGCGAGCGTAAAGTCTTTGGACCCGACCTTGTCAGTGAGGCAGAAGAGAGAATAAGGATCATACAGGCAAATCTCAAGATGGCACAATCTCGACAGAAAAGCTATGCTGATGTACGAAGAAAACCATTACAATTTCAAGTTGGAGACTTCGTATATCTTCGAGTTTCTCCTACCCGAGGTGTTCAAAGATTCGGTGTAAAGGGAAAACTTGCTCCTTGGTACATTGGACCCTTTGAAGTCCTTGAAGTCTGTGGACCTGTAGCTTACCGTCTTCAACTTCCTCCTCAATTAGCAGCCATTCATAACATCTTCCATGTATCTCAACTCAAGAAGTGTGTCAAGATCCCTACCGAAATCATCGAATCTCAAGCTATCGAAATCGAACCAGATCTAACCTATACAGAGCATCCAATCAGAATCCTAGATACTAAAGAGAGAAGCACCAGAAGAGAAACCATCAGAATGTACAAGATTCAGTGGAACCATCATACAGAAGAAGAAGCAACATGGGAAACTGAATTTTATCTTAAGCATAACTTTCCCGATTTCTTCCAAACCAATCTTCGAGCTTGATCTTTCCATTCCATCCTGCTTCGGAATCTCGGGACGAGATTCTCTTTAGGGGGGAAGGCTGTGACATTCAGGTAAATAACTTGGTCACACCCTAGAGTTTTGGTATGCTTTTAGGTGCAAAGTATGGTAAAGGTGTGCTTAATATGAGCAATGTTAAGGAAAAAGTGTTATTTATGTAATTAAATTTAACTAGATGTCCTTTTATGCAAAATGGGTGGAAATGGAGGGAAAAGTTTAAAAGCATGAGGTTTGTTTTGCAAAAGATGGTAACTTGTGGTTAAATTGCAAAAATATGAGAAATTACCCTTGGGTATATATGTAAAAGTAATTTTATCCATAGGATTTACATAAAATTTGAAAATATTACTAAGTTTATAGTATCTTCAAAACTATTACTCAACTGCAGATGAACCTTAAAGAGAAGTTGTAGAGTTTGAAAAACTATGCACTTTTGCTTTTTGGACCATCTCCATTTGAGCACTGGTTTAAAAGTTACAAGGTCTTTACAGCGAAGTCCCTATTTTTCCTTGATTTTACAAAACAGTCCCCGGCTTCATTCTTCCCCCTTCTTCCTCCCTGAGTCTCCGCTCTCTGCTCTGCGCTTCTGGTTCCCCCTGCCGCCGGCGCAGTACACCGTTCCTGGCCGCCGCCGGCCACCTCCTGCTCCTCCCTCGCCCACGCGTCGCCTCACCATCCCTCCACCGCTGTAGCCCCCTCTGCTGGCGCCTTGCCCGAGTGCCACGACGCCTGCAGTCCTGCAAGCGCCGCTCGCCGGTGTCTCTGCCGCCGCCGCAATTCTCCCGCAGGCTCGCCTTATCCCTCTCTCTCTTCTGCTCAGTAGCACCAGCAACTCCCAACCACTTCGTTTGCCTCGCTAATTCGCTTGCCAAACCCACTTCGAGCCCCCTTCGCCTCCACCGCCCAAACCGTTCGTCCGGTGAACTCTGGGTCACCGTGGGCAGCCATGTCCAGGCCACCATTGCCCGCACTGATCCCTCTAAAGGTTTCCCCGGTACTTGCTGGTGCTTCGCAGCCCCCGGCCGCCTCTCAATCCCGGCCGAGGAACCTTCCCGACCAGCACCGCCCGCCGCCGCCCCCTGCCCGCCGTGGGCCGGCCACCTCGGTCACCCCCGCGCCATCACGACCCCATGGCCGGCTTCTCTATGCTCTAGTGAAGCTTTCCGGCCTATCCCACGCTGCCTCTGACCACTGGATCGCCGCTTCCACTACTCACCTCCATCGCCGGCCGCCTGCCTCCGCCGTGCCGCCACTGCTAGCCACCCCACTTCAATTCCAAGCGTCCTCAGGTGCGCAAAGGGTCACTGATACTTTCCCACCCCTCCAATTCCACCGCCGGTGATCGCTGTCACCAGTACACGCCGGTCAAACCTCGCCCCCTCTGTGTTGGACCGGCAGGGATCTCGGGTTAGAAGGAGCAAAAGCCTAGGGGGCTATTTGCAAACTATAAGACTCAGGGGAATAGTAGTGGTAAGGACCTATGTGCAAGAGTGTTTGCTATTTCATGTGAGTGTATATTCTGTCTTGCAAAATTCGTAGTAATTCACAGAAAAATCCAAAAATGGTAAATTTAGTTTTGTTGGAAACTAGATTTCAAACCCTATAACTTTTGTTAATAAAGTTTACTTTGAAACGAAATACTTATACCTCTATTTTAAACCTAAGATTAAGGGGTAGTTTATACTTAACTTTTATATTTCTTGTTTTGTTGCTTATGAATTTTGGCATATATGTTCTATAAACTATATGTAACCTTTTATAAAATTTCAAACTCAAATTTGTTTTAAACTTAACTTCTTTTAATTTGGACTTTCAAATTTGAAATATTAACTAAACCTGTTATATAACCCTTTCTAATTAAGATCTATTGTCATTCTCTAATGTGATATTGTTTAATGTTTAATGTATAATTAAATTTCCAAAACCTTATGATCTTTTACTTAAAGTTTTGAAATTAAGTTGGGTTTAAATTCAAATTCAAATTTAAATATTTCAGTTCGTGTTTGCAACAAATTCAGCAATATCTTTATGATTCTTTTATAACTAGAATTTCAAACCTAAACCCTCTTTATTTTATGAGCTTTTGTGTGATAACTTGGTGAGTTATAACATTTGAAGCATAAGATCTTAAATTTAAACCTTACCTTACTTAATTTATTGCATCTCATATAGAATGAACGACGCTCGATGACGGGGACTACGAGTTGGTCTTAGGACAAGACCGAGGCTTTTCAGAAGACCCAGCGCAAGTCGTCGAGGGACTAACTGAAGCCCCGAACCCAAGTTCGGAAGTCTTTGACACTCCTGCCCCCAACCCCACTCAAGAAGGCAAGCCCCGATGCATATCCCAATATTTCAAGTTGTTACCATTTCACATATATATATTATATATCTTGCATTATGTCTAGGAGTTGAAATGAAACCCTAGTTGCATAAGACCTTAGGAATCCAATGTATCGCTCCCGAGTCCTTATCGCTTAGATGCTCTGCTAAATAGGGCCGGTAAAAGTCGGGTGATTTCCTGTCACTCGTGTGATATAGGAGTTGCATGTTTACAATTCTGCAACCATTACAAGGATAATGGACAGGGTCATGTGCTGTATCATGACCTGAAGAATACCCTGTCTGTTTGGATAAAAGCTTTAAGGTCGAAATGTGTGGTAGTGGTGGCTAAGCGTTTGAAAGTACTAGCCACCTGCCGCGAAATATGGTAAGCGGTAAGCCTAGTAACCAATCGGCCCGGCAAGTGGACATACCTCCCACCACTCGTATTTTGGTTCTCCCACGCACCGACGTGCGGGAGTACGTTCTGCATGGCAGACAGGAATACGGGTTTTGTAGTCGCGCTACAGACGTATGTCCTGCACAATTGGTGTGCGAACGGTCCTACAGTCGCTTGTGGTGGACCTGATCCACGACCTGGAATGAAAGGCAAACGGTTGCTTGGAAATGATCGTTGAATCTTCCGAGCGTGTGTGTTAGGTTTACCTTGCAAGGTTAAAAATTCGATTCAGAATCGTCCACCTCTCATGAGGATTGAGATTGCTTATCCCTTCTGCCACATCGAGTAAAAAGTATAATTGTTGATGGAATAATCTTGATGAATGATAATCTATATCATGCTTGTTTAGTATAGGTGCTTACCTAGAATGGCTAATCAAGCTAGAATCTGAAAGCTAAAACTTGAAAATAGTTTATACTCTCTGTTGCTTTTCAGCTGAAAATAAACTCAGAGCCCCGTATAGTACCTTCATGAGTCTAGTTATGGGTTAAAGTATACCCAAACTCGGGTAGGTCTTGCTGAGTATTAGAATACTCAGCCTTGCCAATATCTGTTTCAGGTATGACCTTCGAGAACCCCACGGACAACCTTGTGTGGCCAATGTCCGTTCCTTATGGCTGGTCCGTGGAGTGGGACCCATCCCCGGCCGGCAGTGACCCTCCGGAGTGACACCAGGCCCAGGGCTAAGCGTGGTGTCCGCCTTCGCAACGTGTGTAGTCGCGTAAACTTTTCTTTCCGCTATGAGTTTGGACAAGCCGTTACGCTTGTCAGTTTGAACACTGTTTGCATAGGTTTACTTATATTTGAACTCGGCTTGTAATAATGTATGTATGGCTGTAAATTAAAAGTTGATGAGCTATTCTGTGATGTGAACTCGCCTTCGTGCGAGGCAAACCTGCTTCGATCCTTTTGAACTGTGGTTGTATCGGGCGGAGACCCGACAGACCAAGGGATTGTTCCGTTTGAAGTGCGTTAAGCTGATGGCTATTGTACGGCGATCATTAGCGCACTTGAGCCGGAATAATTCAGGCGGTTCTGCCACACATGCCAATCATATACGTATCGTTCTTCAACGATTACGTGATCATCATCTTTACACTAAATTCTCAAAATGTAAATTTTGGCTGGATAGTGTGAAATTTTTGGGACACACTATCTCTAATGAAGGCATATCAGTTGACCCAACTAAAGTTCAGGATGTTATGGATTGGAAGCCTCCAACTTCAGTCCATCAAATTCGAAGTTTCCTTGGATTGGTGGGATATTATCGCTGATTCATTCCAGATTTCTCCAAGATAGCTAAACCTATGACTGAGCTGCTTAAGAAAGAAGTTAAATATCAATGGGACGATAAGTCTAACGAAGCATTCCATATCTTGAGGAAGCTTCTAACAACCGCTCCCGTGTTAGCTGAGCCAGATAATACTCAGCCTTTTGATGTCTACTGTGATGCTTCCGGGACTGGTCTTGGTTGCGTTCTAATGCAAAACGACCGAGTCATTGCTTATGCATCCAGAGCGCTCCGGAACCATGAGCAAAACTATCCAACTCATGATCTGGAATTGTCAGCAGTTGTTCACGCTCTTAAAATCTGGAGACATCATCTTATGGGTACTAAGTGTAACATTTACACTGACCATAAGAGACTCAAATATATCTTTACCCAAGCGGATTTGAATATGAGGCAAAAGCGATGGTTAGAATTGATGAGGGTATCCGAATTATCAAACTAAAACTATCTCAAGGAGAAGCTAAATACAAGTGTTTTCGTACTAATTCTCAAGGAGTCTTGTGGTTCAACAAATGCCTTGTTGTGCCAAAAGATCATCAACTTGGAAAACAAATCCTTGATGAAGCCCATCTGTCCAAATTCTCTATTCATCCCGGTAGCACCAAGATGTATCAAGATCTACGACAACATTTTTGGTGGACCCGAATGAAGAGAGAAATTGCTAAATATGTATCTGAGTGTGATACATGGCAGAGAGTCAAAGCCAGTCATCTTAAAGCATCTGGCACACTTCAGCCACTACCCATTCCGTCATGGAAATGGGAAGACATTAGTATGGATTTCATTGTTGGTCTTCCTAGTACGTCTCAAAAACATAACTCCATATGGGTAATTATTGACAGACTTACAAAAACGGCTCATTTTCTTCCCATACATACCACTTACTCCACCAAGAAATATGCTGAAGTCTATCTTTATCAAATTGTTCGGTTACACGGTGTTCCTAAGACCATTATCTCTGATCGAGGAGCACCATTCATTTCACATTTCTGGGAACAATTACAGTATGCTCTTGGAACTAAACTGATTCGAAGTTCTGCGTACCATCCCCAAACAGATGGACAAACCGAGAGAGTTAACCAAATCCTTGAAGACATGCTCCGAGCTTGTATTATTCATTATGGTGCAAGCTGGGACAAATGTCTTGCCTTAGCTGAATTCTCTTACAATAACAGCTATCAATCTAGTCTTCAAATGGCACCTTTTGAAGCGTTATACGATCGCAGATGTCGAACCCCTTTGAGTTGGTTTGAGACCGGAGAACGCAAAATCTTTGGACCGGATCTAGTTGTCGAAGCCGAGGATAAGGTCAGAATTATTCAAACTAACCTTAAGATAGCCCAGTCTAGACAAAAGAGTTATGCAGACCAAAGAAGGAAACCTCTGCAGTTCCAAGTAGGAGATTTTGTATATCTCTAAGTATCTCCTACCAAAGGTGTTCAGCGTTTCGGTATAAAAGGAAAACTAGCACCCCGATATATCGAACCCTTCAAAATCCTTAAAATTTGTGGCCCAGTGGCTCACAAACTTCTCCTTCCACCTCAAATGGCTACTATTCACGATGTTTTTCATGTCTCTCAACTTAAGAAGTATATCAAGATACCCACGGAGATTGTGGAAACCCGAGCTATTGAGATTGGACCCGATATATCCTATATTGAACAACCCATCAAAATCTTAGATACCAAGGAAAGGGTCACCAGAAGGAAGAAGATTAAAATGTACAAGATCTTATGGGATCATCATACCGAAGAGGAAGCAACTTGGGAAACAGAATCCTATCTTCAACAGAATTTCCCAACTTTTCTTTCAACCAATTTCCAAATCTAATCATCCAATCTTCTTCCACTTCCGAATCTTGGGACAAGATTCTTTTTAGGGGTGAAGGCTGTGATATCCAGGTAATAAGGGATATAGACTCTAAACTCTAGTGTGAAATAGGCATGTTTGGTATGGGTAGTACAAAGGGCTAGGGGTGTATTTGTAATTTCTATACAATATAGGCCTTTAAGTGTATGATGGGTGGATTGGAAGGTAGCCTTGAAACCTAGGAAAAATATGATATTAGGTGTTAAAATTTTGGTATTATAAGGAAAATAAGCCCTTAAGTAAGAGTAGGGGCCTATTTGTAAATAAACATAAGCCATAGGGTCTTTTATGCAAAATAACTGTAGAATAAAAGTAACTTTCATGTTTATCTGAGGGCCTACTTGTAAAAGTACTAGTCATCATGACATTTCATGAATATTTGCAAATATATCAAAAATTTGATCAAAACCTCGTTTGGTAAGGACAGGAGTAATTTAAATTCTACCTTGCTCAAAATTCAACATGTAACGTTGTAAACTTTGATTTTTTGAATTTGAGTCCTAAAGCAAGTTTGTAGAAATTGAAAAACTCTACATCTTTCATTTTGGACTTTTCCTCATTTGATCTTTAGATCGGTGAGAATTTTTAGTTTACTAAGAGACCCCTGAACTTTCTAAGTTTTCCAAACCAGTCCTTAGACTTTTCCCCTCTTCTTCTACCTCTGAACACCCTCTGCTCCTCTGCTTCCCGCTCTGCCGCCGGCGCAGAACCTCCCCCCTGGCCGCTGCCCTTCCCTCGCCGCCGTTCATCTCCTGCCTGCCCTCTCCCCACGCGTCACCCTACCCCTACCCGCCGCTCTAGCCGAGCCCTGCTGTCTCGCCTTGCGCGCGCCACGGTGCTCCCGAGCGCTCGCCGGCCGCCACCTCGCCGCCCACCATCCTGGGCGCAGCTGTGACCATCCCTTTCTCTTTCCTTTTCCTTCTCTTCCGCAAACCAGGTGCTGCTACAAACCCGACCACACTTCCTCTCCCTCCAGCTGCATTGCCCTTTCTTCCTCCTTGCGACACCGAGCCGCCGCCGCTGTTCCTCACCGGGATTCTCCCTAATCGCGCCACCCTGCCCAAATTCACTTGACCAGCTGCTTCCCCACCCTCTTCCCCAGCTCCTCGACTTGACCCAACCCAGCCCCCGACTTCCCTCCACCGGAATTGCTCTCACCCCGAGCCGCCGCTCACCGGAGCCGCCTGAGCTCGACCTCGTCATCGACAGCTTCCTCCACTTGATCTCCAGCCCATCCAGGTACACAAATTGTTTCCCCGTGGCCTGCTGGTGCTCGTGCGCACCTCCCCTGCTCGTGTTCCCTGGCCCTTCGCCGGGAACGCCGGTGACCCGAACGCGGCCGCCGCACCTCTCCGTCGCCGGCCGTGCTCCACCGCCATTCATCGAGCACCCTCTCCTCCAAACCACTCCCTAGATCCCGTGGGTCGTACTTGGTCTGCCCCTTCCCACCGGAGAGCTCGCCGCCGGCGAGAACGCACTCGAAACGATCGGCCGGCCGTCGTCAAGGTCGGGCAGGGGCATTTTTGCAAATAGAAATCCTTTTCCAGGGGCCCGAGCGCAAAAAGACCGAGACCCCCCCCCCCCCCCCCCCCCCCGTCTGCTGTTATTTCATGTGATGCGGCTGCTGTTTTGTAAAATTCATAACAAACTGTAGGAAAATCGAAAAATTACAAAACTAATTTTGTTAGAAACTAGATTTTAAACCCTACAACTTTTATTAAATGAGTTTAGTTAGAAAATAAGTATTTTTGAATCTATTTTAAATCCAAGGTGAAAGAGTTTAACACACATAGCTTCTACATAACAACCTTGCTACTTCTGATTTTTGGTATACAATTTCTACAGATTATGTATGAACTAATGTAGAATTTTCAAACCCAATTTTTTTTGTAACTTGAATTCTTTTACTCTGGACAATTCAATTTATTTAATCATAGGATTAGCTAAGCTTATCCACTAAAACTTATTTAATTAGATCTCTTTGTCATAATCTATTGAGTATGCAATTAATCTAGGTTTAAATTTTCAAAACTTTATAATTTTATTTACCTAAGGTTTGAATTCAAATTCGAATTTTAAATCTAAATTTAAAATATTTTAATTCCAATTTTCAGTAAATTTAATGCTATAGCCATAAGTTGAATATAAATGATGATTCAAAGCTAGGATCCCTTTTTGTGCCATGAGTCCTTGAAGTGTTAGCCTTTTTGGATTGCAACCTATCGTGAAATAAAGTAAAAGAGTATGCATTCCTTAATGTTATATCCTTGCATATCATGTGGACCCGACTACTCTCGCCGACGGTGACTACGAGCTAATCTCGGATGAAGCCGTAGAAGTTCCTGAAGACCCCGAGAACACCGTCGAAGGTCTAACTGAAGCTCCGAACCAAAGTTCGGAAAACCTTGACACTACTGCCCCCAACCCTACACAAGAAGGCAAGCCCCGGACATAACCCACTATTTTAAATACACTGCAATCTATATCTATTTGTGTAATTCTATGCATTAAGTTCTTAGGAATTGCTTGGAACCCTAGCTGCATAATTCCAGGAACCGATGTACTGAACACTAGAACTTGAGTCCGACTAGCTACTATGCTTATAGGACCGGTAGAAGTCGGGTGATTTCCTGTCACTCGCGCGATATAGGAATTGTAATGTTTACATTCCCGCAATCACTATAAGGATGACGGACGGGAAGAAGGTGAAGTATCATAGATGAGATGATACCCCGTCTGTGTTGTTGAATTTAATAAGGTCGCAGTGTGTGGTGATCGGGGTTAAGCGTTTGAAAGTACTAACCACATGCCGTGAGTTTTGGGTAAGCGGCAAGCCTAGTAACCAATCGGCCCGAGGAGTGGACATACCTCCCACCACTTGTATTTGCTTCTTCTGGTTACTTGATTCGACGTGTAGGAATACGTGTTGCAAGCGCAACCAGGAGTACGAACATGTAGTCGCGCTACAGGCGTACGTCCTGCACTTTGGAAGTGCGTATGGTCCTGCAGTCGCTTGTGGTGGATCTGATCCACGAGTCGGAATGAAAGGCAAACGGTTGCTTCGGAACGACCCTTTGGTGTTCCAAGCGTGTGAGTTAGGTTTATCCTTGCAAGGTTGAAATTCGATTCGGAATCGTCCATTTCTCACGGAGATTGAGACTGCTTGATCCCTTTATCACATAGAGTAACTAGAACAATATTATAATTATCAAAGATGATGCCTGACCAAAGATTATACCATGCTTGCTTAATTATAGGTGCTTACTTAGAATGGATAATCAACTAGAATCTGGAAGCTAAAAGTTACAATTAAGGATTTACTCTTAGTTGCTTTCAGCTAAAAACTAAATCCAGAATCAGAGCAAGCCCTCATAATGTCTAGTTACATGGCTAAGTATACCATAACCGGGTAAGCCTTGCTGAGTATTAGAATACTCAGTCTTGCCTTGTAACTTTGTTCAGGTAATCCTTCTGATGACTCAGTTCTGCCTATACTGTGGCCCTACCCTCTGCCTGATGGTTGGTCCGTGGAGTGGGACCCGTCCCCGGCCAACGCAGACCCCTCCGAATGATGTCATGCTTGGGCTAGCATGATGTCTGCATGGACGACGTGTACAGTTCCCGTGCTTTAAACTCCGCTGCATGACTTGAAACTTATGGTTGTTTTGTAATAAATTCCCTCAGTTGGGAAAGTTTATGTCACGTTGGATACTCATGTAATGTATCTGCCTGTGATGAAAAATGTAATGGCATTTGTATCTCGGGACTCGCCTTCATGCGGGGTACCTTGTTTGATCCTGCATTCGGTGGTTTATCGGGACATTACCCGACAGACCAAAGGATTATACCGTTTGAAGCACGTTGGAGTCCTCAAGAGTGGACTCGCGTACTTGAGTCGGTGTAATTCGGGTTGGTTCTGCCACACTAATGACACATGATGCTGGGTCATCCAATTCATACCTAAGAGGATATCCATTCCTTCTAGGTCTAGTAAGAGTAGGTCTGTCCTCATCAAATTTTTACCCATTTGAATTGGCACGCTTCTACAAACTTGGTTTGAAGAGATTTTACTGCCAGGAGTTGTTATCATATATACCCCACTAACAGAATAAAGGTCCAAGCCTATTTTAGTTCCAAACTTTGCACTGACAAAGCTATGGGTGGCACCAATGTCAAAAAGAACAATTACTGGGTGATGGTTGATAGAAAATGTACCCGTCATTATTGGTGTCCCTTCGGGGAGTTCGGAGAGTGTGGTGAGGTTCACCCTTCCTTGGCGGACCTGGACCACTTGCCTCTTGCCCTTGCCCTTGCTGGTTGGACTGGATGTTTGCCCTTGGAAACATTTCCTAGGTTGAGGGCAATCTTTGATAAAGTGGGACGGGCTTTCGCAATTGAAACAACGATAGTTGCCTTGATTAACGGGCGGAAAGCTCGGCCGCGGACCTTGTTGTTGTTGCTGCGGGACTGGCGGTGTTGGCGGTCGATTGAATCGGGCCTGCTGGGGTGGTCTGGCTACCCATCTGCCAGGCAAATTACTTCGGAGCGGGGCTCGAGGAGCAGTGCTCGGAACCAACCGATACCTTGACAGTTGCGTAGTTGTAGGCCCTGTAGGTGTCTTCCTTTTCTTTTCTTCTGTGTGGGCTGAGATGCAGTCTTCCTGAGTGATGGCCATATTGACCAGCTCAATGAAATTATCGGCCCTTACCAAATTCAGTCGTTCTTTAAGTTTGGTATTCAGGCCTCGGTGAAAGCGATCTCTTTTGCGGGCATCACTGTCCGCATGGTAACCTGCGTATTGGCACAAGTGATTGAAAACTTGTGCGTATTGCATGACGATGCGAGTTCCCTGAGTCAGGTTCAGAAATTCATTGAGCTTTCGCACGAAGAGTCCCTCGGGTATGTGGTGCGCTCGAAACGCAGTCCAAAACTCATCCCAGGTGACGACATGATCGGTAGGCTGCATGGCGTGGAAATGATCCCACCATAAACGAGCTGTGCCACGGAGTTGCTGCGCCGCAAAGAGCGCCTTATTCTCATCTGAACATGGGGCTGGCGATAAGGCGAACTTGGACTCGATGGTGCGGAGCCAGGCGTCGGCGTCAAGAGGCTCATCCGCCTTATGGAACAGTGGAGGCTGAGTACTGAGGAAGTCTTGATAACTGGCCAATGGAGGTTCGTCTCGGCCTTGGGATTGCTGATGGAAGTGGCCCATTTGAGCCTGCACAAGCTGGTTGAGGAGTTCTATTTGTTGGGCCATGACCTCAGCCAGATTTGAAGGTGGTGGTGGTGGCTGCTGAGAACCGCTGGCCTGATCTGCCCGGAATCCTTCCAGGGTTCCGCGAGTAGCTCCAACCATCTGAAATAAAGAAGATATCCATTATCAACCATATTCTTACTCCAATTTCAGATGATATACAATTACCAAAGAGAATGTAATTCATATGCTCCATTCAATCCACTCAGATCAGATGCAAGGATATTGAGCAGGACAATAAAACACAAGATTTAGATTACTACTCAAACACTGGTGATCCTTACATCTTACATCAGCGCACTTTAACCACTACAAGCCATTGCCTACGTACACATGCCACATATAACACAACAAGTGGCTCTTGATCTAAATATACTACGCACTACCTATGTCACATCTTTCTACACTAATTACAACTAGACTGTCACCCACTCAACCAAAAGTAAAAGTCATCAAAGTTGCCCACTAATGACTGACTACTAGAAGAAGAATGATGGGGACTGATAACAGGATCTCTGTGCTCAGAATCGATCTCGGAGACTCCCTCGATTTCTTCATGATCTTCTTCCTCTTCAGGGGCTGGTACAGCAGGAGGTGCGGGCTGCTGTTGAAGTTCATTGATCTGGGCTTGGGCATCATCAACCTCGAGGATGAGGTCGTGGATTTGTTCTTGGAGAAACTCAATGATCGTGTTGCGTTGGGTGATTATCGCATCACTCTCATTGATCTGGTCTTCGCGGTGATGAATGGTCTCTTCCCGGTGTGGCAGAACCAACCTGAATTATACCGGCTCAAGTACGTGAGTCCACTCCAGAAGGCTCCAACGTGCTTCAAACGGTATAATCCCTTGGCCTGTCGGGTAACGTCCCGATAAACCACCGATACACAGGATCCAATAAGGTTACCTCACACGAAGGTGAGTCCAGAGATACAATCACCATCACATTTTACATCATAGAGAATTACATTACAAGAATTTCCAAAAGAAGTATGAAGTTTCAATTCTAGAGAAAAGATTACAAACCATTAAAGCTATGGTTTTGGCAGCGGAAAACATACGCGATGATTACAACACGTCGTTAAGACGGATGTCATGCTAAGCCCAGGCACGACATCACTCGGTATCACCAATGTTGGTCGAGGACGGATCCCATACCACGGACCAACCGTCTGGAAGAGCACAGGGCCAAGGTAGGGAAAGAGTAGGGTCTTCAAGACTTTACCTGAAAAATATAAAACTAGCAAGGCTGAGTATACTAATACTCAGCAAGGCTTACCCGGGATTGGGTATACTTAGCCCATAACTAGACTCATGAAGGCATTTCAAGGGTTCTGGGTTTATTTCCAGCTGAAAAGCAATAAAGAGTATAACCTACTTTCAAGTTTTAGCTTTCATTTTCTAGTTGAGTATTTATTCTAGATTAGCACCTATACTAAACAAGCAAGGTAGTGTTTATCATCCATCAAGATTATCCATCATTAGTTCCACTTCTTACTCAATGTGGTAAAAGGGATAAGCAGTCTCAATCTTCGTGAGAGGCAGACGATTCGAATCGAATTTAACCTTGCAAGGTAAACCTAACACACACGCTTGGAACACCAACAGGGCATTCCGAAGCAACCGTTTCCCTCATATTCCGGGTTATGGATCAGGGCCACCACAAGCGACTGCAGGACCGTACGCACACCCTATATGTGCAGGACATACGTCTGTAGCGCGACTACAAAACCCGTATTCCTGTCTGCCATGCAGAACGTACTCCCACACGTCGGTGCGTGTAAACATAAAATAAAAGTCGAGTGGTGGAGACAAGTCCATTTGCCGGGCCATTCGGGTACTAGGCTTACCGCTTACCATATTTCGCGGTATGTGGCTAGTACTTTCAAAAACTTAGCCACCACTACCACATGGATCGACCTTATCAACTTTTAACAAAATAGACAGGATAAAACTTCAGGTCATGATGCAGCACATGACCCTGTCCGTCATCCTTATAGTAGTTGCAGGAATGTAAACATGCAACTCCTATATCGCGCGAGTGACAGGAAATCACTCGACTTCTACCGGTCCTATTAGCGAAGCATCTAACCGATAAGGACGCGGGAGCATTACATTGGATTCCTAGAATTCATGCATCTAGGGTTTCACTTCAACTCCTAGACTTAATGCAAGATATAATATAGATAGGCATAAATTGCAGTGTAAATAAAGTAATGGGATATGTCCGGGGCTTGCCTTTACTGGTGGGACTGAAGTCAGAAATGTCAATATCTTCCGAACTTTGGTTCGGGCCTTCAGTTAATTCCTTGGTGACGTTCATTTGATCTTCAGGAACATCCTCCGAAGACTCCGGGGAGATCTCGTAGGTACCGTTGCCGAAGTAGTCGTATCTACATGTAATGCAACATTCCATTCAAGCGTGCACACAAAACTATTTTATTTCACAGCAAAGTTGCAATCCAGCACTCATATAACACACTATTTACGTAACAACCAAAAAGATCTGAAACTAAACTTAGATAGAGCTTTGGAAGGATAACTAATTAGAATCGGCTACTTGTTGAAGATTGTAACAGAGCCGATTGGAAACAACAAGGGTTTAGCCGATGGAAAGGTGCATCGGGTTCTTGGATGATCGATGAAAGCATCGATTACCTTGGCAGAAGGTTGATTCCTAAAGTAATTGTGTCTTAACTGAGATGGGTTTAAGTGTTATCTTAGATAACTAGGTGTGGTTATATCGACTCGATTACGTCAACACAACAATTGAGTGACGTATAGCCGATTGGAGTGTGGTTGAGGATATATGCCCGATAGATATAGATAGCCGATCTTTCAGTCGATAAATCGACTGATAGGAGTACGTAGATAAGGAAGCAGAAACTAAGGATTGATCGGCCGTGTTTGACTGATATGGAAAAGCAACCAAAATCGGCTTGGGTCGGCCGATAGCAAGAACCCTAAGATCGTGTGTGCACCTCAACTTGATTTGCTATGTGATAGCCGATATAGGACGGAACAACAGAATGTTACCGGCAGTAGCCGATACTAGAAAGATAACAACTGTTTCAGCTAACCAGCCGATGGTAGAAGCATCGACTGACAGCTGTTACACAGAAGTATTCTAAACTCAAAGGAAACGGATGTTTAGCGGTTGGGTTGATAACCTGACACTGAAGCATAGCTGTCGAGATGTATTAGCTAAGCAGCAGATACATATGGACTAACAGGAATCCTTATACGAAAAAGGGTCTTAAGAAGGTTGCAATCAAGACGAGAACAATGTCTTGATGGCAGGCATATGAGCGTTTGTGTGATGTATTAACTAATTACCACACTTTTCCACTTGAAACATACATCCTATGATTTATCTTTCAGTTAAAACACATGCATACAATATATGGTACAAACAAAGCATTCATTCCCTAACATTTAACCTAGACCATAGATCAAGATTTTCAATTCAAGAGCATAACACAAACTTGTAAATGTTCCCTGATTTGAAATAAAGGAAGTTTTGAAAATTTTACAAAGGACACCCTAGAACTTTCTAAAACATAGCAATCAAGTCCCTGGTCCGGGAAAACAGTTAATAGGAAGTTAACGACAATATTCCGGCAAAGGAATCGCCGGCATTAGAAAGGTTCAGCAGGTCAGGGCAAACCTTGGTTATGGAGAAGAACAGACGGAAGGTGATTTTCCGTGGCGAATAAGATTGGCGATGAGAAGTATTCGACGGTGATGAAAAGTAAAAGTTGCTGGGTGTCGTGGACTCCTGGGACGAGACGACAGAGTCGGATTAGTTTGCTAGGACAACTCCTCCGCGAACCTCCAGGGTTCATCTGCTCACGCGCTAAACCTTCTTTTGTTTACGCATGTGTGCCACTGAAACACGGCCGGCACACCTATGTAGCTTCCTGCAGGACTGCCGTGCTTGGTTGTATTGAGGCTCCTCCGAGCTCGTCACGCCCGACCACTGCCTTCGCTTCACGGCTTCCTCCTCAGCGGTCTCCAACGTCCCTCGCGTGGCTCCATTGCTTTCCCCGTGCGGGTCCGCGCTGAGTCACTGCGCCGCGGCACCGCGAGCCCTGAGCTCCACCCCTGCGCCATCGCCGACAGCCTCGCCGATACTTCCGCGTACGTGTGCCTGCGCGTTCCCGCACCGCGAGCTCCGCGCTCAAGCTCGCGCAAACCATTCCACAACGCGCCGCCGGCCCCGCATCCGCACACGCACGCTTGCACGTTGTCGTCCTGCTCGGCCACCTCTCCTAGCGCACGGCCCCTGCACGCATCGCCCGTGTGCCGCTCACGCCTGCGCAAGTCCAGCCTCCGCGCTCCAGCGCTTGCACTCCGGCGCATCCGTGCCGCAACCGCACGCTACCACACCGATTCTCTTTTGCTCGCGCGCAGCCACGCCGCGAGCCTCGCTCCAGCGCCGCTTGGCTCGCGTGCCACTCACGCGTTTGCTCCACGCCGCCAGTTTACCTCTGCTTGCACCCACGTCCCAACGTCTGCCGTTCGCCCGCGTGCCTCCACGAGCCGTCCTCGCCCCGCTCTGGCGCCGCTCTGCCTCGGGCTTGCTCACGCTTGAGCCCGCGCCGCATCTGCTCCTGCGAGTCACTCACTCCAGCGCTCGCCTCCGGTACCTCCCGTACGCGTTCCACCTCTGCGCACACTTGCCGAGCCACCGCAGCTGCGCCGTTCGTCTGCCGTGCGCGCTCGCGCATCGCTCGGCGCCACCTGCTGCCGCAGCTGCCCGCTCGCTCGCCTGGGCCGCAACCGCCCGAGCGCCGCCAGCGCTCCCGCCTTGGGCCACCGCCACCCCACCTGCTGCTTGGGCCGCGGCCGCCTGCCGCACGCCCCGCGCACTGCCGCCGCCCAGCCTCGCGCTTGGGCCCCGCCGAGCCGCCGCGCAGCCACGCCGCGCGCGCCCGGCGCCTGGGAGCCGCCCGCCGCACCGAACCGCGGTGCCTGCTCCTCCCGCGGCCGGCCGCCCGAGCTGCGCTCCGTCCCTGGGCCGTCCGCGCGCCTGGGCTGCGCGCCTCCGCCCGCCCAGCAAGCCGGCCGAGCACCTGCCGCCCGCCGCTCGGGCTGCCCCGCGTGCTGCGCCGCTTCCTGTGCCGCCTGTGCTGATCCGAGAGAAGGAGGAGAGGGAGAGGGAGTGGATGAGGATTGGGATGGTGCTGCCAGTGAGAGGAGGAAAGGAGACGGCAGGAAGAGGATAAGGCGCCAGTGAATAGAAAACAGAGGAGAAAGGGGAATGGATTTCCCCAAGGACCTATGTGTAAATACAGAAAACTGCAAGGGTCTGAGTGTAAAACAAAATTTCCCGTTGATTTAAAACCCAAATGAAGAAATGCCCAAAACGAAAGTTGGAGAGTTTTTCAAGCTCTACAACCTTGCTTTAGGGGCCAAATTCAAAAACTCAAAATTTACACTTTTACACGTGAATCTTTGAACAAAAGTAGGATTTGAATTGCTTTTGTCCTAGAAATGTAATTCGTCAAATTTCAGGACTTAAATGCAAGTATTTATGACACGTCATAATGACGGGATAGACTCGTCATAACGGTTGGATAGACATGTCATGATGACTTGCACTTTTACACTTTAGCCCTGAGTAAATTTTAAAAGTTACTTTTGTAAATCAAACATTTGCATAAAAGGACTTGTATTTTTACAAAATTACATAAATACCCTTATTTTCACCATTTTACTTAAAATTTTTACACACTTCAACATACACATTTCCAATGAAACTTTTGAATAAATAAATATACATTTCTTTTTTTTACAATGAACAAAATAACAAATACATGTTTACCAAAACCACCTTTCACTTATTTTGAAATTACCCTAATCCAAATACATTTTGCAAAAACAACCCTAGGTTTTTCTGTAATTACACAAATACCCTTTTTACTTGCACTTTAAATTTTCAAAAGCTTCACACAAACACACACAAGCTTTACGGTAACAAACACATATTTCACACTAACAAATATATGTCTAGCATTATAAATACACGAACTGTCACAGCCTTCCCCCCTAAAAAGAATCTCGTCCCGAGTTTCGGACGAAAGACTCTTTAAGGGAAGAAAAGCAAATCACACATTAGAAGTAGCAGGAAACAATCACACCGGAAGAGATTAATGTTGATGGTAAAAGTCATTGGAGTATGACGAGAAAAGCCTTTACTTTTGATGGGTGATTTAAGCGTAAATAGATTATACGTGGATGAGTATAACGAGAAAAGAGAAAGAAAAGTGATCAAGTTTTCATAGAGTTGAGATCACAATATGAGATCAGAACATGAGGACGATAAATGTCGGTGACATTCATCACAAAGTTCATGAATAACAAGTAAGAATAGTACAAGAGATTAACAAAGTGATGTTTGAAATATTTTTGCTCAGAGTTTACTACCTGAATAATTTTAGATGATGTTATTGCAAAACATGCCTATTTAGACCGATGCAATTAAGGGATAGTGACAAAATGCTCTATTTAGAGCGCAATGCTCGATATATAACCATGAATGTGATGCACTGTTGAGATGTATGATTGCGATGATGGTGTAACATGAGGATGGAGGACTCCATGCACGACCGAGATGGTGCATATGATACAATGCATTACCATGATGCTGACCAAATGATGCATACACCATGATGCAAGAATGATGATACTTGCAATGTATGCACGCATGAAATGCATAAAGTAAGATGCATACCCTCATGAGTTGATGATGCACGTAACTTACGCCCTACAACCGTTCTCTCGTAACGAACACCTGGGTAGCTCTATATCCTTAGACAAGCATTAGAAGTTAGGACACTGATAAGGGTGCATAAGAAGAGTTTGCAGTGGGGTTACGTCACATGTACCTAGTCACCAGTGCGCTCCTAATGGCTCAATCATGTGACTGCAGTGCACATGAGGCCTTAGGTTCCGACACGGCATCTTGGTCATGTGATTAAACACCACCACAAAAGAGGAATAGCAACCCTGTAGTGCCAACAGCAACAAGAAAGACTTAAGAAACCGAAGACAACCTAAGGTTATACTAGAGGCATACCCGTTAGTTAGTCTACGGATCTTCGATGACGATGCAACACCATGCACTGACCCAAGATGGTATGTATTCTAATGCATGATTTTTGCCATAAGTATTTTTATTTTTCTCAAAATCATCTGAGCAAAAATCGAAGGTACAACTTTCAGATGTTGTAATCAGAATAGACAACAAGATATGGTACAACATCGAGAGAGAACAGATGATTCACCGATTAATGGATCCAAGGGTTTGCCGACAATTATCAAAATTTAACCCTCAAGGAAAAGCAAGATCAAGGGTTTGATTTAGCTGTCAAGCTAAGATTGATGATAGGGTTCAGACATAACCCAATCCACCTGATTCACAAAAGACTTCCTTAACTCTAAGATAGCCTAGCAAATTACGTTGGCTCCTACCACACAAAGCCAAAACAGGCATTCAGATACAAGCAACGTATTTCAGTACAACAATATAACAAACAAGGCAATCAAGTCAATCCAAGATATCATGATGTATGCACGTTCTACACGTCCTCACAAACAAAAATAACTGCCAAGTAATCTTGGTCTTACGTGGTTAAGTTCGGTGGCATCATATAAATACGTCTCTCCCTATATATATACTAGTCGTTCTTACGTTCAAGCTTACGCAACGAGGTTAGCGTACCTGCAGAAAACACAATATGTATATACTGAACCTTTCATGCCAGCATGTCATGAAAGCGTCCCCAATCATTACTGTTCACTATAGAAACAGCATCTGTACAATTACCGCCGTACAGACAACGTTAACATACGTTATCGAGATAACGTATTCACGGGGGTGCCGCAAAATGCGGGGGTATGATCTGCGATCGCCATACCCTGCGCCGAACCATATACTCCCAATGTAGTCAATCGACATTGGTACATTGGCAACATCTTAAGTAGGCCACTGCTTGAGAAACAGCGTTCGGTTCGCATCACCGACGGGAAGGCCAAGCTCCCTCAGTTGGCTGAGGATCCTTACCTTCTTACCTCCGTTCGTAGGTGTCGTTACAGAATGTAAGGTTGGGTTGTGCATAAATTTAAGTTTTGACAGAAACGTAATGCTGGTAGTTAGAGTTATATATACACTATAGCCACCTCTATTTCCCTTATAAGCATTACCCTAGGGCTTTACGTACTATTCATAATCCTTAACGAGACCAACGTAGTTTTGCTAAATATTTTGTTGGTTAAACTTTTATACTGAAAGCATTTTTAAGGTAAAATGTATCTCTAGGGTAACCTTATAGCTCTGATACCAGCTGTGGCAGAACCAACCTGAATTATACCGGCTCAAGTACGTGAGTCCACTCCAGAAGGCTCCAACGTGCTTCAAACGGTATAATCCCTTGGCCTGTCGGGTAACGTCCCGATAAACCACCGATACACAGGATCCAATAAGGTTACCTCACACGAAGGTGAGTCCAGAGATACAATCACCATCACATTTTACATCATAGAGAATTACATTACAAGAATTTCCAAAAGAAGTATGAAGTTTCAATTCTAGAGAAAAGATTACAAACCATTAAAGCTATGGTTTTGGCAGCGGAAAACATACGCGACGATTACAACACGTCGTTAAGACGGATGTCATGCTAAGCCCAGGCACGACATCACTCGGTATCACCAATGTTGGTCGAGGACGGATCCCATACCACGGACCAACCGTCTGGAAGAGCACAGGGCCAAGGCAGGGAAAGAGTAGGGTCTTCAAGACTTTACCTGAAAAATATAAAACTAGCAAGGCTGAGTATACTAATACTCAGCAAGGCTTACCCGGGATTGGGTATACTTAGCCCATAACTAGACTCATGAAGGCATTTCAAGGGTTCTGGGTTTATTTCCAGCTGAAAAGCAACAAAGAGTATAACCTACTTTCAAGTTTTAGCTTTCATTTTCTAGTTGAGTATTTATTCTAGATTAGCACCTATACTAAACAAGCAAGGTAGTGTTTATCATCCATCAAGATTATCCATCATTAGTTCCACTTCTTACTCAATGTGGTAAAAGGGATAAGCAGTCTCAATCTTCGTGAGAGGCAGACGATTCGAATCGAATTTAACCTTGCAAGGTAAACCTAACACACACGCTTGGAACACCAACAGGGCATTCCGAAGCAACCGTTTCCCTCATATTCCGAGTTATGGATCAGGGCCACCACAAGCGACTGCAGGACCGTACGCACACCCTATATGTGCAGGACATACGTCTGTAGCGCGACTACAAAACCCGTATTCCTGTCTGCCATGCAGAACGTACTCCCACACGTCGGTGCGTGTAAACATAAAATAAAAGTCGAGTGGTGGAGACAAGTCCATTTGCCGGGCCATTTGGGTACTAGGCTTACCGCTTACCATATTTCGCGGTATGTGGCTAGTACTTTCAAAAACTTAGCCACCACTACCACATGGATCGACCTTATCAACTTTTAACAAAACAGACAGGGTAAAACTTCAGGTCATGATGCAGCACATGACCCTGTCCGTCATCCTTATAGTAGTTGCAGGAATGTAAACATGCAACTCCTATATCGCGCGAGTGACAGGAAATCACTCGACTTCTACCGGTCCTATTAGCGAAGCATCTAACCGATAAGGACGCGGGAGCATTACATTGGATTCCTAGAATTCATGCATCTAGGGTTTCACTTCAACTCCTAGACTTAATGCAAGATATAATATAGATAGGCATAAATTGCAGTGTAAATAAAGTAATGGGATATGTCCGGGGCTTGCCTTTACTGGTGGGACTGAAGTCAGAAATGTCAATATCTTCCGAACTTTGGTTCGGGCCTTCAGTTAATTCCTTGGTGACGTTCATTTGATCTTCAGGAACATCCTCCGAAGACTCCGGGGAGATCTCGTAGGTACCGTTGCCGAAGTAGTCGTATCTACATGTAATGCAACATTCCATTCAAGCGTGCACACAAAACTATTTTATTTCACAGCAAAGTTGCAATCCAGCACTCATATAACACACTATTTACGTAACAACCAAAAAGATCTGAAACTAAACTTAGATAGAGCTTTGGAAGGATAACTAATTAGAATCGGCTACTTGTTGAAGATTGTAACAGAGCCGATTGGAAACAACAAGGGTTTAGCCGATGGAAAGGTGCATCGGGTTCTTGGATGATCGATGAAAGCATCGATTACCTTGGCAGAAGGTTGATTCCTAAAGTAATTGTGTCTTAACTGAGATGGGTTTAAGTGTTATCTTAGATAACTAGGTGTGGTTATATCGACTCGATTACGTCAACACAACAATTGAGTGACGTATAGCCGATTGGAGTGTGGTTGAGGATATATGCCCGATAGATATAGATAGCCGATCTTTCAGTCGATAAATCGACTGATAGGAGTACGTAGATAAGGAAGCAGAAACTAAGGATTGATCGGCCGTGTTTGACTGATATGGAAAAGCAACCAAAATCGGCTTGGGTCGGCCGATAGCAAGAACCCTAAGATCGTGTGTGCACCTCAACTTGATTTGCTATGTGATAGCCGATATAGGACGGAACAACAGAATGTTACCGGCAGTAGCCGATACTAGAAAGATAACAACTGTTTCAGCTAACCAGCCGATGGTAGAAGCATCGACTGACAGCTGTTACACAGAAGTATTCTAAACTCAAAGGAAACGGATGTTTAGCGGTTGGGTTGATAACCTGACACTGAAGCATAGCTGTCGAGATGTATTAGCTAAGCAGCAGATACATATGGACTAACAGGAATCCTTATACGAAAAAGGGTCTTAAGAAGGTTGCAATCAAGACGAGAACAATGTCTTGATGGCAGGCATATGAGCGTTTGTGTGATGTATTAACTAATTACCACACTTTTCCACTTGAAACATACATCCTATGATTTATCTTTCAGTTAAAACACATGCATACAATATATGGTACAAACAAAGCATTCATTCCCTAACATTTAACCTAGACCATAGATCAAGATTTTCAATTCAAGAGCATAACACAAACTTGTAAATGTTCCCTGATTTGAAATAAAGGAAGTTTTGAAAATTTTACAAAGGACACCCTAGAACTTTCTAAAACATAGCAATCAAGTCCCTGGTCCGGGAAAACAGTTAATAGGAAGTTAACGACAATATTCCGGCAAAGGAATCGCCGGCATTAGAAAGGTTCAGCAGGTCAGGGCAAACCTTGGTTATGGAGAAGAACAGACGGAAGGTGATTTTCCGTGGCGAATAAGATTGGCGATGAGAAGTATTCGACGGTGATGAAAAGTAAAAGTTGCTGGGTGTCGTGGACTCCTGGGACGAGACGACAGAGTCGGATTAGTTTGCTAGGACAACTCCTCCGCGAACCTCCAGGGTTCATCTGCTCACGCGCTAAACCTTCTTTTGTTTACGCATGTGTGCCACTGAAACACGGCCGGCACACCTATGTAGCTTCCTGCAGGACTGCCGTGCTTGGTTGTATTGAGGCTCCTCCGAGCTCGTCACGCCCGACCACTGCCTTCGCTTCACGGCTTCCTCCTCAGCGGTCTCCAACGTCCCTCGCGTGGCTCCATTGCTTTCCCCGTGCGGGTCCGCGCTGAGTCACTGCGCCGCGGCACCGCGAGCCCTGAGCTCCACCCCTGCGCCATCGCCGACAGCCTCGCCGATACTTCCGCGTACGTGTGCCTGCGCGTTCCCGCACCGCGAGCTCCGCGCTCAAGCTCGCGCAAACCATTCCACAACGCGCCGCCGGCCCCGCATCCGCACACGCACGCTTGCACGTTGTCGTCCTGCTCGGCCACCTCTCCTAGCGCACGGCCCCTGCACGCATCGCCCGTGTGCCGCTCACGCCTGCGCAAGTCCAGCCTCCGCGCTCCAGCGCTTGCACTCCGGCGCATCCGTGCCGCAACCGCACGCTACCACACCGATTCTCTTTTGCTCGCGCGCAGCCACGCCGCGAGCCTCGCTCCAGCGCCGCTTGGCTCGCGTGCCACTCACGCGTTTGCTCCACGCCGCCAGTTTACCTCTGCTTGCACCCACGTCCCAACGTCTGCCGTTCGCCCGCGTGCCTCCACGAGCCGTCCTCGCCCCGCTCTGGCGCCGCTCTGCCTCGGGCTTGCTCACGCTTGAGCCCGCGCCGCATCTGCTCCTGCGAGTCACTCACTCCAGCGCTCGCCTCCAGTACCTCCCGTACGCGTTCCACCTCTGCGCACACTTGCCGAGCCACCGCAGCTGCGCCGTTCGTCTGCCGTGCGCGCTCGCGCATCGCTCGGCGCCACCTGCTGCCGCAGCTGCCCGCTCGCTCGCCTGGGCCGCAACCGCCCGAGCGCCGCCAGCGCTCCCGCCTTGGGCCACCGCCACCCCACCTGCTGCTTGGGCCGCGGCCGCCTGCCGCACGCCCCGCGCACTGCCGCCGCCCAGCCTCGCGCTTGGGCCCCGCCGAGCCGCCGCGCAGCCACGCCGCGCGCGCCCGGCGCCTGGGAGCCGCCCGCCGCACCGAACCGCGGTGCCTGCTCCTCCCGCGGCCGGCCGCCCGAGCTGCGCTCCGTCCCTGGGCCGTCCGCGCGCCTGGGCTGCGCGCCTCCGCCGCCCAGCAAGCCGGCCGAGCACCTGCCGCCCGCCGCTCGGGCTGCCCCGCGTGCTGCGCCGCTTCCTGTGCCGCCTGTGCTGATCCGAGAGAAGGAGGAGAGGGAGAGGGAGTGGATGAGGATTGGGATGGTGCTGCCAGTGAGAGGAGGAAAGGAGACGGCAGGAAGAGGATAAGGCGCCAGTGAATAGAAAACAGAGGAGAAAGGGGAATGGATTTCCCCAAGGACCTATGTGTAAATACAGAAAACTGCAAGGGTCTGAGTGTAAAACAAAATTTCCCGTTGATTTAAAACCCAAATGAAGAAATGCCCAAAACGAAAGTTGGAGAGTTTTTCAAGCTCTACAACCTTGCTTTAGGGCCCAAATTCAAAAACTCAAAATTTACACTTTTACACGTGAATCTTTGAACAAAAGTAGGATTTGAATTGCTTTTGTCCTAGAAATGTAATTCGTCAAATTTCAGGACTTAAATGCAAGTATTTATGACACGTCATAATGACGGGATAGACTCGTCATAACGGTTGGATAGACATGTCATGATGACTTGCACTTTTACACTTTAGCCCTGAGTAAATTTTAAAAGTTACTTTTGTAAATCAAACATTTGCATAAAAGGACTTGTATTTTTACAAAATTACATAAATACCCTTATTTTCACCATTTTACTTAAAATTTTTACACACTTCAACATACACATTTCCAATGAAACTTTTGAATAAATAAATATACATTTCTTTTTTTTACAATGAACAAAATAACAAATACATGTTTACCAAAACCACCTTTCACTTATTTTGAAATTACCCTAATCCAAATACATTTTGCAAAAACAACCCTAGGTTTTTCTGTAATTACACAAATACCCTTTTTACTTGCACTTTAAATTTTCAAAAGCTTCACACAAACACACACAAGCTTTACGGTAACAAACACATATTTCACACTAACAAAATATATGTCTAGCATTACAAATACACGAACTGTCACACCCGGGCAGCGATGATTTCTTCCTTCTCTGTCACCGAAGCTTGAAAGTTGTTGTATTTGGGTGACTTGTCGGTCAGCCTCCCTATAGTAACTTCGTGCGGTATTGATCAACTGACCCATCTCGCGACGTAGTAGCAGTTGATAATGATGCTACACATCCATAAACCGTATAGTACCCCGAAGTGCTTCCTCCGTGGAACCTTCTAACCTGTGACCTTCGGGGACTACTCTGAGGTTCGATTCTGGATCATTGGGATCAGTGGTAGAAAATATACCGATCGGCTGTCCTGCGGCTTCTCTTGGATGTTGATTGCAGAAAAGATAAATGGCTTCCAGTGCTACTCCTTCAATGGTGTCAACTATTCGATAGCCCATCACATCAACTGCAATAGGTTGCCATTAGAAGCGGAAGGGATGCTGAGGAATAGTCATTCTAACTCGACATCGGCGAACACCCTCTTCCTGGTACTCCACTGCGTCATATTGTGGAGGTTCGGTATAGAAGAAAGAACGTAAAGATTCCCAAACCAAACAAGGGAAACCCTCCCAATGCAAAGCATCTGTATGGAAATGCCCGGCCGGATCCCAAAAGACGTTAGGAGGGGCTGCCATCTACAACAAGAATGCAAATGGTGAGACTTTTTACCTTGCTGAGAAATCACAAGATAAATGGAACGAGATAATCAATTCTGATAACAGCAAAGGCTGAAAATCAGATAGATGCCTAAGGTACTTAAGATACTCAACTTAGAACTACCATGAGAATCCTATCAACACATTCTAGAGATAAACAACACACTATTCATCCTTAACAGAATTAAACATACATTGCATTCGTTTGTTCGCTAATGGATTATGCATGCACGTACTATTCATCCTCACAACCAAAAACAACTGCCGAATATGTTCGGACTTACGCGGTTAATTTCGGTGGCAAAACACATATGACACTCCCTAATAATTAGTCGATAAATCCTACTCGTCCTAATCTCTTAATCGTGGTTAGTGTACCTGCAGAAGACCACATATACATATCATGAACCTTTCATGGCAGCACGACATGAAAGCGTTCCCAAATAGTACTGTTCACAATAGAAATAGCATCTGTACAATTACCGCCGTACAGACAACGTTAACATACGTCATCAAAACAACGTATTCATGGGGGTACCGCAAATTGCGGAGGTATGAACAGCAATCGCCATACCCTGCGCCGAACCATATACTCCCAATATAATCAACCTAAGTTTATATATTGGCAGCATCTCAAGTAGGCCACTGCTTGAGAAACAGCATTCGG
The DNA here is from genome assembly GCF_002211085.1 of Panicum hallii. NCBI lineage: Eukaryota > Viridiplantae > Streptophyta > Magnoliopsida > Poales > Poaceae > Panicum > Panicum hallii. Next base: position 24,694,903 of record NC_038044.1, read on the forward strand.
TTCGCATCACCGACGGGAATGCTAACTCCCCAGTTAGCTGAGGATCCTTACCTTCTTACCTCACAATCGCAGGTGTCGTTACAGAAAGTAAGGTTGGGTTGTGCATGAATTTAAGTTTGGACAGAAAGTAGTGCTGCAAGTCAGAGCTATCTATACATATATACATATTCTAGCAGCCACCTAATATTACCCATATACATCCCTAAGGCTTTGCGTTCTAAACACCAACCTTAACGAATTCAACGCCTGTTGTAAAATCATTTGTTAGCCAATTTTATCCTGAAAACACTTTTTAAGAGCTACTATAATCGTAAAAGTAAACCTACAGCTCTGATACCAGCTGTGGCAGAACCGCTTGAATTATTCCGGCTCAAGTGCGCCAGTCATCGCGATTTAGCCGATACTAACTCAACGCACTTCAAACGGAATAACTCATTGGTATGTCGGGTCTCCGCCCGATACAACCACGGTTCAACAGGATCGAAGCAGGTTTACCTCGCATGAAGGCGAGTTTACAATCACAATACAGCTCATCAACTTTTAATTTAAAGATATTCAAATATTATTACAAACCTTGCTCAAACTCAAAGTAAAACATATACAAACAGTGTTTAAACCGACAAGCCAAACAGCTTGTCCATGCTTGCAGCGGAAGGAAAGATAAACACGTGACTACATACGTCGCAAAGGTTGACACCATGCTCAGCCCAAGGCCTGGTGTCACTCAGGAGGGTCACTGCCAGCCGGGGACGGATCCCACTCCACGGACCAGCCATGTGGAACAGAAGTTGGCCACGCAGAACTATCCATGGGGTTTTCGAAGGTTATACCTGAAAAAGATACTAGCAAGGCTGAGTATTCTAATACTCAGCAAGGCTTACCCGGGTCGTTTACCGGACGCTAGGACGTTTACCGGATCTCGGGCCGTTGACCGAGGGACCAGGGCCCACCAGCAGTCCCGGGAGCCTCCCGGCTCCTCGTGTTGCCTGTCGCTGCTCACAGGTGGGTTTCGACCGACAACAGGAAGCTGGAGAAGGATTTCAACATACTGGAACTGCAGCATGTTGAAGACAACTCGGCGGCAGATGCACTCTCTATGAGGGCACCAACTTAGGCATCCGTGCCGGAGGAAGTCTTTCAAAGACGGCTGCTGAAGCCATCTGCCCAGCCTGCCAAACTGGGCGAAGGGGGTCAGTCTAGCACCTCGAAGCTAGCAGTCCCGGCGGCGCTCCATCCATGGGGTCCGCCAAGGATTGTGTGCACCTTTGAGGGTCCCGAAGACCTCGAGCAGCCGCATCCAAACTCTCGGGGAGGGGGTCCCAATGCATGGATCTCTGAGATCCGGGACTACCTGAAAGACAACATCCTTCCTGAAGACCATGTATCCGCTAAGCGCATAGTGCGATTGGCTAAGCGATACGGGGTGGTAGAAGGGGATCTCTACCACCGTGGCGCCAATAGCATCCTCATGCGGTGCATCACCCAGGAAGAGGGCTGCGACTTGCTTACAGAAATTCATGGAGGCGAGGGCCGAAGTCATTCTTCATCCTGCACGCTGGTCGGTAAGGCCTTCCGGCATGGCTTTTACTGTGGTAGAACCGCTCGAATTATTCCGGCTCAAGTGCACTATTGATCGCCGTACAACTGCAATCAGCCCAACGCACTTCAAACGGAACAATCCTTTGGTCTGTCGGGTCTCCGCCCGATGTAACCACGGTTCAGCAGGATCAAAGCAGGTTTACCTCGCACGAAGGCGAGTTCACATCACAGAATAGCTCATCAACTTTTAATTTACAGTCATACATACATTATTACAAACCGAGTTCAAAGATAAGTAAACTTATACAAACCATGTTCAACTGACAAGCATAACAGCTTGTCCAAACTCACAGCGGAAGAAAAAGTTTTTACGTGACTACACACGTCGCGAAGGCGAACACCAAGCTTAGCCCAGGGCCTGGTGTCACTCCGGAGGGTCAGTGCCGGCCAGGGACGGATCCCACTCCACGGACCAGCCATAAGGAACGGACGTTGGCCACACAAGGTTGTCCGTGGGGTTTTCGAAGTTCATACCTGAAACAATTATAGGCAAGGCTGAGTATTCTAATACTCAGCAAGGCTTACCCGGGGCTGGGTATACTTTAGCCCATAACTAGACTCATGAAGGCATTGTAAAGGCTTTGGGTTTATTTTCAGCTGAAAAGCAACAAAGAGTATGAACTACTTTCAAGTTTTAGCTTTCATCTTCTAGTTGAGTGTTTATTCTAGATTAGCACCTACACTAAGCAAGCAAGGTAGTGATTATCATCCATCAAAATTATCCATCATTAGTTCCATTTCTTACTCAATGTGGCAGAAGGGATAAGCAGTCTCAATCCTCGTGAGAGGCGGACGATTCGAATCGAATTTAACCTTGCAAGGTAAACCTAACACACACGCTTGGAATACCAACAGGGTATTCCGAAGCTACCGTTTCCCTCATATTCCGGGTTATGGATCAGGGCCACCACAAGCGACTGCAGGACCGCACGCACACCCTATATGTGCAGGACATACGTCTGTAGCGCGACTACAAAACCCGTATTCCTGTCTGCCATGCAGAACGTACTCCCACACGTCGGTGCGTGTAAACATAAAATAAAAGTCGAGTGGTGGAGACATGTCCATTTGCCGGGCCATTCAGGTACTAGGCTTACCGCTCTACCATATTTCACGGCATGTGGTTAGTACTTTCAAACGCTTAGCCACCACTACCACACACTTCGACCTTATCAATATTTATCAACACAGACGGGGTAAACTTCTAGGTCATGTTACTGCACATGACCCCGTCCATGAACCTTATGGTGACTGCAGAAGGGTAAACATTCAACTCCTATATCGCGCGAGTGATAGGAAATCACCCGACTTCTACCGGTCCTATTTTGCAGAGCATCTATACGATAAGGACTCGGGTACAATACATTGGATTCCTAGGATTTATGCAACTAGGGTTTCATTTCAACTTCTAGACGTAATGCAAGATATATATATAATAATGAAATTGTAATGAATTGAAATACTGGTGTATGCATCGGGGCTTGCCTTCTTGAGTAGGGTTGGGGGCAGGAGAGTCAGAGACTTCCGAACTTTGGTTCGGGGCTTCAGTTAGATCCTCGGCGACGTTTATTGGGTCTTTAAAAAACCCTTGGTCTTGTCCCAAGACCAACTCGTAGTCTTCGTCGTCGAGCGTCGTTGAATCTACATGATATGCAATAATTTAAGTGAGATGGTGTTTGAGTTTAAGATTTTATTTCACAATAAAGTTGCAATCCAAAAAGTTAACACACATGAATTCATGAAACAAGGGGGGTTTAGTCTTGAATTATTATTTATATTTAAGTTATGATTATAGTATTGGATTTACTGAAAACAGGAACTAAGACATTTGAATTTGGATTCAAATTTCAAGTTTAAATTGAAAACTTAGGTAAATATAATTATATAGTCTTGAAAATTTAATTATAGACTAATTATCAACACATTAGATTATAACAAAATGATCTATTTAATTAAGCCTAAGGAACATGCTTAATTAATTTCAAATCATCTCAAATTTGAATTGCCCAAATTCAAGATAGCTTATACTACAAAATAGTGCTAAGTTTAAAACTTTTACACAAGCTCACATATGACCTATAGAAGCTGCATATCAAAAATCACAAGAAATAAAGTTAGCATGTGAAAGTTATGCATCCTATACCCTTTTACCTTGAGTTTAAAATAGATTCAAAAATATTTAGTTTCAAACTAAACTTTATTAATAAAAGTTGTAGGGTTTGAAATCTAGTTTCCAACAAAATTGGTTTGACAATTTTTGGAATTTCCTACAATTTCCTACGAATTTTAGTCAGCAGCTTTACACACATAAAATAACAAATAGGTTTACACTAGAGTCCTCGGATTCTTGCACTCAGACCCCTAGAACGAAACAAAGTATCACAAATATGCCCTTGTTGGCGTTCGACAGCGTTCGGCGTTCCTGTCTCCGGCGTCCTCGCCGGCGGCGAGGTCCGGGGTGGGGAGGAGTCGGTGCTACACGACCTACAGAGGCTACTGAACACGATGGGAGATGATGTGCTTGAAGGGCAGTGGCGGAGCACGGCCGGCGACGAGCAATGGCGGCGGCCGTGCCGGGGTGTCGTTGTTCCCGGCGAGGGGCCAGCGAACATGAGGGAACAAGGCACGCGTGAGCACCGGGAGAGTGCGGGGATGCTTTCCCCCAACTCAATTTGGACAGACGTAGGCCGGAGAGTCGTGACCGACGGCGGGGTGGAGCTCGGGTTCTCATCGGCGGTAATGGCGGCCGGCGTTCTGCAGGCTAGGGCGATGGAGGGTGGTGAAGGAGGGGCGGGATCGCTTCAGGAGAATGATGTGGTGCTGGTGGTACTGTTGATCGGAGCGGGGAGGCCTTGTATCGGTGGGTCGACGGGAGGCCGAGCGGCGGTGGAGGAAAGGGGCTCGCCGGCACTGCGGTCCGGTGATTCTGGTGGAAGAACTTGCAATTGGTTTGCTCAGTGAGCTTCAGTGGTTCGTGGGGATGCTGTTCGTGCTTCAGATTGGAAGGGGGAAGCAGTGGTGGGGGCTGCCGACGGTGAGCAGGGACGGCGGCGGCGATCGGGCAGTGGGAGATGATCGGAACAGGAGGGGTCAGGTGAGTTGTGCATGTGCAAATGCGAGAGCAAGAGTGCTAGAAGCTTTAGGGAGCACTTGGGATCCAGCAGAAGATAGCCTCGCGAGGAAATAGGAGCTGGCATCTCAGCGGCGTGCGGGGCGATCGCGGCGGCGCTCGGGCAGAAGCTTAGCGACGTGGAGGGCGCACGGGCAGGCCAGCACGGGGTCGGGAGGGCGGCGGCACTGCAGAGGGGTGACGCGTGGAACGTTGGAAGGCAGGAGGTGGCACGGAAGATGCTGCGATGGCGAGCGGCGGCGAGGTGCAGCACGGGCAGACGGCGGGCGACGTGGCGAGGGTAGGGGTGGCCAGCGCGAGGGCGGGAAACGGCGGGGTAGAGGCCGGGGTGGCACGTGCACGGGCGCAGAGGGGTGCTAGAGCGGCAGGGGCGGCGCACATGGCCGGGGCAGAGCAGCGGCGGCGCACGGCGGAGAAACAGAGAGGAGGGAGAGCGACGTAGACGAAGGAGGATCCAAATGCAATATCCGAGAAATGCAGGGACCCTACTGTAAAGCATAAATAACTTTTAAACCAGTGCTCAAATGAAGATGGGCCCAAACGAAAAAGTGTATGGTTTTTCAAAATGTACAACTTTGCTTTAAGGTTCATCCACAGAAGAGCTAAGGAGTTGGAGTTAAAATAAAATTTCGCAAAGATTCTAAACTTTATACAAACCCTATTTAAAAACTACACTACAAATATATCCAAAGGGTAGTTTCACCTACTTTTACGATTTAAACACAAGTTTTTGACTTTTGCAAAATAACCCTCATACATTTGAAATCTACCCTCCATGCTTACCCATTTAGCACTAAAGGACCTTTGTTAAAATATAATTATATAAATAACCCTTCTCCCTAAGTATTTAAATTTTTAAACCCACGTTTACGACGTTTTGCACATAACATCACACTAAAAATCTAGGGTGTGACCATGATAATTATTTGAGTGTCACACATATACCCATGCAGGATCTTCTTGGGCGGCTCGCTGAAGAATTGGTGATCCATAGGATCACCCCCCACCTTGTAGACAACATAGGCCGGGGAACCGTGTGACTCCGAAGCCACGAGCGCATAAGGCAGTGGTGGCCTAGCTTGGAATGGCAGTTCTCCCTTATAACTCCCCAAGGTAGGTCCTGTTGGAGAGTATTGATGCTTCATGATCTCCTGGACCACGCGCAGCGCGACACGCTCGAAAGCATTTACCAAGCTCTCGGAGTGTCGGTGCAGTGAGTGGGCCGCCACTTAGTTTACTTCCTGACGTAGAGCTTTGGTACGATCTTCTAAAGGGGTGGACAGATCTACGCCATCAAGAGCGCCTTCGGGTGAAAATCCCTTCCACCTAACATCGTGATGGCGGGTCTTCTCGAAAGAGCCGATGAGATCGGCTTTGAAGAGAGACTTGATCTCATCGTATTTCTGCTTGTGTTCAGTAGGCAGCTCCACATACGTGATCGGATCATCTCTCATCATCCTGCCAGCGGAAGTTGATGAAGTTGAATAAGATGGTCCCACCGAGCGTGCCAGCATGTGTTGTCGGTCGAAACCCACCGGCGAGCAGCGACAGGCAACACGAGGAGCCGGGAGGCTCCCAGGACTGCTGGTGCGCCCCGATCCCTCAGTCAACGGCCCGAGATCCGGCACACATCCTAGCGTCTGGGTTACTAGGCGTGCCACCTGACCTTATACCTGATCAGGAAGGTGTTATATGTTAGTTTCCTACATGCATAGACACATATAAACATTAGTCCGAGCCGTGATTAGCTCATCTGGTGTTCCCTATATCGGCTATAAAGAACCGATTGTATTCAGTACTAGATCGGATCTATAAACAAGGCAAACATATGCGATGGTAACATAAATCTTGCTCTGTAACCATTAAACTAGTCCAATCTATGACGGTTAAAGCTTTCACTGCATAATCGGAACATCCTACATGTAATTGAGCCTAACAAATACGGAAGGTAACGAAACAACAACCTAAATAGAGGCCTAAAAACCAACTGAAAGCCGATTCCCGGAACAATCCCTTTTTAAGCTGTCATAAAGCACCAAACATACTGCCGGAACATTCAACCCAATTGAAGGGCCTAATCACGCAGATATTAAACTAAACCTTCGACAAACAAAGACTAACCATAACAGATTGGAACTACTAAACAAAAATAGAGCAAGATGCTGCCCTCACACCCGAGATTGGGCACAATGACAGCTGAACGTTTACAGGTAACAAACGATGCACGATTAAAGCATGGAAAAGCCGATGCTACTCTATAAACTTTAAGATAACTAGTGCTACTCACCATCAACAACGCTTTAGAATGAGAAACACAAAAGGTGGATAAGTAGGGATGATGCTGCCCCGATCACGCGGGGCATGATCGGGGCTGCACGGCACTTACCTGAGAAACCGTAGAACAGGGGTGGCGATGCGCCGAGAATTGTTGGTGAATGATTGATTGATTCCCTTATTCATAATCCAGGGTACATATTTATAGTCCGGAGACTTGCCTTTCCTAACCAATCCTAACTAAAGACGACACAAATCTTGGCTATCTCTATTTAAACTATTTAAACACACATGCCTATCTAGATACATGGCCAACCTTGGCCTCAAATACCTGCACAGGGTCCGATTCGCAAGCCCACTATGATTACCTTTTGAGCCCATCTTGCTTCTCGGCCCACCTTTCTGGCCCGCCTGAGTTATGGCGATAACACTTCCTCCCATGGATGAGGTATGCTGCGAGCTAGGGTTTGTTGCAACTGCACTCCCCTCGGACCTGCTTGATGACGAGCTGGGAGTCTCCCTTGACCAGGAGCTGCCGGACCCCTAGGGATAGAGCCATAGCCAGTCCGAAGATCAGGGCCTCGTATTCCGCCATGTTGTTGGTGGCCTCAAAGTTGAGGAGCACCATGTATTTCACTTGTTCGCCATTTGGGTCGATGAGGACTACACCAGCTCCAGCCTTTTTGTTGCGTGCAGACCAGTCGAAGAAGAGTATCTAGTGGGGTCTGGTGAACACCGGAGCCCTGGCTTCTGGAAATAGGGGGGCCCGAACCATGGTCCGGACCCCCAGGAACGCTTGGTGTAGGAGTCCACTCTACTATGAAGTCAGCAAGGACTTGACTCTTGATGGCGTGGTGGGGCTGGAAGTCAAGTTGAAATCCAGCAAGCTCTGCAGCCCACTTGGCAATGTTACCCGTGGCGTTGTTGTTGCGGAGGATGGCCCTCAATGGATAAGAGGTCACCACCACAATTTTGCGGGCCTGGAAATAATGGCGGAGCTTCCGGGACGCAATGAGTATAGCATAAAGGAGCTTATGCATCTCGGAATACCTGGCGTTTGCTTCATGTAGGACCTCGCTAATATAGTAGACTGGCTTTTGGATGGTCTTGACTTTAGCAGCGGGACTGGGCTCTTCTCCCTGAGCTGGGGATTCTCCGGACCCCAGGTCTTCCGGCTTTTTTCCGGGTCGGGACCCGGCCGAACCCTCCGGAGCAGGGTCGGTTGTTACATTGGTGATGGTCGGACCTCCACCTTCTACAGGAGGGACCTCGGGGGCCCCCTGCATGAGTTGCTCAGACCTCTCTACGACCAGCACCATGTTGATGACCTTAGTCATCGCTGCAAGGTATAGAAATAGCATCTCCCCCAGCTCCGGAGCTACCAGTACTGGCAGGGAGGTGAGATACCGCTTCATTTCTTGGAAGGCTTGCTCTGCCTCCTCAGTCCATGTGAATGGACCGGACCCCCTCATCAACTTGAAGAAGGGGAGAGCTCTCTCCGCCAGCCTCGAGATGAAGCGGCTGAGGACTACAAGCGACCCCGTTAACTTTTGCACGTCCTTGAGTCGAGCAAGGGGCCTCATTGCTTCGATTGCCCAGATCTTGTTCGGGTTTGCCTCGATCCCCCGGTGTGACACCAGGAACCCGAGGAGCTTCCCCGCCGAAACACCAAAGACACATTTCTCGGGGTTGAGCTTCGTGCACGTCGCAAGCAGTTTGTCAAAGACCTGGGCTAAATTTTCTAGAAGGGAATTCGCTTCTCTCATCTTGACTATGATGTCATCAACGCAAACCTCAACTATCTCTCTAATCAAGTCACCTAATGTAATGTTCATTGCTTGAGCAAAGGTGGGCAAGGCATTAAGCAGTCCATATGGCATTACAACATAGCAATAAAGACCATCCACTGCTACAAAAGCTGTATGCTTCCTATCTGCCTTAGACATCTTAATTTGATGAAAACCAGAATAGGCATCTATGAAGGATAGCAAGTCACACCCGGAGGTGGAATCTACAATTTGATCTATACGTGGAAGTGGATAGGGATCTTTTGAACATGCCTTGTTGAGGTTGGTGTAGTCGATGCACATCCGAAGCTTTCCATTGGCCTTTGGGACGATGACCAGATTGGCCAACCACTCGGGGTGGTGGACCTCTTCGATGAAACCAGCTTGTAGCAGCTTGCGGACCTCTTCACGGATGAAGTTCTGCCACTCGATGGACTGCTTCCGTCGCTTTTGTCACACCGGTTTGGCATCGGGGTGGATCTTCAGACGATGCTCAATCACCTCCCTGAGGATCCCAAGCATCTGTGACAGCTCCTAGGCGAACACGTCGACATTTTCCCGGATGATGGCAATGAGCGCGCTTTCCTATTTCTCTCCCAGGTTCCCCCCAATGCGGGTGGTCTGGGAGGGCTCCGCTCCAACTTGGATTGTTTTCAAGGGGACATCGTCCGTATCAGATGGATGAACTTTGAGCACGCTGGCTGGTGCCCTAGCGCATGAGGTTGAGGGCTCGGACCCCCCCTGCGCTGGCAGCTGGGATGAGGCCCGTTGCCAGTGCATGTAGCTTCTCAACTGCCGCTACAGCAGCTGTCCGGTCGCCCTACATGGTGAGGATTCCTGCAGGGGACGGCATCTTGAGGACCAGATACCCATAATGGGTAATGGCCATGAACCGGTACAGAGCTGGCCTGCCAATGATGGTATTGAATGGGAGGTTCACCTCTGCAATATCGAACTGTACGTTCTCTGTGCGGAAGTTTTTCTCAATCCCAAACGTGACCAGCAGGGAGATGGTCCCCACCGGGTAGACAGGATGTGGGCCCACTCCGAAGAATGGGCGAGACAGGTCCAGCTTGGACTCCAGGATCTGCAGCTGCTTGAACGCTGCATAGCTGATGACGTTGAGACCGGCGCCTCCATCGATCAGTACGTGGTGGAGCTTGATGTTGGCGATGGTGGAGGCGGTAACAAGTGGTAGCACCCCGACCCCCACCATGTTCTCCGGGCAGTCGGATGGCCCAAAGGAGATGGTGGTGCTCCTCCACCATTGGTGGGGTGCAGCTTTCGGTGCCCTCAGCTTCACCGAGAAAACTTCCCGGCGAAGAGTCTTGACGTCTCTCCGGGAGACGAGCTCTGAGCTACCGCCGTACATGATGTACAGTTTCTTGCGGTGCTCATCACCCCCGAACTTGGAGTCGGACTGGGTGTAGAGGCCCTTAAGGTCCTTCTTTGGGGTGGGGAGGAGTCATCCTTGGAGGCCTGCTCGCGCCTCTTGCTGACGCGCTCCGCGAGCTTCAGGATCTCGCAACATTTGGAGGCACTATGACAGGCTCCAGGATGAACAGGGCACGACCCAGAATCGCCACACTGCTGGCGCGGACGTTTGTTGCACAGGTTCTGGCCCCCGGCCGTTGTCGCTGCAGCGACCGGAGCTCCAGTCTGCGGCTTGTTTGCGCTACGATTCTTCTTGTTCTTCTTCTTGCTGCCGCCAGGGGCAGCGACACTGGAGCCCCTCATCTGGGTGGGCCCTTCTTGAGGGGCTGAGTGCCATGCACGGCCCTCAGCAGCCCTGGCGCACTTGTCCGCCAAGGCAAATAAGGTGGTGACGGTTTCCACCTAATGGGTCGCCAGCTTCTCCAACATCTTCTCATCATGGACCCCCTGTCAGAAAGCTATGATAATAGGTGCATCGGAAATATGTGGAATAGTTCCACGTACCTTGGTGAAGCGGGAGATGAAGGCCCAGAGGGTTTTCTCGGGTTGCTACCTCACAACATGGATGTGGGCCTCCACGCCGTGCTGGTGGTATGCGCTGGCGAAGTTCACCGAGAACAACGCGCAGAGTTCTCCCCAGGATTGGATGGATCCCGGGGTGAGATTCATGAGCCAAGTCCGGGCTGGCCCGGTCAAGGCCACGTGGAAGTAACTAGACATTACAGCGTCATTACCCCCAGCCGCCGTGATGGTGGTGATGTAGACTTGTAGGAATTCTGACAGGTTGGTAGACCTGTCGTACTTTTTTGGCAGGTGGGGCCAAAACTTGGACGGCTAGGCCACCGCTCGGAGATGGTCTACGAGCGCTGCGCAGCCCACCCCAGCCACCGGGGCCTGGACGTGTCCCTGCGGCTTCGATACTGCTGCGTCGAGCTCGGCGTCAAGGTTCCGACCCTCGATGTTGAACCGGTGCTCACGCGCCCGCTCCATGGTGAGGCGGGCGTCCTCTCCTGCACGTCTGCTATTGAGTTCCGCCTACAGATCTTCAGTCCGAGCTCTCCTCACTGTTGGAGAGTGCACAGAGCCGGATGCGCCGCCCTGACGGCGACGCTGCATGGGCGCAGATCCCCCTGCCGAGCCTGGGGTGACCTGTTCCAAGTTGAGGAGGCGGTCGACGTCGTCACGCCATTGCCTCAGTACGTCAGACGATCCCGCCAGATCCGGCAGGTTGCGGAGCAGCTCCCTGGCCACCACCAATGGTCCGTTTGGTGCAGGCTGAGTTGGGCCCTTGGAGGCCTACTCTGCAACACGCTGTGGCGCAACGCACGCCACAGCCCTTGATGGAAGACGGCAAGAGGCATGCGGCACAGATGACGCCACTTCCTCCACCATCGGGTGGTCATAGTGCTCGACTACCCGTGGCATTGTGATCTCGAGCTTTCGATCAAACGCAAACTAAACTGACCCCTACCTGGAGCGCCAAATGTCGGAGGATTTCTCCAGCCGGGTGGCGGAGTGCACCCGCCTAATCCTAGCTTAGGATGAGTTTGGGGGCAGTCAAGTTATGCTCGATCTAGAGGCGTATGAACACAAGTAGCATACACGGGTTTAGAGTGGTTCAGGCCGCCTGAGCGTAATACCCTATGTCCACTGTGTGATGTATTGTTTGTAAGTTTGGGGGGAGGAACTGCTGACCCTGCGTGAGTGTGAACCTATCCTTCTAACGTGCGTGCTCTCCCTTTTATATGCTCAAGAGGAGCGCGTACACTGAGCGGGGCCTCGACAGGTGGACCCGGCGATATATTAAATAACGTACACATTGGAGCCTAAAATGCCTCAGATCCGGAGATCTTCCTCTTCAGCCTCCGTGCGTATCCTTCGTCTGGATATGGTCTTGTGCCGTCTTGCTAGCATAGTGTCTGCTGCAGCTGACATGCGTAGGGGGAATCGTGCTCCTGATGTAGAGTCAGCTCCTGCTGATAGACGAAGGGGCTATACTGAACTGCCAAGATGTAGCCTTTGCGCACTGTAGCAGCGCACATTGTAGCCTTCTTGCAGTAGGTCATGATAACTCTTCGCCCACGTGCACGGCACTGTGATGTGACCATACGTCCTAATGTCCTGCGAACTGCCTCGGTAACTCGCGCGCCGCCTCGGTAACTGGCGGGCTTACCATGCTATCATCCATACCTGCCCAACGTGTCAGTGGGTAGCCCATGCTCTGTCTTGGGTGCGCGCACCCCAACCACCCACATGGGCTAGCTTCTCGCAGAAGGCTGGTATCCACCGGACACGTGGCGCTGCTGGTTTAGCGGCCGGTTCCTCATGGGCACGTGGCGGCAGCAGACCCCCTCCTGGTGGGGTGGGAGGTCCGGGCCCCTTGGCTGGCACAGGCGCTCAGGCCCCTTAGGGGTCCGGCTTCCACACATGGGGGCCCAAGACCATCCCGCGGTGGTTCGGGCCCGTGGTAGCTGTTCCTGAGCACTTCGTCCATGCGGGCACGTGGAGGCACCGGACCTGCTAGTACGTGGAGGAGGTCCGAAGACTGTGCCCCTAGTTGTCAGGCCTGGGCCTTATGCCTTGTCACCTAGAAGCTTAGTGCGAGGTTACGGATAACCTTGCACCCCTCGGGCTGGATACTTTAGTAGGAGGTACCCCTGTCTGTATATACCGACAATATTGAAATGAAACAAAGAACTAACCATATTAAAACTAACTATATTCAAAATTCACCTTGAAATTACATTTACTAAAATTCATTAATTCACTAACATCCAAATTCACTAACTATTTTTAACACTTTCACTAATAACAGTAATGAAAAAAAGAAAAAAATCAAGAACCTCAGCTACTTGTCTCAGGTTGGGGAGGAGGAGCGCCGCCGATGCGCGTGGAGGGGGGTGGAGGAGAGGTGGCGCATGTGGAGGCTGGCACGTGCTGCAGAGGAGGCCGGCAGCATGGCTCGTCAAGAAGGCTGGCGGTGCGGGGGTCGGTGATGCAGCTCGGCAAGTGTGAAGGCCGGCGCGTGCGAGGAGGATGCCGGCGCTGGTAGAGGAGGCAGCGCCGGGGCCCTGTGGTGCAGATCCGTGTGGAGGCTGATAGGAGGAGCTGCGTGGGGCGAGGAGGGAGGGAAGCAGAAGCAGCGGCACACATGGATGGAGGAGGGGAGGAGCGGCGGGGCGCGTGGAGGAGCGGTGGGGAGGAGGCCGGCGGCGAGGTCGTGAGGTGGGTTGGCGGCGCCAGAGGTCGGGGAGGATGCCGTGTGGCAGAACCAACCTGAATTACATCGGCTCAAGTACGCAAGTCCTCTCTCAAGGGCTCCAACGTACTTCAAACGGTGTAACCCTTTGGCCTGTCGGGTAACGTCCCGATAAACCACCGAATGCAGGATCAAACAAGGTACCTCGCACGAAGGTGAGTCCAGAGATACAGTTGCCATCATATTTTACATCACAGGCATTTATATTACAAGAGTTTCCAAAAGTAGCATAGGTTCCAAACTGATAGAAATTATTACAAACTATTTTAAAGTTTGAAGTTCAGGGCAGCGAAATTTAAAATACGACAACTGTACACGTCGCCAGCACGTACATCATGCTAAGCCCTGGCATAACATCACTCGGTATGATCAGTGTTGGCCGGGGATGGGTCCCAATCCATGGACTAACCATCAGGAAGAGCATAGGGCCATAGCATGGTAAGAGTAGGGTCTTCATAGACATTACCTGAAATAAAGTCATATTGCAAGGCTGAGTACTCTAATACTCAGCAAGGCTTACCCGTTTCATGGTATACTTAGCCATGTAACTAGACTTATGAATGCTTTTGATGGTTCTGGGTTTAATTTCAGCTGAAAAGCAACAAGGAGTAGATCCTTAATTTCAAATTTTAGCTTTCAGGTTCTAGTTGATTATTTCTTCTAAGTAAGCAACTAAAGCTACTCACACAGGGTAGAACTTTCTCAACAAACATCATCTTTTATCATCATTAAGTTGCTCTTGTTACTCTATGTGGCAGAAGTATTAAGCAGTCTCAATCTTCGCGAGAAACGGATGATTCTGAATTGAACTTCAACCCTTGCAAGGTAAACCTAACTCACACGCTTGGAACACCAATAGGTCGTTCCGAAGTAACCGTTTGCCTTTCATTCCGGGTCGTGGAACAATGCCAGCACAAGCGACTGCAGGACCATACGCACATCCAATGTGCAGGACATACGTCTACAGCGCGACTGCATGATCGGATTCCCGTCTGCTTTGCAGAACGTACTCCCACATGTCGGTGTGTGTAAATAAACAATAAAAGTCAAGTGGTGGGGGATGAGTCTACTTCCCGGGTTGATTGGTTACTAGGCTTACCGCTTACCATATTTCACGGCATGTGGCTAGTACTTTCAAATGCTTAACCGCCACTACCACACACTGCGACCTTAACCAATTCATCAACACATATGGGGTATCATTCCTTTCCATGATACTGCATGTAACCCCGTCCGTCATCCTTATAGTGATTGTAGGATTGTAAGCAACCAATTCATATATCGCGTGAGTGACAGGAAATCACTCGACTTCTACCGGTCCTATTAGCATAGCACTAGTCGGACTCAGGTTCTATTCAATACATAGGTACCTAGCAATGTGCAACTAGGGTTTCATTATAACTCCTATGAACTTAAATGCACAATATACTATATAAGTAGATATATATATATATATATATGATTTGCAGTATTATAATGTAGTGGGTTTATGACCGGGACTTGACTTCACTGGCGGTGCTGGGTCAGGGACGTTAATAAATTCTTCCGAACTTGGGTTCGGGGCTTCAGTTAAATCTCCGATGACATTCCTGGTGTCTTCCGAGACTTCTACTTCGGGTTCAGGGAGAATCTGATAATCTCCGTCTGCGAGAAGCGTCGAGTCTACATGTGATGTAAACGATGCAGTTTAGAAGATGCATAGACTTTTATTCTATTTCACAATAAAGTTGCAATCCAATGAAGACATAGTGCATTCACCAAACATATCATTCATTCTCCTACTGGGCACTCATTTATCGAGTATAAACTAAATTACCTAGTTACATGAAGTAACATAGTTGTTTACCCTAAACATTTAAACTAACTACATTAGATAGCATGTTTGGTTATCTTAAACAATTAAACTAATTACATTTAACAACTTTATTAATCTGACTAGCTAATTATCACTAATAACCCTAGGTTATTATTTAATTATGGACTTACTTGACTAATTAAATGAACCCTAAGTTAAGAATATAACACTATCATACCAAGTTCTATTTATTCTGGTTGTTCTACACCTGAGCATAGGTTGAAAATTTGTGGGCATGTCACACTACTCAAGAGCAACACTTCAAAATAATTTCATAATTTTTCATGAACTAGAGCTATTGTTCATGAATTTCCTTTGAATCTAAGCTTAAATTCATTACTGAAGTTACACTAGTATTCTGACTCTCACATTTTTATCTTGGAATATACATGCTGAAACAAAGCTAAGGTAAAATTTTTAGCTATAAATATGAAGAGATGCACCTGGAATTAAATCATGAAAGTTTTATTAACATAAAGCAAAGTTATTTAAATATCCTAGCTAGAGGGCTGTTTTGAACTTCCAATTTTTACACAACTCTACTTATGGCACACACATCTCATGTTTCAAATTTGAGCCTCAGCATTGCTAGGGATCAAAAGATCTAATTAAAGTACCCATTATGTACTAATTTAATCACAGCACAAAATACATATATTCATCTCATGATCATAATACAAAAGTTGTATTATTTAACACAAGGATTCAAACCCAACTGATTTGACATTTTTCTGAATTGTTTACAATTTTCTACACATTTTTGAAGTTCACAGCTTTTGAATTGGGGGGCTCTGGAATCTTGCAGGAAAGCCCTTGGAACTTTTCAAATCCTTTTGAATAAGCCCTTGGCTCATCGGGGAAGAAGGGCAGGGACGTCGCCGGCCAAATTCGGTGAGGGAAGTGATGGGGGGTGGAGGAGGACTGGCCCACTAGCATCAGGAGCTCAAGGCGCGTCCAGGGGTGGGCTTGGCAGGAAGAGGGGGTGGCCGGAGGTGGGGTTATCACGGCGGCCGAGGCGGCGGCGAGGAGGAGCTCGTCGGCGAGGGGCTTCCCAGCGAGGAGGGCGGCCAAGCTCGAGTCTATTACCTACAGCAGGAGGAGGGGAAGCTATTGGGGTGGTCGGATTGGACGGAGAAGGGGCGGAGGTAGGGGTTTGACGGCGACAGGAGCTCACCGGAGAGGAGGGAAACGACGGCGATTGGGCTCCGGTGAAGGATTGGCGTCGGGGTGGGGTTGTAGAGCTTCAGTGTGGAGTGGCGAGCCTTCCTAGGTGGTCGTCCGGGACAATGGGGGTGTGGGGTGGCAGCTAAGCGGCGACCAGGGGCTCGCCGGTGAAGAAGAAGGAGCGGCAGTGGTGTTTAGCGGCTTGGGGCGAGCGGAGAGCAAAAGAGAGAGTGGAATGGAAAGAGAGGGAGTTAGTGACGCTCTTGAGCCAAAAAAGTGGGGGCGAGGGGTGTGCACGGGCATTTGTGTCACACCCTAAAATATTTAATTTTAGGATGTGACTATCTTTTACAATGTGTTCATCTATCAATAGGATTTTCCGAGAATTTTATAGATTTTTCTGGTAATTATTCTATTTATCCTAGAGCTAGATCCATTTTTATTTGGAAAGCTCTAAAATTCTTTTTCATGAAGTCCAAATATTTTATTTGGATTCCTCGTGTCCTAAAATTACCTCCTGAGTTTTTCTCGGAAAATTTTGGGATTCTTCCGAATATATTTTTGTGGTTTGAAAATTTATCTAGACTTTTCTAGATTTATTTTAAGCTTAAAAATATGCTCTGGAAAATATTTTCTATTTTTGATTTTCATCGCAGTCGGACCGAGCCGTATCTTTGTTGTATATCCTTTTAACCTTATCCTCTCCGAATCATTAAGAAGTTCCGTCGAGCTCACGATCCTCTAACCGTTTCCCCCGATCAAGTCATGCTTGAAAACGACGTCTCGTGGCTCGTCTTTGGTATTTTTCCGATGATGTTCGATCGCCGTCAGCTCCGATGACTCAGCTTGATCCCTTCCTTCTCTTTTCCGCGCTCCTGAATAACTCGTTCACGTTCAACCCGCTCTGTCAGCTCGTTTTCGTGTTCAGCCCTCACCCGATCCTATTTCGGCCCATAATCGAACTCGCTTGGCCATTCTCATTCCGTCTTTCCGTTACCTCTTCTATCCTCTCTTTTTGCTCGTTAAATTGTAGGACCCGCTGGTCAGCCTAATCTCGCCTCCCATGAGCAATCCGGACTCAAAAACGAGTCCAGCCTGATGCACGTCCTCAACCCTGCTTGCCAAATTCCAGATCTCCACGCTCCTATAAATCCTAGGACCTTCCTTCTTTTTCTGTGCCCTAGCCCCTGCTCGCACCCTCCCCCGAGAAACCAGCGCCGTACGTAGCCGGCCCTAACCTCCCCCTCGAGTCCCTGCTCTCCGTGCGCCCAGAGCTGTCAGCACCGTCGCACTCTTTCCCCCGTGCCACGCCCCATCTTCCTCGCGTGCCTTGGTGCCGTGTACCAGAGCTGCAGCAGCCGCGCGTTGCCACCACGGGCGCTGCCGTCCCCGTGCCCTTTCTGCACGAAAATCTCTTGTTGCCGCGCCGCCGCCAGGAGCGTCGCCCAGCCCCCCGTGCGCCCAGGCTTGCCGCGCCACTGCCCCTCCCTCTCCCGTGAGCCCCTGTGCGCTTGCGCCCCTGCCCATCACTCCTGCCTCGTGCGGTCCTCCTCCTGCAACCGTGCGTCGCGACCCTCCTAGTGCCGTGCGCTGCACCCCCTGCCAGCCGCCCGTGCGTCCCCTCCCCTACAGTGCCGCCCCTGCCCCTTCCCTCTCCTGGCGCAGACCGCTCTTCCCCCTTGTAGGCCGCACGCACAGAATCACCCAGAACAGATGAATAGACCCGTCGCCGCGACTTCCTCCATGAAATTTGATCTCTACGATGCATCCCCGTGGTAAGTTAGGTATGGAATTGAATCCTCTCGTCGTTCTCTTTCTTTTCCCCCACTTCCCGCGACCTCTCGTGCCCTAAATCGCCGGCAATTTGAGCTACAGTACCCGCCGGTCACCATGGGAGGCTGTTTCAAGCTTTTTGCAGATTGGTCCCTGGAAAATTCTGTAATTATCGTGTAAATTTTTGTATCTAGCGAAAATTGCAGAAAACTCCCCTAAATCTTTTCCATCTTTTCAATCCAGCCCCACCCGTGGTAATTTTCAGATCTAACCCTAATCTTTTCCTGTTTTGCAAGCACTATTTTCTGTGTCTTGTATTTCTTTTCAGCTAACCCTTAAAGTCTATAGTTAATTGCGTATAGGTCCTTGCAGCCTTGTTTTATGCGTAGTTTCCGCGTTTTAGATCCGTTTTGATGCGTTCTTTTTGCGTTAGTTTTATAAAACCCTAAGCTATCATTTAGTAGTGTTGTTGTGCTGTAATTCCTGTTTTTAAAATTAAATATCAATTTAATTTGAATAATATCCTCTTATCTAGTTTTCCAAAATAAAATCCAAGTAAGTCTTTTCTCCGGTTTTTATAATCAATATTATTTTGATTAATATCAACTTAAATGTGTTTGTAATTCAATTTGTTTAGTTCAACTTGAATCATAAAGTTATGCGTTTAGATGTTCTCACAAGTTTTCTTTTCTAATTAATTGTTTAATTCAGAAAATTTGTACATAGAGAATTGTATATAAAATTTGACTAAGTTCTACTTCGTCTTTATAAATGCAAATATAATATGAGTTAATTATAATTAGGGATATTCTCTTTTGAATATCTTTTACATTGGTTTTCTAAATTAAAATAAATGAAAGCCTATCGCTCTTTTATTCTTTTGTAACATAAATCTCCCGATAGCTGTATCTTTTCAACCATAGCTCCGTTTTCCGTATTTCATTCTTTCTCGTGATCGTAGTAACGAGCCTTATCCTTTAGTTCGCTCTTTTAAAGCTTTTCTTTTGTTTGCTGTATCTGTTCTTAGTCGTTCTTGTTTGTTTGCTTGCTTGTATGTTTTGGGCCCGTTGCTTGTGTGACGTTAGAAGTAGCGTGATCCAAGAGCTTTGAAGATATAGAGTTTCAAGAATAAGAGTTGAAGACTCTAAACAGCTATTCTTTAAAAGAAAGGCAAGTGTTTCCTTGATCATACTTTTATCCTAATAATCACAATAAATACTATATTTTTCTTTATATGCATGCATGTGTCCTAATATTGATGGATCCTAATTAAGGATATGCCTAGTCTTTATGATCATTCCTTGTCAACCTGGGTTTTTACCTTTATGTTGGGTAGCTATTGCTTAGTTGCTATAACTAGTTCTGGTTTGCGAATAATTTATAACCATGATGACAACAATGATGATGTTATACCTGTTTTATCCATGTTCATGCTCTTTGTGTTGTTAATCACAAGATTATATGTCTAATCAGAACATGGAGAACCACCCAGGAAAATAGTGCAACCACAATACTATATAGCTCTGATCTTGGCTAATTAATTAGAGACTCTAGCTTATGATAATCTTACCGAAAGGGCAAGAGGGGTTGCATCGTCGGGGTATAGCTCGGTCCTCTTGAGGGTATGATATAGTCCTGGGTAAGGTGTCTGCCTCATTAGGGAGAGTTATGACCGCTTTGACTTGAAACCTCAGCGGACTGTCATAAGTTAGGGAATCTTTGTAAAGGCCTCGTAGTGAATCCCTTGCCACTCACCTCGGAAGTGTTTAAGAGGCTAGCTACCTCGGGCAAATCGGGAGAAACGAATTGTGGGTAAAGTGTACAACCTCTGCAGAGTGAAAACTGATATATCAGCCGTGCTCACGGTTAAGAGCGGCTTGGACCCTCACATGATAATTGAACTTGAAGATGAATTAAATCGTGGACCATGGTTATGGTTGTGGTTATGGTTATGCTTATGCTGTATCTCTTCTCTCTCTTTTAATGTGGGTTTTGGTATGAACCTATACCTTAGTAATCAGGTGCTAATAAAACTTGACCAACTAAAATTGCTTATCGCAGTAAGCTAGTCAGCCTTTCCTTGATTTTGGCCTTCATGTCATATAATTCCCAACACTTGCTGAGTACCAACCATAAGTGTACTCACGCTTGTTATAATTGCTACTCAGAGGAGAAAGTGATGTGAAGTCTTTTGAAGATGATGCTGAGTTCTAGGCCTGCGCAACCCCCGGTCGATTGCCTGTGAAGTTTGAAGTCTCTGTTTTCAGGATAAGCTGTATAACTCTGATAATCTTTATAGTCTTTTAAATCTCTTTTCGTGATACTGTTGCTGATTATTCACTAATGAAGTCACTATATGTATGGAACTTGATCCTGACATACATATAGTTATGCATTCGGTTTTGTCCGTTAAAACCGGGTGTGACAGAGGTGTTATCGGAGCTGTGTCGACCATAGGACGCCAGCCTAGATAGCAATGGTCGTTTTCGAAGATCTATTCTGACATAAAAGTCATATTTTACCATATCCTTGACCCTCTTGTTGTTTATTCCTCATCCTTCTTCATTTGTCTCATCCTTGATGCTGCTTTTATCTAGCTCTGTATCCTTTTCTTTTATCCCCTCCTTTCCATTGCGGTTACATTTCATAATTTTCCTTGTCCGCGTGTACCCTCAATGGCATTGGTTACCTTGTATCCATTTGTTCCAATTTACCTCCTCCTTGATTTCAAGTTTGGCCACTTTGGAAATCCCCTTATATTCTATTCCAGGTGGATTTATTTTATCCTTTTCTCTTGTTACAAACGCTAGATTGTCCGACCTTCTACCTCGAAGAATGGAAGTAATCGTCTACTACAAGAAGTCAAGCTAGAGCAACTGAAGACTACACTGGACTCACAGACGTTACACTCAAGAAGTCAATGCTCCGCCAGACAAGCCAAGACAGATGCTTAACTCAAGAATGCTGAAGCTTAGGATATGACCCATACTTAAGAGGTTTTCCCCTTTTCAGTTGAAAAACGCTAGTTTCGGTTGCTTGATGGTTTGTTTTGGTGTGCTTGTAATGCTTGTTGTTTGCTCTTGACTGCTTAGACTCCTTGTTTTTGCTCGTTGATGTGTTGTGGGACTTGTGCCTGCAATGACATCATTTATCCCTTAGTTTTCTCAACCACGATATCCTCACATTCCAAAGCATAAGCCAGCAGAAAAGACCCAAACTCAAATTCCATCTTTTTGTCTCGATACCCATCTTATCATATCGCTTTACTCCTTGTTAGAAGCTTTTTGCCATATCTCTCCTTTCTATCTCTAGACTTTACGAATCTCTCGCCAACGGCATCTTCCCGCTCCTTAGCGAAAGTTAGCACAAAAGACCCAAATCCGTTTCTCTCTTTTTCTTGACAACCATCTTGTTACCCTTGTCGCCTCCTTTCAACCGCAAGATTTTGTAAATCTCTCATCAATCCCATCTGCTTGGAAGCATGTGAAGAAGACCCAATCATCTTCCCTCCTTTTCTTGTTACCCATCTTGCCATCTCGCCTTACCCCTTAAAAAAATACTCTGTGTTCTATCTCCCCTTCCAATCACCAACCGTTGTGAATCTCTCACAACGCCTTTTCGTCAATCCAGCTAAAAGCAAGTGAAGATCCCAATCTAAATTCTCTCCTTTCTCAACACCGACCTTATTCTCTTGTGCCTCCTTGATGACATCTTTTGCCCTAACTCTCGTCTTTGTCACTAGCCCTTGCGAATCTCGGGACGAGATTCTATTTAAGGGGGGAAGTTCTGTCACACCCTAAAATATTTAATTTTAGGATGTGACTATCTTTTACAATGTGTTCATCTATCAATAGGATTTTCCGAGAATTTTATAGATTTTTCTGGTAATTATTCTATTTATCCTAGAGCTAGATCCATTTTTATTTGGAAAGCTCTAAAATTCTTTTTCATGAAGTCCAAATATTTTATTTGGATTCCTCGTGTCCTAAAATTACCTCCCGAGTTTTTCTCGGAAAATTTTGGGATTCTTCCGAATATATTTTTGTGGTTTGAAAATTTATCTAGACTTTTCTAGATTTATTTTAAGCTTAAAAATATGCTCTGGAAAATATTTTCTATTTTTGATTTTCATCGCAGTCGGACCGAGCCGTATCTTTGTTGTATATCCTTTTAACCTTATCCTCTCTGAATCATTAAGAAGTTCCGTCGAGCTCACGATCCTCTAACCATTTCCCCCGATCAAGTCATGCTTGAAAACGACGTCTCGTGGCTCGTCTTCGGTATTTTTCCGATGATGTTCGATCGCCGTCAGCCCCAATGACTCGGCTTGATCCCTTCCTTCTCTTTTCCGCGCTCCTGAATAACTCGTTCACGTTCAACCCACTCTGTCAGCTTGTTTTCATGTTCAGCCCTCACCCGATCCTATTTCGGCCCATAATCGAACTCGCTTGGCCGTTCTCATTCTGTCTTTCCGTTACCTCTTCTATCCTCTCTTTTTGCTCGTTAAATTGTAGGACCCGCTGGTCAGCCTAATCTCGCCTCCCATGAGCAATCCGGACTCAAAAATGAGTCCCAGCCCGATGCACGTCCTCAACCCTGCTCGCCAAATTCCAGATCTCCGCGCTCCTATAAATCCTAGGACCTTCCTTCTTTTTCTGTGCCCTAGCCCCTGCTCGCACCCTCCCCCGAGAAACCAGCGCCGCACGTAGCCGGCCCTAACCTCCCCCTCGAGTCCCTGCTCTCCGTGCGCCCAAAGCTATCACCGCTGTCGCACTCTTTCCCCTGTGCCGCGCCCCATCTTCCCCGCGTGCCTTGGTGCCGTGTACCAGAGCTGCAGTAGCCGCGCGTTGCCACCACGGGCGCTGCCGTCCCCGTGCCCCTTCTGCACGGGGATCTCTTGTTGCCGCGCCGCCACCAGGAGCGTTGCCCAGCCCCCCGTGCGCCCAGGCTTGCCTCGTCACCGCCCCTCCCTCTCCCGTGAGCCCCTGTGCGCTTGCGCCCCTGCCCATCGCTCCTGCCTCGTGCGCTCCTCCTCCTGCCACCGTGCGTCGCGACCCTCCTAGTGCCGTGCGCTGCACCCCCTGCCAGCCGTCCGTGCGTCCCCTCCCCTCCAGCGCCGCCCCTGCCCCTTCCCTCTCCTGGCGCAGCCCGCTCTTCCCCCTTGCAGGCCGCACGCACAAAATCACCCAGAACAGATGAATAGACCCGTCGCCGCGACTTCCTCCGCGAAATTCGATCTCTACGATGCATCCCCGTGGTAAGTTAGGTATGGAATTGAATCCTCTCGTCGTTCTCTTTCTTTTCCCCCACTTCCTGCGACCTCTCGTGCCCTAAATCGCCGGCAATTTGAGCTACAGTACCCGCCGGTCACCATGGGAGGCTGTTTCAAGCTTTTTGCAGATTGGTCCCTGGAAAATTCTGTAATTATCGTATAAATTTTTGTATCTAGCGAAAATTGCAGAAAACCCCCCTAAATCTTTTCCATATTTTCAATCCAGCCCCACCCGTGGTAATTTTCAGATCTAACCCGAATCTTTTCCTATTTTGCAAGCACTATTTTCTGTGTCTTGTATTTCTTTTCAGCTAACCCTTAAAGTCTATAGTTAATTGCGTATAGGTCCTTGCAGCCTTGTTTTATGCGTAGTTTCCGCGTTTTAGATCCGTTTTGATCCGTTCTTTTTGCGTTAGTTTTCTAAAACCCTAACCTATCATTTAGTAGCGTTGTTGTGCCGTAATTCCTGTTTTTAAAATTAAATATCAATTTAATTTGAATAATATCCTCTTATCTAGTTTTCCAAAATAAAATCCAAGTAAGTCTTTTCTCCGGTTTTTATAATCAATGTTATTTTGATTAATATCAACTTAAATGTGTTTGTAATTCAATTTGTTTAGTTCAACTCGAATCATAAAGTTATGCGTTTAGATGTTCTCACAAGTTTTCTTTTCTAATTAATTGTTTAATTCGGATAATTTGTACATAGAGAATTGTATATAAAATTTTACTAAGTTCTAATTCATCTTCATAAATGCGAATATAATATGAGTTGATTATAATTAGGGATATTCTCTTTTGAATATCTTTTACATTGGTTTTCTAAATTAAAATAAATGAAAGACTATCGTTCTTTTATTCTTTTATAACATAAATCTCCCGATAGCTGTATCTTTTCAACCATAGCTCCGTTTTCCGTATTTCATTCTTTCTCGTGATCGTAGCAACGAGCCTTATCCTTTAGTTCACACTTTTAAAGCTTTTCTTTTGTTTGCTGTATCTGTTCTTAGTCGTTCTTATTTGTTTGCTTGCTTGTATGTTTTGGGCCCGTTGCTTGTGTGACGTTAGAAGGAGCGTGATCCAAGAGCTTTGAAGATATATAGTTTCAAGAACAAGAGTTGAAGACTCTGAGCAGCTATTCTTTAAAAGAAAGGCAAGTGTTCCCTTGATCATGCTTTTATCCTAATAATCACAATAAATACTACATTTTTCTTTATATGCATGCATGTGTCCTAATATTGATGGATCCTAATTAAGGATATGCCTAATCTTTATGATCATTCCTTGTCAACCTGGGTTTTTACCTTTATGTTGGGTAGCTATTGCTTAGTTGCTATAACTGGTTCTGGTTTGCGAATAATTTATAACCATGATGACAACAATGATGATGTCATACCTGTTTTATCCATGTTCATGCTCTTTGTGTTGTTAATCATAAGATTATATGTTTAATCGGAACATGGAGAACCACCTAGGAAAACAGTGCAACCACAATACTATATGGCTCTGGTCTTGGCTAATTAATTAGAGACTCTAACTTATGATAATCTTACCGAAAGGGCAAGAGGGGTTGCATCATCGGGGTATAGCTCGGTCCTCTTGACGGTATGATATGGTCCTGGGTAAGGCGTCTGCCTCATTAGGGAGAGTTATGACCGCTTTGACTTGAAACCTCAGCGGACTGTCATAAGTTAGGGAGTCTTTGTAAAGGCCTCGTAGTGAATCCCTTGCCACTCACCTCGGAAGTGTTTAAGAGGCTAGCTACCTCGGGCAAATTGGGAGAAATGAATTGTGGGTAAAGTGTACAACCTCTGCAGAGTGAAAACTGATATATCAGCCGTGCTCATGGTTAAGAGCAGCTTGGACCCTCACATGATAATTGAACTTGAAGATGAATTAAATCGTGGACCATGGTTATGGTTGTGGTTATGCTTATGCTTATGCTGTATCTCTTCTCTCTCTTTTAATGTGGGTTTTGGTATGAACCTATACCTTAGTAATCAGGTGCTAATAAAACTTGACCAACTAAAATTGCTTATCGCAGTAAGCTAGTCAGCCTTTCCTTGATTTTGGCCTTCATGTCATATAATTCCCAACACTTGCTGAGTACCAACCATAAGTGTACTCACGCTTGTTATAATTGCTACTCAGAGGAGAAAGTGATGTGAAGTCTTTTGAAGATTGTGGCAGAACCAACCTGATTTATACCGGCTCAAGTACGCGAGTCCTCACCGAAGGGCTACCTCGTACTTCAAACGGTATAAAACTATTGGTCTGTCGGGTAACGTCCCGATAAACCACCGAACGTAGGATCCAACAAGGTACCTCACACGAAGGTGAGTACAGAGATACAATGCAAAAGTATCTTACACCACAGACAGTTATATTACAAAAATGTACAAAGCATCATTATCTCCCACGGAGGAGAGATTATTACAAGACAGGTTTTAATGTTCAGACAAAGCAACGGAGTTTGAAAAGCATAGTCATTATACACATCGTCATTACAGATATTATGCTAGCCCTGGCATAATATCACTCGGCGGAATCTGTGTTGGCCGGGGACGGATCCCATTCCACGGACCAACCATCAGGCAAAGGGTGGGGCCATGGAGTAATGAAAGTTGGCTCATCAAGAGGATTACCTGGAGTAAATCAACAAAAGCAAGGCTGAGTATACTAATACTCAGCAAGACTTACCCGGAAGTGGGTATACCTTAGCCCATAACTAAACTCATGATGGCTTTTAGCTTTGGGTAAGGTTTTCAGCTGAAAAGCAACAAAGAGTAGATCCTTAATTTCAACTTTTAGCTTTCAGGTTTTAATTGATTAACCATTCTAGGTAAGCACCTATAGCTAGTCAAACATGGTAGAATCTTTACTCAAACATCATCTTAGATAATCACATAATTACTCTTGTTACTCTATGTGGTAAAGGGAATAAGCAGTCTCATACATCGTGAGAGGCGGACGATTCTGAATCGAGATTCAACCCTTGCAAGGTAAACCTAACACACACGCTTGGAACACCACAGGGTCGTTCCGAAGCAACCGTTTACCTTTCATTCCGACTCGTGGATCAGTGCCACCACAAGCGACTGCAGGTCATACGCACATCCAAAGTGCAGGACGTACGTCTGTAGCGCGACTACAAAACCCGTACTCCTGGTTGCCCAGCAACACGTATGCCTACACGTCGAACAAAGTAACCAAAAGAAGCAAATACATGTGGTGGGTGGTATGTCCGCTCCTCGGGCCGATCGGTTACTAGGCTTACCGCTTACCATATTTCACGGCATGTGGCTAGTACTTTCAAACGCTTAACCACCACTACCACACACTGCGACCTTATCAAATTCATCAAAACAGACGGGGTATCATCTTGACCATGATACCTCATAAAACTCCCGTCCGTCATCCTTATAGTGATAACAGGAATGTAAACATTACAACTCCTATATATCGTGCGAGTGACAGGAAATCACTCGACTTCTACCGGTCCTATAAGCAGAGCAGCTATTCGGACTCAAGTTCTAGTGTTCAATACCTTGGTTCCTGGAACAATGCAACTAAGGTTTCCAAACAACTCCTAAGAACTTAATGCATAAAGATATATATAATAGTATAGGTTGCAGTGTAATAAAGTAGGGGTTATGTCCGGGGCTTGCCTTCGCTGGTGGGGCTGGGGTTAGTCAAATTATTTTCTTCCGAACCTTGGTTCGGGGCTTCAGAGAAATCCGCGACGAGAGTTCCGGGGTCTTCGGAATAACCTCCTTCTTGTTCCGGGATCAGCTGATAATCCCCGTCGGCGAGAGTGGTCGATTCTACATGATATGCAAAATGAAGTTTAATGGATTCATACATTTGTAGTTCAGTTCACGATAAAGTTGCAATCTAAATAAAGAGCATTGCATATTAACAATCAACTTAACTACCCTGCACTGGGCAGTCATTTATCGAGTACTAACTAAACTAACTAATCTCGTTAGGCAACCGGGGTGGGTTACCCTCAAACTCCATCTAACTCCTTTAAGTAGCGTATTTGGTTACCTTAAGCGATACTACATACATTTAGCAATCTCCTTTTATTAGCTAAACATGGCATTTTAACTTTAGGTTATTATTTAATTATGGATAGCCTTGAATTAATTTAGACCAATTGTAAATTAGTAAAAATAAATTAATACTTATGAAAGTTACCCTAAGTGGGTTTAATTGAAATAACATTACTCTAGATATTTTATACAATAAATAACAACTTACTTAATTAAACAAGATCAAGATTTGAAATTGCAAGGTATAATTATAACTAGAGTTTTATACTAAAATTAGGGTTCAAAACATAAGGATATCATAAACTACTCAAGTCTAGCATTCCAGAAAAGTTTCATAAATTTTCATTCATCCTAATTATTATTTATGATTTATCTTGGAATCTAAGCTTGAAATTTATAACTCAAGTTATATTAGGTTTCTGTTTCACAAATTTTTATGTTATATCACACTCATAAAGACCAAACTATAGTAAAAATTTCATCCCTAAATATGCATAGATACTTCTGAAATTAATTTGCCAAGTTTTTATTAACTTATAACAAAAGTAACCAAATACTCTAGCTAGAGGGCTGATCTAGGCCCCAAAAATTCACACAGAGCTATTTACATCACCTACAACACATGCTCCAAAAACTAACAGCAACAAGGCTATGGATCACAAGATTTAATTAAAGCATCCCTTTACTTGTATTTAAAATACAGAACAAACTATGCATTTTCATAACATGCTTATGAAACAAAAGTTGTAGAATTCATCACAAGGTTTCTAACCCAACCAGTTTCGTATTTTTCTGATTTTTCTACTGTTTTCTATGCATTTTCAAAGTTCACAGCAGGAAACTCAAATAAGGTTTACATAACAGTCCCTAAAATTAGCACAAAACCCCCTGCAACTTCCTTGTCTTCTCCAATGGAGTCCCTGGCCGTGGTCAAAGAGGGACGGCGGTATTTGACCGGCCAAATCCATGATGCTTGGGTCACAATAGTGAGGGAAAAGAGGGGGAATAGCTAGAGGAGATCGAAGGCTACCCGGGAAGGTGCTCAGTTGGATTCCTACGGTGGCGTATGGGTCTACCCGCGTAGAGCAGGCGGCCGGCGACGGGGAGGACCTGGACGGCGGCACTCCGGCAGGCTGGGCGACGAGGCTCTGCTCTAAAAGCTTCAGGGTACCAAGGGGAAACTTCCAGTGGTGTTGGATGGGGCGGAGGAGGGCTGTAGGAGTGGACCCACGGTGGCGTCGAGCTCGCCGGGGTTGCAGAAGAATGGCGACGGCGTTCCGGTGTCTAGGGGCATGGAATTGACTAGCTAATGGGAGGAATGGGTCGAGGAGGCTCTTGCGGAACTGATGCGCCCACAATATAGAGTTCAGGGGGTCCCTAATGCTTCCTCCACGCGGCGGGGCGGCGAGCAGAGAGATGCCGGCGCTCAGGTGGTGCTGGCAGTACCAGCACGTCGTGGCGCTCAATAGAAATGCCAGCACCGGGGATTAGGAGCGGTGGTAGGGCCGTGGAGCGACGCGTGGAAGAAACTTAGCAGGAGGTGGTGCTCGGGAAGCTGGGCCGACGGTGGGCGGCGGCGACAGAAGCAGAGCAGAGAGGGCAGCGGCGCGTGCCAAAGGAAGACGAAGCAGGGGGTGTCAGGGGGACTTGTTCGTAATTTCCAAAGAGTTCAGGGACCCCTCGGTAAACTAAGATTTTCCCACTGCTACAAAGATCAAATGGAAAAGTGCTCAACATGAAAGTTGTAGAGTTTTTCGAACTCTACAACATTGCTTTAGGGCTTGGGTTCAGAAATTCAAAGTTTACAGCTATTTGGATTACATTTTGAATCAAGATTGAATTTAAATTAAATTTGACTTTGCCCACCTACATTTGATCAAACTTTGGGCATTCTTTTACAAATTTTCTGACCTGTCATGATTACTTGTATTTTTACACATTAACCCTTAAGTAAATTTGAATTTGACTTTTATATTCCAACCATTTCATATGTAACCCTTATATTTGTTTTAATTACACATAAGCCCTTGGTTTCTTTCACAATCTATTTCTCTTAGGTTTTATTTGACTTTTGCATTGTTCTTTTCTATAGCCATCTGAAATTTGACACTTAAGAACATTTTCACACACTTGCACATAAGAAATTATAAAACTCATAATTTACAAATATACCCTTATTGCTTTGTACAACTTGTATACACTATAACATGCTTATATATAATACACCCAAACTTAGTATCTAGTTGCCTATCTACCTGGATATTACAAAGATGATGCTGAGTTCTAGGCTTGCGCAACCCCCGGTCGATTGCCTTTGAAGTTTGAAGTCTCCGTTTCTAGGATAAGTTGTATAACTCTGATAATCTTTATAGTCTTTTAAATCTCTTTTCATGATACTTTTGCTGATTATTCACTAATGAAGTCACTATATGTATGGAACTTGATCCTGGCATACATATAGTTATGCATTCAGTTTTGTCCTTTAAAACCGGGTGTGACAATTTGCTACGGCGGTGGCGAGGTGGCGGCGGCAGAGCCGCGGGGCGGCATGGCACGCGCGAGAGAGGTCCAGGGAGGAGGAGCTAGGGCGGTGGCCGGCATCCAAGTGACGCGTGGGGTCTGCCCGAGCAGGAGCTGGCGCCGGGGAGAAGCTGGAGCGGCGATGAGCGGCTCTAACGGCCGGCGGCAGAGGAGCAGAGGAGCAGAGGAGGTGCCAGAGGAAGGAGAAGAGGGAAAGGGGGTCCGAAGGACTCGTTTGCAAAAACAGAAAAATCCAGGGACCTCACAGTAAACTGAAATTTCCCACTGATCCAAAAGCCTAATGAGAAAATGATCAAAATAGAAGTTGTAGAGTTTTTCAAATCCTACAATTTTTCTTTAGGATTCATGTTCCAAAACCTAAAGTACGAAGCTTTATTTTACAACTTTGCACTCAATTCAAACTTAATAAAGTTTTGTCCTTATTAAGGTAATTTTTATGTAGTTTTGGACCTAATTGCAAGTTTTCCTGCAATGTCATGATTACTTACATTTTTACAATTTAGCCCTTAGTAAATTTGAAAATTACCTTTGTAATTCAACTACTTGCATAAAAGGACTTGTACTTTTGTAAAATTACATAAATACCCTTATTTTCATAACTTTACTCAAATTTCACACCATTCAAAACATGCAAAACATTCTTCCTATTGGCTTGCTATATTTAACACCTAGGGTGTCACAACCTTCCCCCCTAAAAGGAATCTCGTCCCGAGATTACAGGAATGATATAATATGGTGATAGATACCTAAGAATTCTTGAGGAAGTCTGGGAAATTCTTCTGAAGATAGTCTTCGGTTTCCCAGGTAGCTTCTTCTTCAGTATGATGATTCCACTGGATCTTAAACATCTTTATTGTTGCTCTTCTGGTATTTCTTTCCTTGGTATCGAAAATTCTGATTGGATGCTCCTTATAGGAAAGATCGGGTTCGATGATTTCAGTAGGAACATTGATACACTTTTTTAGTTGAGATACATAGAATACATTATGAATGGCTGCTAGCTGAGGAGGAAGTTGAATTCGATAGGCTACGGGTCCACAAATTTTAAGGATTTCAAAAGGACCAACGTAGCGAGGAGCGAGTTTGCCTTTGATACCAAATCGTTGAACACCTCGAGTAGGAGATACTCGCAGGTATACAAAATCACCTACTTCAAACTGTATTGGCTTCCTCCTTTTATCTGTGTAGCTCTTTTGTCTTGATTGAGCTGCTTTTAAATTATTCCGATTGATCTTTACCTTTTCTTCTGCCTCGGTGACAAGTTCAGGCCCAAAGATTTCGTGTTCACCAGTCTGAGACCAATTTAAAGGGGTTCTGCATTGGCAACCATATAATGCTTCAAAAGGAGCCATTTTGAGACTCGACTGATAACTGTTATTGTATGAGAATTCCGCCAGAGCTAAGCATTTGTCCCAATGCTTGTCGTATTGGATCACACAGGCTCGAAGCATATCTTCTAGGATTTGGTTTATCCTTTCTGTTTGGCCATCTGTTTGCGGATTAACTTGGTTCCAAGAGTTTGTTGAAATTGCTCCCAGAAATGAGCAACAAACTGTGCTCCACGATCAGAGATGATCATTTTAGGTATCCCATGGAGATGAACGATTTGGTCTAGATAGATTTCAGCATACTTCTTAGCATTGTAAGTGGTATGCACCGGAAGAAAATTAGCGGTCTTGGTTAGTCTATCCACAATTACCCAAATGGAATCATGTCTCTGGGAAGTGTTGGGTAAACCTATGATAAAATCCATACTGATATCTTCCCATTTCCAAGAAGGAATAGCTAGAGGCTGCAGCGTACCAGAAATCCTTAAGTGACTAGCCTTAACTCTCTGGCAAATATCACATTCAGAGATGTACTTCGCTATTTCTCTTTTCATACGAGTCCACCAGAAATTCTGTTTCAAATCCTGGTACATCTTCGTGCTGCCAGGGTGCATAGCAAACTTAGACAAGTGTGCTTCATCCATTATCTATTTGCGAAGTTGATGGTTTTTGGGTATAACCATACATCCATTGAACCGTAGAATCCCTTTAGGATCCTTTTGGAAACATTTATACTTTTCTTCTCCTTGGGCTAATTGTTGCTTGATAATTTTGACTCCCTTACCATGTAGTTGTGCCATAACGATACTATCCTGGAGTATAGGTGCAACTGCTATATAATTCAGACTGTCTTGAGGTACGATCTCCAGATTAAGCTTTCTCATTTCCCAGCAGAGAGTGTTGTTGAAAACTTCTACTAATAAGCAATGACAATGTGATTTGCGGCTAAGTGCATCCGCAACCACATTGGCTTTGCCTGGATGGTATTGTACTTCAAGATCATAATTCTTTATAATCTCTAGCCAACGTCTTTGTCTCATATTCAAATCCGCTTGCGTAAAGATGTACTTTAGACTCTTATGATCCGTGTAAATATTGCACTTGGTACCCATAAGATGGTGTCTCCAAAGTTTAAGGGCATGTATAATGGCTGCAAGCTCAAGATCATGAGTAGGATAGTTCTGCTCATGTGCTCGAAGTGCTCTAGAGGCATATGAAATCACGCGGTTATCCTGCATAAGTACACACCCAAGTCTGACACCTGATGCATCACAATAGACATCAAAAGATCTGGATGTATCTGGCTGAGCCAAAACTGGAGCAGTGGTAAGATGTGCTCTTAAAGTGTGGAAAGCTTCTTCGTATTTCTCATTCCAGGAGAATTTAACTCCTTTCTTCAACAGTTCTGTCATGGGTTTAGCTATTCAGGAGAAATCTGGAATGAAACGACGGTAGTAGCCAGCAAGACCAAGAAAACTGCGGATCTGATGGATCGAAGTAGGGGGCTTCCAATCCATCACTTCCTGTACTTTACTCAGATCAACAGATATACCGTCCTTGGAGATGGTATGACCCAAAAATTTAACAGTATCAAGCCAGAATTCACATTTAGAGAATTTGGCATACAAATAGTGATCTCGCAAATGCTGAAGAACAATGTGAAGATGTCTAGTATGATCTTCAGGATTTTTAGAATAGATCAGGATATCGTCGATAAAAACCACGATGAATTTATCAAGTTCCAGCATGAAGAGAGAGTTCATGAGATACATGAAATATGCCGGTGCATTGGTAAGACGAAAGGACATAACCAGATATTCATAGAGTCCATATCTGGTAGAGAAAGCTGTTTTTGGAATATCACTCGGCCTAATCTTTATCTGATAATACCTAGAGCGAAGGTCAATTTTGGAGAATATCTTGGCTCCAGCTAACTGATCAAACAGGATATCAATGTGGGGAAGAGGGTACTTATTCTTAATAGGAACCGCATTGAGGGGGCGATAGTCAACACATAGTCTAAGACTATTATCCTTTTTCTTAAGAAACAAAGCAGGGCATCCCCAAGGTGAAGCACTTGGACGAATATAACCCTTATCCAGGAGTTCCTGAAGTTGAAGTTTCAACTCTGCCAGCTCATTGGGTGGCAGACGATAGGGTCTCTTAGAAATGGGGGTTGTGCCAGGTGGTAACTCTATAACAAACTCAACATCTCTATCTGGGGGCATTCCGGGCAAATCATCCGGAAAAACATCTGGGTACTCACACACAACAGGAATGTCCTCTAACTTGATCCCTTCTATGGCATACACACAAGAGCTGATATACTCCTGTTGTGGAAGATGAAGAATGGTATGTCCATATTCCAGGGACTTTATCTCAACTATTCGAGAAAAGATATCTAGAGATACCCGATGTCTGGTCATCCAATCCATACCTAGGAGAATATCCATTCCTTCCAGGTTTAATAAAATTAAGGCTGTTCTTATCAGAGTGCTACCCAACTGGATTGGTACACCTCTACAAATTTGATTTGATGCAATTCTACCTCCAGGGGTTGTTATCATATATGTTCCATTAGTGGGGTAGAAATCCAAACCTATTTTGGTCCCAAACTTTGTACTGATAAAACTATGGGTTGCACCAGAATCCAAAAATGTAATAGCAGGGTGATGGTGTAGAGTGAATGTACCCGTCATCACTGGTGCACCTTCCAGAAGTTCCAATAGAGTAGTGAAATTCACTCTTCCTTGACGGTCTTGCATAACCTACCTCTTGCCTTTGTTCCTGGAGTTGGAGTTGGAGGCCTGTCCGGGGAATGTTTTCCTTGGTTGTGGGCAGTCTTTAACAAAATGCATCGGACTACCACAGTTGAAACATCGATTGATGTTATTTCCCTGATTAACCTACGGGGGGTTTGGTCTTGGACCGAATGGTCATTGCTGCTGCAGAGGTTGAGGCACTCGTGGCCTGTTGAATCAGGGCTGCTGAGGAGGCCTAGCTACGCACCTGCCTGCTGGAACATTTCTGGCGGAGCTCAGGAAACTGGGTTCTGGATCAACTGATACCTTGAAGGTTGTAATTTTGAGGGTCCAGGCGATACTTTCTGCCTTTTCTCAGCCCGATGGGCTGAAATACAATCTTCTTGGGTAATGGCCATGTTGACCAATTCATTGAAGTTGTCAGCCCTAACCAGGTTCAGGTGTTCCTTTAGTTTGGTGTTCAGTCCGCGATGGAATCGATCTCTTTTCTTGGCGTCCGTATCAGCATGATAGGCTGCGTACTGGCACAGGTGATTAAAAGCCTGTGCGTATTAAAGTACAGTGCGGTTCCCTTGGGTAAGTGCCAAAAATTCATTGAGCTTTCGCTCAATGAGTCCTTCCGGGAAATGGTGTGCCCTAAAGGCGGCCTTGAATTCTTCCCAGGTGACAACATGTCCATCCGGTTGCATGGCATAGTAGTTGTCCCACCAAATGCGAGCAGTACCATGGAGCTGTTGGGCTGCGAAGAGAGTTTTGTTTGCTTCAGAACATGGGACGGAGAGTAATGCAAATTTGGATTCGTTGGTACGGAGCCATGCATCTGCATCAAGGGGTTCTTCAGTCTTATGGAAGAGTAGGGGCTGCGTACTGAAGAAATCCTGATAACCAGCTGATGGTTGTTCTTCACGTCCACGTTGAGGAGAACGAAACTGATGTTGCTGGGCCTGCACCAGCATGTTCAGGAGTTCGGTCTGACGGGCCATCACTTCCGCTAGATTTGGTGGTGGCGGAGGTGGTTGTTGTGAACCACTAGCCTGATCTGGTCTGAATCCCTCCGGGGTTCCGCGCATAGCGCCAACCATTCGAAATATAGAAGTTGTTCATTAGCATTCACCAATTCTTGCTTCTAATCTCAAAAATCATATGGTACCAAAATAACACATACTGAAACAGTGCAGGGTAATAAATCCAAGTCACAAGTGTTAACTCAACAATCCAAACAGCAACTCAGATTTACATTACCAACTGAAGCTTATTTGATCTTACATCACGTTGTTCCTTACTACAAACCAAACCGTACATAGGTTTGCCACATATATTACAACAAGTGGCTCGCAGGTCATTTAACTACTCCTCCCATGTCACACTATGTTACACTATCTACACCTAGGATGTCATCAACTCAAACAAACTAAAGGTCATCGAGGTTGCCCACGGATGACTGACTACCGAAAGAGGAATGATGGGGACTAAGAATAGGATCTCCATGCTCAGAGTTGATCTCGGAGACTCCTTCAACTTCTTCTGGTTCTTCTTCTTCTTCTTCACTCTCAAACTCATCAACAACAGGCTGTACTAGTTGCTCGTGAAGCATGTTGATATGGTCAATAGCTTGGCCAAGATTAAGGTTGAGCTCGTGAACTTGTTCTTGGAGAAAGTCAATGACAGTATCACGCAGGACAATGAGAGCATCACTCTCAACAATCTGATCCTCTTGATGCTGAATAGTTTCTTCCCGCTGGGTAATAATTTCTTCCTTGGCAGTGACAGTGGCTTGGAGTTCCTCAATCTGCGTATTTTGCCGGCCAACCTGATTACAATACCCTTGGGCTATGCTGGTCAGCCGATATATACTGTGCTGCTGAAGTATCTGGTAATGGTACTGTGCATTCATAAATCTGACTGCAGTGCGTAGAGTTTTTCTAGCCAGATTTCCTAGTAAGTGGTCACAGTATGTTACCCTGAAAGTCCATTCTGGGTCACAAGAATCCATTGTAGGAAATAAGGCGATAGGATGTCCTGCAACTTCCTCAGGATGTAGATCGCAAAAGACGCGGATAGCTTCCATAGCTGCTGCTTCAAAAGTATCAGCGAGGCGATGACCGACCACATTAACTTCAATGGGCTGCCACAGAGATAAAGTAGGATGTGAAGGAATAGTCATCTTCACTCTGCACCGAGGAACACCTTCTTCACCATACTCTATTCCATCATAAGGTGGAGGCTCGGTGTAGCCAAACATCTGAAGAGACTCCCACAAAAGACGAGAAAAACCCTCCCAATGCAAAACATTGGTATGAGCATGTCCTGCGGAATCCCAAAAGAACCTTGGAAGCTTGGCCATCTGAAATAAGGATTCAAATGGTGAGATTACAAGTTTTCAACCATACACCTTGAGACGACTGCGGAAAAATGTGAGTTAGACTTATGGGATGACTGGAATGCAGCTATCCAGCTAAAAACTCACAGGGTAAAAGAAACAAGATAACCTATTCTGACAACAGCAAGATCTAAAAATCAAAGGGCTGTTCTAGATCTTGAGGATGAAACGATAAAGGCCGAAACATTAAACCCTAAGGCTGTCAGTATAACTATTTCAAGACTATACTAGTGACTAATAACACTCTAGACATCCTTAAAACAATAACCATACCACTCATTCAATCAAATCAAGAAATATGCATGCACATGCTACGCGTCCTCACAACTTAAAATAATTGCCAAATATGTTTGGACTTACGTGATTAGTTACGGTGGCACAATATGTTCGTCTCTCCCTATAATAGCTAGTCGAAAACTCTTATTCATCTTAGCCTATTTAACCATGGTTAGCATACCTGCAGAAAACTACAATATATATGAACCTTTCATGCCAGCACTCATGAAAGCGTCCTCAAATATTACTGTTCACTATAGAAGCAGCATCTATACAATTACCGCCGTAAAGACGACGTTAACATACTCTATCAAAACAACGTATTCATGGGGGTACCGCAAAATGCGGGGGTATTGCTGTTCATACCCTACGCCTAACCATATACTCCCAATATAGTCAACCGAAGTTGGTACATTGGCAGCATCTCAAGTAGGCCACTGCTTGAGAAACAGTGTTCGGTTCGCATCACCGACGGGAAGGCTAACTCCCCAGTTAGCTGAGGATCCTTACCTTCTTACCTCATCGTCGAAGGCGTAGTTATAGAATGTAAGGTTGATTGTGCATAAATTTAAGTTTTAACAGAAAAGTAGTGCTGGAAGTTAGAGTTATATACATATACTATTGCCACCTCTAATTTCCATACTACACATTACCCTAGGGCTTTACATACTAAGCACAATCCTTAACAGCATCAACGTAGTTTTGTAAAATACTTTGTTGATCCAATTTTATATTAAAAACACTTTTAAGGTCAATCATATCTTCGGGGTACACTTGTTAGCTCTGATACCAGCTGTGGTAGAACCAACCTGAATTACACTAGCTCAAGTACGCAAGTCCTCTCTCAAGGGCTCCAACATACTTCAAACGGTGTAACCCCTTGGCCTATCGGGTAACGTCCCGATAAACCACCGAATGCAGGATCAAACAAGGTACCTCGCACGAAGGCGAGTCCAGAGATACAGTTGCCATCATATTTTACATCACAGGCATTTATATTACAAGAGTTTCCAAAAGTAGCATAGGTTCCAAACTGATAGAAATTATTACAAACTATTTTAAAGATTCAAGTTCACGGCGGCGGAATTTAAAATACGACAACTATACACGTCGCCAGCATGGACATCATGATAAGCCCTGGCATGACATCACTCGGTATGATCAGTGTTGGCCGGAGACGGGTCCCATTCCACGGACCAACCATCAGGAAGAGCATAGGGCCATGGTATGGTAAGAGTAGGGTCTTCAGAGACATTACGTGAAATAAAGTCATATTGCAAGGCTGAGTACTTTAATACTCAGCAAGACTTACCCGTTTCATGGTATACTTAGCCATGTAACTAGTCTTATGAAGGCTTTTGATGGTTCTGGGTTTAATTTCAGCTGAAAAGCAACAAGGAGTAGATTCTTAATTCTAAATTTTAGCTTTCAGGTTCTAGTTGATTATTCATTCTAAGTAAGCTACTAAAGCTACTCACACAGGGTAGAACTTTCTCAACAAACATCATCTTTTATCATCATTAAGTTGCTCTTGTTACTCTATGTGGCAGAAGTATTAAGCAGTGTCAATCTCCGCGAGAAACGGACGATTCTGAATCGAATTTCAACCCTTGCAAGGTAAACCTAATTTACACGCTTGGAACACCAACAGGTCATTCTGAAGCAACCGTTTGCCTTTCATTCCGGGTCGTGGAACAATGCCACCAAAGCGATTGCAGGACCATACCCACATCCAATATGCAGGACATACGTCTACAGCGTGACTGTATGATCGTATTCCCATCTGCTCTGCAGAACATACTCCCACACGTCGGTGCGTGTAAATAAACAATAAAAGTCGAGTGGTGGGGGACGAGTCCGCTTCCCGGGTCGATTGGTTACTAGGCTTACCGCTTACCATATTTCACGGCATGTGGCTAGTACTTTCAAATGCTTAACCGCCACTACCACACACTGCGACCTTAACCAATTCATCAACATAGATGGGGTATCATTCCTTTCCATGATACTGCACGTAACCCCGTCCGTCATCCTTATAGTGATTGCAGGATTGTAAGCAACCAATTCCTATATCGCGCGAGTGATAGGAAATCACTCGACTTCTACCGGTCCTATTAGCATAGCACTAGTCGGACTCAGGTTCTATTCAATACATAGGTACCTAACAATGTGCAACTAGGGTTTCATTATAACTCCTATGAACTTAAATGCACAATATACTATATAAGTAGATATATATATGATTTGTAGTATTATAATGTAGTGGGTTTATGACCGGGACTTGCCTTCACTGGCGGGGTTGGGGTCAGGGACATTAATAAATTCTTCTGAACTTGGGTTCAGGGCTTCAGTTAAATCTCCGACGACAATCCTGGTGTCTTCCGAGACTTCTACTTCGGGTTCAGAGAGAATCTGATAATCTCCGTCGGCGAGAAGCGTCGAGTCTACATGTGATGTAAACGATGCAGTTTAGAAGATGCATAGACTTTTATTCTATTTCACAATAAAGTTGCAATCCAATGAAGACATAGTGCATTCACCAAACATATCATTCATTCTCCTACTGGGCATGCATTTATCGAGTATAAACTAAATTACTTAGTTACATTAAGTAACATAGTTGTTTACCCTAAACATTTAAACTAACTGCATTAGATAGCATGTTTGGTTATCTTAAACAATTAAACTAATTACATTTAACAACTTTATTAATCTGACTAGCTAATTATCTCTAATAACCCTAGGTTATTATTTAATTATGGACTTACTTGACTAATTAAATGAACCCTAAGTTAAGAATATAACACTATCATACCAAGTTCTATTTATTTTGGTTGTTCTACACCTGAGCATAGGTTGAAAATTTGTGGGCATGTCACACAACTCAAGAGCAACACTTCAAAATAATTTCATAAATTTTTCATGAACTAGAGCTATTGTTCATGAATTTCCTTTAAATCTAAGCTTAAATTCATTACTAAAGTTACACTAGGATTCTGACTCTCAAATTTTTATCTTGGATTATGCATGCTGAAACAAAGCTAAGGCAAAATTTTTAGCTATAAATGTGAAGAGATGCATCTGGAATTAAATCATGAAACTTTTATTAACATAAAGCAAAGTTATTTAAATATCCTATCTAGATGGCTGTTTTGAACTTCCAATTTTTACACAACTCTACCTATGGCACACACATCTCATGTTTCAAATTTGAGCCTCAGCATTGCTAGGGATCAAAAGATCTAATTAAAGTACCCATTATCTACTAATTTAATCACAGCACAAAATACATATATTCATCTCATGATCATAATACAAAAGTTGTATTATTTAACACAAGGATTCAAACCCAACTGATTTGACATTTTTATGAATTTTCTAAAATTTTCTACACATTTTTGAAGTTCACAGCTTTTGAATTGGGGGGGGGGCTCTGGAATCTTGCAGGAAAGCCCTTGGAACTTTTCAAATCCTTTCAAATAAGCCCTTGGCTTGTTGGGGAAGAAGGGCAGGGACGTCGCCGGCCAAATTCCAATGAGGAAAGCGACGGGGGGTGGAGGAGGACTGGCCCACTAGCATCAGGAGCTCAAGGCGCGTCCAGGGTGGGCTTAGGAGGAAGAGGGGGTGGCCGGAGGTGGGGTTCTCATGGTGGCCGAGACGGCGGCGAGGAGGAGCTCGTCGGCGAGGGGCTTCCTGGCGAGGAGGGCGGCTAAGCTCGGGTCTATTAGCTGCAGCAGGAGGAGGGGAAGCTATTGGGGTGGTCGGATTGGACGGAGAAGGGGCGGAGGTAGGGGTTCGACGGCGACACGAGCTCACCAGAGAGGAGGGAAACAACGGTGAAGGATTGGCATCGGGGTGGGGTCGTAGAGCTTCGGCGTAGAGTGGTGAAGCTTCCTAGGTGGTCGTCCGGGACAATGGGGGTGCGGGGTGGGAACTCCGTGGTGACCAGGGGCTCGCCGGCGAAGAAGAAGGAGCGGCAGTGGTGTTTAGCGGCTTGGGGCGAGTGGAGAGCAAAAGAGAGAGTGGAATGGAAAGAGAGGGAGTTAGTGACACTCTTGAGCTAGAAAAGAGGGGGCGAGGGGTGTGCACGGGCGTTTGCTACAGCGGCGGCGAGGTGGCGGCGGCAGAGCCGCGGGGCGGCGTGGCACGCACGAGAGAGGGCCAGGGAGGAGGAGCTAGGGCAGTGGCCGGCGTCCAAGTGACGCGTGGGGTCTGCCCGAGCAAGAGGTGGCGCCGGGGAGAAGCTGGAGCGGTGATAAGCGGCTCTAACGACCGGCGGCAGAGGAGCAGAGGAGGTGCCAGAGGAAGGAGAAGAGGGAAAGGGGGTCCGAAGGACTCATTTGCAAAAATAGAAAAATCCAGGGACCTCACAGTAAACTGAAATTTCCCACTGATCGAAAAGCCTAATGAGAAAATGATCAAAATAGAAGTTGTAGAGTTTTTCAAATCCTATAATTTTGCTTTAGGGTTCAACTTCAAACACCTAAAGTACAAAGCTTTATTTTACAACTTTGCACTCAATTCAAACTTAATAAAGTTTTGTCCTTATTAAGGTAATTTTTATGTAGTTTTGGACCTAATTGCAAGTTTTCCTGCAATGTCATGATTACTTACATTTTTACAATTTAGCCCTTAGTAACTTTGAAAGTTACCTTTGTAATTCAACTACTTGCATAAAAGGACTTGTACTTTTGTAAAATTACATAAATACCCTTATTTTCATAACTTTACTCAAATTTCACACCATTCAAAACATGCAAAACATTCTTCCTATTGGCTTGCTATATTTAACACCTAGGGTGACACATGCCGGTCCAAATTTTGGCAGCCTGCCGGTGTCCGTGTGCAATTGCCAAAATTTGGCTAAGTCACGGCCTCGTCCTTTGAATATATAGGCTTTGATTTGTAGGGGCGGGTGATGCCCCCACCGACCCCTGGAAATGGATTTTTAGGGGCGGTTGGGGACATCACTCACCCCTACAAATCATTTCCAGTGGTGGGTGACACCCCCACCCACCCCTAAAAATAATTTTCAGATTTATTCTAAAATTTCATTTAAATCATAAAATATAGCAAAATGCATCCAAAGAAAGTGAAAGTTGTACACTATGGTTATTGTGACCTATAGAACTTAAAAAATATATGCTAAGCATATTTCAGTGCATATTTAGGTTAATAGTGTGGAAACCATAATGTATGGTTAACCCACACTACTATCTCATACAACTCAAGCCATATTTTATGGTTTACACACCCTTAAGCATTATATATGCTGAAATATGCTTAGCATATTTTTTCCTTGTTCTACAGGTCAAAATAATCTCAGGGTACAAGTTTCACCTTTTTTGTTGTGTTTTGCTATTTTCTAGAGGCGGGTGGGGGCCTCACCTACCCCTAGAAATCGATTTGTAGGGGTGGGTGGGGCGCCCACCCGCCCTTGGAAATCTATTTGTAGGGGCGGGTGACGTGCCCACCCGCCCTTACAAAATTTTTAATTGTAACTTATAGGAGTCGATAAAAATGACAAGCATGTTTAATATATGTGCATATTTTTTAAAAGTGTGTGTGAGTGTGTTATACCTAGATGCACGAGACAGTAGGTAGAAGTCAATAAAAAATGATAAATAATTAGGTCTCATATATATAATTCATTCAGAATACATGGATGCATGAGATATTAGAGATATTACATGGAATCGAATAAAATTTACTAGCTACATATTTAAGCGGTAACTATTCTCGATTCTCCATCCTTGCATGCCCATGGCTTGTCATCTTTTCTTATGCTTACTTCTATAATTCTCATCTTCTGTGGTGGGTCTATGAAGAGGTTCATTTTATCTTATTGATTATATTCTTCCACATCGTCAATACCATCAACTCCTATAATATCTTGTTTCTCAGGGATGACAACATGCTTTGACTTTTTTGCAGGATTAGCTACGTATAGTACCTGTGCGACCTATGAAGCAAGTACCCATCAGTCATCTTTGTATCCAACATTGTTGAGGTCAACAATCATGAGCCCATAGCCGTCCACCTCAACACCTCTTTGGTATTTTAACCAACGACACCGAAACACCGGAATTTGTATATTGGAACCATAGTGCACTTCCAGTATATCATCTATGACACCATAGTATGTGGTACTCTGGCCTATTCTCTCGTCTAAGGCCTCGATACGAACACCACTATTCTGAGACATCGTCTTCTTGTCCTTTACTGCAGTATAAAATAGATATCCATTAATATCATACCCTTGCCATAATGTAACCTGGCTAGATGGGCTAGTTGCCAATCTTTTGATCGTTTGTTCTTCCATGGTCTCCCCATCTGG
The DNA here is from genome assembly GCF_002211085.1 of Panicum hallii. NCBI lineage: Eukaryota > Viridiplantae > Streptophyta > Magnoliopsida > Poales > Poaceae > Panicum > Panicum hallii. The sequence goes on from NC_038044.1 coordinate 24,738,129, forward strand.
TAGATATTGGTCCTTCAGCCATGCAGTCAATTGATGCTTCTGCTATCTCATGATCCAATCATCCGAGCGGCTATTACTTTCTGCAGGAATCATGCTCAAGTATTTGTCGGTGTTTTACTGGCAAGCCTACCTAGGTATACCATAAGGTAGTAGACTTGTAGGCAGAATATCACCGATATCAGGAACTCGAAGGTGTAAGCAACAAAAGGTTTAGACAGGTTTGGGCAGTGATGTGAGTAATACCCTATGTCCTGTATGGTGGTTTGTATTGCCTTGGATGATGATTATTTGGAGGGGGTCCCTGCCCGCCTTTATATAGTCTTAGGGGATAGGGTTAGATAGAATCCTAGCCCGATACTAGCTTAGGAGTCCTGCCCGAGTACTACTTTGGTAGTTTCCTTCTGTTCTGAATAGTCCTACCCCTGTACGAGTAGTTACAATAGATATAAGGTATGGGATATGCCCCATCCCTTATTCTAGAATACTCTATGCTATATGCGCAGTCCCATAGCCCCAGGTCTGACAAGACTCTGAGTTCTTCATAGCCGAGTACTGCAGGCTTCCTAGTACTTTCGAAGTCATCCTCGAGTTCTTGTAAAACTTCACCTTGGAGGTGTCTTCCGAGTACTTCCGTAGCTGCTTCGAGGCTGTGAGGTGCTCATGCCCCGAGTAGTTTTAAGTCTTCTTTTATATGGGGTGCGATGAAAATATGGAGTAGCCCCCAAGCCTTTGGTTGAATTGAAGAATCAGGCTGAGGTTCAATTTAGTCTAATCTTCTTTCTTTATCTTCCAAAGAATTTAAAAAATAAGCCATCGATGACATGTATCCCGCATTCCCAGAGCCTTGAATCTAAATGAACGTGGCATATGTTGCAGCGTATGTTATATATTTTTGATGATGATAAAAATAGGAGAAATAGGAACAAAATTTGAAAATCCTTTTTTCAGAATGAAATCCTTGAAAAATGGTTAACCAAATAACTTCCCTAAAATTATCCCAGCTTACCTCTCAAAAAGGATTATTTCCCATAAAAACTCTTCAACTTCTGCGTAGTAAAACTAGGTTCCCCACTAGTTATTTAACCGTGTGGTGACTTAGGGTTAACTTACCCTTTCAATCATTCCCACATTGTGAAAACCTTTCGCCTTACAGCCATCGCTGCCACTGCTGATTCAGATCTAGGTCTAGCCCAATTCCATCTTCTCATTCCTTCCACTATGTAGGCGCATTTGCATGCGCACCCTCCTTGATCGTATCTCGCACCCTCTCCATCAGCCCTCGAGCGCATGCAAGAGAAGTGACTCGTAACTTCAAGGATGGCTGGCAAGAAGGGCTCTGCCAAGGTGAGGTGAATAGATTCCAAGGCCGCCACTACCGCAGGCGACGGATGGAGAGCGAGTAAGTGTTCTGAGGCCGACCTCAAGGCACTTATAGATGAGAACCTCCTTCAGCCCAAGGAAACCATCCAGTGGCGTGCCACCACTGGTGATAAAAGACTATATGAAGCGACTGAAGAAATAATTTTATTTAAATATTTTGTTGAACACAATCTAGCCCTTCCGACTTCCCATTTCTTTTGGGGCCTTCTTTTCTATTATGGCTTTCAGCTTCATCACCTCAACCATTTCTATGAAGCCTTCTTGTTGATAGAACCCCACTTTGACCTCTTTTGCTACCTCTTCCATCTCAAGCCACAGCCCAACAAGAGTACCATGTATGAAATTGGTGGTGCCGTGTTCCAATTGAGGTAGGGGATGGAAAAGAAGTACATCCCCAATAAATTCCTGACTAGTTTGTCTGGGTGGAGGGAGTGGTGGTTCTACATTGGAAACCATCAGCCCTAACTCCTCTAAAGGACTCCCGCAGCACTCAGGATCTGCGGCGAGTGGACGATGCCATTGTTGATAGTCCTTAAATGTGAAATCTGACCATCAACTATACTCACGAATAAAGGGAAACTATACCTTTTACTCGCATATTTGTATCACTAACCTAGTTCCACAGTATATTGTCTATCTAGCCATTTTAGGAACGCAAGTCTAAAATAAGAAGACAACACGAAGAAGACGCAGCATAATTGCACAGAAGATCGTCCGTTGCGCTACACAAGATTGAAGGGCCCACACATCAAACCAAACGGGCGCGCTAAGGAAGGAATCATGGAGGATCAAGACCAGGGCCCACCTGTCAGTTGCCCAAAGGAAGGCAGACCGGGGGAGGGCCATCTGGGCGAACCTGGACACCTTCCTGACTTCCAAATCTTCGGTGGGAGGATTGTTCTTATCTTCCTGATCACGGTGGCTAAGGTTTCCATATGCATGGATGGCGGGACCCGACCTCCCAAGCTATAAAGGAAGCCTCCCCCCCATTTGCACACAACACAAAGATACAAGTGAAGAAGTAGAGATGTACAGAGGCTCCGCCTTGGGCCTACTTGCAGGATTAGGATAGGGAGTGGGGGAGGAGAAGTGTGGAGGACTGCCGAGGTTGTCGGCAACCTTCTTCAGCTTGTACCTCATCAGATATGAATCATTTAAGTAAGTATCCGAGTTTATGTAAAGTGGTAAAGTTCTTGGTAAAGTTATTCTCTTGTTGTTATTCGTTTGTGGGTTCATCGTCCGTTCTTGTGGGTTATGCTCTTTTGTAAACCCTGATAAAGACGGGTAAACCCTGTATGATGCTAGAGTTGTAGTTTATGGCATAGACGTGATGTCTAGGCCCTAGATTACCTTTGTTTGCTGCGAATCCCACGGCAGGCGGTGATAGCCCTATCCGTCTGCTACGAAGCTGCTTCGTGGTTAGTGAATTCCCCCATGTTCGGGTTCGGAGTAGAGCTAATAGCCGGAGGTCCTTGGCAAACCAGGGTCAGATCGGTTCCCGAAGTAAACAAGTAGTAGCTGAGTTTATCCTTCCTTGATCTTGTCCCTTAGACAAACCACACTACCTAGGCCAACCTATCTCTTGTTCTTCGAGGTAAAACTAGCTGGAAGACCGTTACACCTCCATTCCCTGAGAAAATACGATACCCTAAATACTCTCTAGGTGAAGTGCTATGATGGTATATCCGTGCGCTTGCGGATTTATTCGTGAATGTTAAGAAATACCAACAAGCATTTCTAGCCGGGGAACGGTTGTTGTATCTATCTTTGAACCTAATTTGCCCTCATATTTTTTAGAAAAAAACCATAGCCTTTGTTTTTTTCCTAGCTCTACCTTCACCCCGCTACAAAGTTTACCCTCATATCTTTTTTCTTTTCATTATCTCTACCTTTACCCCCGCTAACCATGAAAGGTTATCCTCATCCACACCTTTCGACCCTTCAGGTGAGTCTCTAGACCAATCCTTTCTGGAACCCAATCCCTCATCCGGCTACAAGATTCATCCCTCACTCACTAGTTCAGGAAAATTCCTTCTCGAGGTTGAGCTATGAAAACCCAACCATCACCTCAAGAGGAGGAATTGCTAGGCATAGCTTGGGCTTGTTTCTCTGCTCTTACGCAGATTTGCCCAGTCCTTTCCAAACCCGAGCGCGTGTTGCTTCAACACTTTCGGTTTGGACTTTCTGATCATGCTGGCCTACAGCTTGGCGCCCTCTCTGAAGGCTCACTTTTGTTTAAAGATCTCACTGAAGGGAAGGAAATCTTGGATCATATCCGAGATCAATTTTCATAACAATGTCCCGTCACGAGGAGAGCGCATTGAGCAACCGAGGACTATCGTCAGCAGAATTTGAGCTTTCATCGCAATTATATCTAAAATTCTGCTGAAGGTACCTTTCCTGAACAACAAGAATCTTGGGGAAGAGCACTTCGTGCGAATCCTACCACCCAGATTCCCTTATGGTGCTATCTTCTTAATTTTCCTCAAGACCATGTCTGGAGGAAGCTTGAGAAAGGAGTGGTTGGAAGAAGAGGATCATTCTTTGTGACTCGCCTGTTTCAACCATAATTTCCTAGAAGAGGTACTATAAGAAAGCCCCTCATGTTCCCATGTCACGGTAACATCCTAGGTGTTTCACCAAGGAGTATGTCTTGACATTAACCACCGTATCATAATCCGTAGGACTTATCTTTTTAGTCAAGGGATCATAGGAGCCAAGCTGATCGAATCGAGTGAACCAAACTCACATTCTTGTCCTTGATTACCGATCAATGCCAAGCAAATCAAGTGATTCAAAACTTACATCTTATTCCTTGATTTTGATTGATGCCTGGTAGAAGTTACAATCACATTTCATATCATTTGGACTTCTATTGGATGCTTAGGATGGATTGTTTTACTGCCACATTCATCTTTGATGAAGCACGAGGCTTTACACCTAAGGAGGGGATGAGTTGAAAGAAACTCATTTCCCTCGTGACCTGAACTCAGAATCGTTCCTATGGCCCACAGAGTTACACATCATCTTTCACTATGGGGCCATGAACGTTCTTGAGATGCTTTATCCGGAGACCAAACCACCCAATCCATGAGCATGAAGTTCCATTCTGATTCATCACAAGGGCTATGCTCATCCTTGATATCTCCAAGATCTATCATCCGCTGTGCCATAAGTCGCTGCGAGTCATACGATCACCTTAGGGTTTCCCATCATAAACGCCCTTTAGGATGATTGTATTTGGTTCTGCCTAACATAATATTTATGCAGGGTTCGTAGTTGTATTTGAGCACTAACCTTGCAGCATGAACTACGATAAATCGACAATTAGTGGTGCTGCTGGGGAATCCATCACCAATCATGGCTGCAACAGGAAAACCACCATGGTCGAGCTTGTGACCATAAACAAAGCACTGTAGGGAGATAGCCCGGATTATCATTTAAAATATTCTTTGTTCTAAACAATAAAAGCAAGAACATGTTGTCTGGATAGTATGCACTCTCGGGTATTTTTGGTTGCTAACCATTTACAAGTTGAGATTAAAATAATGAGGGGCATGCAATGCCCAAGAATATGGGAACTGCACCAACTGCACAATTGGTACTCCCTAGGTGATGGGACACACTCTGAAGGAGATAACAACTTCGCACACTTGGCTCTTAGTGTCGTGAGATACAAAAGTCCAAGTGGGGGGAGGGGATCGGGAAGCACCCCGCAGTAGGATCCATCCATACCAAGAATGGTGTTGGTTCTGCCTTGCCAAAAAAAATGGGGATAAGAAAGAAAAGAGAAGAAAAAATGAAGAAAAAAAGGGGAAAGAAAGAAAAAAAGAAGAAAAAAGAAAAGAAAGGGGAGAGAAAATTTAACAATAAAAAAAGAGAGAGAAGAAGAGAGTGAGAGTGAGCTAGCATGCTCCACATGGATCAAAGGCCACATTATGAGCGTGCCACCAAGCCATGGCATTGCACCCTGATAGACAACATTTCACCACCTGGCACCACCCAGCCTTGCTCTCACTTACGCTGGCAAAGCCTTGGCATAATCCTCATCCGCTCCCAGCTTTGCGTAGTCTCGCTCTAGCAGCTCCTACGCGCATACAAGCAAGAGGAATTGCTCCTCTCCCTTCCTAAGCCTCCGCTGCTCCACTCCGATTGACACTTGCTCGCATACACGAAAGGAGACGTACTTTGAACCTCCTATCCTAAAGCATTGTGCCAACAGATCATTCCACCAAGGCTCATGGTCCCTACACACTAGCTGTGTGTACAACCTAGCTTTGTTGTTCACCTGAGTTGACATGGTCTAAGTGCCTTCCTCCGCTTTAGCCCGCATTGAAATGGAGGAGACATCAACGACCATATGCCAACGCTGCAGCAACTTCAAACTTTTGTCCACATACGGTGTCGGTAAGAGCACTCATGTACGTGCAAAGGTAACTCAAAGTTCACCAATCATTTACTCATACTTATCTCGATATGAACATAGCTTCATCATTTGCGCATGCTTCACTCTTCTATGCTTGTTTTGCTCGGGTTTGAGTGTATGGTCAACCTACATTCAAAGGCTTTTTAAATTAAGCATGGTGCTTAGGATAAAATAGTCTTCTTTAATCAAATGAGACATGGTGTTAAGTTTGGTTAATGAACCACCGAGTTAATACTATCATAGACTTTGGTTGTATACCTTTTGCGGGCTAACCCCTGCAAGGAGGATTTCAAATAGATGGGTAAGTCCTCAAGCTAAATTCACACTATTGATAAACCAAGGCCTGAAATGCACTTCAACAAAAAAAAAATTGCACAACATACAAAGGAGGCACATATCACCTTTCAAGGTGCACCGTGAGTACATTGTCAAAATGCCCCTTTGTTACGTTCATGCATTTCTACCTCAACCCTGTTTGGGTTTGTTGTCGGTCGAAACCCACCGGCGAGCAGCGACAGGCAACACGAGGAGCCGGGAGGCTTCCGGGACTGCTGGTGGGTCCCGGTCCCTCGGTCAACGGCCCAGAAGTCCAGCACACGCCCTGGCTTGGTGAAGTGCTAGGCGTGCCACCTGACCTATACCTAATCACGAAGGTGTAGAAGTCGTTCGTCAGCTATTTTCCTGCATGCACAGCCATATCAAACATTAGTCTGAGCCGTGATCAGCTCTTACAACGACCCCGAGATCAGCTAAAGAAGCCGACGGAATCACTGTACTAGGTCAGACCTGTCTTCGTACCAAGTTAGACCTTGAGGTACCTTTCAGAATCAGCTACAAGAAGCCGATTGCCACGTTTAACAGATCGGATCTACTTAACATGTGAACGTTTTGTACAAATCCGATATGAAAGATAAAAGCATGGTCTGTAATTGCCAAGCTAATCCATTCTGCGATGGTAAAAGCTTTCACCGCATAACCGGAACATCCTGCGCGTGGTTAAGCCTAACAAACATGAAAGATAACAATACGCTACCCTAAAGAGAGGCCTAAAAACCAACCAACAAGTCAATTCCTGGAACAATCCCTCGTTAGGTTACAATAAGGCACCAAACATGCAGCCGGAACATTTAACCCGTTTGAAGGGCCTAATCATACGGATGTTAAACCAATTCCTTGTAACACAAAGAACTACCATAACAGATTAGATCTACTAAGCAATAACAGAGCAAGGCGCTGCCCTTGCACTTGAGATCACGTACAAGAGCAGCTAAACGATTACGAATAGCAAGCAGAACATGGATTTGCTATTCTAAACCAATGTAGCATCATAATCATTTAAGATAACTAGTGTTACTCGCCATCAAAAACGCTTCAGTACGAGAGACACAAGGATAAACAGATAAAAGCAACGCTGCTCCAACCATGCGGAACATGATCGGAGCAGCATATCGATTACCTAGAAAAAGCCCTTGGGGAAGGGGTGGCGATGCGCCGAGAGTTTGTTGGGTATGATTTATTGATTGTTTTATTGAATCTCACGATACATATTTATAGTCCGGAGACTTGATCTTTTCTAACTAACCCTAGCTGATTACGATACAATCTCTAACTTACTATATTTAAACTATCCTTAGATACACGGCCATCCTGGCCCTTGACACGTTCGCACAGAAGCCGATTTGTAGACTGTTACCATGCTTTTCCGTCAGTCCATGATGTTCTCGGCCCATCCTTTGGCCCAGTTAAATTATGGCGATAACACATGCCCCCCTGGTTTTGGCAATGATAATTCCGAAACCTCGACTTCTCAGACTTGTGCACACACATACTGCTCCCAATGCCATTGGACGCGGCCCTTCGACTTCCAAGGCCTGTACACACGCGCTGCCTTCCAATACCATCGGACGCGACCCTTTGACTTCTCCCTTGGGAATCGCGATAATGCCGCTTCGCCTTCCATCTCTGCCTTTATAAACTATCATCAGCGGATTTATTTCTATCTTCTCTCCCTGTGCATTAGCCGCACCAGCATACTCTGCATCCCCTGACAATGGCTTCATCTTCCTCTGTCTCCTCCAATTCCCCTTCATCTTCCTCCATAATCTCCATCACTTCTCCTGACTCCAACACCTCCAGGGAGGTGACGCCGGAGTTCGATCCAATAGCTTCGTATGAAGCTCTCGCTCCTCTGCATTGGGACGCAGAGGAGTGGGACTTCAGCACTTGGTCAGAGGACGATGAGCCCCTGACCGACGATGAGGACCTCCAGGTTCTCCTTCATGGGGACCTGGACGAAGGCGACGATGAAGATTCCTAGGATGATGATTTCTTCTCTTTCTCAGAAGAAGATGCCAAGGACACTTCCACCGATGACGATTCAGCAACAGGAGGGTTCCTGCGTGGTGGATCGTCAGCTTCAGAAGATGACGGGGACGCCAGCGATGACACCAGCGATGATGGTGTCAACAGCAACAGCACCAGCAGCAACGATGGCAGCAGCGATGATGACAACAGCGTGTCCCCCCAGTACAAATGCCGCAAGACCTTAGGGACTCACTGGTGGTAGTTCATAGGATCTTCCGCCGTTGTGCACATAGCCGGTAGATCGGTTTCTTTTGTAATAATTTCTTGTAAATGAACCCTTTTGTTTCAGCGAGCCAGTGTTTAAAAATCTAATCTTCTAAAGTCCGATGGCATCGCATCGGCCTCTTTCCTTGAATTGCCCAATCCAGTCTCAAACTTTTCTTTATTCCGAATCAAAAATCCCAAGAACTCGAATACCCTTCAAACGATCTCGTCAATAACAAGAGTACTCCGCAGTAGACTTCTTGCTTGTTGTTAAATCTTGATCCCCAATCAGGTTGAAAAATATGAGTACCCAGGAAACCCCGCAAAGGAGTCGATCCTGTTCTTTTAAGATCAAGAGACACCTGCAACCAACCTCTCTGCTCTTATCGAAACCCAGGATTTGCAAGGCCCGATTGTTGCTTCTAAAGTCGATGGCTTAACATCGGCTGTTCAAACTTCAGCTCTGTGTACGGACCGGCTCTGCTTTTTCTTTACAGATCTGGCTTGCTCATCTCATTTCGTCTTATAGCCTGATGCATCGCACCGGCTTCCAAAGTACCCGATAGATACTGTCCTGCAGCCTAGTATACCACGAGGTCCCGATCAGATCAACTCGATGTATCGTAAAGTATTCGATTATATTTTGTAGCCCAATGTGTCATATCGGCTTTCCTCGTAAACCCCCTGATTGCATTGGTCCACAGCCTGATGCCTTACATCGGCTTCATTATTCAGCTTCCCACATGCTCGGGAAATATTTCTTGAGATGCTGACCATTGACAACCACCGGAAATTTAAATCCATCCAATTCTTCAAGCATGTATGCATTCCCTGGCAGAGCTTGATCAACTCTATAAGGCCCGTGCCAATTCGGAGACCATTTACCATATGCCGCATCCTTAGTCCCCAATGGTAGCACCGCTTCCCACACTAAATCCCCAACTCGGAATTCCTTCGGTTTGACTTTCTTGTTGTACGCGCGGGCTACCTTGGCCTTATTTTCCTTGATCTTTTCCAGCGACCAAAGCCTGAGTTCTGTAATGTCTTCCACATTGTCGCTCATTAGTGCTGCATATTCTTCAGCAGTCAAATCATTCTGAAACTCTATCCGTCTTGATCTGGCCGTAATTTCCCATGGTAATACGGCCTCCTGCCCATACACCAATGATATGGTGAAGTTCTTGTTGCCCCGTGGCACCTCATAACTCTTCTGATAATACTTCATGCCAACACCGTGGGTATTCATCAATCTTCCTTTTGATCAGCTTGATCAAGCTCTGATTGGACGCTTCGGCTTGTCCGTTTGCTTGAGCATAGTATGGAGATGACCTGATCAATTTAATCCCCATGTCGGCAGCAAACTTTTTGAATTCATCAGATATAAACACCGACCCTCCAGCTGTTGTAATGGTCTGAGGAATCCCAAACCTATGAATAACGTGTTCTTTGATGAAATTGATGACGTCCCTCGACGTTACTGACTTCATAGGAACAACCTCTACCCATTTTGTAAAATAATCGGTAATGGCCAAAATAAACTGATGGCCTTTACTCGATGGAGGATTAATCTTACTGATCATGTCCATGCCCTAGCCCCTGAATGGTCAAGGTTTGATGATAGGGTTCATTGCTGACGCTGGTACTATTTGTATCTTTCCAAACCCCTGACAGGCCTGGCATCCTTTATAATACTTGAAGCAATCTTCCAGCATATCAGGCCAATAATATCTCGAGCGCCTGATCAACCACTTCATCTTGTGGGCTGATTGATGAGTACCACATGTACCTTCATGGACTTCATGTAAAAGCTGATTGGACTCAATCGGCCCCAAACACTTAAATAGTAGCCCTTCCAGAGTCCTGTAAAACAAGTTGTCCCCTATCAGGACATACTTCGTGGCTCTGTAACGTATCTTCTTAGGTGCCCCCGAGCCGGATCCTTCAAGTAATTGAAGATATCGGCTCTCCAATCCCCTTGATCCAGCAAGTTTATTGGAAAATCAGCTTCATCCGCCGTGTCCTTGTAACCTGAAGCCATCTGAGCAAGATCATTGGCCTCAGAATTTTGTACCCTTGGTATCCAGTAGAAATTTATGTATCTGAACTGGGCCATTAGCTCCTAGCATTGTCTCCACAAGGGAAACAACAACTCGCTCTCACATCGGTATGTCTCCGTGAGCTGAGAGATGACTAGTTTGGAATCCCCAAAAACTTCTACTGCTTCTGCTCCAGCTTCGAGAAGTAACTCCATACCTTTGTGCACCGCTTCATACTCGGCTAGATTATTGGTGCAAGGTGTTGGCAATCTGATTGAAAAGGAATATGTTGCCCCCCGAGGCGAGACGAGCAAGATACCTATGCCAGAACCATCTCCATAGACCAACCCATCAAAATACATTGCCCATGCACGGATGGAAAGCGCCGCTATGTCTGAGCTGGTTCTTTCCACAACGAGGTCAGTCAGCGCCTACCCTTTGACTGCCTTCGCAGGCTGGTACCGGATATCAAATTCTGACAGAGCGAACATCCATTTACCGAGCCGGCCTTTCAACACCGGGGCCGACAACATATGCTTAATAACATCTGATTTGCAGCTGACAATCATCTCGGCAGAAACCAGGATGTGGCGGAGCTTCGTACAGGTAAAGAATAGACAAAGGCATAGTTTCTCAATTTCAGGGTACCTTGTCTCTGCATCTAGCATCCTCCTGCTAAGATAAAAAACAACTCTCTCCTTGCCATCCTGCACTTGTACGATTACCGAAGCAATGGAAGTGTCACCTACTGATAGATAAACATAGAATGGCTTACCCTGCTGGGGTGGGACTAACACAGGCGGTTTGGACAAATATTCTTTGATATCTTCAAATGCCTGTTGCTACTCTGCCCCCCAGCAGAACTCATCATTGGCTTTAATTTTTACCAACTCCATGAATGGCTCAATTCTTCCTGACAGATTGGAAATAAATCTCCTATCAAAATTGATCTTGCCAATGAGTTGTTGGAGTTCCTTCTTTGTAGTAGGTGGCACCATTGTTTTTACAGCTTCTTGACTTTTTAGGCCGATCTCAATTCCTCGTTCATGAACCAGAAAACCCAGGAACTGACCGGCCGATACACCAAAAGCACACTTCTTTGGATTCATTCTAAGCCTAAATTTCCTATTTCACTCCAAAACTCGTTGTAGATCTCTTAAATGTCCCTCAGCCGATGTAGATTTCACCACCACGTCATCAATATAGATCTCCACCAGCTTGCCGATCAAATCATGAAACATATAGTTCATGGCCCGTTGATATGTAGCACTAGCATTTTTGAGCCCAAAAGTCATGACTACATACTCAAATAATCCCACTGCACCTGGTACTCTAAATGCAGTCTTATGAATATCTTCTGGAGCCCTAAAATTCTGGTTATAACTAGCGTTGCCATCCATAAAACTCAACATCTTATGACCAGCAGCCGCATTAATCAACGTTTCCGCAACTGGCATCGGATACTCATCTTTTGGTGTAGCTCTGTTAAGATCTCTGAAGTCTACACATACTCTCCATCGGCTGTCCTTCTTCTGTACAGGCACAATACTGGAAATCCATTCAGCGTACCTGCATGGCCTGATGAAGCCTGCTGCTATCATCTTTTCAACTTCTTTCTTGACTTCTTCTAGGACTTCGGCCTTCAATTGCCGTGCTCGTTGCTGGAATGGCCAAAATCCTGGCTTAAGAGGGAGTCGGTGCTCAACAATACTTCTATCCAACCCGGGCATCTCCGTGTAATCCCAGGCAAAACAGTCCGTATATTCTCTCAGCAGCGTTATCATCGCCTCTCGCAACTCTGGATTTAACTTTTTGCTGATAAATGTTGGCCGTGGCTTATCCCCAAGACCAATATCGACTTCTTCCAGCTCGTCAGCAGATGTAAACCCGTATCTTAGCTTCCCTTCATCCATCAAGTTGATACTGCAAATAAACGACGAATATGAAGCAGGAGGATTTGGCCGATCGCAGGGATCGACTGACTTGTTCTTTGCATTAATGTGTATTATCTTACAATCACATGGCCGGCTGCTTGGGCGAGCCTCTTTTTGATCATTATAACAATGTAACATGGATGAAAAAAACAACTCGATTCTATTTTTTGGGGGCCGATCGCAGGGATCGGCCCTTCCTGTTACTTTCCCATCTACTCCATAAAGCCAGTGGATAAGACCAGCCTCACCCTGTTTTTTGTAGCTTCCACAGGGTCGCAGCCCTCCAAGCTAATCCCTGAGATCGGCTCCTGGTCCTCCGCATCCCAGACACTCATGGCGGCATGTGAAACTTCAACAGAATCGTCTGCGTGGACCACTTCTACTTCATCTCCGTCCTATTGAATCAGACATTGGTGCATTGTAGAAGGGATACAGCAATTGGCATGGATCCAATCTCTCCCAAGCAGAACGGTGTATGAGCCTTCGCTATTGACCACAAAAAATGATGTAGGGAATGTTTTACCTCCTACCATCAAATCCACGCTGAGGACTCCTTACGCCTCTGAAGTTTGTCCGTTGAAGTCACTTAGCGTGATGTTGGTTTTGATCAAGTCTCCAACAGAATGCCCCAACTTACGCAAGCACTGAATACGGCATTATATTAACCGCTGCTCCTGTATCGACTAGCATCCTGCTGACAGGCTGGCCGTTTATGTACCCCTTGAGATATAAAGCCTTCACGTGCTTGTAATTCTTTTCTCGGGGCTTCTCGAATATGACTGGTCATGGCCCCAAGTCAAGCTGAGCCACTGGCACCTCCTCATATCTTGGTGCATGAAACTCTACAGGGAGAACAAACACCATGTGTGCATCAGCCGATGTCTTCACATCGGCTTTCGACTTCTTGGGTCGCCATACCTTCTTGGAAGAACTCTCTGCTTTTCGAGGGTTGTGGACCTTTTCCACCAAATCTGGCCGCGCCTTCCTTAATGTTTCCAAGTATTGGGCCTCAGCTTCTTCCAGGTTGCGCAGCCGCTGTACCCTCCGCTTTTGGGACCGGTTGAGCCCACAAGGACACCAGCGTGGTCGGTGATACTTGTCCTCCTCATCTTCTGAGTTTCCCACTGTATGTGTCGACTTGTCTTGTTCCTGGCGGGGTTGCCTGGTCCCAAACGCTGAAAAACTGAGGCATTTCTTGTATCTTGCTTCTGAGAATTGCACTCTGGGCAATCTTCAAGGGTGGGTAGTCTTTTCATACCAGAATCCCAACAGTATTTGAAGAACGGATAATGCCAATGATCTCGTGTATCCTCTCGCTTCCTGAGGCGTTTCCCAGTGCGTCGCTCGTACTCTTCTTCTTCAGTCTCACGTTGGAGACGCTGTTGATACTGATACTGGTATTTTCTCAGAAGATGAGAGGAAACCGGTCGTTGATTCCTGACGTGCCTGACCTGTTCCTCGGTGATATAGTCCCTTTCTTCTTTTTGGGGCCGATCGCGGGAATCGGCCTCTTGCCTCCTTGTATGCTGTCATGATGCATGCCCTGCCATGTTAATACTGAGCGTAAAATCCAGCTGACAACGCATTGATCGGTCGTACCCTTCCACCATATTCACGTTCGGAAACGGTTGAGTATCAACCTTCATGGCGTACTGCCCCAAAATTAGTCGGCCTTGCTCAATAGCCGATTGTATCTGTCATCAGAGTTCCTTGCAGTCACCGGTACCGTGGGTGAAAGAGTTATGCCACTTGCAGTATGATCTCCCCTGGAGCTCCTGAGCTGTTGGGATCTTGAAACCTTCAGGGAACTTTAACTGCTTTTCTTTTAAGAGTAGGTCGAATATCTGTTTGACTTTGCTCACATCAAAATCAAATCCTTTCAAAGGACCCTGTTGTTTCAACCACTTGCAGGGCACAGGCTTTGCCCCCCGTGCCCATTCCACAACTGCAATCTCTTGGTCATCCTCAGAGTCTTCAGAGTCTTCAGCGTCAACCATTACTACTTAACGTTTAAACTTGTCTTGGTATAATTCTGGGTGACGTTGTTCGTATACTGTCATTTTCTGCACCAAATGAGACAAAGAATTGAACTCCAGCTGGAAAATCAGATCTCTGATCAGCTTTACCAATCCCAAAGTTGCCAATTCAACTGCCTCCTTCTCTGAAATTTGAATCGAGTAGCATCGATTCTTGACTTCCCTGAAACGCTGGATGTACTCCGCCACTGTTTCTCCCCGTTTCTGGCGGACCTGTGCCAAATCAGCAATCCCAGATTCTGCAGCTTCTGAATGATATTGCATATGGAACTGTTCCTCTAGCTGCTTCCAGGTGATGTGTACCATCCAAAAGCCGGCCCTGTGAGAGACTGCGAGAAGAACCTTACCCGCAACGGATCCGACACCGAGATCATCCCCAGCTGCGCCAGATATCGGCCCACATGCTCTATGGAGCTGGATCCTTCTGCTCCGCTGAACTTGTTGAACTCAGGTAGCTGATACTTGGGCGGTAGAGGAATCAGGTTGTAGTTACTTGGATACGGCTTGGTGTAGCCGATCGCTCGCCTTCTTGGGAGAATGCCAAATTGATCTCTCAAAATGGCACTAATTTGATCCACTGTACGAACTCCTAGGGCCGAGTGCGTACCTTCATGACTCGGCCCTGTTGCATAAGTAGCCAGCCATGCCTGTTTGTCGGCATCGACTACAGATGTTCCTCCAGTTGCTCTCTGCGTGGGTTGCGCCGGGTTACCACCATCTGGTATATACGCACAAACATATCCATGCGGTACCTCCTTGGGTGGTTCACTGAAGAATTGGTGATCAGCAGGGTCACCTCCCACCTTGTATATGACTTATGCTGGAGAGTTCTGTTGCTCTGGAGTGGCAAATGCATAAGGCACTGGTGGTCTGGACTGAGAAGGCAACTCCCCTTTGTGACTCCCTAAACCATGTCTTGTTGGAGAGTACTGGTGTTTCATAATTTCCAGTACCACGCGCACTGCAACGCGCTCAAGGTTGTTCACCAAACTCTCAGAATGTCGATGTAATGAGTGAGCCACCATGTAGTTAACTTCCTGGCAGAGAGCTCGCGTACGTTCTTCCGTAGGAGTAGACAGATCCACTTCGTCGAGTGCTCCTTCAGATGAAAATCCCTTCCATCTGATGCCGTGGTGACGAGTTCTTTCAAACGAGCCGATGAGATCAGCTTCAAAAGTAGCTTTTATTTCATTATACCTCTGCTTGTGCTCATTGGACAACTACTCAAAAGTAATCGGGTTCTCGTCCGGCATCTTGACAATGGAAGTCGATGAAGCCGAAGAAGATGATGCAGGCGATTGTAGTCGATGTAGTTGAAGTAGTCACTGGAGTAGTCGATGTAATCGGTGAAGTCGATGAAGTCCCACTGGGCGTGCCAGAATGTGTTGTCGGTCGAAACCCACCGGCGAGCAGCGACAGGCAACACGAGGAGTCGGGAGGCTTCTGGGACTGCTGGTGGGTCCCGGTCCCTCGGTCAACGGCCCAGAAGTCCGGCACACGCCCTGGCTTGGTGAAGTGTTAGGCGTGCCACCTGACCTATACCTAATCAGGAAGGTGCAGAAATCGTTCGTCAGCTATTTTCTTGCATGCACAGCCATATCAAACATTAGTCTGAGCCATGATCGGCTCTTACAACGACCCCGAGATCAGCTAAAGAAACCAACGGAGTCACTGTACTAGGTCAGACCTGTCTTTATACCAAGTTAGACCTTCGGGTACCTTTCAGAATCGGCTACAAGAAGCCGATTGCCACGTTTAACAGATCGAATCTACTTAACATGTGAACGTTTTGTACAAATCCGATATGAAAGATAAAAGCATGCTCTGTAATTGCCAAGCTAATCCATTCTACAACGGTAAAAGATTTCACCGCATAACCGGAACATCCTACGCGTGGTTAAGCCTAACAAATATGAAAGATAACAATACGCTAGCCCAAAGAGAGGCCTAAAAACCAACTAACAAGTCGATTCCCGGAACAATCCCTCGTTAGGTTACCATAAGGCACCAAACATGCAGCTGGAACATTTAACCCGTTTGAAGGGCCTAATCATACGGATGTTAAACCAATTCCTTGTAACAGAAAAAACTACCATAACATATTAGATCTACTAAGCAATAACAGAGCAAGGCGCTGCCCTTGCACCTGAGATCATGTACAAGAGCAGCTAAATGATTACGAACAGCAAGCAGAACATGGATTTGCTATTCTAAACCAATGCAGCATCATAATCATTTAAGATAACTAGTGTTACTCGCCATCAAAAATGCTTCAGTACGAGAAAAACAAGGATAAACAGATAAAAGCAACGCTGCTCCGACCATGCGGAACATGATCGGAGCAGCATGTCGATTACCTGGAAAAAGCACATGGGGAAGGGGTGGCGATGCGCCGAGAGTTTATTGTGAATGATTTATTGATTGTGTTATTGAATCTCACAATACATATTTATAGTCCGGAGACTTGATCTTTTCTAACTAACCCTAGCTGATTACGATACAATCTCTAACTTACTATATTTAAACTATCCTTAGATACACGGTCATCCTGGCCTTTGACACGTTCGCACAGAAGCCGATTTGCAGACTGTTACCATGCTTTTCCTTCAGCCCATGATGTTCTCGGCCCATCCTTTGGCCTAGTCAAATTATGGCGATAACAGGGTTATCCTTAAAATATAAAAATTTGGTGAACAATAAAAAAAATTCTAGACAAAAAAGAGAATAATGAAATAAAATGATGGCAAGCATTTTGGGATCCATGCTAATTGAACTTTTCTGATTTTCCTTAAGCGTGGATGTGAACAACTAATCTCTGGGCAACAATGAAATCCTTTTAAAATTCTTTAAGCATCCCTCGGGTATTTTTTGTCCACTTACCTTTTGTTGGAAATAGAATAAACAACCCAGGAGCAGTGTATAATAACTCCAACACTAACACAATGCTCCTTGGTCCCAGATGAAGGTAGATGCATCAGGAACCAAGCTGAACAAATGCAAAGCTTTGCTTCATGTATATAAAGCTTAACTTCTGCATTTTTGTTCCATGCTTGGCGAGTTCTGTCAGGTAAGTATCCCACACACCTCGTGCATCCTCGCTTCATGTTTCCATCCTGCCAAGTTACCCATCAAGCCCTGTATGCCATAATAAAAAGAATATGAAAATAAAAAACAAAATAAAAAAAATCAAATGCTTCAACATTTTTTGCGCCTTGATTCAATAAAATTTAGACTCCCCGGTGATTCAAAACCGGCAGAGTTCTTGCTTGTCTCCACCTTTGTTTTTCTTTTGAATAAAACTAGGTACAAGAATAAGTGTGGGGGAGATCTCTCACACTCACCAGGTGCAAACTCATTGGAGATCTCCCACCAACATGTTGCACAACATCAGACGGCCTAACACACACGGGAGAACACTATGGATAGGATCCAAGGAGGGATGGCCGAACCTCTAGTTCGACCAAACAACCTTTGACTCCTCTCAGTTTTCTCTTCTTCCTCTTCAATGGTGGTTTGTGCAACACATCCCACTAAGTCCCTAAGTTCTTGAGTTTAAATGAATCTTATGTTGATAAAGCTAAACTAATTGAACCTTGCGAAACTCTTCAAGTTGAAAATGCCTTTTGCACTCCATGCACTTCAATGAATAAATTTGCTTCCTTTTTATTCCTAGCATTCTTCCTAGTTCTTGTGAACAATTATCTTCATAGGGAACACATGCTATCTAAGTAATTGACTAACGTGATATGATTGGATGAATGGAACCATGCTCTTCCTTGAAAAGTGCTTGGGATTTCTTTTTCACAAAATTAAAAAAATGCAATAGCTTGCCTCCTCAAATTAATATAAATTCCTACCAGAGCCAAAGTTTGAGCATCATGCAAAACCTTATTACTATGCAGCTTGTCTTTGCTTTGAGCTTTCTCAAATTATGTGACCCGTGTTAGAAAATTTCATACTCTCATGATCAAAATCACGTACACTCCACATATACATGCCGACTCCACACTGGAAGTTGTGCAACAACATGCCATCCATCAACCCATCAATCAAATAAAAATCCAATTGAGGTGACTCTCTTCAATTATCTTAGCAAAAAGATGTGGGCTATGCAAAAAGAAAAAATAAAAGCATGCTCAAAAGCATGGTTTGGACATACGCAAGTCCAAGAAAAAAACAAGAGAGAAAAGAGAAAGATAGCCCACATCCCAAAAGTCAAAAGCAAAAGAAAGAGTCATACACAAAAAAGGAGTTCATACACAAAGACCATGCACTCGCACATTTTGATCAAGATTGTATGACTTGTTTTCCTTTGGATCTCGTCTTTGATTTAGAAACATGAGCAAATCAAGCATGCCTCTTTGCTCCTACTCTGAGCACCACATAAGCCTGACAAGATGATTGGAGAAAAGAAGGCAACAACTTTGCCTTGGTGAGGACATCAAATAAAAAGAGTGATTCAAGATAATAATTTGAGGAGCAAGGCTAGTCTTCTGTTTCAAAATAAAAACTCAAGTTTCTAAGCATGAAGAGCTAGGATCCTGAAGTCTGCATTGTTCCATTCTTCAATTACCCAAGAAAGCATGGTAGCCACTCAAAAGTTCATAGAAACTGGAAGAAGCTTGCAATAATTTGTATACAGCTTACATCCAAGGAGTGGCATCCACCTTAGTCCTCACACCTTTACTCGAGGATGAGCAAAGGGCTAAGTGGGGGGGTGTTGTTGATAGTCCTTAAATGCGAAATCTGAGCGTCAACTATACTCACAAATAATGGGAAACCATACCTCTTACTCGCATATTTGTATCACTAACCTAGTTCCACAGTTATATTTTCTATCTAGCCATTTTAGGAACGCAAGTTTGAAATAAGATAAAAACATGAAGAAGACGCAGCATAATTGCATAGAAGATCATCCGCTGAAAAGGGAAATTACTTTTTTCTAGTTGTATGCTACACAAGGTTGAAGGGCCCCACACATCAGACCAAATGGGCGCACAAAGGCACGAATCATAGAGGATCAAGCCCAGGGCCCACCTGTCAGTTGCCTAGAGGAAGGTAGACCCGGGGCAGGGCCATCTGGGTTCGGCC
Source organism: Panicum hallii (assembly GCF_002211085.1). Classification (NCBI taxonomy): domain Eukaryota; kingdom Viridiplantae; phylum Streptophyta; class Magnoliopsida; order Poales; family Poaceae; genus Panicum; species Panicum hallii. The sequence continues at coordinate 24,757,600 of NC_038044.1, forward strand.
AACCCCCAGGTTTAGCCGAACCTGGACACCTTCCCGGCTGCCAGATCTTCGGCGGGAGGATTGTTCTTATCTTCCTGATCACGGTGGCTAAGGTTTCCATATGGGGGGATGGTGGAACCAACCTCTCAGGCTATAAATGGAGCTCCCCCTCATTTGCACACAACACAAAGATACAAGTGAAGAAGTAGAGATGTAGAGGGACTCCACCTTGGGCCTACTTGTAGGATTAGGATAGGGAGTGGGGGAGGAGAAGTGTGGAAGAGTGTCGGGGTTATCGGCAACCTTCTTCAACTTGTATCTTGTCAGATATGAATCATTTGAGTAAGTATCTGACTTTATCTAATGTGGTAAAGTTCTTAGTAAAATTATTCTCTTGTTGTTATTCGTTTGCGGGTTCATCGTCTGTTCTTGTGGCGGATGCTCTAGTAGAGAGACCCTGATAAATACGGGTAAACCCTGTACTACGCTAGAGTAGTAATCGACGGCATAGACATGGTGTCTAGGCCCTAGATTACCTTTGTTTGCTGCGAGTCCCACGGTGTAGAGGGGTAGACGGCAGGTGGTGACAGCCCTGTTCGTCCACTATGAAGCTGCTTCATGGTTAGCGAATTCTCCCACGTTTGGGTTCGGAGTAGATCTAATAGCCGGAGGTCCTTAACAGACCAGGGTCAGCAGGTGCCCGAAGTAAATAAATAGTAGCTGAGTTTATCCTTCCTTGATCCTTTCTCTTAGACAATCCACACTACCTAGGCCAATCTATCTCTTATTCTTCGGGGTAAAACTAGCTGCAAGACAATTACACCTCGTTCCTTGAGAAAATACGATACCCTAAGTACTCTCCAAGTGAAGTTCTATGACGGAATTTCCATGCGCTTGCGGATTTATTCGTGAATGTTAAGAAATACCAACAGCCATGCTATGACGTGAGCCAATCGAGGATCTGCTTGGAATGATTACGGAGCACAGGGATGCAAGAGTTACTAGGGTATCGGTGCTGTTCACATGGCTGGGCAGGCGGATCTAGCCTCTGCAAAAGTGTGCATGCTTTGGCTTCGAGTACCTTGGCATCTTAGATCTGTCTCGCTTTTCTGCAGAGCGTATTGAAAAAGGTGAAGCCTTGCTGCGCGTAAGCTAGGTGCTCATGGGCTGACCCTTTATTCGGCGAAGAATCCTCCAAAACAGGTAGCAGTAAGTAGTTGTGTCTTTCTGTCTAGTACTTCTGGTGTCCTTTATTGTAATTTGTACTGACATATCTTGAGATCCTATTGCAGGATGATATAAATGTATATAGGAGTATGCCTCTAATGCCGGACATTGAACGTCCGAGTCACCTGATGCCGTCTCTTCCCTCTACTGTTTCTGTAAGCGAGGAAGACGACGAGGGCACTGATGACGACCACACCTTGGCAGATGTGGTGAAGAGCAAAAAGGCGAAGACCTCCCAGGAGGGCCCAAGCTCTCCTGGTGGTGATTCTTTGTCTAGTCACCTGAAGGGGTTGAGGGCCGCCACCTGAAAACGCAAGGCTAGCACTGTATCGGATGGTAATGAAGATGAAACACCAAGGTAAGTGCCTAACTTGGTCTTGCGAGTGCTTTTTGTTGCCTGCTGTTGATGCTCTTTATTGAATTTTCTCCTTTTTCTTGATTCTTCAATTCTAGCCCTCTGAACCTAAAGCATGCCAAGCGGAGGGTCGAGGAAGCAGTCGGGGATGATACTGTGAAGGAGCAAGATGTACCCTCCATCGAAGTGGACACGTCAACAGGTACTACTGCAACGATGTTGGGGCAAGAACTACCCTTGGTGACTGTTGCTATTGCCTCGCCAAGGCAAATTTCACCTGCGGCTGGCAAATCAGTGCCAACAAGTGCTTTAGATGCTGCTCCAGCACCTAAGGCACTTAAACATAAGAAATTGCATGTAAAGAAATCTACATTGTAAGTGTCCGACTATTTTTGTGCTTGTACAGTTGTAGGTTCCTTTTAAGTATTCTTATTGTTGTTTCTTATGTGTAGGCCATCCTCTGCTCTGGGCTTGGAGCAACCAGGCGATGCCATGGTGACTACAGCCCCCGAGCCAAGAAAAGTATCTGGTGTCATGGATGTTGTTGTAGAACCAATGGCCATGGCTAATACGCCATCTGGGAGCTTTACCAGGACTCACTAGAAAAACGCCTAAATCCAGAAGTAATCAGAAAAAGAAATTCCATTCTGGGAAAAAAGAGCAATATCGTATTCGGTGCCGTGCCGACTCCTTGGCTCCTGCCGATGCTAGAGCTGGTAGGCCCAAAGCTAAAGCCGAGGCTACCGCTGATACAAAGCCTGAAGTGTGGGATGCATCCCCGGAAATATTAGCAGGTGAGCCCGTTGTAACATCTTCGCCTGCGAGTATTTATTCTGCTTGATGCACGTCTGCTTACTAGTAGTAATGTGATAGGTAACCTGCAGCAGCAGACTGCTCCTGAAGATTAAGGCGCTGCAGGTCCCTCCTCAGAGGGTAGTCTGGTGACTCCCCCAAAGTGGCAATATGCCATCTCGACGCACCTCATTGAAGACCCCATGCTGTCATCGGCGACTTTGATGGAGTTCCAGAATACTTTCAAAGATTTGTATAAATTCCCCACGGTAAGTATCTTGCACTTTAAATATCTTTTTCTGCCGACTGGTTGCTGATGTGCTGACTACTTTTTTCTATCATATAGACCTTGGCCAACCATTCCAGAAAAAAAGCAAACAAACTCAGAGCAATTGAAGATGGGGCCCGCCAGTTGCAGGCCAAGGATCGCCAAATTGAGGAAAAATTTCACAAGATTGTTAACCTAAGGAATGAGCTTAATACCCTCAAACAGGAGCGTACCCGGGAAGTCTGGCTCTTGAAGCAAGAAGTTCAAAATCTTTCAAAGGAAAACAAGGACCTGGCCAAGGCGAACCAAGGCAACAATCTATGGACTGCTTCACCTTGCTGTGATGTGTATGACTGTTCATTTCTTGGGCTCTCACGAGTGCTCTTTCTTATTGCTTGTCCTCAGAACTCGACAATATCATAAGGAACAAAGAAGATATGCTAGCTAAAGTGAAGGATCTACTGAATCGCCGTACCGATGAACTAGAGCTCACGGTAAAAAAGCTTGAAGATACTGATGCTCAGTTCATCGAGTGCATGCAACGGATTAAAGACATGGCTGAAGAAAAAGATGCCAAGCAGAAACAACTTGAAGACCTTTAGAAAGCGGCGCAAGTAGTCATCAACATGGTGAATCCTTCTAGAAGAAGGGATTATTGTTGACAGGACTCTGCTAGAGCAACTTCAAGAATGTCACACCCGATTTATAAAAACATAAATCGAGCAATCATATATGCGCCAGGATCAAGTCACGCATATATACAACAGACCATCAAGATATCACAACACATGTCAGGAATAACATTAATATAAATCGTAAATGAATCAATAAAGGAAATATTTTATTACAACCGAATCAAGAATCGGTTCAAGAGTTGCGGAAGCGTAAAAGAGATACATGAAGAGCTGGGCGCCACAGGGACGTCGACTGGGAGACAAACGCCTAGAAGTCGTCGAAGCCGCTGACGTAATCCTCCACGTTGCCGGGCACTGAGCAGCAGTCGAAGATATCCAAAATAGAACAGAAGAGTGGAGAGGCAAGTGTGAGTACAAACTCGTACTCAACAAGTATAACACGAGCATGAGGCTCTAAGGTTAGCTGACTCAACTGCATTAGCTTTTAGTCTTGGCATATTTTATTAAAGCTAATTACTACAAGTGGATGAATTACCATAAACCCAATTGCATAATAAATTAATCAATATTAATTAAGAACTACTGAGAACCATCCAAACCGAAACCACTCGGGGAAATCGCCCTCGTCAAAGGTTGATAACCCCACTAATCAGACGGAGGATCTGGGCCGCTCATGACTGTGAGCACAGCTGATATATCAGTTTTACACTCTCGAGAGGTTGCACAACTTTACCCACAAGTCGTGAGCTACGCTAGTTGTTCATCACACTTCCTTAGGTGAGATGGCTAGCAAGCACACTACGAGACCGTTACAAAGGACACGTTGGTAAGGTGTAACCGCTAAGGATTCTGGATCAGCGACGATGGGGCCCACCTCCGGGGGTACAAGACACACAGCACAGACCAAGCCGGAGGAGCAGGGACCATTGAAGCTTACCACCCCTCTTGCCCACGCAGGTAAGTTACTCCCGAACCAAAATGACCTAATTAGTAAGTCAAGACCGTCCCATACCAGTCTTGTGGTTGCGCGGTTGTCCCAGGTTGTCGCTCTATGAACCGGTCCTTATGGAGAGTGGCCAACCAAGCACTAAGCACCGTGCTGGCCCCCTAAACCATGTTTCTACAAAAACATATTTTTAAGGACGCACAAACCACTCAAGCACACAGCACAGAGGGTCGGCTCCAGAATTAAGTTGCATAAGACCATTAATCAAATTAATTAAAAAGGACCAAGTGTGTTATAGCGCAGCAACCTAACACAACTAACCAAGAATGCAACCCATAGGATATATATAAGGATATAAATGTGGCTAGGAAATCCTGATAGGTATACAGAATTAAATGCAGTATGAAATTGTATTTAAAAGTGATAGGAGGTTCATGCTATACTTGCCTTCCTCGTACTCTCCCGGCTGCTGCTCGAACTGCTCGGAAGACGGCTGCTCCTGGTACTGCTCCAAAGGCTCCGCGTCTACTCACGATCGTCAAACATAGTCCACACATACACACATGCACAAACAATAGCAAAATATAAGAAAACAGTACAACATTACATAGAAACAGCACACAAAACTAGTCTAAAGCTATTCTACGCGTTACAACGATCGCGTGCATATAAAGAACACCTAAAACGGAGCTAAAACGTGAAAACTGCGCTTAAAACAGGATCCAGGGACCTAATTGTAAGAAAAACAGGACTTCCAGGGGCTTCTGGACAAAAACCGAGGACTAAAACGTAATTAAAGGCTAGACACGGGGGCTAGCGCGTGAAAACACCACACATGGACTGCGGGTTCAAATTCCAGAAAGCTCAGGGGTTAAAAGGGAGGAAAAGGGCCTGTTTGTAATTATTTTTGAGCTAGGGTTGGACGGCGGGTTGATTTCCTTAAAACCCGAGGGCTCTTTAGCAAAAAGACGAGGCTGAAAGGGTACGTTTTAATCTGGATCGTTGGATCAATGTCGGGCGGCTCAGATTAGATCTGCTACGCGAAGGGGTATGCGCGGTTTTCGTCCGTCCGATCGGGATCTAACGCGCCAGGGCCTATCATAATGGAAATCAAATCTCACGCGCCGGATCAGGAACGGACGGCTCAGATTCAAGCAAGGGTGAACCGGTATGGGTGGATTTGATCCACTGGATCCAGATCCAAAGGTCACGATTTCACGAGATCCCGATCTAATCTGGGACGTGGGCTACCGATCCAACGGCCGGGGGAAATTGGGGACGCAGGTGGCGGCGATTGCTCGCCGGAGGCGGCCTTCGCGGCGGCGCCTCGCCGGAGGACATGCGATCCGGCGGTCCTGTGGCTGGTTTGGAACGGGATCAGGCCGAGGAGATAGGGGGGGCGTACGGGAAACTGTTTAGGAGGGAAAGGAGCCGGCCAACTTGGCCATGGCGGCCGGGCGGCGGCGAGCAGAGACTCGGGGCGCCGGCGAGCCCGTGCGGCTGCGGGTGCCGGTGGTGCCGCGTTCCAGGTCCAAAGGCGCGCGAGGGACCGGGGTGACCCGTGCAACGGAGAGAGAGGGTGGGGAGGTGGCTCACCGAGGCCGGAGTTGACCGGACGCGCGGCGAAACAAGGCCGGCGGCGAGCTCCGTAGAAAACCAACCGCTACATGGCCGGAGTCAAGGAAGGCGGCCGCGGATAGGTTCCTGGTGCAAGGATGAAGCTCCTGCGGGGTCCGGTCGGAGCTAAAGCGCCGGGGAGCGGCGTGCCCGCGGCGGCGGGGTGCCCCGAGCGGAGGCAAAGGCGGCGGGCGCGTCTAGGGTTGGTGTGGGGCGGCGCTGGTGAGAATGGGTGGCCCCAGGGGTGGCGCAGGAAGATAAGAAGAGCAGGGCCGAAGATTCGGGTGCGGTTGAGGCGGGGGAGGGCCGGGGATCTCGGCCGTGCGGCGGCGCGGCCATTGCGGGGACAGGGGCGGAAGGATGGGGATGACAGGCGGGCCCGGTTCGTCAGAGAGAGGAAGGGGCGCTGCGCGCGCGGGCTGAGCAAGGGAGCGGTGCGTGCGCTGGGCCGGGGCGCGCGAGGGGAGGAGCCGGCTCGGGCTGGGGAAACGGGGCAAGCTGGGCTGGCGCTGAGGAAAGAAAACGGGCCGTCTGCCGGGCCGTGCGGGGAGAGGAGGAGAGAAAAGAGGAGGGCCCGAGGGAGGAAGTGGGCCAGGGGGGAAAAGAAAAGAGGGAGAGAGTTGGGCTGCTTTTATTCTTTCTCCTTTCCTTTTCTTTTCTATACTCCACTAATTCAAACAATCTATTTGAATTCAAATGAGTTTGAATTCCAACCTTATAATTTCAACACAAATAAAATAATGCTGCGGCATGAATGCACAAACACTTTAATCCTATGGTAAATTTTATTTTCTTGCGTTATAAAATTACTTTAAATACGAGATAAATTAGAGAAAACCCTGAAAAATTTATTCGAGCCCAAATAAATTAATTTAAATTTGAGGAAATTACCTTAGGGTGTTACAAACCTACCCCCCTTACAGGAATCTCGTCCCGAGATTCGAATAGGCTAGCTAGCAAAGAGATCGGGGTATGTCTTCCTCAGCTCGTCTTCTCGCTCCCAAGTAGCCTCATCCTCCGTATGATGACTCCACTGAATACGACACATCTTGATCTTCTTGTTTCGGGTGACTCTCTCAGATGTCTCCAGAATCTTCACCGGATGCTCAATATAGGTCAGATCCTCCTGCACATCCAGCCCGTCTATCGGTGCTTGCTCTTCTGGCACTCTCAAGCACTTCTTCAGCTGAGACACGTGAAACACATCGTGCACTCCTGAGAGATTGAGTGGCAACTCCAAACGATATGCCACCTCACCTTTCCGTTCCAACACCTTGAACGGACCAATGTATCGAGGAGCTAGCTTCCCTCGTACATTAAACCTGCGGATTCCTCTCATCGGCGAGACCTTCAGATATACATGATCACCCACTGCGAAGGTCAAATCTCGGCGACGAACATCCGCATAGCTCTTCTGACGAGTCTGAGCGACCCTCAGATTCTCTCGCACCTGCTGTACCAACTGTTCTGCCTCTTCAACAATATCCGGACCAAATACCTGCTTCTCACCAATCTGATCCCAATACAGCGGAGTCCTGCATTTCCGACCATACAGAGCCTCAAACGGGGACTTCTTCAGACTGGCCTGATAACTGTTGTTATAAGAAAACTCAGCATACGGCAGGCATTTATCCCAGCTGGTACCATACTGAATAGCGCAGGCCCGAAGCATATCCTCCAACACTTGGTTGGTTCTCTCTGTCTGCCCATCTGTCTGAGGATGATAAGCAGTACTGAAGTGTAGCTTCGTATCCAATGAATCGTGCAACTGCTCCCAGAACCGTGAAGTGAACTGAGATCCTCGATCAGATATAATCTTCTTCGGAACACCATGCAGACAGACAATCCTGGAGATGTACAACTCTGCGAGTCTAGCACCGGAGTAAGTAGTGTTCACCGGGATGAAGTGAGCAACCTTCGTCAACCGGTCCACTACTACCCATATGGAGTTGTACCCTTTCTGAGTACGAGGCAAGCCAACGATGAAGTCCATAGTGATCTCCTCCCATTTCCACTCTGGAATCTTCAACGGCTGCAATAACCCTGCTGGCCTCTGATGCTCTGCCTTGACACGCTGACAAGTGTCGCAGATAGCCACGTACTCCGCAACAGAACGCTTCATTCCAGACCACCAGAATCGTTCCTTCAGGTCGTAATACATCTTCGTACTGCCTGGATGGATAGAATATGCTGTATCATGAGCCTCACTCAGAATCAACTTCCTGAGATCTGCTACATCTGGCACACATATACGACCCTTGTACCACAGGGTACCCTGATCATCCTCTCTGAAATGTGGAGCCTTGCCAATCTTGAGCAACTCACGAATCTCTTGCAGCTTCTGATCTTCCTTCTGATACTGCCTGATCTCAGCCTCTAGAGTGGGTTCCGCCTCGAACGACGTACCCGAGGTGTGATGCAAGAAACCCAGACTCAACTGCTCGAACTCCTCGCATAACTCCTGAGGCATCTGAAAAGCCACGGCCATGTTAACATAGCTCTTCCTGCTCAGAGCATCTGCTACAACATTGGCCTTGCCCGGATGATAGTGAATCTCCAGGTCATAATCCTTGACCAACTCTAGCCATCTTCTCTGCCGCATGTTCAGCTCACTCTGGGTGAAAATATACTTGAGGCTCTTGTGATCGGTGTAAATATCACACCTCTGCCCAAACAAGTAATGCCTCCATATCTTCAGAGCATGCACAACTGCGGCTAACTCCAGATCATGAGTGGGATAATTCAGCTCGTGCCGGCGTAACTGCCGCGAAGCATAAGCTATCACTCTGCCTTCCTGCATCAGAACGCAACCAAGACCATCCCTCGAAGCATCACAATACACTGTGAACCTCTTGCTCTGGTCTGGCAGAGTAAGGACTGGCGCCGTAGTCAACCTCTTCTTCAGCTCCTCGAAGGCCTTCTGACGCTCATCAGTCCAAGAAAAACCCACATCCTTCTCCAGCAAGGAAGTCAAAGGCTTCGCAATTTTGGAGAAATTCTCAATGAACCTCCGATAATAGCCTGCTAAGCCCAGAAAAGAGCGGACTTCCTTCACTGTCTGCGGTACAACCCAGTCAAGCACATCCTTCACCTTTCCGGGGTCCACAGCAATACCTCCCTTGGAGATAACATGACCGAGGAACGGAACCTCGTCAATCCAAAACTCGCACTTGCTGAGCTTGGCATACAGCTTGTGCTCTCTGAGCCTCTGCAACACAAGCCTCAGATGCTTCTCATGCTCCGCTTTCGACTTGGAATATATCAGGATATCATCAATAAATATCACCACAAAGGTGTCCAGATAATCCATGAAAACCTTGTTCATCAGATGCATGAAGAAAGCCGGAGCATTAGTCAAGCCGAAGGACATGACCGTATACTCGTATAACCCATACTTGCAGGTGAATGCCGTCTTCTGAATATCCTCAGGACGAATCTTCAGCTGATGATAACCCGAACGCAGATCAATCTTCGAGAATACACAAGCACCCTGAAGCTGATCAAAGAGATCCTCAATACGGGGCAATGGATGCTTGTTCTTGATAGTGACTGCATTCAGATCCCGATAATCGACGCACATCCTCTTTGCACCATCCTTCTTCTCTACAAGCAATACAGGAAAAGCCCAAGGAGAGAAACTGCGACGGATATAACCCTTAGCTAGCAACTCATCGACAGTCTTCTTAACCTCCTCATGCTCGACAGGAGCCATACGATAGGGCCTCTTAGCAATAGGAGCTGTGCCAGGCAAGAGATCAATAGAAAACTCAATGTCGCGATCAGGCGGCATACCTGGCAAATCATCCGGAAAGACATCCGGGAATTCAGACACCACGCGAATACCGTCCGTGGGTCTAGCCTCCATCTGATGAAGAAATCCAGAAGGCTCCGTAGCTCCAACAGTAACCTCCTGACCATCCGGTGCCGACAGAAGAACCGTCCTCTGAGCACAATCTATCCGGACTCCCCACTTAGCAAGAGTCTCCATCCCGAGGATCACATCAATACCCTTGGTGTCTAGCACCATCAGATTTGCACTGAAATCTACCCCCCTTATGGCCACACTGACTCTGGGACAGAAGACATGAGACCTCAACTGCCCTCCCGGTGAAGATACTATCATGCACCTCTTTAATGTGCTAGTAGGAATACCATGATGCTCAACAAAAGACTGGGTGATGAAAGAATGTGTAGCACCAGTATCAAAAAGCACTGTAGCAGGGTGGGCATTAACCATGAACGTACCAATAACCACGTTAGGAGCCTCGGCCGCTGACTCGGCCGTCACGTGGTTCACCCTGCCCTGAGCTGGGGCCTTGGGCGGTGCTGCACGCCCCTGCTGTCCTGCCTGCGCCTTCCGAGGGCAGACGTTGGCGTAGTGCCCTGGCTCGCCGCAGTGGAAGCATACTCGAGGAAATGCAGCGGCCTGCTGCCCAGGAGGAGGAGTGGGCGCTCCCTGCCTCTGAGCTGGTGGAGCCGGAGGCGCCGGAAGCCTCTGACCCTGTCCCGCCTGCTGCTGCTGCTGAAGACGAGGCGGGTACTGCTGCCGCTGCTGGTACTGCTGAGGCGGCCTCTGCTGCTGCTGCTGCGGATGCTGATAGCGGGGATGAGTGTTGCTGCCCGAAGAGGATGGAGCCATCTTCCTCTTCTTATCCTCAATCTCCCGGCGCTTACGCTCGGTGTTGAGGGCCGCATCAACCAGCTGGTTGAAGTTGTCAAAGCGGTGGTTCAGCAGCGCATACTGGATGTGATCATCCAGTCCCTCCTTGAAGTACTCCTGCTTGTCGCTATCACGAGCGACGTCAGCAGGGGCGTAGCGGGCAAGCTGAAGGAAACGGTCACGGTACTCCGTCACCGTCATAGATCCCTGAAATAGCGAACACAGATAACAAGGATGGAAATTGCTCAATTGGTCAGGTTACAAAAGAAATCAAGGATGGATCAAGCTCAAAAGGAATGGTAGGGAATTCCGTTAAATTTTACCTGCTTAAGAGCACGGAACTCCTTCTGCTTCATCTTCATGATGCCCTCAGGAATGTGATGGTTCCTGAAACGCTCACGGAACTGGTCCCACGTGAGAGCCTCACGATCCCGAGCTGGGTAGGACTCCCACCAGTCAAGAGCGGAGCCTCGCAGCTGCCCTGCGGCGTAAAGGACTCGCTCTCGGTCGTCGCACTGCGCAACAACCAACTGGCGCTCCACCGAACGAAGCCAGTCATCCGCCTGGAGTGGGTCCGTGGCGTGAGAGAAGGTCGGAGGATGACCTCTCAGGAAGTCCGCACGCCTGTCGCGGGGCTGAGGCGGCGGAGGAGGCGGTGGCTGAGCATGGATCTGTTGCAGAGCCTGAACGGTGTTGTTCAGGGTAGCCATCATCTGCATCTGGAGCTGGAAGAACTGCTCCGGGGTCAGTGGTGGCGGCATCGGCAGCGGCTGACCGGTACTCTGGTTGTTCTGCTCCTGCTGGTCAGAACCGGAACCGGTGCGCCTGGTGTTCACCATCTGATTGCAACAACCGAAATTTATGAGAAAAAGATATCGTGCCACTGCGGAAATGAAACTTCGGAAGGATATGACAGAAAGAAAAGGAATATAGGTTTTACCCCCAACATTCTAACTCAATTTTATTATTTAGTTCGAGTTGGGTTAGGTCGATTTGCATGAACAAGTTTAACACCACTAGCCTATGCAATCAGCCAAAAATCCAAATCAAACATTTGCACAATAACAAACATTCAATATTCACAACTTAGTCGAGTTTTCCACACTACTCGACTAACACACTCGTTCTAGCGTATTTCATAGGGACAACCTAAACTTATAAATCACAGGATTAGGCGTCTCGGGCCAACGTCTACGGAAAACTCAAGCTTTTTCTCAGAAAGGACAGGAGAGAGATAGCAAATCAAAGACTTAAGACTCAAGGAATAGAAGCAGAAACATGATGGTTGAGGATTTGCGGAGGCAAGCAAGAGAACCGAAGTCCTAAACTCGACCAATTCTATCTAGGCTTCGTCCTACAGTCGACACGGCTCTGATACCAATCTGTCACACCCGATTTATAAAAACATAAATCGAGCAATCATATATGCGCCAGGATCAAGTCACGCATATATACAACAGACCATCAAGATATCACAACACATGTCAGGAATAACATTAATATAAATCGTAAATGAATCAATAAAGGAAATATTTTATTACAACCGAATCAAGAATCGGTTCAAGAGTTGCGGAAGCGTAAAAGAGATACATGAAGAGCTGGGCGCCACAGGGACGTCGACTGGGAGACAAACGCCTAGAAGTCGTCGAAGCCGCTGACGTAATCCTCCACGTTGCCGGGCACTGAGCAGCAGTCGAAGATATCCAAAATAGAACAGAAGAGTGGAGAGGCAAGTGTGAGTACAAACTCGTACTCAACAAGTATAACACGAGCATGAGGCTCTAAGGTTAGCTGACTCAACTGCATTAGCTTTTAGTCTTGGCATATTTTATTAAAGCTAATTACTACAAGTGGATGAATTACCATAAACCCAATTGCATAATAAATTAATCAATATTAATTAAGAACTACTGAGAACCATCCAAACCGAAACCACTCGGGGAAATCGCCCTCGTCAAAGGTTGATAACCCCACTAATCAGACGGAGGATCTGGGCCGCTCATGACTGTGAGCACAGCTGATATATCAGTTTTACACTCTCGAGAGGTTGCACAACTTTACCCACAAGTCGTGAGCTACGCTAGTTGTTCATCACACTTCCTTAGGTGAGATGGCTAGCAAGCACACTACGAGACCGTTACAAAGGACACGTTGGTAAGGTGTAACCGCTAAGGATTCTGGATCAGCGACGATGGGGCCCACCTCCGGGGGTACAAGACACACAGCACAGACCAAGCCGGAGGAGCAGGGACCATTGAAGCTTACCACCCCTCTTGCCCACGCAGGTAAGTTACTCCCGAACCAAAATGACCTAATTAGTAAGTCAAGACCGTCCCATACCAGTCTTGTGGTTGCGCGGTTGTCCCAGGTTGTCGCTCTATGAACCGGTCCTTATGGAGAGTGGCCAACCAAGCACTAAGCACCGTGCTGGCCCCCTAAACCATGTTTCTACAAAAACATATTTTTAAGGACGCACAAACCACTCAAGCACACAGCACAGAGGGTCGGCTCCAGAATTAAGTTGCATAAGACCATTAATCAAATTAATTAAAAAGGACCAAGTGTGTTATAGCGCAGCAACCTAACACAACTAACCAAGAATGCAACCCATAGGATATATATAAGGATATAAATGTGGCTAGGAAATCCTGATAGGTATACAGAATTAAATGCAGTATGAAATTGTATTTAAAAGTGATAGGAGGTTCATGCTATACTTGCCTTCCTCGTACTCTCCCGGCTGCTGCTCGAACTGCTCGGAAGACGGCTGCTCCTGGTACTGCTCCAAAGGCTCCGCGTCTACTCACGATCGTCAAACATAGTCCACACATACACACATGCACAAACAATAGCAAAATATAAGAAAACAGTACAACATTACATAGAAACAGCACACAAAACTAGTCTAAAGCTATTCTACGCGTTACAACGATCGCGTGCATATAAAGAACACCTAAAACGGAGCTAAAACGTGAAAACTGCGCTTAAAACAGGATCCAGGGACCTAATTGTAAGAAAAACAGGACTTCCAGGGGCTTCTGGACAAAAACCGAGGACTAAAACGTAATTAAAGGCTAGACACGGGGGCTAGCGCGTGGAAACACCACACATGGACTGCGGGTTCAAATTCCAGAAAGCTCAGGGGTTAAAAGGGAGGAAAAGGGCCTGTTTGTAATTATTTTTGAGCTAGGGTTGGACGGCGGGTTGATTTCCTTAAAACCCGAGGGCTCTTTAGCAAAAAGATGAGGCTGAAAGGGTACGTTTTAATCTGGATCGTTGGATCAATGTCGGGCGGCTCAGATTAGATCTGCTACGCGAAGGGGTATGCGCGGTTTTCGTCCGTCCGATCGGGATCTAACGCGCCAGGGCCTATCATAATGGAAATCAAATCTCACGCGCTGGATCAGGAACGGACGGCTCAGATTCAAGCAAGGGTGAACCGGTATGGGTGGATTTGATCCACTGGATCCAGATCCAAAGGTCACGATTTCACGAGATCCCGATCTAATCTGGGACGTGGGCTACCGATCCAACGGCCGGGGGAAATTGGGGACGCAGGTGGCGGCGATTGCTCGCCGGAGGCGGCCTTCGCGGCGGCGCCTCGCCGGAGGACATGCGATCCGGCGGTCCTGTGGCTGGTTTGGAACGGGATCAGGCCGAGGAGATAGGGGGGGCGTACGGGAAACTGTTTAGGAGGGAAAGGAGCCGGCCAACTTGGCCATGGCGGCCGGGCGGCGGCGAGCAGAGACTCGGGGCGCCGGCGAGCCCGTGCGGCTGCGGGTGCCGGTGGTGCCGCGTTCCAGGTCCAAAGGCGCGCGAGGGACCGGGGCGACCCGTGCAACGGAGAGAGAGGGTGGGGAGGTGGCTCACCGAGGCCGGAGTTGACCGGACGCGCGGCGAAACAAGGCCGGCGGCGAGCTCCGTAGAAAACCAACCGCTACGTGGCCGGAGTCAAGGAAGGCGGCCGCGGATAGGTTCCTGGTGCTCGGATGAAGCTCCTGCGGGGTCCGGTCGGAGCTAAAGCGCCGGGGAGCGGCGTGCCCGCGGCGGCGGGGTGCCCCGAGCGGAGGCAAAGGCGGCGGGCGCGTCTAGGGTTGGTGTGGGGCGGCGCTGGTGAGAATGGGTGGCCCCAGGGGTGGCGCAGGAAGATAAGAAGAGCAGGGCCGAAGATTCGGGTGCGGTTGAGGCGGGGGAGGGCCGGGGATCTCGGCCGTGCGGCGGCGCGGCCATTGCGGGGACAGGGGCGGAAGGATGGGGATGACAGGCGGGCCCGGTTCGTCAGAGAGAGGAAGGGGCGCTGCGCGCGCGGGCCGAGCAAGGGAGCGGTGCGTGCGCTGGGCCGGGGCGCGCGAGGGGAGGAGCCGGCTCGGGCTGGGGAAACGGGGCAAGCTGGGCTGGCGCTGAGGAAAGAAAACGGGCCGTCTGCCAGGCCGTGCGGGGAGAGGAGGAGAGAAAAGAGGAGGGCCCGAGGGAGGAAGTGGGCCAGGGGGGAAAAGAAAAGAGGGAGAGAGTTGGGCTGCTTTTATTCTTTCTCCTTTCCTTTTCTTTTCTATACTCCACTAATTCAAACAATCTATTTGAATTCAAATGAGTTTGAATTCCAACCTTATAATTTCAACACAAATAAAATAATGCTGCGGCATGAATGCACAAACACTTTAATCCTATGGTAAATTTTATTTTCTTGCGTTATAAAATTACTTTAAATACGAGATAAATTAGAGAAAACCCTGAAAAATTTATTCGAGCCCAAATAAATTAATTTAAATTTGAGGAAATTACCTTAGGGTGTTACAAAGAAGCCCTGCACAAGATTACCGGCTTCATCTCTGAGACCACCAGGACCTATGTAGCGCACATGCTTGGACTCTTCAAGTCTTTCTAGCCGAAGGCCAATCTAGAGCCACTAGCTGATGGCATGGCTGCAAACTGTTCTTAAGAGAGGTTCACAGAGTACCTTATAGAAGTCGAGCCAGTAGCCCAGAAGATAGTTGAGATCTTAGAGTAGGATTGAAAACAATGAACATGTCATGAACAATCTGCCTAGTTGTATATTTGTAAATATATCTATTTACTTAGTACCTTTCAATCTATTCGATTAATCTCATATAGAGTAGTGTCGGTAATTGAAGGTCTTAGATAGAATCAATATGCTTGGGTTACACTACTCCAAGTGCTATGCCTTTGAATGTAGTCGATAACTTGGCATTCGAATATTTGTTCAAACTAGTTAGATAATGCCTGATCGTGCGGTGCTTTGACTCGTTCAAATTTATAGGCTCAATGTCACACCCGGTTTTAAGGATAAAACTGAATGCATAACTATATGTATGCTAGGATCATGTTTCATACATATAGTGACTTCATCAGTGAATAATCATCAACAGTATCACGAAAAGAGAATTAAAAGACTACAAAGATTATCAGAGTTATACAACTGAACCTGGAAACGAAGACTCCAAACTTCATAGGCAATTGACTGGGGGTTGCGTAGGCCTAGAACTCAGCATCATCTTCAAAAGACTTCACATCACTTTCTCCTTTGAGCAGCAATTATAACAAGCGTGAGTACACATATGGTTGGTACCCAACAAGTGTTGGGAATTATATGATATGAAGGCCAAAAGCAAGGAAAGGCTGACTGGCTTACTGTGATAAGCAATTTTAGTTGGTCAAGTTTTATTAGCACCTGATTACTAAGGTATAAGTTCATATCAAAATCCACATTAAAATAAACAGAACAGGTATAACAGAAATATAATCATAACCATAAACATGGTCCACGATTTAATTCATCTTCAAGTTCAATTATCATGTGAGGGTCCAAGCCGCTCTTAACCGTGAGCACGGATGATATATCAGTTTTCACTCTGCAGAGGTTGTACACTTTATCCACAATTCATGTCTCCCAATTTGCCCGAGGTAGCTAGTCTCTTAAACACTTCCGAGTTGAGTGGTAAGAGATTCACTATGAGACCTTTACAAAGATTCCCTAACTTATGGCAATCCGCTAAGTTATCAGGCTACAGTGGTCATAACCCTCCCTAATGTGGAAGACGTCTTAACCAGGATCATATCTAAGCCTCAAGAGGACCAGGCTATACCCTATCAACACACTCCCCTCTTGCCCTTTCGGTAAGATCATCACAAGCTAGAGTTTCTAATTAATTAGCCAAGACCAGAGCCATATAGTATTGTGATTGCACTGTTAAATATATGATCTTGTGATTAACAACACAAAGAGCATGAACATGGATAAAACAGGTGTAACATCATCATTGTTGTCATCATGGTTATATATTATTCCCAAACCAGAACCAGTTATAGCAACTAAGCAATAGCTACCCAATATAAAGGTAAAACCTAGATTGATAAGGAATGATCATAAAGATTAGGCATATCCTTAATTAGGATCCATCAAAATTAGGACACATGCATGCATATTGAAAAAGTTATATTTATTGTAATTATTAGGACAAAAGAATGATCAAGGAAACACTTTCCTTTCTTCCAAGGAATAGCTACTCAGTGTCTTCAACTCCTACTCTTGAAACTCTTAATCTTCAAAGCTCTTGGATGGCGCTCCTTCTAACTTCAAACAAGCATCGGACCGAAGCACAACAACAAACAAACAAACAATAAGAACTAAGAACAACACACCAAATGAAAGAAAAGTTTAAAAAAGAGCGTACTAAAGGATAGCGCTTGTTGCTACGGTCAAGAGGGCGCAAGAAACACGAAAAACGGAGCTACGATAGAAAAGAAACAGCTATCGGAAGATTTATGTTATAAAAGAGAAAAAAGAACTATAAGCTTCATTTATTTTAATTTAGAAAACTAATGTAAAAGATATTCAAAAGAGAATGTCCCTTATTATAATTAACTCATATTATATTTGCATTTATAAAGATGAGGTACAACTTAGTCAAATGTTATATATAATTGTCTATGTACAAATTACACTAATTAAATAATTAATTAGAAAAGAACTTGTGAGAGCATCTAAACGCATAACTTTATGATTCATATTGAACTAAACAAATTAAATTATAAACACATTTAAGTTGATATTGATGAAGTTAACATTTAGATCTAATTGGATTTTAATTGGAAAAACTAGATGAGAGGATATTGTTCAAATTACATTGATATTTAATTTTAAAAAAAAAGGAACTATGGTACAACAATACTACTAAACGATAGCTTAAGGTTTTAGAAGACTAACGCAAAAAGAACGGATCAAAATGTGACATTTCAGGTACTTAGGAGCTAGACACACTAAATCGTTGTGCTTGTTAGTGTGAAGTTTGTATTTTTTTTGTTGAATGCCTTTAAAAACTTAAATGCACGTTAAAGGGTATTTCTGTAATATTAAAAAAATAGGGTTCTTTCTGTAAATTACGTGTAAATGGGAGATAATTTCAAAAATGTATGAAGGGTTGATTTGCAAACGTAAGTTTTTACTATTTATCCAGTGTAAGAAATGTAAATACTCCAAGGCTTCATTGAAAAGGTAAATTTTATTTTGGATTTATTTGAAATTGAATGATTTGTTGGCTTTTAAAAATAATTTCAAAACCTAACTCTTTTGAAGTGGGACCCTAAAGCAAAGTGGTAGATCTTTTTAAGCTCTACACATTTGATTTTGGGCATATTTTCATTAGAGCTATAGCTTGGAAGAAAATTTTACTTTATAGTGAACTCCTTGAACTTTTGCAAAATTTACGGACGGGTCCTCATCTTCTTCCTCCTGCTTCCCCCTCTCTGTTTCTCTGCAGCGCCACCTGTCGCTCATCGCCGGCGTTTCCCCCGGCCGCCAGCTGCCCCCTCGCTGCTCTTTCTGCCCCACCTGGCCCCAGCTCGCCCGCCCGTCACTCACCCGACCCCGCTGGCTCCTCCTCGCGTGGACGCGTCCTGTCGCTGCCCGTCCGAGCCGCCACGCGCGCCATCGACCGCCAGCAACTGCTTGCCACCCGCCTGCGTGCCTCTTTTTAGCTTTGGAGCGTGCCCAGTGAACTTCTCCCTTCTTCTATTCCCTCGCGTGCACTCGCATTCCTGTTCTTTTCTCCGCTCGACTACCTCGCCGGAGCTTCTCTGTCCACTACTGTCAGCCGCCTCCGCCGCTCCTCCTCTTCAATTTCGTGCTCCACCAGCACTGCCGCATCTCACTACCCCTTCTTGACCCACTCTTCTTCCTCCTCCCGCACGCGCAGCCCAGAACACCATGCCGGCGATCTCACTCCCCGCCGCCGGTGAGCCTCCTCGCTGGATTTTGATCGCCGCCGCTCGGGTTCTTCTGATCAAGTCGAGTAGGAACCCAATTGCAAGCCTCTATTTCTTTCTAGGGTCTTTTCTGTAGAATACCAAGAATCAATCGGCTACACCCCCGTCAGCTACACACCCATCGGCCACACGCCCATCGGCTACACGTCGATCGGCTACACTTCTATCGACTACTTTTGCTGAAGAAAAATCAGGCCGATGCACGCACAAGTAGTTACCTAGGTTAACACCTCAAGCAAGTATCAGCTAAGCACAGCCGATATAGAACACATCAATCGGCTAAACACAGCCGATGCGGAATGCACGGATCGAACTATACTGATGCACAGATCGGACTTTTCCAATGCACCCACGATCGACTAGTTATGCCAATGCTCACACAGATCGGCTAAGGCGAGCCGATGCACACCCCAATCGGCTAGATAAGCTATCTGAAAAACATGCTGTGAAGTAGATCCGATCGGCTCTGTAGTAACCTTTACTAAATAGTCATCTTGAAGTGATGTATTGAATGTATTCTTGTTGAATTGCAACTTTATCATGAAAACAAAATATTAAAATAATATCCATTTGCTTCAAATCATTGCATATCGTGTAGATTTGACGACACTCGCTGACGGTACCTACGAGCTAATCCCGGAACCCAACGAGGGTATTTCTGAAGCTCAAGTGAACGTTGCCGAGTATCTTTCCGAAGCCTCAAACCAAGGTTCGGAAGATACTGACATCACTGACCCCAGCCTCACCAGTGAAGGCAAGCCCCGGTGCATAACCCAGTATTTTAAATTATGCACTTATATTGTTATATATCTATATTGTGCATTAAGTTCTAGGAGTTGTTATGAAACCCTAGTTGCATGAAACCTAGGAACCTATGTAATGTTTTCGAGTCCTTATCGAGTAGATGCTCTGCTAATAAGACCGGCAGAAGTTGAGTGATTTCATGTCACTCGCGTGATATAGGAGTTGATTGTTTACTTTTTTGCAATCACTATAAGGATCATGGACGGGGTTATGTGCAGTATCATGGCTTGCAATGGTACCCCATCTGTGTTGATCAATTTGATAATGCCACAGTGTGTGGTAGTGGTGGTCAAGTGTTTGAAAGTACTAGCCACATACTGTAAATATGGTACGCGGTAAGCCTAGTACCTGATATGCCCGGCAAGTGGATATATCCCCCACCACTCGAATTTTGGTTTATGTTCACATGCACCGAAGTGTGGGAGTATGTTCTACATAGCAGAGAGGAGTACGGTCATACAGTCACGCTGTAGACGTACGTCCTGCACATTAGATGTGCGTATGGTCCTGCAGTCGCTTGTGGTGGCGCTGATCCACGGCCCGGAATATGAGGGTAATGGTTGCTCGGAAAGGAAAGTTTCCGAGCATGTGAGTTAGGATCCCTTGCAAGGTTATAAAATTCGATTCAGGAATCGTCCATTTCTCGCGGTGGTTGAGACTGCTTAATACTTCTGCCACATAGAGTAACAAGAGCAACAGTTGATGGAACAATATTGATGTATGCTTTAATACCTACCTTGCTTGTCTAGTATAGATGCTCACTTAGAATGGTTAATTGAACTTGAATCTGAAAGCTAAAATATGGAAATAAGGACATACTCTTTGTTGTTTTTCAGCAAAAGAAACCTAGAGCCTTTCAACCTCTCATGGTCTAGTTATGGGCTAAGTATACCCAATTGACGGGTAAGCCTTGCTAAGTATTAGTATACTCAGTCTTGCTAGTAATATGGTTTTCAGGTATGTCATTCGAGGACTCAGTTGCTAGTTCCCCTTGGTCCTGCACTTTACCGCCTGGCTGGTCCGTGGAATGGGATCCGTCCCCGGCCGGCAATGACCCTTCGGAATGACACCATGCTTTGGGCTAAGTATGGTGCCTACTTTTGCGATGTATAGTCGTGTTGTTGTTTCCTTTCCACTGCCATCTCTGAATAATGTCCATTGAAACATGAAGTTTTCGAATAATGCCTAAATAAATTTGTTTTAGTTAGGTTTGCAGCACTCTATTAGAACCCAGTTTGTCATAACTACTTGTGACTATGTTGTAAAAATATGATGGTGATTGTATCTCTGGACTCGCCTTCGTGCGAGGTATGCTTGATCGATTCGGAATCCGGTGGTTTCATCGGGACGTTACCCGACAGACCTTTGGGTTGTTCCGTCTGAAGTGCGTTGAGGTCATGTCGCCTGTATAGCAATGATCTGCGCACTTGAGCCGGAATAATTCAAGCAGTTCTGCCACAGACTGGTATCAGAGCTAACAAGTGTACACCGGAGATATGATTGACCTTAAAAATGTTTTTAGTATAAAACTGGACGAACAAGGTATTTTGTAAAACTGCGTTGGTTTTGTTAAGGATTGTGCTTAGTACGTAAAGCCCTAGGGGTTTATATGGGAGTTATCAGGTGGCTACTAACATATGTATATATATACAATACGCTTATAGTACTATTCTAACTTCCAGCACTACATTTCTGTACTTACTTTCGAGCACAATCAACTTTATATTCTGTAACGATGCATTCGATGATGAGGTAAGAGGGTAAGGATCCTCAGCTAATTGAGAGAACTTGGCCTTCCCGTCGGTAATGCGAATCGACGCTATCTCTCAAGCAGTGGCTTACTTGAGATGCTGCCAATATACCAACGATAAGTTGATTATATTGGGAGTATATGGTTAGGCACAGGGTATGGTTATCGCTGTTCATACCCCCGTTTCATACGGTATCCCCGTGAATACATTGCGAAAGTAACATATGTTAACATCATCTGTATGGCAGGAATTGTACGGATACTGTTTCTATAAGTGAACAGTAATGTTTGGGAACACTTTCATGACGTGCTGGCATGAAAGGTTCATGATATATAATTATGATTTTTCTGCAGGTACACTAACCCCGACTCGATAGGTTCTGAACGAATAGGATCTCTCGACTAGCTATTATAGGGAGAGACGTATATATACTATGCTACCGAAACTAACCACGTAAGTCCAAAAATATTTGGCAATTGTTTTTGGTTGTGAGGACGAGTAGTACGTGCATGCATACTCCATGATTAAACAAAGTGAATGAATTAAATGGCTTGTTGTTTTAAGGATATCTAGAGTGTTGCTTATCACAAGTGCAGTCTTGGAATGGTCATACAGACAGTCTTAGGGTTTAGTATCTCGGCATCTATTGTTTCATCCTCAAGATCTATATCATCCATCTAATTTCCAGCCTTTGGTATTACCAGAATCGGTTGTCTCGTTCCATTTACCTTGTGAGTTCTCAGTAGGGTAGCTGCATTCCAACTATTTCATGAGTCTGACTCACATTTTTTCCCGCAATCTTCTCAAAAAATTTTTGTTGAAAACTTGCAATCTTACCATTTGAATCTTTGCTTCAGATGGTGGATTTTCCGAAGATCTTTTGGGACCACGAGGGACATGCTCACACCAATGCCTTGCATTGGGAGGGTTTTCCACGTCTCTTGTGGGAGTCACTTCAGTTGTTTAGCTACACCGAGCCACCGCAATATAATGGTGTGGAGTATAGTGAAGAGGGTGTTCCTCGGTGCAGAGTGAAGATGACTATTCCCCAGCATCCATCTCGATCCCTGTGGTAGCCCATCGAGATTGATGTGGTTGGTCACCGTCTAGCAGACACTTTTGAAGCAGCAACTCTTGAAGCCATCAACATTTTCTGTGACCAGCATGCAGATGAAGTTGTCGGGTATCCTATTGGTTTGTTCCCTACAGCAGATCCTTGTGACCCCAAGTGGACTTTCCGAGTATCACACTTTGGACACTTACTGCGAGATTTGACAAAAGAGACGCTACGCGCTACAGTCAGGTTTATGAATGCACAATATCGTCATCAGATACTTTAGTGCCGCAGTATGAGCCAGATGACCAATATAGCCCAAGGTTACCGCAGAAACATTAACCGGCAAATTACCCAGATTGAAGAGCTCCAAGCCACAATCACCGCTAAAGATGAGGTTATCGCACAGCTGGACGAAACCATCACTCACCGAGAGGATTAGATCGCTGAGAGTGATACATTAATCATTCAGCGCAACACTATCATCGAGTTTCTCCAAGAGCAAGTTCATGACCTTACCCTTGAGCTTGGCGATGCCATCGCTGTAACACCCTAAGGTAAAATTTCGAGATTTATAATGAATTTAATTGGGCTCCAGTAATTTTTTAAGGATTTATTTTGCCTAGATTGCATTTATTTATAATTTAATTCACAAAGAATTAAAATTTATTTTAGGTTCAACATGTTTGTGCATTCATGCTGGTGCATAAGTTTTATTTGGTTGAGTGCATGGGGGTTGAATTCAAATAGGATCGAGTTGGTTTGAAAAAGAAAAGGGAGGAAACAGGAAAGTAGGTCAGTCATTCCTTCTTTTCTCTCAGTCATTCCTTATATTCTCAGTCATTCCTTATATTCTCAGTCATTCATTCTATCCTCAGTCATTCCTTATATTCTCAGTCATTCCTTATATTCTCAGTCATTCCTTCTATTCTCAGTCATTCCTTCTTTCTCAGTCATTTCCCCAGCTCAACCCACCTGTCGGCCCCTTCTTCCTTCTTCCTCTACCGGCCGCGCAACGGCTCCCGAAACTTCCGGCGAGCTCTCTCGCTTCGGGCCCGCACGCCAATGTGGGCCGCTGCCCTACAAGAAGGTTCCGCGCCCTAGAACCCTAAACCTAGCCGCAACAGCACCTCTGGAGACCCGTAGCGCCGCAGCCTCCTTCTTCCCTCCGCCATGCAAAAGCCTCGGCCTCACCGCCGACCGGCCGTTCCGCTGCACCCCGGACCACCACAACCCCCGTGTCCGCTCCCTCTCGCCATCCCGAAGCTCCAAGAGGCCAGCATCAAAGCCCTACGCCTCGGCATCGACCGAATTTTCCGAGGAAACCTTCTCCGGTGAGCTGCTCCGCCGTCGGAATTCCTCGCCGTCGTTGCATCCCGACCCGTCTTGACCCTCTGACCACCTCCACAGGAGTCCCCGGAGCCGATCTACGCCAGCCAAGGACCCCGGCCACCTCGGCATCACCCCTCCCCGCGGAAGCCCGATCCTCTCCGCCGCCGGACGTCATCGTCTTCCTCACTCCATCGCGTCTCCGGCCTCCACAGCCCTCGGTGAGCCTCGCCTCCTACCCCTGGTCCTTTTGCACCAGAAGTCGTAGGCATTAGCTAACCGTAGCGCCCAGAACGCCGCTCGCCGGCGTTGTCCGCCGTCCCGAGCCGCCTTCGCCGTCGTTCCACCCTAACGGAGCCCAAGTCCATCTCCGCAAGTGCCCAGCTAGGTTCCCCGTGTCGTGCTGAGTCTCCTGGGCTTGACCTCATCGTGAATCATCCCCGGGAACGCGAGATAGCATGTCTCCGGCGACCCCCCCGCCGCCGGCCGCGTTCTGTCGGATCGGACCAGTCCGAACCGCGCTGTTCAGATCGGACCGTCCGAACCGGAATGCGTCCGAACCGTTCGATTTAGATCCAACCGCCTAGATTAGAAGCCGCGTACCCCCCCTTCAGCAGTGGCGGTTTGTTAAAGAGCCCTGCCCTTTTGAGGAATTAACCCGCCGTCCATCTCTAGTTCAAAAGTATTCGCAGACAGGTCCTTTTCTTCTCGTTTAGACCCCTGAGCTTTCCGGTTTTTGAACCCGCCGTCCAAGCCCTGGATTTTCACGTGGTAGCTCCTGTGTCTACCCTTTATTTGCGTTTAGACCCTCGGTTTTTGCGCAGAACCCCCGGAAGTTCTATTTTTTCTTGCAGATAGGTCCCTGAATCTTGTTTTAGCCCTAGATTTCGCGTCTTAGCTCCGTTTTAGGTGTTCTTTATATCCACGCGATCGTTGTGACGCGTAGAATAGCTTTAGACTAGTTTGGTGTGCTGTTCTAATGTATTGGTGTACTGTTTTCTTATAGTTTTGCTATTGGTTGTGCATGTGTGAATGTGTGGACCATGCTTGATAATCGTGAGTAGACATCGAGCCTTTGGAGCAGTACCAGGAGCAGCCATCTTCTGAGCAGTTTGAGCAGCAGCAGTAGAGTTTCGAGGAAGGCAAGTATAACATGAATATCCTATCACTTTTAATACAATTTCATACTGCATTTTAATACTGTATGCCCATAAGGATTTCCTAGCCACTTTTATCCTATATATATATATCCTTTGGGTTGCATTATGGTTAGTTGTGCTAGGTTGCTGCGCTATAACAAACTTGGTCCTTTTTAATTAAATCTGATAAATGATCTTATGCAACTTAATTCTGGAGCCGACCCTCTGTGCTGTGTGCTTGAGTGGTTTGTGCATCCTTAAATATGTTTTGTTAGAAACTTGGTTTAGGGGGCCAGCACGGTGCTTAGTGCTTGGTTGGCCACTCTCCATAAGGACCGGTTCATAGAGCGACAACCTGGGACAACCGCGCAACCACAAGACTGGAATGGGATGGTCTTGACTTACTAATTAGGTCGTGTTGGTTCGGGAGTAACTTACCTGCGTGGGCAAGAGGGGTGGTAAGCTTCAATGGTCCCTGCTCCTCCGGCTTGGTCTGTGCTGTGTGTCTTGTACCCCCGGAGGTGGGCCCCATCGTCGCTGATCCAGAATCCTTAGCGGTTACACCTTACCAACGTGATCCTTTGTAACGGTCTCGTAGTGCGCTTGCTAGCCATCTCACCTAAGGAAGTGTGATGAACAACTAGCGTAGCTCACGACTTGTGGGTAAAGTTGTGCAACCTCTCGAGAGTGTAAAACTGATATATCAGCTGTGCTCACAGTCATGAGCGGCCCAGATCCTCCGTCTGATTAGTGGGGTTATCAACCTTTGATTAGGGAGATTCCCCGGGTGGTTTTGGTTTGGATGGTTCCCAGTAGTGCTTAATTAATATTGATTAATTTATTATGCAATCGGGTTTATGGTTAATCATCCACTTGTAGTAAATAGCTTTAATAAAATCTGCCAAGACTAAAAGCTAATGCAGTTGAGTCAGCCAACCTAGAGCCTCATAGTTTGTGTTATACTTGTTGAGTACGGGTTTGTACTCACACTTGCTTCTCCACTCTTCTGTTCTCTTGGATATCTTCGACTGCTGCTCAGTGCCCGGCAACGTGGAGGACTACGTCAGCGGTTTCGACGACTTCTAGGCGTTTGTCTCCCAGTCGATGTCCCTGTGGCGCCCAGCTCTACATGTATCTCTTTTACGCTTCCGCAACTCTTGAACCGATTCTTGATTCGGTTGTAATAAAATAATTCTTTTACGATTTATATTAATGTTATTCGTAATATGTGTTGTGATATCTTGATGATTCTGTTGTATATATACGTGACTTGATCCTGGCGCATATATGATTGCTCGATTTATGTTCTTTATAAATCGGGTGTGACAATCGCCCATATCGGTATGCTTCATGAGCAGCCGGCACCTCCTGTTGCACCTGAGGAGTCTGAAAGTGAAGATGAAGAAGAAGACCCGAAAGAGATTGAAGGAGTTTCCGATCTTGATTCCGAGCATGGAGATCCTGAACCGAATCCTCAGCCCAATCATTCTTCTTCCGGTAGCCAGTCTTCTGTGGGCAACCTCGACGATTTCTAGTCTCTTCCAAATCGTCGACATTCTAGAAGCACTTAGTATAGAGTGACATAGGGAGTGAGCAGTCTAGTTTGACCTAAAGGCCACTTGTTGTATTATATCTGGCATGTGTAGGCATGGCTTGACTTGTAGTTAGTAGAGTACCGAGATGTAACATAGTAATGACTACCAGTTTATGAGCTATAACCCGAGTTTTCTGTCCGGTTATCTGTTGAGCTATCTATCTTGTGTTTTGGATTTTTTTCTTGCACTATCTCCATATATTTTATTTTTGTGCGGTATATTTCTGAGAATGGAAGCAAGTATTGGTGATTTCAAATGGACATCTTCCATTTTTCAAATTGTTGGCTCTACGCGTGGAACCCCTGAAGGTTTCAGGACGGATCAGGCTAGTGGCTCCCAACAACCGGCACCACCACCACCAAACCTAGCAGAAGTAAAGGCACGGCAAACTGAACTTCTTGATCAGCTAGTCCAGGCACAGCAGAACCAATTCCGTCATCAGCAACGAGGTCGTGATGAACCTCCCTCTGCTAGTTACCAAGACTTCTTCAGCACGCAGCCCCCACTTTTCCATAAGATCGAAGAGCCACTTGATGCGGATGCGTGGCTCCATACTATTGAGTCCAAGTTCGGGTTACTGTCCACACCATGCTCCAAAGCAAACAAGGCACTCTTTGTAGCTCGGCAGCTTCGTGGCATTGCTCTTATCTGGTGGGATCATTATTATGCCATGCAGCCAGATGGACATGTAGTCACATGGGAAGAGTTTTGGACCGCCTTTAGGGCGCATCATATTCCTGAAGGGCTCATTGAGTGGAAGCTCAATGAATTTTTAGCTCTTACCCAGGGAAACTGAACCGTAATACAGTACGCACAGGCCTTTAATCACCTGTCTTAGTATGCGGGTTATCATGTAGACACCGATGCCAAGAAGCGAGATCATTTCCGTCGTGGCCTGAACACCAAGCTCAAAGAACAACTGAATCTTGTTAAGACAGACACCTTCAATGAGCTGGTCAACATGGCAATTACTCCGGAAGATTGCATTTCAGCCCATCGGGCTGAGAAAAAGCGGAAGATACCCACTGGACCCTCGAGTGCTCAACCCCCGAGGTATCGGTTAGTCTAGAATACATCTCCATAAACCCCACCCCGAAACAATTAGTCAGGCAGATGGATAGCTAGACCCCCTCAGCAGTCTAGATTCAATAGGCCACCGGTGCTTCAGCCTCAACAGCAGTAGCAACAGTTTGGATCAAGGCCAAACTTTTCGCAGTTCAACCAGGGAAACAACAACAATTGTTGTTTCAATTGTGGCAGCTCATCGCATTTCATCAAGAATTGCCCTCAACCTAGGAAATCATTCCAAGGGCAGACTTCCAACCCGATTAGCAAGGGCAAAGGCAAGAAGCAAACTGTACATGTCCGCCAAGGGAGGGTGAATTTCACAACTCTCTCCGAACTTCCTGAGGGTGCACCAATAATGGTGGGTACTTTCACTATACACCATCAACCTCTAGTTATACTTTTTGATTCTGGTGCAACCCATAGTTTTATCAGTCCAAAGTTGGAACAAAAGTAGGCTTAGATTTCTATCATACTAAAGGAACATATATGATTGCGACTCCTGGTGGTAAAATTATTTCAAATCAAATCTGTGGAGATGTGCCAATTCAATTGGGTAGCAACCTGATAAAGATAGATTTAATTTTGTTAAACCTAGAAGGAATGGATATCCTACTAGGTACGGATTGGATGACTAAGCACCAAGTATCATTAGATATCTCTTTCCGAGCGGTTGAGATAGACTCACCTGATTTCTCACAGCTACTGTTCTATATCTTCCACAGCGGGAGTATATCAACTCTTGTGTTTATGCCATAGAAGGGATCAAGCTTGAGGACATCCCTGTCGTATGTGAGTACCCAGATGTTTTTCCGGATGATTTGCTCGGGATGCCTCCTGATAGGGACATTGAGTTTATTATAGAGTTACAACCCGGTACAGCCCCCATCTCTAAAAGATCCTATCGTATGCCACCCAATGAGCTGGCAGAATTAAAAGTTCAACTTCAGGACCTTCTTGATAAAGGTTTTATTTGTCCAAATGCTTCATCATGGGGATGCCCAGCCTCGTTCATGAAGAAAAAGGACCATAGCCTCAGACTATGTGTGGACTATCACCCCCTCAATGTGGTAACCATCAAAAAAATTCTCTTCCCCGCATTGACATCTTGTTCGATCAATTAGCTGGAGCCAAGGTATTCTCCAAAATTGACCTTCACTCTGGATATCACCAGATAAAGATTAAACCTAGTGACATCCCAAAGACAGCATTCTCCACTAGATATACACTTTATGAATATCTGGTTATATCCTTTGGTATTACCAACGCACCAGCATATTTCATGTATCTCATGAACTCTGTCTTTATGCTGGAGCTCGATAAATTTGTCATAGTATTCATCGATGATATTCTGATCTATTCTAAAAATCTAGAAGATCATGCTAGACATCTTCATATTATTCTTCAGAGATTGCGAGAACACTACTTGTATGCCAAATTCTCGAAATGTGAATTTTGTCTAGATACAGTTAAATTTTTGGGTCACACCATCTCCAGTGACGGCATATCTGTTGATCCGAGTAAAGTTCAGGAAGTGATGGATTGGAAGCCCCTTACTTCAGTCCATCAGATCCGTAGTTTTCTTGGTCTTACTGGCTATTATCGTCATTTCATCCCAGAATTCTCTAAAATAGCCAAGCCAATGACAGAATTGCTGAAGAAAGAAGTTAAATTCTCCTGGAATGAGAAATGTGAAGAAGAATTCCACACTCTAAGAGCACACCTCACTACTGCTCCAGTTTTGGCTCAGCCAGATAATTCCAAACCTTTTGATGTCTATTGCGATGCGTCGGGCATCGGACTTGGTTGTGTACTCATGCAAAACAACTGAGTAATTGCTTATGCCTCACGAGCACTCAGGACTCATGAACAGAACTATCCTACCCATGATCTTGAGCTTGCAGCCGTTATCCATGCGCTTAAGATCTGGAGACATTATCTTATGGGTACTAAGTGCAACATGTACACTGACCATAAGAGTCTCAAGTACATTTCTACATAAGAAGATCTAAATATGAGACAAAGACGATGGCTAGAGCTTATAAAAGATGATGATCTACAAGTGCACTATCATCCAGGCAAGGCCAATGTGGTTGCAGATGCACTCAGCCGCAAAGCGCATTGCCATTGCTTATCAATAGAAGCCTTCAGTGAAACTCTGTGCTGGGAAATGAGAAAGCTCAATCTTAAGATTATTCCTCAAAGTAGTTTGAATCATATAACAGTTGAACCCACACTTCAAGATAGTATCATTATGGTACAACTACATGATGAAGGAGTCAAAATCATCAAGCAACAGCTAGCCCAGGGAGAAGAAAAGTATAAGTGTTTTCAAGTAGATCACAAAGGAATTCTATGGTTCAAGGGACATATTATTGTACCCAAGGACCATCAGCTTCGTAAGTAGATTTTGGACGAGGCACATCTGTCCAAGTTCTCTATGCACCCTAGCAGTACCAAAATGTACCAAGATCTGAGACAGAACTTTTGGTGGACTCGCATGAAAAGAGAAATTGCAAGATATGTCTCTGAATGTGATATTTGCCAAAGAGTTAAAGCCAGTCACTTAAAGATTGCTGGTGTTCTTCAACCTTTACCCATTCCTTCTTGGAAGTGGGAAGATATCAGCATGGATTTCATCGTTGGCTTACCCAACACTTCCCAGAGGCATGATTCTATTTGGGTAATCGTTGATCGATTAACCAAAACCACCCATTTCCTTCTCGTGCATACTACTTACAATGCTAAAAAGTATGCCGAGATCTATCTAGACCAAATCATTCGTCTCCATGGAGTACCTAAGACGATCATCTCTGATCGTGGAGCACAGTTCATTGCTCATTTCTGGGAGCAACTCCAACACTCTCTTGGAACTAAATTAATTAGAAGCTCCGCATATCATCCGCAAATAGACGGACAAATGAAAAGGATAAATCGAATCCTAGAGGATATGCTTAGAGCCTGTGTAATCCAATATGATAAAAATTGGGACAAATGCTTAGCTTTGGCAGAATTCTTCTACAACAATAGTTATTAGTCGAGTCTCAAAATGGCTCCTTTTGAAGCATTATAGGGTCGCCGATGCCGAACTCCTTTGAGTTGGTCTCAAACCGGCGAACCTAAAATCTTTGCACCCGATCTTGTCATTGAAGGAGAAGAAAAAGTAAAGATCATTCAAAGTAATCTAAAGGCAGCCCAATCTCGACAAAAGAGCTACACAGATAAACGAAGGAAACCATTACAGTTTGAAGTTGGTGATTTTGTATATCTAAGGGTATCTCCTACCCGAGGTGTTCAACGGTTTGGTATGAAAGGAAAACTCGCTCCTCGATACGTTGGACCTTTTGAAATTCGTGAAGCTTTTGGACCCGTAGTTTATCGTCTTCAACTTTCTCCTCAGTTAGCAGCCATTCATAATATTTTCCATGTATCTCAGCTTAAAAAATGCATCAAAATCCCTACCAAGGTCATCAAATTCCAAACTATCAAAATCGAGTCAGACCTATCTTATACCGAACATCCGATCAGAATACTAGATACCAAAGAGAGAAGCACAATAAGAGAAACAGTCAGGTATTTAAGATCCAATGGAACCATCACACTGAAGAAGAAGCGACTTGGGAAACTGAATCTTATCTTCAGCACAACTTTCCAGACTTCCTTAGAGCCAAACCAAGTATCTAATCTTCCAATTTCATTCTGTTCCAGAATCTCGGGACGAGATTCTTTTTAGTGAGGGAGGCTATGACATTTCAGGTACTTAGGAGCTAGGCACACTAAATCATAGTTTGAAGTTGTGCTTGTTAGTGTGAAGTTTGTGTTTGTTTTGATGAATGCCTTTAAAAACTTAAATGCACGTTAAAGGGTATTTCTGTAATATTGAAAAAAATTAGGGTTCTTTTTGTAAATTGTGTGTAAATGGGAGATAATTTCAAAAATGTATGACGGGTTGATTTGCAAACATAAGTTTTTACTCTTTACCCACTGTAAGAAGTGTAAATACTCCAAGGCTTCATTGAAAAGGTAAAATTTATTTTGGATTTATTTGAAATTGAATGATTTGTTGGATTTTATAAATAATTTCAAAACCCTAACTCTTTTGAAGTAGGACCCTAAAGCAAAGTGGTAGATATTTTTAAGCTCTACACTTTTAATTGTGGGCATATTTTCATTAGAGCTATAGCTTGGAAGAAAATTTTACTTTACAGTGAACTCCTTGAACTTTTGTAAAATTGCCGGATAGGTTCTCATCTTCTTCCTCCTGCTTCCCCCTCTCTGTTTCTCTAAAGCGCCGCCCGCCGCTCATTGCCGGCGTTGCCCCAGGCCGCCAGCTGCCCCCTCGCCGCTCTTCCTGCGCCACCTGGCGCCAGCTCGCCCACCCGCCGCTCGCCCGACCTTGCTGGCTCCTCTTTGCGCTGACGCGTCGCGTCGCTGCCTGCCCGAGCCGCCACGCGCGCCATCGACCGCCAGCAGCTGCTTGCCACCCGTCTGCGCACCTCTTTTTAGCTCTGGAACACGTCCAGTGAACTTCTCCCTTCTTCTATTCCCTCGCGCGCACTCGCATTAATGTTCTTTTCTCCGCTCGACTACGTCACCAGAGCTTCTCTGTCCACCGCTGTCAGCTGCCTTCGCCGCTCCTCCTCTCCAATTCCATGCTCCACCAGCACCACTGCATCTCACTGCCCCTTCCTGACCTGCTCTTCTTCCGCCTCCCATGCGCGAACCCAGAACGCTGCACCGGCGATCTCACTCCCCGCCGCCGTCCTATATCTAGTCGAACCGAAGTTCCATCCCTTCTCCTCCCTCGCCAAGAGCACCATCAGCACCACATCTCCACACTGAAGCTTCCTGACCAATTCCCCTTCGCCTTCCTTCACTCCTATCGCCGGAACACCACAGCCGTCCTCGGAACCTCGCCACGCTGGCTCTATTTCTAGTCGAACCGCTGCCTCCGAGTTTCCCTTCTACGATTCCAGCCACCCCCAAGGCCGCTGTGAGCTCCTGAACCTTTTTCCCCACCTTATCATTACCACCGGTGAGCCTCCTCGCCGGATTTTGATCGCCGCCGCTCGGCTTCTTCTGATCAAGTCGAGTAGGAACCCAATTGCAAGCCTCTGTTTCTTTCTAGGGTCTTTTCTGTAGAATACCAAGAATCAATCGGCTACACATCTGTAAGATACACACCCGTCAGCTACACACCCATTAGCCACACGCCCATCGGCTACACGTCGATCAGCTACACTTCTATCGACTACTTTTGCCGAAGAAAAATCAGGCCGATGCGCGCACAAGTAGTTACCTAGGTTAACACCTCAAGCAAGTATTAGCTAAGCATAGCCGATATAGAACACATCAATCGGCTAAACACAGCCGATGCAGAATGCATAGATCGGACTATACTGATGCACAGATAGGACTTTTCCATTGCACACACGATCGACAAGTTATGCCAATGCTCACACAGATCGGCTAAGGCGAGCCGATGCACACCCCAATTTGTGTTGATCAATTTAAAATGGTACCCCGTCTGTGTTGATCAATTTGATAATGCCACAGTGTGTGGTAGTGGTGGTCAAGCATTTGAAAGTACTAGCCACATACTGTAAATATGGTACGCGGTAAGACTAGTACCTGATTGGCCTGGCAAGTGGACATATCCCCCACCACTCGAATTTTGGTTTATGTTCACACACACCAACGTATGGGAGTACTTTCTGCATAGCAGACAGGAGTACGATCATACAGTCACACTGTAGACGACGTCCTGTACATTAGATGTGCGTATGGTCCTGTAGTCGCTTGTGGTGGCGCTGATCCATGACTCGGAATATGAGGGGAATGGTTGCCCGGAAAGGAAAGTTTCCGAGCGTGTGAGTTAGGATCCCTTGCAAGGTTATGAAATTCAATTCAGGAATTGTCCATTTCTCGCGGTGTTTGAGACTGCTTGATACCTCTGCCACATAGAGTAACAAGAGCAACAGTTGATGGAACAATATTGATGTATGCTTTAATACCTACCTTGCTTCTCTAGTATAGATGCTCACTTAGAATGGTTAATTGAACTAGAATCTGAAAGCTAAAATATGGAAATAAGGACATACTCTTTGTTGTTTTTCAGCAAAAGAAATCTAGAGCCTTTCAACCTCTCATGGTCTAGTTATGGGCTAAGTATACCCAATTGACAGGTAAGCCTTGCTGAGTATTAGTATACTTAGTCTTGCTAGTAATGTGGTTTCCAGGTATGTCATTCGAGGACTCAGTTGCTAGTTCCCCTTGGTCCTGCACTTTACTGCCTGGCTGGTCCGTGGAATGAGATCTGTCCCCGGCCGGCAATGACCCTTTGGAATGACACCATGCTTTAGGCTAAGTATGGTGCCTGGTTTTGCAACGTATAGTCGTGTTGTTGTTTCCTTTCCACTGCCATCTTTGAATAATGTCCGTTGAAACATGAAGTTTTCGAATAATGCCTAAATAAATTTGTTTTAGTTAGGTTTGCAGTACTCTATCAGAACCCGGTTTGTAATAACTACTTGTGCCTATGTTGTAAAAATATGACGGTGATTGTATCTCTGGACTCGCCTTCGTGCGAGGTATGCTTGATCGATTCGGAATCCAGTGGTTTCATCGGGATGTTACCCGACATACCATTGGGTTGTTCTGTCTAAAGTGCGTTGAGGTCATGTCACCTATATAGCGATGATCTGCACACTTGAGCCGGAATAATTCAAGAGGTTCTGCCACACAAAAGGGATCTAAAACACGGAAACTACGCATGAAACAAGGTTGCAAGGACCTATGCGTGATTAACTTTAGATGAGAAGGACTAGCTGTTGATTTTGGCAAGACACAGAAAATAGTGCTCGCAAATAAAGAAAAGTTTAGGGTTAGATCTGAAAAAGACCATGGGTGGGGCTGGGTTGATAAGATGCAACAGATCTAGGGGGTTTTCTGCGAAGTGTGCAAGACACACGAAAAACCGCAGGAATTACAAGATTTTTAGGGGGGTAAATTGCAAAAGCTTGGGGAGTTCCTGGACATGACCGCCAGTTGCACTGTTGGCCGGGTTCCCGGTGATTCCGGGCACGGGAGAGTGCGGGGAGTGGGGCAAGAGAAAGAGGACAAGGAGGGGATTCGATTTTATACCTTACTTGTAGCACAGATGCGTCATGGTGGCTGCAATTGACGGCGCAAGGAGCGACGGCGGTTCTGCCCGGCTTCTGTTCCTGGGCGGCAGTGCTGGGCAGGGGCAGCTTGCAGGGGGAGGCCACGGCTGCAGGGGGAGGGCGCGGCTGCAGGGGGAAGGGCGCGGCTGTAGGGACTCGGGCTAGCAGCGGTAGGGCAGGGGCACGACGCGGGTCTCAGGTGCGCAGAGGCGCGAGGGGCGGCGGCGCTTGTGGTGGCGGTGCATGGGCTTAGGAGAGAGCCACGACCAGAAGGGGGAGTTGAGCAGGGGGCTGTTGCAGGGCTACGCGAGCAGGCATGGGTGGTGGTGCTGGCTACACAGGGACGGCGCGAGCAGATGCCGTCGCAAGCGGCAGAGCAATGGTGAGGCTTGGGTGCTCGGCCTCCTGGTGGCGGGGCTTCACAGGAAAAGGAGGGGCGGCAACAAGGAATGATGCAGAAGGTGTCGGGTGGGTTTTAAAGGGGCACGAGGCCTGGCCGTGCCAGGAGCTGCGGGCAGGGTTGAGTTAGACCGAGATAGGTTCACATGTAGGCCAAACAGTTTCAGCCATGGGCCCAGAGCTGAACCTGGGCTGGCCAACCAGGTTCGGTTGGTGCTGGCCTCGACACCGAACTGGTCTGTGGAAAGAGGAAAAGGTGGGGAGGTGGAACCGGACCAGCGCAAACCAATGAGCAGGTCGAGAGAGAGGATCGACTGCGGATAGAATGAGACAGAGAGATAGAGATAGAGAAAGGTCGAGCGGGCTGCACAAATCCTTTCATAGAGCATGGATTGCCAGGCTTGTGTGACGCCCACGCCGAGGACAACCACGTAAGCCATCCAGTCTCAAATGGAACCAAAATGGCACGTAGCAAACAACTAGCTCGGTGTGCAGATGACATACAAGAATATGATGAGGTGGGTATGTGTGGCCAGATCGGACTTGATCGACGAGTCCTAGCACGCATGCACAGGAAAGCTGAGTTTGGCATGACATAGCTGTCGTGTCGAGGAAGGAAAAAGAGAGGAGAGGGATGTTGATGGCTGAATTGGGTCGAATCAGGTTTAGGTTTTGGCGAGTCAGAGGTCAAGGTCATGTAGCAACGATGTAGGTTGCCGTAGCTAGCATTTACGACACCAAAGCATTGTCAGAAAACATCGAAATCGAGTTATGGCTCCTTTTCGAGGTGATTTGATTAGTGAGAAGGATCAGATAACGAGAAACTCGATGGGGCATTTTAGGGAGTCAGAGAGGATAGAGTTAAAAGGATGGACAACAAAGAAACGGCTCGGTCCGACTATGAGATAAAGTAAGTAAGAAAGTAAGGGCAAATGGAAAGAGTTCTAGATAACTCCAGCTTGGCGAAGAAAGATGATCGACAGTGAGTGGCGGTCAGGTAGCTTTGACGAGCTATTAAGCTTCGGAAAGGAAAGGCAAAAGGCAAAAATATGGGTGCTCGCTTCGGTACCTCAAGAAGAAGCTTTTGATTTACTGTTTGTCGTCAAAACACGATAGATGACGAGATTATGGCGGTGGCCGAGCTCAATAGCACGGTTCTATGGTCTTGGGGCGAATTGGGCCAAAAATGAATTAAGTCCAGCTTGAGATGAAAAGAAAATGAATTCATTTTCCAGAACATATTTCAAGCTTAAAATTAATCTAGAAAAGTCCAGATAAATCTTTTAAACCACGAAAAATATATCCTGAAGAATCTCCAAAAATTTTGGGAAAAAAACCTAGGACACGACGAGTCCAAATAAAATACTTGGAGGCCAAGAACAAAAATTTAGAGCTTTCCAATAAATGGATTTAGCTCCACGAAAAAAGAGAATAATTTTTAGAAAAATCCGGAAAATTCTCGAAAAACCCTAAAGATGGACGAACACATTCTAAAAGATACTCAAATCCTAAAATTAAATATTTTATAGTGTGACACTCTATGGCCTCTTTAGTCTCTTGGTGTTTTACCGCTCATGGCAAGTTTTCAAGGCCGACTGGAAGTATGGGCTTGGTGACCCCTTCAACGAGTGCTTGTTATCGCTATTGTTTACATGAAATGAGTAGTCGTAGCTGTTGCTAGGATAAGTTTGTGCACAAGTAGTACTCATGTCTAAGCCTCATGGGATGTTACTGTAGTAGCTTATTGTTAATACTTTTGGCTTTTAAGAAAGCCTCCAAGTTTCACAATTTAGCTGGAAAGGAAGTAGTCGTATAATAACAACTATTTATTAATAACATGCTGTCGTGCAGCTGGCAGGTTGAGTCAGTATTGTACTAAGGGTAAAACTTTCATAAATGCTCTATATTCCAGGAGTTTAGGACCTCCTGACCATCAAGGTACTGTAGGCGATACGACCCTAGTCTTGTGACCTTCAAAACAATGAAGGGCCCTTCCATCGTGAGTTAAGCTTATGTAGCCCTGTTTCGTCTTGGATGCGACGAGGACCAAATCACCAATACTGAATGACCTCTCCTAGAAATTGCGGTTATGGTAGCATCTGACTCCTTGCAGATAACGTGCTGACTGGACAAGGGCATTGCATCTCGCTTCTTCGACTGAGTCCAGTTCAAGCTTTCTTGCCTCATTAGCTTTGCCTTCATTATACATTTCTACTCATGGAGATTTCCACATAATGTCTATAGGGATGATTGCTTGTGACCCATAGAAAAGAAAGAAGGGTGTATGTCCTATGGCTTTGGACGGCTGAGTCCATAGGCCCCAAATGACATGTGGAAGCTTGTCGATCAACTTGCCACCTTTTTTGCTATTCCCATTGTAGAGTCTTTTCTTCAAACCATCAAGAATCATGCCATTGGCCCTCTCGACTTGGCCATTTGCCCTTGGGTGTGCAACTGACACATACTTGACTTCGATTGTCGCGTTGTCATAGAATTCCCAGAACTAATTTGTTGTGAAGTTGGTGCCCAAATCCGTGATGACAGTGTTGGGAAACCAAACCGATGTAGAATGTCACAGATGAAGTCAACTGTATTGTCTGGTGTGAGCTTGGTAAGCGGCTTATACTCAATCCACTTTGTAAACTTTTCAATGGCCACTAACACATGAGTGAATCCTCCTGATGCTGTTGTCAAAGGCCCAATCATGTCAAGGCTCCAATAGACAAACGGCCAGGATGGTGGGATGATGATAAGATTGTGAGTCGGGACATGTGATTGCTTTCCAAAGAGCTGGCAGTTGGGGCATCTGCGGACTAAGTCTTCAGCATCTGATACCGCTGTAGGCTAGTAGAAACCTGCTCTATATGCCTTCTCGACTAGTGTTTTCGAAGCTGCATGATTGCCGCAGGATCCATCATGGATTTCACAAAGGATGCCATATCCATCTTCGCTCGTGACACACTTCATGAGAATTCCCAAACATGCGCTATGCTTGTATAACTTTTCGTCCACCAAAATGAAACCCTTGCTCCACCTCATGATGCGAGCCACTTCTATGCTCTTTTTGTCGCCTGCGGGTAGTCTCTAGTCT
The DNA here is from genome assembly GCF_002211085.1 of Panicum hallii. Taxonomy (NCBI): domain Eukaryota; kingdom Viridiplantae; phylum Streptophyta; class Magnoliopsida; order Poales; family Poaceae; genus Panicum; species Panicum hallii. The sequence goes on from NC_038044.1 coordinate 24,795,752, forward strand.
TTGATTAAGTCGATGTAAGGTTCCCTCCAATCTTCTCCCAGCATCATGACCTCCTGATCTAATTCGTGAGGAACTAGATCGGTGGTTGTTTGTTCAGGAATCTTGATGGATGGGTGTTTCAGCTCTTGGACAAATACGCCAGCTGGAACTTCAGCATGAGTAGATCCTAGCTTGGATAGTATGTCTGCCCCAACATTATTGTCTCGGATCACGTGATGAACCTCCAACCCTGAGAATTTGTTTTCTAGCTTCCTTACTTCCGCTACATATGCGTCCATGGCTTCTTTGTTGCAATCCCAGTCCTTGACTTGTTGAACAACCAATAAGGAGTCACCATAGACAAGTAGTCGCTTGATACTGAGAGAAATCGCCCGGCGTAGCCCATGCAGGAGTGCCTCGTACTCGGCCTCGTTGTTGGACACTTTCCAAAGGATTTGAAGAACATACTTGATTTGCTCCCCCTTTGGAGATATGAAGAGTACCCCAGCGCCTCCGCCTTCAAGCTTGAGGGAGCCATCGAAGTACATCACCCAATGCTCTGGCCTGTCAACTGGAGTTCGAATCTAGTTTTCCCACCACTCTGCCATAACATCGACTAGAGCTTGCAAATTGATGGTTGTACATGGCTTGAAATCGATGGAGAGAGCACCCAGCTCCACTGCCCACTTGGAGATACGTCCAAAGGCATCCCGATTGTGGAGAATATCCTATCAGACCCAGGCGCACAGGATAAGAGGTGGGACATACCCCACGCCCTACACCAGTTGTAACTATTAGTAGCGTAGTAAAACTACTCATATAGTAGTAAAAGTAATCGGAGATAGTAGGAAGCTACCCGAAAAGTACTCGAGTAGGACTCCTAGGGTCTTATCCGACTAGGACTTCCATGCAACCCTGTCCCCTAGACTATATAAGAGCGGACAGGGACCCTCTCAAAATAGGAGATCACCCGATCACCACCTAACGCAATACAAACCACACAGGACGTAGGGTATTACTCTCTCAGTGGCTCGAACCTTTCTAAACTTTGTGTTCCTTGCACCTTTGAGTTTCTGATCTTGGCGACACCATACCTACAAAGTCACCACCTCGAGGGTATCCCTCGGTGGGTGTGGTGGTAAAACACCGACAACTGGCGCGTCAGGTAGGGGTGTTCATCGAGCATCCACCGGAGAACTTGATGGCATCTTTCTGCTTCATCAGCATCGTGCTCGACGAGGGCACAACTTTCATCTTCGGCTCCTAGATCTGTGTCGCCAATGGCTTGGGTGGCTTCAACAGCCACCTAGCTGACTCCAAGAAGCCAGAGGCCTCTACACCAACTCGATGCAGTGACCTTGATGAGTTCATCGACAACCTCGACGAGTTGATGCTCCCCGATCTAGCTCGGCAGATCGAGAGGATGTCCATTTGTGATGCGACTTCAACTCGTGCTGCACCAGAACTAGTCGAATCGGACTCAAACCGATCTGAGCAGACTACACAATTAGAGTCCCTCTCCAACTTGAAGGAGGACTTAGATCATTTGTTCAAACGCGAGGACGCTGGAGCCACCGGCTGCCGGGGGGCCCCGTTTTCGACAACTACTCGGACTCCGACGAAGAGTACTTGCTGACTAATACTACACCTTCAAGCCAGAGCCAAGGAGGACTCTATGGCAGAACCGCCCGAATTAATCTAGCTTAAGTGCACTAACCATCACCATAGAGGCAATTCGGGCTAACACGCACTTAAAATGGAGTAAAACAACAGTCTGTTGGGTAACATCCCGATGCAACCATTGGAATTTCAATCGAAACAATGCATACATACAACTCGTACAAAGGTGAGCCCAAAGATTACAACAATCCACAATTTTTCAATCACAAAGTTCAACATAAATTATTATTACAAACCAAGTTCAAATTCATTCATAAACAATAATTTTTAGAGTTTAATAGTGCAGCGGAAAATAAACGATAGTTCTAACAACGATATAAGATATCATGATCAAACCCATACATGACATCATTCAGTGTTAACATCGTTGGCCGGGAACGCATCCCATTCCACTGACCAACCAGAAGAAAGAGTACACAATCAAGTCAAACTAGCAACCATATCCTCAAAGGTCTCACCTGAAAACAAAGCCACAAGTAAGGCTGAGTATACTAATACTCAACAAGACTTAGCCGACTAGTGGTATATACTTAGCCGACTCCTAGACATGAAAGGCTTTTGACTGAGGGTTATTTTTGCCAAAAAGCATCTAAGAGTGAGTCCTTGCTTCCAAGTTTTTAGCATCAAGTTCTAGTTGATTAACCAATCTAGGTAAGCAACTATCCATAGCACTCATGGTGGAAATAATTAATTGAGCATCCAACCAGATTAATCATCATTACTATTCCTCTTCTTACTCTATGTGGTAAAAGGGTTAAGCAGTCTCAATGGCCGCGAGAAACGGACGATTCAAATCAAATTTCTTAACCTTACAAGGGAAAACTAAACTCACGTCATGTGGTTACTCACAGAATCACACGTGCAACTTTTCCACTTTATTCCAGTTTCATGGAACAGGGCCACCGTCCTCGAGTACAGAGGTCCACGAACCATGGAATGACGCTGGGCCATGGCTGCTCTTGCACTCATCATGTGCCTATGGCAACAACGTCAAGACGGTGGGAGGTATGTTCCAGCCCCGGTTCAATCAGGTGCTTAAGCTTATCTATTCCCATATTCTCGGCACGTGGTTAGTACGTTCAAAAACATAACCACCACTACCACCCACTGCGACCTTAGCATTTTTCGCTAAATAGATGGGGCCTCAATCATCAACAAGAATATCGTAACATAGCCCCGTCTGTTGACCGTATGATTCCAACATAAGTAAAACAGGCAACTCCTATATCTCGCGAAAGATAAGAAATTAGTTGACTTTTACCGGAGTCCTATTAGCATGTCAATCTAGCGACCGACACAGGCTAGTGTTCATATCATAGGTACTATGATCATGCAACCAGTGTTCCAATAACCTCCTACAAACTTAATGCACAATACCATATATAAATAAAAGTTGCATAAGTTTAAATGTAGAGGTTACGCTCCGGGGTTTGCCTTCCTGAGCAAAGCTAGCCTTGGGCTCTTCCGAACTTTGGTTCGGGTTTTCAGCAACTACAGTTAAATTAACTTGAGCTTCACGCTACTCACTCTTGGACTCTAGCACCAGCTCGTAGGTTCCATCGGCGAGAGTCATCGATTCTATATGAATGCATATGTATGAGTTGTTTTAATGGTACAAGATGATCGAATACCTATTTCAATATAAAGTTGTAATTCAACAAAACTCAAGTTAAGTTGTAAAGCACTTCATTTTCTTTTCCTTAGGCAGTCATTGATCGAGTAGTATCTAGATTAACTAACTTCATTAAGTAAGTGAGGAGTTTTGTCATTTCATAAACGGCTATTTTTCAAGAGTAAGCATGAATTAAAACAAAACAACTCGTAAAGATAGATTCTGTCATTGAGATTTTTATGCCGCGCACATTACTTAAGTACAAGCTCACTGTAAAATTTTCATCCATTTTCATTTAGCAGATTAATCATAAAAAATAATTAAACAGCTACTGCTAGGATCAAGATCCATTTATATAGAATAGACCATGCAAAAACTGGTGGTCAACATTTTATTGAGTAGTGCTAAACTTATGATGAGTCTACTGTAAATTTTTCAGGTTTTAGTGTGCAAGATACAGAGCATAGAAAATAAGTCAAGATACATCTACATTAATCAAGATTTATTTCTACTGGCAGTTCCATGAAGTTTCTATATCTCAAACTTTTCCAACATGATAATCAACCCAAAGGTAGTCTCTGGTTATCATTTCTTGTTTTCTAAGCACCAGAACTAGTTACTTTGATTTAATGTAGTTTTTCTTAACTAAAAATATATGAGCAAGTTAGATAGAAGTAAAAAGTTCCAAACTTTGTCCATAGTATTTACGCATCAAGGTTACTCTACTGTAAAATTTTGAACCCTAACATATTAGCAGAACAGTATGAACAAATAACTCTAGCAAAATAGCACATCAAACAAGGTCCAACAAAAACTACTCGTAGAGACTTATTCTAGCCTTGAGATTTTTACACAAGTCTTAGCAAGCAGAGATTAGCTTACAGTCTAAAAATCATCCACAGTAATGTTCTAGATCAAGAGATACATTTATGGGCTATTTAAAACAAGATTAATTTTAGATGAAGTTAAGTTTGTAACTGGTCATCCTTCTATGCAAAAGTTGCAGAATCATCAAGAGGATCACAATAAATTTTAGTTTGTATTTTTCTAATTTTTTGATTTTAGATTGCTTGTACAAGTGATAGCTTCTTGAAAATAAAAGTACTCAAGTTCTTGCAGATAGATCCCTAGATCTAGCAGAAAGGACCCTAAAAAAACTTGGTAATTGCAATGTAGTCCCTGGGCGGGGCTGGGTGTTTCCCGGCTGAAATCCAGCGACGAAACTAGTCAGCATCGAGGAGAAAGGGGTGGGGGAGCACGAGGAGGTTGAGAGAAATGTGTAGGTGGGCTCACTTGGGGCTGGGGTGGTCGTAGTTGGACTACCGGTGGTGAGCAGGAGCTCCGGCGAGGTACTGGCGGTGGACGGCAGTGGTCCGGCAAGGGAGGGTGGTGTGGGGAAGTCGGGGAGTACCAGCAGGTCGAGCGTGACCCATTTAGATCCTCGGTTTGGGCGGAGGAGGAACGGAATGTGGGGCTCGATGGCGAGGTTGAGTGGCGACGCTAATGGCGTGGTGGTGGTGGTATTCAGATGGCTATGAGTACGAGCTCGGTGCAGCCCTTTTATAGGCGCATAGGGAAGGGGAGGTGAAGCTGGACGCAACACAACGGAGGGAGGCACGGCTGGGACAAGGCCGCGGCAAGGGTGCGGCGTTACCAACGCGTCGTGGCTCAATCGTCGGGAATCAATGGCCGCGTTGCGCGCGCATCAGGCATGGGTGGATTTGGGGCAGGGGAGGGCGATTTGGCTGCAGGCTAGTCAGGGCCTGTCGGGGTGCTGTCCTTAGCGCGGCTCGCCGGCAGGTATCGTTGGCCAGGTGGCCGGCGTCCACTGCCCCTTGATGGGACAGAACAGGGGAGGGAGAGAAGAGCCGGGATTCAGATTAAATTTTCTTAAAGTTTTGAAAAGAAACTTGAAAAACTTTGAACACAAAAGTTGTAGGGAATTTAAAAATCTACAACTTTTGTTTTTAGCCAAATATTCATTTGAGCCATGATTTAAAAGTTATTTTAAATTCAAGACTACTAGGATTTGAATTACTAGTCATTTCTTGTGTTAAAATTTGAATTTGCAAATGGTGTTTGAAGTATACTTTGTAAGTACTAAAATATGAGTGTATTTTTATGCTACATTTGTTTATGACAAGTTGAGCATGTATGGTTATAAACACAAAAGGAACAAGTCTCACATACAAACATACATACACATGCGCATACACATTCTTACACATGCATATGCACACACATAATTAAATGCATTGTTTCAAGGATTCTAGGTTATTATGCATGATGCTATGTTAAGATTTTCTTGCTTAGGATTTTAAACACCTAGGGTGTTAAAGCCTTCCCCCCATAAAATGAATCTCGGCCTAGTGTGGAAAGTGCGTGTACGTTTGGGTGAGTTTAGAAAACCACGGAAATTTTGATCTAGATAGTTTTCAGTTTCCCAAGTGGCTTCCTCTTCAGTACGATGACTCCATTGGATTTTGAACATTTTAACCACTTTCCTTCTAGTCACTCTTTCCTTTTGATCAAGAACCTTGATAGGATATTCAACATAAGAGAGGTCCGGTTCTACCAATATTTTCTTTTGTTCAACAATTTCTTTCGGAACTCGAATACACTTCTTGAGTGAGAGACATGAAAGATATCATGGATGGCTGCAAGCTGTGGGGGTAGTCGCACTCTATAGGCCACGGGTCCGTAGATTTCGGTGATTTCATAAGGACTAACATATCGGAGAGCTAACTTCCCTCTCACTCCAAACCATTGCACACCCTTGGTTGGTGAAACCCAAAGGTAGACATGATCACCAACTTCAAATTGCAAAGGCTTTCTCCTTTTATCAAAATTGCTCTTTTACCTAGACTGTGCAACTCTTAGCTTTTCTTGTATTACTCTTACCTTTTCCTCTGCCTCGATTACCAAGTCTGGTTCAAATATTTTATGTTCTCCGATTTGGGACCAACTCAAAGGAGTTCGACACCTTCGACCATACAAGGCCTCAAACGGTGCCATTTTCAAACTTGCTTGATAGCTATTGTTGTATGAAAACTCTGCTAGAGGTAAGCATTTATCCCAACTTTTGTCATAATGGATGACACAATCCCTAAGCATGTCTTCAAGAATTTGGTTCACTCTTTCAATTTGCCCATCCGTTTGAGGATGGTAAGCCGAGCTTCGAACCAGTTTGGTGCCAAGAGTAGCTTGTAAGTGTTCCCAAAAACGTGCTACGAATTGAGCACCATGATCTGAAATAATCGTCTTGGGTACTTCACGTAAGGAAATGATGCGATCGAGGTAAATCTCGGCATATTTCTTGGCAGTGTAGGTAGTGTGTACCGGAATAAAATATGCCATTTTCGTGTGTCTATCCACGATTACCCACATGGAATCATGCTTTTGAGAGGTGTTGGGCAATACAACAATGAAATCCATACTTATGTCTTCCCATTTACATGATGGTATAGGCAAGGGTTGAAGTGTACCGGCTACTTTCAAGTGGCTAGCTTTAACCCTCTGACATGTGTCACATTCCGAGACATACTTAGCAATTTCCCTTTTCATTCTAGTTCATCAAAAGTTTTGCCTAAGATCTTGATACATTTTGCTACTACCCGGGTGAATAGAGAACATGGAAAAATGTGCCTCGTCAAGAATTTATTTTCAGAGCTCATGATTCTTTGGTACCACTATGCGAGATTCAAACCATAGAACTCCATTCTTGTCTTGGTGAAAACATTTATATTTCTCCTCTCCTTGAGAGAGTTTTTGCTTGATGATTTTAACACCTTCATCATATAATTGTGCCATGATGATTTAGTCGTGGAGGGTTGGTTCAATGAAAATGTGGTTTAGAGTGCCTTGGGGAATCATTTCCAAATTGATTTTCCTCATCTCATGACATAATGTTCCATTATAGAATTCTGCGGACAAGCAATTGCAATGACCCTTGAGGCTTAGTGCATCTGCGACTACATTAGCCCTTCCTGGGTGATAGTGCACCTCAAAATCATAATCTTTGATCAATTCCAACCATCTTCTTTGTCTCATATTCAGATCAGCTTGGGTGAAGATATATTTGAGACTTTTGTGATTAGTGTAAATATTGCAATGAGTGCCCATAAGGTAGTGTCTCCATATCTTTAGAGCATGAATGTCACTGCTAGCTCGAGATCATATGTTGGATAATTCTGTTCATGAGGTCGAAGAGCTCGTTAAGTGTAGGCAATGACTCGGTTATCTTGCATAAGCACACAACCAAGACTACTGCCGGATGTGTCATAATAAATATGGAATGGCTTGGTGTTATCAGGTTGAGCTAGGACTGGGGCTATAGTCAAGTGTTCACGAAGGGTGTGGAAAGCTTTTTCATATTTCTCGCTTCACACAAACTTCACTCCTTTCTTCAATAGTTCAGTCATAGGCTTAGCAATTCTGGAGAAGTCCGGAATAAAGCAACGATAATAACCAGCTAAACCAAGAAAACTGCAAATCTAATGGATGGAGGTGGGAGGTTCCCATTCCATCACCTCTTGTACTTTGCTAGAATCAACGGCTATGCCTTCGCTGGAAATAGTGTGGCCCAAAAATTTTATACTATCCAGCCAGAATTCACACTTGGAAAACTTAGCATAGAGCTGATGGTCTCTAAGATGCTGGAGAACAATGCTTAGGTGCTCCGCATGCTCTTCCTCATTTTGGAATATATGAGGATGTCGTCAATGAAGACCACAATAAACTTGTCAAGTTTGGGCATGAATATCGAATTCATGAGATACATGAAGTAGGCAAGAGCATTTGTGAGCTCGAGAGAAATGACTAGGAACTCGAAGAGTCTGTATCATGTGGAGAAGGCAGTCTTAGGGATATCACATGGACGAATCTTGATCTGATGATAGCCAGAGCAAAGATCAATTTTTGAGAAGACTCTAGCTCCCACTAATTTATCAAAGAGAACATCAATGCGGGGAAGTGGATATTTATTTTTGATTGTCACCACATTGAGAGGTTGGTAGTCCACACACAGCTGCAAACTATCATCATTCTTCTTCACACATAGGGCTGAGCAACCCCAAGGTGATGCACTTGGATGAATGAAACCTTTATCTAAAAGTTCCTGCAGTTGTAGTTTAAATTTGGCCAACTCCTTGGGTGGCATTCTATAGGGTATTTTGGAGATAGGTGCAGTGCCTGGCTGCAGTTTGATAATGAACTCAATGTCCCTATCCGATGGCATTGCTGGCAAGTCATCCAGAAAACATCAGCGAACTCGCATACCACTTGAATATCTTCTAGTTTGACTCCTTCCATCGTGAAAGCATAGGAATTTATGCATTCTCGAGAAAGTAGGTAAAGAGTGGTGGCTCCGTGACTGGGTGAGTTTATTTCCACGGCTCGGGAAGAAATATCTAATGTAACCCCGTGCAAAGCCATCCAATTCATCCCCAAAATAATGTCCATGCCTTCAAGTGCCAAAAGGATAAGGTCGGTTTTGATAGTTTTACTGCCCAACTTGATCGGTACGTGCCTTATGATTTGATTGGAAGCAATTTTACCATCCAGTGTTGATATCATGTATGACCCTTTTGTGTGGAAAAAATCCAAGCTCACTTTTGCACCAAATTTTGCACTAATAAAACTATGGGATGCACTAGAATCAAATAACATAATTGCAGGCTTGTTATGGATAGAGAATGTACCCAACATCACTGGTGCACCTTCTGGAAGATTAGCAAGTGTATTGAAATTGATCCTTCCCTGTTGAACTTGAACAGTCTGTCTTATTCCCTTGTTCTTATTGTTCTAATTAGAACCTTGCCCCTTATTTGGCTGCATAGGCTAGGGGCATACTTATGCAAAGTGGCTAGAACTCCCACAATTAAAGCAACGATTTGCGTTGCTCGGACGAGCTGGCTGCTGAGCGATCGGCCTTGGGCCATTCTGCTGAGCCATAGGAGGTCGTGCAAGCCCTGCTGCTGTGGGGGCCTAAACACCCAACACCCTTATTGAGGGGCCTTCTGAGAAGCTTTAGACTTAGCATTCTGCACCAAATGATACCTCTATGGCGGAGTGAAAGGATCGATGGACCAAGAGGGGGGGTGAATTGGCCCTTTTTCAATTTCTAAAACAAGGTAAAGCAACCTTAACCTATGCAAAGCTAGAAAGGCAACAATTCACCAACCGGGTAACTAAACTATCTACGCAAGCTAGGATAGATAAAAAGAGGTAAAGCCTAGCAAGGTAGAGCTAACTAGTGATCCCTAGATCAAGCACATGAATAAATTGCATGAAAGATAATGCTTGAATAAGTAAAAGGGACAAGGGACGACCGGATTTTTTCCCGTGGTATCGATGTGTTGGCACACACCCCTAATCCACGTTGTGACACTCACAAAGAGTATTGTCACCTCCCAAGTCACCAAGACGAGGGTGCTCACTAAGAGTCTCCATTCACCATCCCGGTGTGGTGGAGATCAAGCCACGTACAATCTTCTTCTCCGGGCTTCCACAATCCTCGAGAATCACCTCGATCACCAAGATCGCCTAGGTGATGCCAATCACCAAGAGTAACAAGCTAAGGCCTTCACTTGAGCAAGAACCGATCACCAAGAACGGATGCACACAAGCTTCTCTCTACTCAAGTCCTTAATCTTGCTTCTTGAATGATTGAATGAACAAGTATGTGAAATGATGAAGCTCAAGGTGGCTCTTGACTATAGTATGAGTGTTTGGATGTTGCCTGGTGTCAAGAGTAGTAAAATGACCCATTGGAGGAGTATATATAGGCAGCTCACACGAATAGAGCCGTTGGAGAAAAAGCTGCCAGAAAACTGCGTAGCGCCGGTTAATCCGACATCCCTCCAATAGTCATCGTCGGTTTAACCGGTGAATGTAAACTACCCCTTCTGAAAACTAGCCATTACAGCTTGGGCAGATTAACCGTCGTATCATCGGTTTAACCGGTGAGTGTAGTCATCCATTGATCAACTGAAAAACCAAGTCTCTGGACAACTGCACCGACGTCCAATTTCAAATATCGTCGGTTTAACCGGTGTATTGACTTGTCCAGACTCTGCTGACCTCGTTTAACCGACGTATAGAAAAGTTGAGGCGTCGGTTAAACCGGTGTTAAGGATTTTCCTGATTTTGCCTTTTCTGACTTGAGTCTTGAATGAAATCCAATTATTCTTGAGATATGAGTTGAGAATCACTTATTTGAGCTTCTAGAAACCTGAGTGACCATTGTGTGCATCCATTTTCAAATGATCATGTCCATGCTCAAGTTACTTGGCCTAAACCCCTCTTAATAGTGCAATCACTACAAAACTATAAAACCTATACTAACCTAAGTGTCCTTCTCAACCTTATGACACTTAGGACTAGAAAGATCCTTAGTCTTGACATATTATTAAGTTGAGTGCCGAGATCGCCTTTTTGAATAAAGAGAATTAGGGGCCTCTTTTGACATATGACCAAATGAGCGATAATGATTTATTAAACTGCACAATCTCATTAGTCACAATAATGGTTGTCATTAATCACCGAAACATACCTTGAGGGCCTAGATGCTTACAATCTCCCCCTTTTTGGTGATTGATGACAACATAACCATAAATAATCGAGAGAGTAAAAAGATAAGGCAATAATGAACACAAACAAACTTGAAAGAAAAGAACCAAAGAGCTCAAAGACTCAAATGAAATCCATAGATATGTCTCAAAACGCAGCATACTCAAGTGACAAATGTACATATCCATGAACTAACATCAAATGAGATACAAAATATCAAAGTCCTGATAACTATGAGCTCTCTCTAACTCTGCCCTCCCCCTGACTCCAACTCCCTCTCCCCCTTTGGCATCAAAGCACCCAAAAAGGTGAGCTACTGATCCGGCTATCGCGGGACGGCGAGGAAACGATCCGGATCATCATCATCGTCGTCGTCAGACGGTGGATCCTCGGTGACGGACGGGAGCTGCTGATCTGAACTGCCGGCAGGCGCTGAGCTGACTGGAGGAGTAGCTGTCATGGAGGCTCGTGTGCTGGCGCTGCCTGGAGGAAGGTCCGTCGAAGTAGTAACCGGCTCAGCAGAAGATGTGTCAACATCTGAAGTGGTAAGTGCTGAAGCTGCCGGCTGTGTAGACTGCTGAAGCACGAAACCCTCTCCACCTCCCCCTGAAGGTAACGGCTGTGGTACTGCTGGGAGGGCGACTGTGTGAACGGCTGAGGGAGACTCCTGGAAAAGTGAAGTCGCTGGCAGAGGAGAGAAGAAAGGGCGACCCGCAGACCCAAGAAGTGCAGACATCAAGAACATGGTCTCTGGGGTCGCGGAAGAAGCTGGAGCAGTGGAGGCTGGAGCTGGTGTGACTGCAAGAGGTGGTGCTCCAGCGCCTTGAAGGTCTGACTGTCCTGGCTGCTGCGGGGTGAGTCCGGTGTGAGAGTACAGCTGTGAGATCATCCCGAACATCGCCATCATGCCCTGCTGCATCTGCTGAAACTGAGCGTCTGTCCTCTGAGATACTCTATCAATGAGACCGACAAAATGCTCCTCTGTAACAGCTCGCTCTCAGGCGGCCTCTCTCTGTATCGCTGCAAGCTGGGCCTCATGGGCTCTCCTGGCCTCCTCCTGTGCGCGACGGTCCTCTCTCTGCTGTGTGACCAGCTGCTGCAGAAGTGCGGTGAGCTCAGACGGCTGAGACACCTGTGACTCAGAAACTGTAGCGGCAGCAGCTGTCGCTGGAGCTGGCTCTCCGGACCCCCCTGCCTCATGATCATGACTAGCTGGGGCTGGTGCAGGGAAGTACTCCTCATCTTCGGAGGAGTCTGACTCAAGGTCGGACCAGTGTATCTCATCGTCTCCTCCGGGAAGCTGTGCCTCTGCGGCTAGCAATGCCTCATCCTCCTGGGCCACTCGGGCCTGTACCTCAGGTGACAGGCGTGCCATGGCAGCTCTATCAGCCTGCCTGCCTCTCCTCCTGTCTGAGGGTGCTGTCGGACGGTAGACGGGAAACCATGGAACCTCATCCTGTCTGTAGACTGCACTGACGGGTGACTCAGCTGGCACAATCATAGAACAAATGAAGCTGATCCAGTGAGCATATGGAAACTGACGCACGACACCCATCCCGTCAGTGATGACATCCTCAATCTCAGCCAAAATGAAGTCAACAATGTCGAACGGCTCGTGAGTAAGGATGTGAAGAAGCAGTAGCTGCTGCAGACCTGTGAACCCCTCTGGGTAGCCACTCCTCGGGAGCAAAGTCCTCCGGAGTGCCATGTGAACCGCATAAGCCTCTGGGGTCAGCAGGCTAGGAACTCTGGCGTAGGAGGCCGGGAAGGGCTGGCGGAAGCACTGAGAGATCGCCTCGTGAGAAGGTGCAATCCCGCCAATCATGGCTCTGCGCGGTGGATCTGCATCGCCATAGACCATCTCGTGCAGGGAGACATCAACCAAGTCAACTCCAAGAATCCCTGCAAGCGTAGCCCTGGACAGACCAAAGATCTGGCCTCCAAACATGAAGTGAACTGCTCTGCGCTCTGGGGCTATCCAAGTTGTGGCATAAAATACTCTAACCCAATCTTCAATGTATCTGTTGCGCTCAATCGAAAGCAACCTGGGCAGACCCCTGAAATGAGCAAAGTGCTCCCTGATATCTGCTCCCCCTTCGGCTGTCCTCAAAGATACCCAGTCAAGTACCCTGTGCGGGAAGATCCGGTGGCCCCGCCTCTGGTAGGTCTCGTAGAAACTGGCCTGAAGAAGTGTCCAGAATCTACGATCGACCCTGCTGTCTCGTGTCACTGGGAACCACTCCTCCTCCTGTACACTCCACCTGAGCCTCTTGACCTTCACCGCATTGGCCTTGGTCAAGTTCTGGAGCAGCACACCTGGCTCCAGACGCACGACAGTGTCCATGCGGAACACTGCGCGCTCGGCCGCTAGGGCCTCGGCTCGACGAGCTGCTGCTGCTGCTGCTGTGGACCTGCGAGGCTCCTGTGGCTGGTGACCTCCTCGCGTCCTCGGTCCGGTGCGACACTCGGTCGCTGGCGAAGTATCACCTATGGGGGACGACTGCCGGGTGCGGCCAGAACGTCGTAGAGCTGGTGATTGAGTGCCCTGCCCCTGTGACTGCTCGGACTGCTCTGTCTCAGTATCTGAATCCGACTTTGCAGCTGAAAGCGACTGATCTGACTCTGCTGCTGCTACTGTCGCGGCTCTGGTGGCCCTGGCACCTCTGACTCTGCCCATGCCTCTACCTCTGCCTCTGCCTCTGGCTGGCGTCTCACGGATCGCGAACGGACGAGCACGGCCTGACGCCTGCTCCTCGGCGGCCTTAGCCACCATCTCGGCCCTCTCGGCCTCTCTCGCTGCACGGGTCCACTTGCGAGCGGGCTCCTCGACCACGACTTCTGTGGCAGAACCAACCTGAATTATACCGGCTCAAGTACGCGAGTCCACTCCAGAGGGCTCCAACGTGCTTCAAACGGTATAATCCCTTGGCCTGTCGGGTAACGTCCCGATAAACCACCGATACACAGGACCCAATAAGGTTACCTCACACGAAGGTGAGTCCAGAGATACAATCACCATCACATTTTACATCACAGAGGAAATTACGTTACAAGGGTTCCAAAAGAGGTGCGAAGATTTAAATTCAGAGAAAAGATTACAAACTGTTAAAACTATGGTTTTTAGCAGCGGAAAACATACGTGATGATTACAACACGTCGTTAAGACGGATGCCATGCTAAGCCCGAGCACGACATCGCTCGATATCACCAGTGCTGGCCGGAGACGGATCCCATTCCACGGACCAACCTTCTGAAAGAGCACAGGGCCAGGGCAAGGGAAGAGTAGGGTCTTCACGATATTACCTGCAAAACATATAACTAGCAAGGCTGAGTATACTAATACTCAGCAAGGCTTACCCGGGATTGGGTATACTTAGCCCATAACTAGACTTATGAAAGCTTATAATGGTTCTAGGTTTAGTTTCAGCTGAAAAGCAACAAAGAGTAGATCCTTAACTTCAAATTTTAGCTTTCAGATTCTAGTTAATTATCCATTCTAGGTAAGCACCTATAACTAAGCAAGCATGGTGTAATCTTTGGTCAAGCATCATCTTTGATAACCATAATATTGCTCTTGTTACTCTATGTGGTAAAGGGATCAAGCAGTCTCAATCTTCGTGAGAAATGGACGATTCTGAAGCGAATTTCAAACCTTGCAAGGTAAACCTAACTCACACGCTTGGAACACCAAAGGGTCGTTCCGAAGCAACCGTTTGCCTTTCATTCCGACTCATGGATCAGATCCACCACAAAACCCGTATTCCTGGTTGCCCTTGCAACACGTATTTCCCCAGTCGAACCAAGTAACCAGAAGAACCAAATACATGTGGTGGGAGGTATGTCCACTTCTCGGGCCGATTGGCTACTAGGCTTACCGCTTACCCATAACTCACGGCATGTGGCTAGTACTTTCAAACGCTTAACCCGCACTACCACACACTGCGACCTTATCCAATTCAACAACACAGACAGGGTACCACCTCAACCATGATACCTCACAAAACTCCCGTCCGGCGTCCTTATAGTGATAACAGGAATGTAAACATTACAACTCCTATATCGCGCGAGTGACAGGAAATCACCCGACTTTTACCGGCCCTATTAGCGGAGCATCTATCCGTCGAGGACTCGGGGGCATTACATTGGATTCCTAGAATTCATGCATCTAGAGTTTCACTTCAATTCCTAGACTTAATGCAAGATATAATATGAATAAACATAGATTGCAGTGTAAATAAAGTAGTGGGATATGTCCGGGGCTTGCCTTTACTGGTGGGGCTGGGGTTAGTCAAGTTAATAACGTCCGAAACTTTGGTTCGGGCCTTCCGAGAATTCCCCTGATGAAGTCCTTAGGGTCTTCAGAACAACCTCCTTCTAGTTCCGGGATTAGCTGATAATTTCCGTCGGCGAGAGAGATCGAGTCTACATGATATGCAAGATGGAGTTCAATGGATGCACACACTTTCATTTCAATTCATGGTAAAGTTGCAACCTAAAAGGTTAACACTCAAGAATTCACGGTATAAAAAGGAATCTAAGCCTTGAATCATAAGTATTAACTCATGACTAAAACATTAATTTAATTGAAAACAGAAATTAAAATACTTAAATTTAAATTTAAGATTGAAAGTAAACCCTAAATAATTAGGGTTATAAAGTTTTGAAAACTTAAACACAGATCAATTGCATATTTAAAGATTTTGATCAAAAGATTTAATTAAATAAGCTTTACTGAAAAGACTCTAGCTAATTTTTATATAAAACAAATGGAATTGATTAATCTTATAAGAATTAAATTATAAAACAAGATTAGGTTTAAAAAGTCCACATTATTACATACTTAATCTATGGAGATTGTATATTACAAATCTTGATCACAAGTTAACATGTAGGAATAGAGTTTGGAACTATGAATACTATACTCTCATGTCAAATATTTAACATAGGTTCAAAAGTATTTGGTTTCACATCAAACCTACTTAATAGAAATTGTAGAGTTCAAAACCTAGTTTCAAACAAAACTGGTTTTGTAATTTTTGGAATTTCCTACAATTCTCTATTGAATTTACAAGTCAAAAATACCACTCACATGAAATAACAAACATCCATTTACTTTTATTCTAAATACAGTACAAACTATCTATTTTCACAGCATGGTCATAAAACAAAAGTGATAGAATTTGAAATGAAGATTCAAGTACAACTAGTTTCACATTTGTTTGAATTTTCTACGATTTTCTAGGAGTTTTCAAAGTTCAGCACATTGGAAAAGGGAAAGAAACCAAGATCTTTCATTTAGACCCTTGGAAAGAGTTCAATCTTTGCGAACAGGTCCCTCTGCCATGGATGGCCGTGGAGCTCGGTTCCATCTCGAATTCTGGTGATGGAGTGGTTAATTAACAAGGGGAATAGGATGGGTAGAAAGAGGGCACCCGGGCGCACCTAATGGCGTTCTTGGGAGGAGGAAGAACGGCCGGAGGAGGGCCGCCGGCGTGAGGCAGGAGCAACGGCGGCACGATGGCGTGGGGGACTGGGCTGCAGCGTGGGAGAGGTGCAACGGAGCGGAGGAACAGCTTCAGGAGGTCCCGGAGGTGCTATTTATAGGGAAAGGAAGGGAGGAGAGGGACGCACGGCCGAGCGCCACGGCGGCGTGGAGGAGCAGTACCGGCGGCGGCGCTGGGCGCGTTGGAGACGCGAGGATGTGCCACGGGGGCGGGCTAGGGCAGAGGAGCAGGCCTAGGGCGGCGCCTAGGAGAGAGAGGGGGAAAGGGGGGGTGCACTGCCGGCTTGCATTCCAGGGAATTGCGGCGCCGGCACAGTAAAAACAGGGGAGCAGCAGTAAACAGCCCGAGGAGGAAGAAGGAGGGTTGGGGACGACTGGACCCAAATGTAATTTTTCGAAATTCCAGGGACCTGTCTGTAAACCAGCGATAACTTTTAAACTAGAGCTCAAAAGGAAAAGTGTTCAAAATGAAAGTTGTAAAACTTTTCAAGCTCTACAACTTTGTTTTAGGGTTTGAACTCAAAAACTCAAAGTATGCATCTTTATTTTGAAACTTTAGACTAACTTTAAATTTTATAAAGATTTGTCCTTGTTACATATTTACACACATAATTTTGGGCCTTAATGCAAGTTCCCAGGTAAGTCATGATTACTTGCATTCTTATAATTTGGCCCCTAGTAACTTTTGAAAATTACTTTTATAACTCATGCATTTTGCACAAAAGGACTCATATTTTTATAAAATTACACATAGGATCTTATTTCTACAAATACATTCAACCTTATACATTTCAACATATGCATTACATCTTATACATATCATGGTACAATTTGACACCTAGGGTGTCACAGCCCTCCCCCCTAAAAAGAATCTCGTCCCGAGATTCGAAGGCAGAAAGAATCAGACGATTAAGTTTGGGGATTGGCTTTGAAGGAAGTTTGGGAAATTTTGTTGAAGATAAGATTCTGTTTCCCAGGTTGCTTCTTCTTCGGTGTGGTGATCCCATAAGATCTTGTACATCTTAACTGTCTTTCTTCTGGTGGTTCTTTCCTTGGTATCCAAAATTTGAATAGGTTGCTCGGTGTAAGACAGATCAGGCTCAATTTCAATGGCGGTGGTTTCAATGATCTCCGTAGGTACTTTAATGCATTTCTTGAGTTGAGAGACATGGAAAACATCGTGAATGGCAGCCAATTGTGATGGAAGGCGGATTTTATAAGCCACTGGGCCACAAACCTTAAGGATCTCAAAGGGTCCGACATACCGAGGTGCTAACTTTCCTTTTATGCCGAAACGTTGGACACCTTTGGTAGGAGATACTCGGAGATAAACAAAATCTCCTACTTGGAACTGTAAAGGTTTCCTCCTTTTATCTGCATAGCTTTTCTGTCTAGACTGAGCGGTTTTGAGATTGGTTTGAATAACCCTGACCTTGTCCTCAGCTTCGACGACTAGATCTGGTCCAAAGATCTTGCGTTCACCGGTCTCAGACCAACTCAAAGGAGTTCGACATCTGCGACCGTATAACGCTTCAAAAGGAGACATTTGAAGACTAGATTGATAGCTGTTGTTGTAAGAGAATTCAGCCAAAGCAAGACATTTGTCCCAGCTTGTACCATAGTGAATAACACAAGCTCGGAGCATGTCTTCAACAATTTGGTTAACTCGCTCAGTCTGTCCATCAGTTTGGGGATGATATGCAGAACTTTGAATCAGTTTAGTTCCAAGAGCATACTGCAACTGTTCCCAGAAACGTGCAATGAATTGGGGCCCTCGATCAGAAATAATGGTTTTAGGAATACCATGCAACCGAACAATTTGATCTAGATAGACTTCGGCATACTTCTTAGCTAAGTAAGTGGTATGCACGGGAAGAAAATGAGCTGTTTTGGTAAGTCTATCAATGATTACCCATATGGAGTCATGCTTTTGAGATGTATTGGGAAGACCAACAATGAAATCCATACTGATGTCTTCCCATTTCCATGACGGAATGGGTAGTGGTTGAAGTGTACCAGATGCTTTGAGATGAGTGGCTTTGACTCTCTGGCACGTATCACACTCGGATACATACTTGGCAATTTCTCTTTTCATTCTGGTCCACCAAAAATTTTATCGAAGATCTTGATACATTTTGGTACTACCAGGATGAATAGAGAACTTGGATAGATGTGCCTCATCAAGGATTTGCTTGCGAAGCTGATGATCTTTAGGTACAACAATTCGATTGTTGAACCATAAAGTTCCTTGATGATCAGTGTGAAAACACTTATATTTAGCTTCTCCCTGTGATAGCTTTAGCTTGATATTATTGATACCCTCATTATGTAGTTGAGTCTTGATAATTTTATCTCGAAGGGTATTCTCGATGGATAAATGATTCAGACTACCTTGAGGAATGATTTCTAAATTGAGTTTCTTCATCTGATTGCAGAGAGTGTCACTGATGGTTGTTATGGACAAACAGTGACAGCGTGCTTTGCGGCTAAGGGCATCTGCAACCACATTGGCCTTGCCAGGATGGTAATGTACCTCAAGATCATAGTCTTTAATCAGTTCTAACCAACGCCTTTGCCTCATATTCAGATCAGCTTGAGTGAAAATATACTTGAGGCTCTTATGGTCAGTGTAGATGTTACACTTAGCACTCATAAGATGGTGTCTCCAGATCTTGAGAGCATGAATAACCGCTGCCAATTCAAGATCATGAGTTGGATAATTTTGCTCATGATTTCGAAGTGCTCTGGATGCGTAAGCGATGACTCGGTTGTTTTGCATAAGAACACAACCAAGGCCAGTTCCAGAGGCATCGCAATAAACATCAAAAGGCTGAGTATTATCCGGCTGAGCTAGTACTGGGGCGGTTGTCAAAAGTCTTCTCAAAGTGTGGAATGCTTCATCACGCTTAGTATCCCAGCAGAACTTAATTTCTTTCTTCAGTAGCTCAGTCATTGGTTTAGCTATCTTGGAGAAGTCTGGAATGAATCGGCGATAATATCTTGCCAATCCAAGGAAACTCCGAATTTGATGGACTGAAGTTGGAGGTTTCCAGTCCATAACTTCCTGGACTTTAGTGGGATCAACCGATATGCCTTCACTAGAGATAGTGTGTCCCAAAAATTTCACACTATCTAGCCAAAATTCACATTTCGAGAATTTGGCATAAAGGCGATGATCACGTAGTCGTTGAAGCACGACACGTAGATGATTAGCATGGTCTTCCTTGGTCTTGGAATATATCAGAATATCGTCGATGAAAACCACGATGAATTTGTCAAGTTCCGGCATAAAGACTGAATTCATAAGATACATGAAATATGCCGGTGCATTGGTAAGACCAAATGACATAACCAGATATTCATAAAGTCCATATCTGGTTGAGAAGGCCGTTTTTGGAATATCGCAAGGCCTAATCTTAATCTGATGATAGCCAGAGCGTAAATCAATCTTAGAGAATACCTTTGCTCCAGCTAGCTGGTCAAACAAGATGTCAATGCGGGGAAGAGGATACTTGTTTTTAATGGTAACCGCATTGAGTGGACGATAATCAACACATAGCCTTAGGCTATTGTCTTTCATCTTTACAAAGAGAGCAGGACAACCCCAAGGTGACGCACTTGGGCGTATAAAACCTTTATCAAGAAGATCTTGGAGTTGGATTTTCAATTCAGCCAATTCATTTGGAGGCATGCGATACGGCCTCTTCGAGATAGGAGCTGTGCCTGGTTGGAGTTCAATAATGAACTCAATATCTCTGTCAGGTGGCATTCCAGGCAAGTCATCCGGAAAGACATCAGGATATTCACAGACTACTAGGATATCTTTTACTTTGATGTCTGTGATGGCATAAGTGCAAGAGTGCAGATACTCTTGCTGAGGCAGATAGAGGATAATAGCTTCTTGATGTGGTGAGTTAATCTCAATAACTCGGGATGAGATGTCTAACAGCACTCCATGTTCTGTCATCCAATTTGTCCCGAGTATAACATCAATACCCTCTAGATCTAGCAGTACTAAATCAGTCTTGATTAGTTTACTGCTGAACTGAATTGGCACACTTTTAACCATTTGGTTAGAAGTAATCTTCCCTCCAGGGGTAGAAATCATATATGATCCTTTAGTAGGGCAAAGATCAAGTCCTATTCGGGTACTGCAGTTGTTACTAATGAAACTATGAGTTGCTCCAGAATCGAATAATGTAACAACTGGTTTATGGTGTATAAAGAATGTACCCGACATAATAGGAGCTCCATCCAGAAGTTCTGCAAGGGTAGTGAAATTGATTTGTCCTTGCCGAACTTGCATCATCGGCTTCTTACCCTTGTTCTGGTTATTCTGACTGGAGCTTCGCCCTTGATTAGATTTCTTGGGTTGCGGACAATCTCTGATAAAGGGATCCGCACTTTCACAATTGAAATCATGATGGGTGCCACTTCTCTGTTGGACTTGCTGATCATTTGGTCGTGGACCGAATTGTTGTGGTTGTTGCAGAGATACAGACGGTTGATACTCTCCTTGTTGTTGAGGCGGCCTGAAAATCAGTCTGCCGATCAGATCATTTCGCTGTGGCGCTCTGGGTGGTGCATTCTGAACCAACTGATATTGCGAGGGTTGAAGGCTCGCAGGTTCAGTAGAGATCCTTCGCTTCTTTTTGGCACGGTGTGCCGTAATGCAATCCTCCTGAGTTAGTGCCATATTGACCAACTCGCTGAAAGTATTCGCCTTGACAAGATTCAGATGCTCTTTGAGCTTAGTATCCAAACCTCGTCGAAAACGATCTTGCTTCTTGGCATCACTATCAGCATGATAGCCCGCATACTGGCACAGGTGATTAAAAGCTTGTGCATATTGCAGTACAGTGCGGGTACCTTGAGTAAGTGTCAAGAACTCATTCAGTTTCCGTTCCACCAGCCCTTCAGGTATATGATGTGCCCTGAAGGCATTACGGAATTCTTCCCAGGAGATAACATGACCATTAATTTGCATAGCACAAAAAGTATCCCACCAAATACGGGCAGCTCCGTGCAATTGTTGGGCAGCAAACCGAGCCTTGTTGGAGTCCGCACATGGAATCGTAAGAAGAGCAAACTTAGATTCAATGGTGCGGAGCCATGCATCGGCATCCAAGGGCTCCTCCGCTTTGCTGAACAGCGGGGGCTGAGTACTGAGGAAATCTTGATAAGTTGCTACCAGAGGTTCACCATGACCTCGTAACTGCTGATGTTGTTGATTCTGCTGTGCTTGTACCAATAGGTTGAGAAGTTCAGTTTGCCGAGCCATAACCTCGGCTAGATGTGAAAGTGATAGGGATGGTTGTTGGGGATAGCTGGATTGATCTGCCCGGAAACCTTCCGGGGTTCCACGTGTAGCTCCAACCATCTGAAACAAGAATTCAGATGACAAAATTTATTTACCCTGCTAAAGAATTACAAGGTAATTAGGACGAGACAACTGATTTTGATATAGCAAGGGCTGGAAAGCAGAAAGATACTTAAGAGACTTATCTAACACTACCACAAGAATCCCGCTAACCACACCAAAGATCAACATTCTACCACACATCCTTAGAAGAACCAAAACACATATGGTATGATGCATTTAATGATGAGTTATGCATGCACGTTCTACTCGTCCTCACAAACCAAAAACAACTGCCGAATATCTTCGGACTTACGTGGTTAGTTTCGGTGGCATAATACATACGTCTCTCACTATTAACTAGTCGATAAACCCTATCCGTCCTAGTTTCGTATTCGTGGTTAGTGTACCTGCAGAAAACCACAATATATATCCAATGAACCTTTCATGCCAGCATGTCATGAAAGCGTTCCCATTCATTACTGTTCACTATAGAAACAGCATCTGTATAATTACCGCCGTACAGACAACGTTAGCATACGTTATCGAGATAACGTATTCACGGGGGTACCGCAAAATGCGGGGATGTTGCTGTTCATACCCCCTTACCTAACTATATACTCCCAATGTAGTCAATCGAAGTTGGTACATTGGCAGCATCTCAAGTAGGCCACTGCTTGAGAAACAGCGTTCGGTTCGCATCACCGACGGGAAGGCCAAGCTCCCTCAGTTGGCTGAGGATCCTTACCTTCTTACCTCACGATCGAAGATGTCGTTACAGAAAGTAAGGTTGGGTTGTGCATGAATTTAAGTTTTGACAGAAAAGTAATGCTGGTAGTTAGGGTTATATATATATAGCCACCTCTATTTCCCTCTTAAATATTACCCTAGGGCTTTACGTACTAAGCACGATTCTTAACGAAACCAACGTAGTTTTGCCAAACATTCTGGTGGTCAAACTTTTATACTGAAAGCATTTTTAAGGTAAAATGTATCTCCAGGGTAACCTTACAGCTCTGATACCAGCTGTGGCAGAACCAACCTGAATTATACCGGCTCAAGTACGCGAGTCCACTCCAGAGGGCTCCAACGTGCTTCAAACGGTATAATCCCTTGGCCTGTCGGGTAACGTCCCGATAAACCACCGATACACAGGACCCAATAAGGTTACCTCACACGAAGGTGAGTCCAGAGATACAATCACCATCACATTTTACATCACAGAGGAAATTACGTTACAAGGGTTCCAAAAGAGGTGCGAAGATTTAAATTCAGAGAAAAGATTACAAACTGTTAAAACTATGGTTTTTAGCAGCGGAAAACATACGTGATGATTACAACACGTCGTTAAGACGGATGCCATGCTAAGCCCGAGCACGACATCGCTCGATATCACCAGTGCTGGCCGGAGACGGATCCCATTCCACGGACCAACCTTCTGAAAGAGCACAGGGCCAGGGCAAGGGAAGAGTAGGGTCTTCACGACATTACCTGCAAAACATATAACTAGCAAGGCTGAGTATACTAATACTCAGCAAGGCTTACCCGGGATTGGGTATACTTAGCCCATAACTAGACTTATGAAAGCTTATAATGGTTCTAGGTTTAGTTTCAGCTGAAAAGCAACAAAGAGTAGATCCTTAACTTCAAATTTTAGCTTTCAGATTCTAGTTAATTATCCATTCTAGGTAAGCACCTATAACTAAGCAAGCATGGTGTAATCTTTGGTCAAGCATCATCTTTGATAACCATAATATTGCTCTTGTTACTCTATGTGGTAAAGGGATCAAGCAGTCTCAATCTTCGTGAGAAATGGACGATTCTGAAGCGAATTTCAAACCTTGCAAGGTAAACCTAACTCACACGCTTGGAACACCAAAGGGTCGTTCCGAAGCAACCGTTTGCCTTTCATTCCGACTCGTGGATCAGATCCACCACAAGCGACTGCAGGAACATACGCACACCCAATGTGTGCAGGACATACGTCTGTAGCGCGACTACAAAACCCGTATTCCTGGTTGCCCTTGCAACACGTATTTTCCCCAGTCGAACCAAGTAACCAGAAGAACCAAATACATATGGTGGGAGGTATGTCCACTTCTCGGGCCGATTGGCTACTAGGCTTACTGCTTACCCATAACTCACGGCATGTGGCTAGTACTTTCAAACGCTTAACCCGCACTACCACACACTGCGACCTTATCCAATTCAACAACACAGACGGGGTACCACCTCAACCATGATACCTCACAAAACTCCCGTCCGGCGTCCTTATAGTGATAACAGGAATGTAAACATTACAACTCCTATATCGCGCGAGTGACAGGACATCACCCGACTTTTACCGGCCCTATTAGCGGAGCATCTATCCGTCGAGGACTCGGGGGCATTACATTGGATTCCTAGAATTCATGCATCTAGAGTTTCACTTCAATTCCTAGACTTAATGCAAGATATAATATGAATAAACATAGATTGCAGTGTAAATAAAGTAGTGGGATATGTCCGGGGCTTGCCTTTACTGGTGGGGCTGGGGTTAGTCAAGTTAATAACGTCCGAAACTTTAGTTCGGGCCTTCCGAGAATTCCCCTGATGAAGTCCTTAGGGTCTTCAGAACAACCTCCTTCTAGTTCCGGGATTAGCTGATAATTTCCGTCGGCGAGAGAGATCGAGTCTACATGATATGCAAGATGGAGTTCAATGGATGCACACACTTTCATTTCAATTCACGGTAAAGTTGCAACCTAAAAGGTTAACACTCAAGAATTCACGGTATAAAAAGGAATCTAAGCCTTGAATCATAAGTATTAACTCATGACTAAAACATTAATTTAATTGAAAACAGAAATTAAAATACTTAAATTTAAATTTAAGATTGAAAGTAAACCCTAAATAATTAGGGTTATAAAGTTTTGAAAACTTAAACACAGATCAATTGCATATTTAAAGATTTTGATCAAAAGATTTAATTAAATAAGCTTTACTGAAAAGACTCTAGCTAATTTTTATATAAAACAAATGGAATTGATTAATCTTATAAGAATTAAATTATAAAACAAGATTAGGTTTAAAAAGTCCACATTATTACATACTTAATCTATGGAGATTGTATATTACAAATCTTGATCACAAGTTAACATGTAGGAATAGAGTTTGGAACTATGAATACTATACTCTCATGTCAAATATTTAACATAGGTTCAAAAGTATTTGGTTTCACATCAAACCTACTTAATAGAAATTGTAGAGTTCAAAACCTAGTTTCAAACAAAACTGGTTTTGTAATTTTTGGAATTTCCTACAATTCTCTATTGAATTTACAAGTCAAAAATACCACTCACATGAAATAACAAACATCCATTTACTTTTATTCTAAATACAGTACAAACTATCTATTTTCACAGCATGGTCATAAAACAAAAGTGATAGAATTTGAAATGAAGATTCAAGTACAACTGGTTTCACATTTGTTTGAATTTTCTACGATTTTCTAGGAGTTTTCAAAGTTCAGCACATTGGAAAAGGGAAAGAAACCAAGATCTTTCATTTAGACCCTTGGAAAGAGTTCAATCTTCGCGAACAGGTCCCTCTGCCATGGATGGCCGGTGGAGCTCGGTTCCATCTCGAATTCCGGCGATGGAGTGGTTAATTAACAAGGGGAATAGGATGGGTAGAAAGAGGGCACCCGGGCGCACCTAATGGCGTTCTTGGGAGGAGGAAGAACGGCCGGAGGAGGGCCGCCGGCGTGAGGCAGGAGCAACGGCGGCACGGTGGCGCGGGGGACTGGGCTGCAGCGTGGGAGAGGTGCAACGGAGCGGAGGAACAGCTTCAGGAGGTCCCGGAGGTGCTATTTATAGGGAAAGGAAGGGAGGAGAGGGACGCACGGCCGAGCGCCACGGCGGCGTGGAGGAGCAGTACCGGCGGCGGCGCTGGGCGCGTTGGAGACGCGAGGATGTGCCACGGGGGCGGGCTAGGGCAGAGGAGCAGGCCTAGGGCGGCGCCTAGGAGAGAGAGGGGGAAAGGGGGGGTGCACTGCCGGCTTGCATTCCAGGGAATTGTGGCGCCGGCACAGTAAAAACAGGGGAGCAGCAGTAAACAGCCAGAGGAGGAAGAAGGAGGGTTGGGGACGACTGGACCCAAATGTAATTTTTCAAAATTCTAGGGACCTGTCTGTAAACCAGCGATAACTTTTAAACTAGAGCTCAAAAGGAAAAGTGTTCAAAATGAAAGTTGTAAAACTTTTCAAGCTCTACAACTTTGTTTTAGGGTTTGAACTCAAAAACTCAAAGTATGCATCTTTATTTTGAAACTTTAGACTAACTTTAAATTTTATAAAGATTTGTCCTTGTTACATATTTACACACATAATTTTGGGCCTTAATGCAAGTTCCCAGGTAAGTCATGATTACTTGCATTCTTATAATTTGGCCCCTAGTAACTTTTGAAAATTACTTTTATAACTCATGCATTTTGCACAAAAGGACTCATATTTTTATAAAATTACACATAGGATCTTATTTCTACAAATACATTCAACCTTATACATTTCAACATATGCATTACATCTTATACATATCATGGTACAATTTGACACCTAGGGTGTCACAACTTCCTTTCCCGTTCTCTTGTCACGACCCATCTCGACGCTGGGAGTAACAAGGATGTGGCGACGCGGTGGCGTGTAGGCGATACAGTGATGCACGGGCGGCTCAGTGGCGATGGCGGTGCAATGCGGCGGCGCGTACGGGCGGTGGTGGTGCAATGCGGTTGCGCGTGTGCGGCGCAGAAGGCGCGGTGGCACAGAGGGCGCTGGTGCGGTGGCGCGCGGACGGCGAATGGCGGCGGCGCGGTAGCAGTGCAGGCGGCGTGCGGGCGTGGCTGGGGTGGCGCGAGTGACGCAAAGCGGTGGCGGCGCGGTTGCGCGGGAGGTGGACGGCGGCGGACGGCGGCCGGCGGCGCAGCACGGTGGCGGAGGCGACGGCGGTGAGGGCGAAGGTGAGGGGGCAGTGAAGACTGAAGACGAGCGGGCGGCAGCGAACAGGCAAGAGAGTAATATGACATGTGGACCCCGCAGATTTTCTTATCGCCGGTTGATCCGACGCTTAGGTTTTGAGCGCCGGTTGATTGCGTCGGTGTAGTTTACCAGGGACTCTGCCAAATTTGCATCTGTACGCTGGTTGATCCGATGCTTCCACAAATGAACTCGTCGGTTGAACGATGCAAATAACAGTTGATTTTCAGGTCAAATTTTTGATCTATTCACCGGTTGATCCGATGCTACAAACTTTGTATACACCGGTTGAACGCCTGAAATGACTGAGCTGATCCTGAAACTTAGTAACGCCGGTTAAACCGATGGGTATAGATCCATTGAACGTCGGTTTAACCGGTGAAGCCAAAAACGCTCTCTCAGCTCACTCTTCTATGCTAATTCCAATGAACTTATAAAATTCAACTAAACTCAAGTTAATGGACTTGCATAGGTGACTTTACCCCTCAAAGTAAATAGGATAGCTTGCTAGCTTAAGTAATTTTTCTTTTCAAAACCAAGGAAAAGTCGCAAGAGAGACAAAGCTCCAAATTAAAATGTATGAGCTATGTCGTAGGAATATTGAAGAAGGAAAGCTTCATACTCATCACGACATTGCTCACTAGGCAATAACGCACCTAACACTTTACTCTTTTCACTTCTCATGAATTAAGATCTTGTACGTAAAACAAGTCTCATTTTCATCAAGTGATCTCCTTTGTGACCCTTACGCATGCAATGATAATGCAAACTACAACCACATGAGAAAGAAAGGTAGACATGAAGTGCACAACTATATGACAAGAAATGCATAGCGAGAATTTAAATTCTACTTGTCAAGTTTGATCCCATGGAAAGCTTCATCATGATGAGCCTTTCTACAAGCCTAGAGGAAAACAAGTGGACCACCACCTCTAGCTAAACCCTTGCTCATCACTATCTTACCATGGTTAGACAAGTGTCCTATTATGTATGCATTTTTCTATATGACATGGCAACTTACATGACGTTTGTCGCATCTAACACATTAAGCTCATTCCTTAGCCTAACAAAAGTACTCTCGTCTAAAGGTTTTGTGAAAATATCCGCCAATTGCTCCTCGGATCTCACACCTTGAAGGGAAATGTCCCCCTTGGCTTCGTGATCACGCAAGAAGTGATGGCGAATATCAATGTGCTTTGTGCGAGAGTGTTGAACCGGATTCTTGGCAATTTTTACGGCACTTTCATTGTCACAAAGGAGTGGTATCCTGTCTAGTTTCACACCAAAGTCCAAAAGGGTTTGCTTCATGTATAGAATTTGGGCACAACATGCACCGGCTGCTATATATTCCGCTTCCGCGGTGGACAAAGCCATGGAATTTTGCTTCTTACTCGACCAAGAAACTAGAGAACGCCCAAGCAAGTGACAACCCCCGGAGGTACTCTTGCGATCCACATGGCTTCCGGCAAAATCCGAATCCGAGTATCCCAAGAGATCTAAGCTAGCGCCTTTGGGGTACCACAAGCCTATGCTAGGGGTGTGCTTGAGATACCGAAGGATCCTATTCACAGCCGAAAGGTGTGATTCCTTAGGGTTAGCTTGAAAACGGGCACACAAGCACACACTAAACATTATATCGGGCCTAGATGCGGTAAGGTAAAGCAAAGACCCTATCATAGAACGATAGAGAGATTGATCAACCGGTTTACCGTCCACATCCAAGTCGAGATGCCCATTTGTAGCCATGGGTGTCTTAATTGGCTTGCATTCATCCATCTTGAACTTCTTCAAGATATCTTTAGTATATTTTTCTTGATAGATGAATGTCCCTTCCTTCATTTGTTTGACTTGAAAACCAAGGAAGAAAGTCAATTCGCCAATCATGGACATTTCGAATTCCCTAGACATCATGGTAGCAAACTCATGGCTTAGTAAATCATTAGTTGAGCCAAAGATGATATCATCTACATAAATTTGACAAATGAAAAGATCCCCGTTGACGCCCTCCTGATCTTGAAGCCTTGCATGATTAGGAAGTCACGAAGCCTCTCATACCAAGCCCTTGGAGCTTGTTTGAGCCCATAGAGTGCCTTGTGCAACCTATAAACATGGTTAGGATTCCTCGGATCTTCAAACCCGGGAGGTTGCTCAACATAAACAAGTTCGTTAATAAAGCCATTTAAGAATGCACTTTTCACATCCATTTGATATAACTTAATGTTATGATGTGAAGAGTAAGCAAGAAGGATGCGGATAGCTTCAAGTCTTGCGACCGGAGCAAAAGTTTCACCAAAATCCAAACCTTCGACTTGAGAAAACCCTTTTGCCACAAGTCTTGCTTTGTTGCGCACCACCACCCCATGTTCATCTTGCTTGTTTCGAAAGACCCACTTTGTGCCGATGATGTTCTTGTCTTTCGGAGGGGCTTCGAGGACCCAAACTTCATTGCGGGTGAAATTGTTCAATTCCTCTTGCATGGCCATCACCCAATCCGAGTCCTCAAGTGCTTCCTCTATGCTAGTGGGTTCAATACAAGAAACAAACGAGTGATGTTCGCAAAATGAAGCGTGCTTAGAGCGAGTTCTTACTCCTTTGGAAGGACTACCAATGATTTGACCAATTGGGTGATCCTTGGAGATGCGATCATGCTTCACAAGCGGTATTTGCGTGGATGCTTGTTGGGGTGGATCATGAGTGACTTGTGCTTGTGGTGGAACATTTTGCTCTTCTTGTTCTTGGACTTGGGGTGTTGGCGTTGACACATTTTCTTGAGGTAGTGGATCAACTTTATCTTAATCTTCATCTACTTGGGGTGCCGTGGAGGTGTTTGGTAAAGATGAGGAAGTTCCTCCCCCTTGATCATTGTCTTCATGCACCTCCTTCGGCTTGATATCCCCAATGGACATCTTCTTTAAGGCTTCTTCAATCTCTTCATCCCCTACATTTTCATAACCAACAACCTCCTCTTGGGAGCCATTAGATTCATCAAACTCCACATCACATGTTTCTTCAACTAACCCGGAGGTTTGATTGAATACTCTATATGCTTTGGAGTTTGATGCATAACCAAGAAAGAAACCTTCATCACATCTACTTTCAAACTTACCGAGCCTTTTCTTCTTATAGATGAAGCATTTGCAACCAAAGACTCGAAAGTATGATATATTTGGTTTCCTCCCGGTGATGAGCTCATATTGAGTTTTCTTGAGGAGTCGGTGAGGATACACTCGGTTGGATGCATGACATGCCGTGTTGATTGCTTCCGCCCAAAACTTCTCGGACGTACCATAATCATCCAACATTGCTCTTACTAGGGTGATGAGTGTCTTGTTCTTTCTTTCCACCACTCCATTTTGTTGAGGCGTGTAGGTGGCGGAAAACTCATGTTTGACTCCTTCTTCATCGCACCATTCTTCAATCTTCATATTTTTTAACTCGGTGCCGTTGTCACTCCGGATCTTCACGATTGGGGAATTGTATTCCCTTTGAGCTTTTCTTGCAAATGTCTTGAAGATCTCCGGAGTTTCACCCTTATCGCCTAGAAACATGACCCAAGTGTAGCGTGAAAAATCATCAACAATTACTAGGCAATAGAGGTTACCAGCAATGCTCTTGTAAGAAGTTGGACCAAAGAGATCCATGTGTAGTAGCTCGAGCGCCTTGGAGGTAGACAACATCGTCTTGATAGGATGATGTGTTGCAACTTGCTTCCCGGCTTGACATGCTTTGCATAGCTTGTTCTTGTCAAACGTGACGTCCTTTATGCCGGTGATCATCCCTCTTTTGTGGGCTTTCTTGAGGTTGCTCATTCCAATATGAGCAATTCTTCTATGCCAAAGCCACCCAAGAGACGACTTGGTGAAGAGGCAAGTCATGGTGCTTGTTTGCTTTGAAGAGAAATCCACCAAGTAGATATTGCCATGCCTAAACCCCGTGAATACCAAAGACTTGTCTTTTTCATGAGTCACTATAACACCATTCTTGTCAAAGGCACACGTTAGTCCAAGATCACATAATTGTGCAATAGAAATAAGATTAAAACTAAGTGCTTCTACAAACAAAATATTTGAAATGGATAAATCTTTTGAAATTGCAATTCTACCCAAACCTAAGACTTTCCCCTTTGAGTTATCAACATAGGTGACATGTTCATGATCGCCGGGGTCTTCAAGAGAGGTGAACATGCTATCATTGCCGGTCATGTGTTGAGAGCAACCGCTATCAAGTACCCAATGTTTTCCACCGGCTTTGTAGTTCACCTACACACATGAGAATTCATTTTTGAGTTTTAGGAACCCAAACAAGCTTTGGGCCTTGCACATGTGTGACAAGAGCTCTTGGGACCCAAAGTTGCTTGGGGAGCTTCTTCTTCAACTCCTTAGCAATTTTGCCAATGAACTTGGCCTTCACCTTGCCCTTCACTTTACTCAAGAGAAAATGGTTATTTTGAAACATTGATGAGTAATTCTTGGGTAAGTTAGGAAGAGGACGTGATGGTAAAGTGCACTCCCTAGTGTGATGCCCGGTGACTTGGCAATGTTGGCAATATGAACCAACTTCCTTGATGAAGCTAGTCTTGATCTCCGGAGAAGGAGTTGTAGCCATGTTTGGCTCCGGAAATGAACCAAGACCTCTCTTGCCATAGTCACGGGCATTGTTGAAGAGAATTTCCTTGTGGATGTATTCTCCTCTTGAGAGTTTCTCCATACTACTCTTGAGGCTTGCCACTTGATCCATCAATTCCTTTTCCCTAGAAGGAGCAAGCTTGGGTACGACATTAGTGGCATATGCATCAATGAGTAGGTCATCACATGAAGTAGAAGCATTGACCTTTTCATGAGTAAATTTCTCAAGACTTGGGTCAATAACTTCATAAGCAAATTCAAGTTCTTGATACTTGTGAGCCAACTCCATATGCTCTTGTTTGAGCTTTTTGTGGCTTTCTGCAACTTGCTTAGCAAGTACAAGTGACTCATTGTGCTTTTTGAGCAAGTCATTGTACTTACCAAGTAAGTCGGAGTGGGCAAGCTCTAACTTGGCATGAGTGCTCTCAAGAATCTTGACTTTGCCCTTTTCCCTCTTGATGACGGATGTATACTCATTGATGAGGTTAGTGAATTCATTAGGATCAAGCTCTTCATCACTACTATCTACCTCACATACCTTGGTGTTACCTTTTGCCATGAGGCACATAGGAGGCGGAGGTAGTGGTGGTTCTTCATTGGTGAGGGCGATGGTGATAATATCTTCTTCATCACTTGAGTCTTCGCTTGATGAGACATCGGTCACCCACTTTTGTTTTTCCACCAAGAAAATTTTCTTGGTGTGCCCTTTCTTCTTTGGGAAGAGCTTGGTCTTCTTGTCATGGGTCTTCTTCTTCCCAAATCTCTTATTTTTGCTCTTCCTTTCCTCTTCTTCATCATCGCTTGAATCATGGCGATGCTTGCTCTTGTTGTCCTTGTTTCTTTTATCCGGCTTGGGGCAATTTGGACGGATGTGACCTTTTTCTCCACAATTGTAACAAATCTTGTTCTTGACATCCATTGGCCGGAACATTCCCTTTTTGGAGTCAAAGTTGAAACCCTTCTTGTTGATCTTTTCATTTAGACGTGTGAACTTTCTCATCATGAGAGCAAGTTCTCCATCATCTTCAACATCGGACGAGCTTTCATGATGATCATCTTCTTCATTGCTTGAGCTTGAATCTTGCTTGATCATCTTGAGCTTGCGGAATTTGTTTGTCTTGGTCTTTAGAGCAATTGATTTGCTTGAAGTTGGCTCTTCGGACATACCAAGAATGCTCATTTCATGAGCGCGAATTTCCCCCACAAGTTCTCCTACTTCCATTGTGTCAAGATCCTCCTTTTGAAGCATAGCATTAATGATGTTATACTTGGGCTTCGGGAGGAGCATGAGGATCTTGCGATTGATGGATGCACTGTCAATTTTGGAAATTTCAAGTGCATTAATGTCCTTGACAATGACATTCAAGCGAGAATACATATCATTGCAATTTTCATGAGCTAGCATTTTAAAGGAATCATACCTAGCTCTAAACAAGTGATATTTTTGCTCACGAACTTTGGTGGAACCTTCATGAATTTCAATGAGCTCCTTCCAAATATCACTTGCTAAGTCCATGCCATTAACTCTAGCAAAGACTTCCTCACTAATAGCTTCAAAAATTGCATTTCTAGCTTTAGCATTCCATTTTAATTGTTCGGGGTTAGGAGTTCCGGTGAACCCGACTTTAGTTGCCGACCACACTTCGGGGGCAATCGCATCAAGATATGCAGCCATGCGAACTTTCCAATAAGCAAAGTTCTTGCCCTCGAAGTGAGGCGGCGAACCACCCATCTTGGCCATAGCTCTAGGCGGTGAAGCCTAATGATCCAAATGAGCAACGAGGCTCTGATACCAATTGAAAGGATCGATGGACCAAGAGGGGGGGTGAATTGGGCCTTTTTCAATTTCTAAAACAAGGTAAAGCAACCTTAACCTATGCAAAGCTAGAAAGGCACCAATTCACCAACCAGGTAACTAAACTATCTACGCAAGCTAGGATAGATAAAAAGAGGTAAAGCCTAGTAAGGTAGAGCTAACTAGTGATCCCTAGATCAAGCACATGAATAAATTGCATGAAAGATAATGCTTGAATAAGTAAAAGGGACAAGGGACAACCGGATTTTTTTCCCGTGGTATCGATGTGTTGGCACACACCCCTAATCCACGTTGTGACACTCACAAAGAGTATTGTCACCTCCCAAGTCACCAAGACGAGGGTGCTCACTAAGAGTCTCCGTTCACCATCCCGGTGTGGTGGAGATCAAGCCACGTACAATCTTCTTCTCCGGGCTTCCACAATCCTTGGCAAGCTCCGCGAGAATCACCTCGATCACCAAGATCGCCTAGGTGATGCCAATCACCAAGAGTAACAAGCTAAGGCCTTCACTTGAGCAAGAACCGATCACCAAGAACGGATGCACACAAGCTTCTCTCTACTCAAGTCCTTAATCTTGCTTCTTGAATGATTGAATGAACAAGTATGTGAAATGATGAAGCTCAAGGTGGCTCTTGACTATAGTATGAGTGTTTGGATGTTGCCTGGTGTCAAGAGTAGTAAAATGACCCATTGGAGGAGTATATATAGGCAGCTCACACGAATAGAGCCGTTGGAGAAAAAGCTGCCAGAAAACTGCGTAGCGCCGGTTAATCCGACGTCCCTCCAATAGTCATCGTCGGTTTAACCGGTGAATGTAAACTACCCCTTCTGAAAACTAGCCGTTACAGCTTGGGCAGATTAACCGTCGTATCATCGGTTTAACCGGTGAGTGTAGTCATCCATTGATCAACTGAAAAACCAAGTCTCTGGACAACTGCACCAACGTCCAATTTCAAATATCGTCGGTTTAACCGGTGTATTGACTTGTCCAGACTCTGCTGACCTCGTTTAACCGACGTATAGAAAAGTTGAGGCGTCGGTTAAACCGGTGTTAAGGATTTTCCTGATTTTGCCTTTTCTGACTTGAGTCTTGAATGAAATCCAATTATTCTTGAGATATGAGTTGAGAACCACTTATTTAAGCTTCTAGAAACCTGAGTGACCATTGTGTGCATCCATTTTCAAATGATCATGTCCATGCTCAAGTTACTTGGCCTAAACCCCTCTTAATAGTGCGATCACTACAAAACTATAAAACCTATACTAACCTAAGTGTCCTTCTCAACCTTATGACACTTAGGACTAGAAAGATCCTTAGTCTTGACATATTATTGAGTTGAGTGCCGAGATCGCCTTTTTGAATAAAGAGAATTAGGGGCCTCTTTTGACATATGACCAAATGAGCGATAATGATTTATTAAACTGCACAATCTCATTAGTCACAATAATGGTTATCATTAATCACCAAAACATACCTTGAGGGCCTAGATGCTTACACGGAGCACTAGAGGGTCCAGCTGGTGCCTTCCTCTTCTTCTTAGCATGGTGAGCCAAGACACAGTCTTCCTGAGTGATTGCTAGATTGACCAGCTCATTATAAGTGTCTACCTTGATGGGGTTTAAGCGGTCCTTGAGCTTGGTACTAAGACCTCTGCGGAAGCGATCACGCTTCTTAGCATTAGTGTCAGCGTAATAGCCCGCATACTGACAAAGGTTATTGAAAACCTGGGCATACTGGAGTACGGTGCAGGTACCCTGAGTAAGAGCTAGAAATTCATTCAACTTCCTCTCCATAAGCCCTTATGGAATATGGTGGACTCTAAAGGCATTCGTGAACTCATTCCAAGTGACAACATGATCGGTTGGGAGCATGGCAAAATAGTTGTCCCATCAAAGGCGTGCGGTACCATGAAGTTGTTGCGTGGAAAAATGGACCTTATTTGCATCAGAACATGGCACCACAAGTAGAAGAAACTTGGACTCGATTGTGCGAATCCAAGCGTCTGCATCCAAAGGTTCCTCCGTCTTGTGAGACAAAGGGGCCTGAGTGCCCAAGAAGTCCAGGTAGCTAGCAGCCTGAGTTTGGTGGACATTGTACCCACCCCGGTGCTGCTGGAATTGCTGAAACACATGCTGCCCTTGAACAAGCTGGTGGAGCAACTCGGTCTAGGCGGCCATTACTTCAGCCATGTTGGGCGGTGGTGGCGGCTGCTGCAGTTCTCCGCTACCACTAGCACCAAAACCGCTCTAGGTGTTGCAGGTCCCTTGAACCATATGCAATGTGCAAATTTTTCATAAATTTGGGAATCCACAATAACTCCAAGGCTGAGTGTCCTAAGTGTAGAAGATTTAGAACTCAAGGACTCATAGATAAACTGTTGACAGAATACTCCTAGTTGCAAGAAAATTCGCAACTCCCAGTCTATTCATCCAAACCCTTACAAATTTTGGCAGTTGTGGCAAAACCAACCTGAATTACACCAGCTCAAGTGCGCTAATCCTTTCTCAGAAGGCAGTAAGGACTCAACCGTACTTCAAATGGTGTAACCCCGTGGTCTGTCGGGTAAAGTCCCGATAAAACCACCTAATTCTGGATCAAAATAAGGTACCTCGCACGAAGGCGATTCCAGAGATACAAGCGGCGACAATTTTACATCACAGGCATAATATTACATTAGTATTCAAACATATATAGTAGCGAAACCTAACTACTACGAATTTATACAAAACTATTTAAAGTTGGAGTATCTGCAGCGGAAAATAAAATGCGACACTACCAAACATCGCGGAACGGATATTGAGCTAAGCCCAAGCTCAACATCACTCGAAGGGACCTGTGTTGGCCGGGGACGGATCCCACTCCACGGTCCAACCATCGGGAAGAGCATAGGGCCATGGTACAGGCAAAGTAGAGTCCTCAGGGGGATTACCTGAACAAAAGTCACATTGCAAGACTGAGTATTCTAATACTCAGCAAGGCTTACCCGTTTCATGGTATACTTAGCCATGTAACTAGACTATGAAGGTATGTAATGGTTCCGGGTATAGTTTTAGCTAAAAAGCAACAAAGAGTAGGTCCTTAATTTCAACTTTTAGCTTTCAGGTTCTAGTTGGTTATCCTTTCTAAGTAAGCAACTATAACTATTCAAGCATAGTAGAACTTTTTAAGCAAACATCATCTTTGATCATCATCAGGTTGCTCTTATTACTCTATGTGGCAATGGGATCAAGCAGTCTCAATCTCCGCGAGAAACAGACCATTCTGAATCAAATTTTAAAAACCTTGCAAGGGTAAACCTAACTCACACGCTTGGAACATCCAATGATCGTTCCGAAGCAACCATTTGCTTTTCATTCCGACTCGTGGATCAGTGCCACCACAAGCGACTGTAGGACCATACGCACATCCAATGTGCAGGACGTACGTCTGTAGCGCGACTACATGACCGTACTCCTGTCCGCTGTGCGGAGCATACTCCCGCACATTGGTGCGTGTGCGAAAAATCAAATTACGAGTGGTGGGGGGTATGTCCACTCCTCGGGCCGATCAGTTACTAGGCTTACCGCTTACCATATTTCTCGACATGTGGCTAGTACTTTCAAACGCTTAACCACCGCTACCACATACTGTGACCTTATCAAATTTTCATCAACACAGATGGGGTTTCTATCAAAGTCATGAAATATAATCACAACTCCGTCCGTCATCCTTATAGTGGTTGCAGGAATGTAGACATTGCAACTCCTATAAAGCTCGCGAGTGACAGGGAATCACTCGACTTCTACCGGTCCTAATAGCTTAGCAGCTAGTCGGACTCAGGTTCTAGTATTCAATGCATAGGTTCCTAGGATTATACAACTAAGGTTTCAATACAATTCCTGGAAACTTAAATGCAAAAGTAGATATACATGAACATATAAATTGTAGTGTAGTAAAAATAGCGGTTTATGTCCAGGGCTTGCCTTCGCTGGTGGGGTTGGGGTCAGAGATGTCAACACTAAAAGTTTCCGAACCGGGGTTCGGGGCTTCAGTTAAATCTCCGATAGCATTCCCGGGGTCTTCAGAAATATCCCCTTCTGGATCCGGGATCAGCTGGAAGTCTCCGTCAGCGAGAGTTGTCGAGTCTACATGATATGCAAACATT
Organism: Panicum hallii; assembly: GCF_002211085.1. Classification (NCBI taxonomy): domain Eukaryota; kingdom Viridiplantae; phylum Streptophyta; class Magnoliopsida; order Poales; family Poaceae; genus Panicum; species Panicum hallii. The sequence continues at coordinate 24,833,052 of NC_038044.1, forward strand.
ACATTTGAGGGAATGCATATACTTTCATTTACTTTCATTTCGTTTCACGATGAAGTTACAATCCAACAAGTTAATTAACTTTTTCTATGGGCAGTCATTTATCGAGTATTAACTTATATTACCTAATTTCATTAAATGACATGTGGAGTTACTCTAAACAATTAAGCTAATTATATTAAGTAGTATTAGCAAGGATCCTAACTAACCAATTCTCTTAAACATTATTAGTTTACTTTATCAATTAGACTAATGGTCTTTTTAAGAAAAAGGATTATTATTATTTTAATTCTTGGTCAAATAATAAGATCCTAAGTTATGAGTAATTACTAATGCTATAAAAATTAGTATAAATAGTTCTAATTGAAATCATTTTTTTTATCCCAAAATTTTCAGAACATTTTGTTTAGTAGATAATTCATAACAATGTTGCAACTAACACATACATAAAACATGAATTATTTTTTTACAGATCAAACTACTGCAGCAATGAAGTTGAAATTTTTACTAGGGACAAGTTGGTCTGTATCTAAGCTACTATGATTTTATCAAGATTTTTATACTTATAGCAATTATGCTATAAAATAAAAAAATCAGCATTATGATATCAAGATTTATTTATATCAGAATTTCTACACTAGATCTTGTGTTGAAATTTTGTGAACATATTACACTACTCAAAAGTAGCACTCTAATTCAATTTCATAATTTTTCATAAACTAGAACTATTATTCATGAATTATCTTTGAATCAAAGACTAAATTCAAAACTCAAGCTACTCTATGCTACTGGTATTCAAAATTTTATCATGGATTACACATACAGTAAGAAGGTTAAAGTAAAATTTTAAGCTATAACCACTAACAGATTCACCCTTGAATAAATCCTAAAGCTTCCATCAATATAAAGCAAAGATACTTAAACATTGTAGGTAGGAATTAGTTCTGAGTCTACAATTTTTACATGAAGCTATACATGAGATACACACCCTATGTTAAAAATTTCATCAACAGCATAGCTATGGATCAAGAGATCTAATTAACATACCCATTTCCTAGTATTTATTCTCATTCAAAATATTCACTTAATCAGCTCAAGGTTATAGCACAAAAGTTGTAGAGTTTATTTCAAGGATTCAAATAAAATTGGTTTGATATTTTTTTGAATTTTCTACAAATTCTTACAAATTTCTAAAGATCATTGATTTTGAATTGGAAGGGAGGGACTCAAATCTTGCAGTCAGGCCCTCAGAAAGATTTAAATCGATGCAATCAAGTCTCTGGCTCATCGGGGAAGAGAGCCGAGACTCGCCGGCCAAATTCCGGCGACGGTGGTCGCCGACGGCGAGGGGGAACAGGCCAGGAAGGACCAGGGAACCTTGCTGGGGGTGATGTGATGGTCGGGGTTGACCGGAGGGTGTAGAACGTCGGTGACCCGAGGCGGCGGCAATGGAGCTTGACTACGGTGGCGGTGTTCCGGCATGGGGGCTCACCGGCGGTGGATCGGAGGTGGGGGAATATCTCTAGGGGATCAAGGCGGTTCTCCCGAGCTACTTGTCGGGAGCTAGTACGGCCAGAAGAGCGGGTCCCCATGGCGACCCGGGACAGCGGCGAAGGGGAAGCTCGTCGGCGAGATGGATGCAGTGCTCAAGGGCGGTGAAGGAGAGGCTAGTGAGCTTCACGGGATCATGGCGAAGCTAGGGGAGGGGTTGTCGTGGATCGGGAGAGGCTATGGTGGTCTGCCCACAGTGGATAGGGAGTTCGCCGAGGAAGAATACGGGCGTTGATGGCGTTTAGAGGCTCGGGGTGAATTGCAAATGCCAGAGAGAGCAAAGTGGAGGGAGGGGAAACTACTAGAGGTCTTGAACCAGCAAAGAAGGGTGGGGGAGGCACGCATGGGCGCTAGCCACGACGGCGGAGAGGTGGCGGCCGAGCAGAGCTCGGGCAGAGGTGGGGCGACGTGGAGCGCGCGGGAGAAGGCCAGAGGAGAGGAGCTAGGGCGGCGGCCGGGCAGAAGGTGGCACCAGCAGAATGACAGCAGCGGTGAGCGGCGGCGGCCTGTGGCGGCAGAGGGGCAGCTCGGGCGGGCGGCAGAGCAGCGTGGCGTGCTCAGGGAAAGCCAGCAGGAAGGAGTTGAGGCGGTGGGCGAGCGCGGGGGTGATGCGTGGAGGCTAGGAGAGGCAAGGGGAGGCCTCGGGCGGTGCGGCACGGCGGCCAGCGGCGGCGCTGCTGCGCGGCAGAGGAGACAGACGAAGAAGAAGGTGGGGTGCTAGGGGCTGATTTGCAGTTTCAAAAACTCCAGGGACCTCACTGTAATGCAAAATTTCCCACCATTTTAAAGCTCAAATGAGAAAATGGTCCAAATAAAAGTTGTAGAACTTTTTAAACCCTACAACTTTTATTTAGGGTTCAAATTCAAAAACTCAAAGGATAGAGTTTTATCAACACAGACGGGGTACCATCTCTTTCCAGGGTACTGCACATGACCCCGTCCGTCATCCTTATAGTGATTGCAAGAATGTAAACATTACAACTCCTAAATCGCGCGAGTGACAGGAAATCACCAGACTTCTACCGGTTATGCACCGGGGCTTGCCTTTACTAGTAGACTTATTGCAGGATATAATTTATAAGTATAAGATTGCATAATGTAGTAATTTGGAATACTGGGTTATGCACCGGGGCTTCCATCTCAACTCCTAGACTTATTGTAGGATATAATTTATAAGTATAAGATTGCATAATGTAGTAATTTGAAATACTGGGTTATGCACCGGGGCTTGCCTTTACTAGTAGGGCTGAAGTCAGGGATGTTAGTATTATTATCTTTCGAACTTGGTTCGGGGCTTCAGATAATCCCTTGGTGACGTTTCGTTGGTCTCCAGAAATATCCTCTGCAGACTCCTAGAAGATCTTGTAGGTACCGTCTGCGGAAGTAGTCGTATCTACATGCAATGCAACATTACATTCAAAGTGTGCATATAAAACTATCTTACTTCACAATAAAGTTGCATTCCAACATTCACTTAACATATTACTCGTATAACAATCAAAAGATCTGCAACTAAACTTAGACAGAGCTTTAGAGGGACAACTAATTAGAATCGGCTATTTGTTGAAGATTACGAGAGAGCCGATTGGAACAACAGGGGTTCAGCTGATAGAATCGGTAAAGAAGGGAGCTCTCTATACAGTTTTAGGAAATCTGCTGATTTATGTTTGGAAGAGAAATCGGCATGAGTAGTTTCTGTATATGAGTAGAAGAGATTAACCGGTTTGGTTTCACCAAAGGTTAAAATGGCTGATAGAGATAGGAATATTAAAGGTACAATGTTACAAGGATAGAACAAGGAAGGATTTTGCCGATTGGATTATCAGCATGTTTTTGATCTATCCGATTGGTTGGTGCATTGGTCTTGGCCTTAACCCATGAGGATGCATCAGGTTTAGCTGATTGATGTGCTTTGGTCGTGCCTAACAGAGGCGTGTCTACTGTGCTATCTTACCAATCTAGGGTTGTGTACTTTGGCCTGTGCAGCCGACTGAGAGGTGCATCAGGTTCCTAATTGATCGATGAAAGCATCGATTACTTTAGCAGAGGGGTGATTCCTAAAGCAGCTGTGTCTTAACTGAGATGTGCTTAAATGTTATCCTAGGTAACTAGGTGTGGTTGTATCGGCTTGATTACGTCAGTACAACAATTGAGTGACGTACAGCCGATGGGGTCATCTAAACCGAACTGGCTATAAGAACTAAGTGGAGCGGAACACTACACTTGGTCTAGGCTGATGGAACCACAAGTGCGGAACTAGACTGAAGAGGATGTGGTTGATGGGTTTGTGCCGACGAGAATATGTTTTACATATGTGCAGCCAATTGGAGTGTGGTTGAGGGTAGGTGATCGATAGGTATACAGCCGATTTCCTAGCCGATAAATCAGCTGATATAGAAGTGTGCGAATAAGGATGGGAAACTAAGGATTAATCGACCATATTTGATCGATATGGAAAACAACTAGAATTGGCTTGGATCGGCCGATAGCAAGAATTCTAAGATTGTGTATACACCTCCGATACATCGACTATGTGCAGCTGATGTAAGACAGAACAAAAGAATTGTATCGGCAGTAGCCGATATTAGAAAGATAACAACCGTATCAGCTAACCAGCCGATGGTAGAAGTATATTAAAAGAAATGCATCGGCTGATAGCCGTTATAATGGAACATCATAGATTCAAAAGAAATGGATGCTTAGCGGCTGAGCTGATAGCCGACGCTGAAGCATAGCTGCAGAGATGTATTAGCTAAGCAGCAAATACACACGAACTAACAAGAATCCTTATACGAAAAGGACCTTTAGAAGACTGCAATCAAGTCGAGAATAATGTCTTGATGGCAGGGATATGAGTACTCGTGTAAAAGGATTATCTAAACATCACACATTTCTACTTGAGACACACATCCTATGATCTATATTCAGCTACAACACATGCATATAACATAAGATACAAATAAAGCACTCATTCCTTAATATTTAACCTAAACCACAAATCAAAGACTTTCAACTCAAAATTACAACATAAAACTTGTAGATTTTGACCTAAGGATTCAAACAAAACTGGTTTTGTATTTTTATGAATTTTCTACGAATTTCTATGGAATGTAGAAGTTCACTGATTTGAAATAAAGAAGGCTCTGGAAAACACCCTAGAACTTTCTAAATCGAAGCAATTAAGTCCCTGGTCGGGGAAAACAGAGAATAGAAAGAAAATGATGATGTTCCGGCAAAGGGGTTTGCCGGTGCTAGGAAGATTCAGTGGGTCAGGGCAAACCTTGAGGTAGACTTGGTTGTGGAGGAGAACTAGCGGAAAGTGAATTTCAGCGGTGAACAGGATCGACGGTGAGAAGTGCTCGACGGTGACGAGGTTCCGCGGGTGACGAAAAAGCTTGCCGGGGATTGTAGTGGGCGGAGAATGGCCGGAGGGGTAGGAATTGCTAGACGTCGTGGACCCCTGGGACGAGACGATAGAGCCGAATTGGTTCGCTATGCCAACTCCTTCGCGAACCTCAAGGTCCTCCTGTTTATGGGCTAAGCCTCCTCTGCTCACACGCGTGTGCCGCAGAACACGGCCGGCATATCCGCGTAGCCTCCTGCAGGACCACCGCGCCTGGTCACATCTCCTGTGCGCCGCTCCCGCTCTGCTCCTACACCAACGGCCCCCAGCCTGCTTGCGCGTGATCTGTCGCCTTGCATACGCACGCGCCTGTGGAAACGAACCGAGTCGGCTGCCGGCAGAACGCTCCTGCTTGCCAGCCGCAAGGATGAGCACCAACTAATCCAACATGAAGCTTTAGGCACCCTACCACCGTATGTTCACTGTCTCCATTTCCCATGGCGACCTAGTATGCTGAGCGACACGACAAACACCATGTGCATATGTGCATCTTTAGGGGCATTCCGTTGAATAGCTTACCAGCATACACCATTGTGCGCCCGGTTCTTCTGCTCCACCGCCGTAACCTGTCAAAGACCTCCGGAACCTGCTGTTCCTGCCCTGCACGCCGTCGCCCTGCACATCGTCGTCCTGCACGCCATCGCCCTTCACGCTGTCGTCCTGCATGTCCTCGCCCTGCACGCCCGTGCAGCTACTCCCCCTCCTCCTGCTGCCGGACCCGCGCTCGCCCCGGCCTTGCCGCGCTACTCCTACGCACGCCCGAGCCGTGTGCGCCCTTGGCCCGCGCCGCCCGTGTGCCGCAGCTGCCCTCCTTCTGCTCGCACGCCGCCATGCCGCGCCCGCAGCTCCACCTGCACATGTGCGCCGCCACCAGCCGCTCGCCGACGCCCGCTCGCGCGCGCCCGCGCCTGTGCCGCCCGCGCGCCCGCTCCAGCCGCGCCTGCTCCTGCTCCTGCTCGCACCGCGCACCTGCGCCTGCTCCCGCGCCGTGCGCCTGCTCCGCGCCCGTGCCTGCGCCCGCTCGCGCCACCTGCGCCGCCAGCCGCGCGCCTCGTCTGCGCCGCGCTGTGCCGCTCGCGAGCCTCGCTGCCCGCGCGCCCGCCGCTCGGGGAAGGGAGCCCCAGGGCGCCACCAGCTTCCGCTGTGCCGAGCCGCGTCCACCTTCGCGCCTGCAGCCACCCGCTCGGCTCACGCGCGCCGCCAGAGCAGTCCGCCCAGCCGCCGCCGCCTGCGCACGCCGAGCCTACTCCGCCCGAGCCACGCTCGGACTCGCGCCGGGCCGCCGCCTTGCGCACGCGCCCCGCGAGCCGACCTCGCTCCAGCGCGCCGCCAGCCTCCTGCGCGCCCCTATGCCGAGCCGGGTGGAGAGGAAAGGGCGAGAGAGAGAGAGGGATAGATGCCGCTGCCAGTGGAAGGAGGAAGCCAAATAGAAGAAGAACAGAGAGAGAAGAAGGGGAAATTGGATTTCCCAAGGACTTATGCGGCAATTTAGAAAACTGCAGGGACCTGTCTATAAAGCATAAATTTTCCATTAATCTAAAATCCGAATGAAGAAATGCCCAAAATGAAAGTTGGAGAGTTTTTCAAACTCTACAACATTGCTTTAGGGCTCAAGTTCAAAAACTCAAAACTTAGATCTTTACACGTTAAATTTTGAACAAAAGTTGGATTTGAATTACTTTTGTCCTAAAGGGTATAATTTCATAACATTTAGGACCTAAATGCAAGCATTTATGACACGTCATGATGATGGGATAGATATGTCGTGTTGACTTGCACCTTTTTACACTTTAGCCCTGAGTAACTTTGAAAGTTACTTTTGTAATTCAACTACTTGCATAAAAGGACTTATACTTTTATAAAATTACATAAATACCCCTATTTTCACCACTTTACCCAAACTTTTACACAATTCAACACATACATTTCAAATGAAACTTTTGGATAAATATATTTTTTTACAGAGGATAAAGTAAGGAAAAATATGTTTACAAAAGCACCCTTCACTTATTTTGAAGTTACCCCTTATCCAATTTTGTTTTGCAAAAACAACCCTAGGTTTTTCTGTAATTACAAAAATACCCTTTTTACTTGCACTTTAAATTTTCAAAAGCTTCACACAAACACACACAAGCTTTACACTAACAAGCACATAATTCACACTAACAAATTATATGCTTAGCTTACACGTACTTGAACTGTCACAATGCACATCCTATTCGTCCTCACCAGAAAAACAATTGCCAAATAGTTTTGGTCATACGTAGTTAATTTCGGTGGCATGCATAATACGTCTCTCCTTATATTAACTAGCCGAATTTTTGTAACCATTCTTAGCTTAACGTAATCCTGGTTAGTGTACCTACAAAAGATTGATAGAATATAACATGAATCTTTCATGCCAGCACTCACGAAAGCGTCCACATTCATTACCATTCACGCTACCGAGATAGCGTATTCACGGGGGTACCGTCACTTAATGAGACAGGGGTATGCACAACAATCACCATACCCTGCGCCAAACCTTTACTCCCAATATAATTAACGAATAGTTAGTATATTGGCAGCACCTCAAGTAAGCCACTGCTTGACATCAGCGTTCGGTTCGTGTTACCAACATGAGGTTCAAGCTCTCTCAGTTAACTGAGAATCCTTACCTTCTTACCTTAGCGATGAGTGCGTCATTACAGAATTTAAAGGTTGATTGTGCATGAACGTAAGTTTTGACAAAAAGTAATATGCTGGAAGTCAATTATAATAAACATAAGTTAGATAGCCACCTAGTCATATTCCCAGAAACGCTTAGGGCTTTACGAACTAGGCATCATCCTTAACGAACCAACGTATTTTTCAAACGCAATTTTTCTGGTTAAGTTTTATGAAAATATTTGTTTAAGACTTATTGTACTATCTGGTGTATACATTTCGGCTTTGATACCAGCTGTGGAGCAGTTCGAATTAATCTAGTTTAAGTGCGCTAACCATCACCATAGAGGCAATCCGGGCTAACACGCACTTAAAATGGAGTAAAACGATAGTCTATCGAGTAACATCCCAATGCAACCACTGGAATTTCGATTGAAACAATGCATACATACAACCCAAACAAAGATGAGCCCAGATATTACAACAATCCACAATTTTTCACATCACAGAGTTCAACATGAATTATTATTACAGACCAAGTTCAAATTCATTCATAAACAAGAACTTTCAGAGTTCAATAGTGCAGCGAAAAATAAATGATAGTTCTAACAATGATACAAGATATCATGCTTAAGCCCGTACATGACATGATTCAACATTATCATTGTTGGCCGGGAATGCATCCCATTCCACTGACCAAACAGAAGGAAGAGTACACGGCCAAATCAAACTAGCAACCATATCATCAAAGGTCCTACCTGAAAACAAAGCCATAAGCAAGGCTGAGTATACTAATACTCAGCAAGGCTTACCCAACTAGTGGTATATATTTAGCCGACTCCTAGACACGAAAGGCTTTTGATTAAGGGTTATTTTTGCCAAAAAGCATCTAAGAGTGAGTCCTTGCTTTCAAGTTTTTAGCATCAAGTTCTAGTTGATTAACCATTCTAGCTAAGCAACTATCCAAATCACGCATGGTGGAAATTATTAATTAAGCATCCAACTAGATTAATCATCATCATTGTTCCTCTTCTTACTCTATGTGCTAAAAGGGTTAAGCAGTCTCAATAGCCGCCAGAAATGAATGATTCGAATTGAATTTCTTAACCTTGCAAGGGAAACCTAAACACACATCACGTGGTTACTCACAGAGTCACATATGCAACTTTTCCAGCCCTAGTTCAATCAGGTACTTAAGCTTATCATTTACCATATTCTCGGCATGTGGTTAGTACGTTCGAAAACTTAACCACCACTACCACACACCGCGACCTTAGCATTTTCGCTAAACAGATGGGGCCTCAATCATCAACAGGAATATCGTAACATAGCTCCGTCCATCGACCTTATGATTCCAACATAAGTAAAATAAGCAACTCCTATATCTCGCGAGTGACATGAAATCACTCGACTTTTACTAGAATCCTATTAGCATGGCAATCTAGCGACCAACATAGGCTAGTGTTCATACAATAGATACTAGGATCATGCAACTAGGGTTTCAATAACCTCCTACAAACTTAATACACAATACCCTATATAAATAAAAGTTGCATAAGTTTAAAAGTAGGGGTTATGCTCCGAGACTTGCCTTCCTTAGCAAAGCTAGCCTGGGTCTCTTCCGAACTTTGGTTCGGGTCTTCAGCAACTACAGTTAAATTAACTTGAGCTCTACGCTGCTCACTCTCGGACTCTAGCACAAGCTCATAGGTTCCATCGGCGAGAGTCGTCAATTCTATATGAATGCATATGTATAAGTTTCTTTAATGGTACAAGATAAATAACTATTTCAATATAAAGTTGTAATTCAACAAAACTCAAGTTAAGTTATAAAGCACTTTATTTTCTTTTCCTTGGACAAACATTTATCGAGTAGTATCTAGATTAACTAACTTCATTAAGTAAGTGAGGGGTTTTGTCATTTCTTAAACGGCCATTTTTCAAGAGTAAGCATGGATTCAAACAAAACAACTCATAAAGATAATTTTTGGTGTTGAGCTTTTTATGCCGAGCTTAAGTACAAACTCACTGTAAAATTTTCAGCCATTTTCAATCAGCAGATTAATCATGAAAATTACATTAAACAACTATTGCTAGGATCAAGATCCATTTATACAAAACAAACCATGCAAAAACTGGTGCTCAACATTTTATTGAGTACTCCTAAACTTATGGTGAGTCTACTATAAATTTTTTAGGTTTTAGTGTGCAAGATACAGAGCATAGAAAATAAGTCAAGATACATCTACATTAATTAAGATTTATTTCTACAGGCAGTTCCACAAAGTTTCTGTGTCTCACACTTTTCCAACATGATAACCTACTCAAAGGTAGTCTCTGATTAAAATTTCTTGTTTTTCTAAGCACCAGAACTAGTTACTTTGACTTAATATAATTTTTCCTAACTAAAAATATATGAGCAAGTTAGATAGAAGTAAAAAGGTTCCAAACTTTGTCCATAGCATTTATGCATCAGGGTTTCTCTACTTTAAAATTTTCAACTCTAACATATCAGTAGAACAACATAAGCAATTAACTCTAGCAAAATGGCACATCAAGCAAGGTCCAACAAAAACTACTCGTAGAGATTTTTTCTGGCCTTGAGTTTGTTACACAAGTCTTAACAAGCAGAGGCTAGCTTACAGTCCATTAATCATCCACAGTAACATACTAGATCAAGAGATACATTTATGGGCTATTTATAATAAGATTAATTTTAGATCAAGTTATAATTTGTAACTGGTCATCCTTCTGTGCAAAAGTTGTAGGATTCAACAAGAGGACCACAACAAATTTTAGTTTGCGTTTTTCTAATTTTTCTATGATTTTAGATTGCTTTTACTAGTGACAGCCTCTTGAAAACAAAAGTACTCAAGTTCTCGCAGATAGGTCCCTGGATATAGGAGAAAGGACCCTAAAAAGAACTTGGCGATTGCAATATAGTCCCTGGACGGTGCTGGGTGTTTCCCAGCCAAAACCTGGTGAGAAAACTAGTTGGCGGCAAGGGGAAAGTGGTGCGGGAGCATGAGGAGGTCGAGAGAAATCTGTAGGTGGGCTCGGTTGGCGCTGGGTTCGCTGGAGTTGGGCTGCCGTTGGTGAACAGGAACTCCGGTGAGGTGCAGGCGGTGGGCGGCGGTGGTCCGGCGAGGGAGGGTAGCATGGGGAATTTGGGGAGTACCAGCAGGTTGAGGGTGACCCGTTTAGAGCCTCGGTTTGTGCGAAGGAGGAGTGGAAAGTGGGGCTCGACGGCGAGGTCGAGTGGCGGCGCTAATGGTGTAGTGGTGGTGGTACTCGGACATGTGTGAACAGGGGCTCGGTGCAGCCCTTTTATAGGCGCACTGGGAAGGGGAGGTGGAGCTGGGTGTGACACAACGGAGGGAGGCGCGGCCGGGACAAGGCCTCAGCAACGGCGTGGCTTCGCTGACGTGTCGTGGCTCGGCCGTTGGGAATCAACAGCCGCGTGGCGCGCGCATCAGGCATGGGTGGATTCAGGGCAGGGGAGCGCGATTTTGCTGTGTGCTAGTCAGGGCCTATCGGGGCGCTATCCTTTGGCGCAGCTCGCCGGCAGGTATCGTCGGCTAGGTCGCCGGCGTCCGCTGCCCCTCGACGAGATAGAACAGGGGAGGGAGAGATATGGGCAAAGATTTAGATTAAATTTTCTCAAAATTTTGAATAGAAACATAAAAAGCTTTGAACACGATAGTTGTAGGGAATTTGAAAATCTATAACTTTTGGTTTAGCCAAAAGTTCATTGAGCCACGGTTTAAAAGTTATTTTAAATTCAAAACTACTAGGATTTGAATTACTAGTCATTTCTTGTGTTAAAATTTGAATTTGCAAATGGTGTTTGAAGTACACTTTGTAAGTACTAAAATATGAGTGTGTTTTTATGCTACATTTTTTTATGACAAGTTGAGCATGTATGGTTATAAACACAAAAGGAAAAAGTCTCACATACAAACATACATATACATTCATCCACATGTAGATGCACACACATAATTAAATGCATTGTTTCAATGATTCTGGGTTATTATGCATGATGCTATGTTTATATTTTCTTGCTTAGGATTTTAAACACCTAGGGTGTTATAGACTCGAGGACAAGGGAGCCACCGCTTGCTAGGAGGCCCCCGCTCTCGACAACCACTCGCAATGTGATGACCACCCCGAATCTTTTTCAGGTAGTGACCTGGGTTTGACCATATCATCTATGCCGCAACGCCGTTTCATGTATTGGAAGGGCTTAGAGCCCTCTGAACTCCTCGAATACGTCTGCCGCCTTGTGGCCTTCACGCAGGAACTACCCTTCCAGGTGGGCAAACATCTCTCTCCCATCTCGGAAGAGAGAGAGGGTAGCACAGAGCTACTCGAGTACAGCCATATGGCTGACAACTCGCCGGATCATCAATTCTACATGGCTTCCCTTCACAATGCAGATGGCGACGAGCCTGGTCCCGAGTATGATGCTGAACTACTCGCGAATGTGTCTGCCGACGAGCATACGGCAGACGCCCCCTAGGATGATAACGAGGAACATGGAAGGATCCGGTGGTTGAAGAACGCCAAGCGCGCCCAGCGCAGGCAGAACATGGAAAACCGCGATCGCAACCCAATGCACCAAAGGAACCTCAACAACGCCTTTGTAGCAGTTGCGGATTGGGAGTATCGCACACCAATTAGCGCCATTGCAGAAGCAGTGCTTCTAGCTCAACAATTACCACCCAACCCCCAGATACAAAGGCTGTCATATCTAACCCAGCGCATGCTCATGTAACTCGGTGGGCAACAACCAGTGCCCTCCACTCGGAACTTGCCCTCAAGATCTGAGCGCCATGTTGACACTACGCAGATTAGTCATACGCCTGGAGGAGGCCTCGAATACCGGAGGAACGACACTCACCAGCGCAACCAGGACAATCCAGTCGGCCATGGCAATCCCCAAGGCCAGTAATCCATGCGTAGCAATGTCGAACAAGAGGTGCAGCAATCCACTCACCCACCTTGCAATCGGCGCGATGCAAGGCCTCAAGGCGAAGCTCCACCGAGGCCAGCCTCTAGGATGCTCCCACGATTGATATTAGGCAGAAGATCAATGATGGCCGCGACACGCAGCGCATCATCGAGGCAAGCAAAAAGGACCATCCTGACAGGTACCACGATGACGATGATAATGACTGCTTCCCCGCCTTCACCTCCAACATCACCAAGAAATCTTACCCCAAGGATTTTAAAACAGTCGGGATCCCCAAGTATGATGGCAAGCAAGACCTGTGCCAGTGGATTCAATGCTACTCCGTTGCCGTCGAGGTCTTAGGGGGATCCAACTCCACCAAGGCACTCTACTTCCAAGTGGCCTTGGAATCCGCACCATTCACTTGGCTTGAAAGCTTCAAACCAAACTCCATCGACTCCTAGGAGGACCTCAAGAGGGCTTTCATCGAAAACTTCCAAGGATCCATGATCCGAGCAGATATGAAGCGTCCCCTCATCCGAGGTGACTTAAATGTGATATCCAAATCAGTCCCAGGAGGCTGATACACATTTATTACATCAGATGGTACATTACCGTACAAACCTCCGAGGAGGCGGGCACTCGATACAGACGATAACTAGTAATAAAATAGCTATGGTAATACACCAAAGCGTGACCCACGCGGGATCCAACTCGGGCTCAGAGTAACACGCTAGCAGAAGCATCTTGCGGAGGGCCAACACCACAGGCAGAGTTGGGCGCGGACACAACCCTTATTCGTCGTTTCCGATCACGTAGTCCGGGTCTTCCTCTGAGAAAACCACATATATATATAGGGTGAGTACAAAGGTACTCAACAAGTCCAACCACACCCGCGGAGGGGGTAATAACAGAGAAGATGCACGGTTATATCAAGGGTGGGGTTAGGGTTTATTTGTGATAAAGCAAGATTTTACACATGCAAGGGTTTATTTAACAAAAACACTTTCTCAAAACATTTTTATAGTAATCGAATCTTAAGTAGTGTTGATCCTGCACAAAGGATCCAAGTTTTAGTGTCATCGAACTCGGCGTCTAGTAGCTTACTGCACAACTGCCGAGTATTTTCAAACCAACCTATGCCACAAGACCAGTAATCTCGAAACATCTATTGAAGTGACCATGCCGTAACGCGCCCAATACCGTGGACACGGCTATTCGAATAGATTTTTACACTCTGCAGAGGTTGTACACTTTACCCACAAGTAGGGTACCGCGCTACGAACACCTTAGTGTCGCGGCGGATCCTAACAAAGCCATTACCCACCTTAGCTGGATCTAGCTAGCCAACGCGGAAGCTACCACGGGATTAATGACTCATGAAGTCATAACCGGAATATCACTCACACAGATCGTATCCCTTCCCCATGGTCTCCCGTTACTTACCGCTCTCCAGTTTTGGCTAGTAGAACAACTAGTGGGGTTTATGCTAAGCCGTTGCCCACACAACGGTCGAGTGGTTGTACGATAAAAGGGTTAGGCAAGATGACACCCCAGTTCGTCCTTATACCGACTAGACGGACATCTCATGCTCAACCACAAAGGTACAAGCACGCAAGCGGCATTTCGCACCGAAAACGCCGTCCATCCCACCAGGTTAAGCCTTTCTTTTGTTTCCCCAACATTCCGTTCTGATCTTCTAAAACACCCGTACCCTTATCCTTAGTAAAGCGATTGTAATCATGGCTTATAATATAACGAGAGGAAAAACTAGGTAGCAGGTTTCTCTGTCATGTAGTTTACGCCTAGCCCAGCAAATCCTAGGTCATCGGGGTAGGGTTATAGCAATCAAGGGGTGGCTATCCAACCAGGTCTTGCAATAAAACAATGCACTTTACAAAACAGGCCAATAGGTTGTATTTATAAATCTAGGATAAGAATGCATCAAAGGATGGGATTGGACTTGCCATTCACAAAGCCTTCCGGGAAATCCTGATCGAGGTATTGTCCTTCTGGCTCACGGCACTGGTTCTCGGACTCTTGCTCGTAGCACTGCTCGTCGACGGGCTCTCCCCCGGTCACCTCGTGATCTACGGCGCACATAAACAACATTCAATAAAGAAAAGAGGTAAAGGTTTTATCTACAAGCCCGAATCGGAAATAACTTAAGAAATAATGGTAGAAATAATATTTTCGGGGGATTTCTTGATGGCACGGCCGTCATTATGCTAGAAATGCCGTGGTAAAGTTTCAGGGCAAACGGGGGATTTTTGGCGCATAAAATAATAGGCCGAACGGGGTTTTAGGGAAGGAAATAGGGCCTGAGGACCTATTTGTGATTTCTGTCGGGGAGAGGAGGGCTTGATTGTAATTTCTAGAAATACTCAGGGTACTCTAAAAAGGGTCAGGGACCTATCCATAACTATTCTGTGTAGTGGGGGGTTCATTTTCTAAATAGAATGAGCAGGGGGGGTTTGTTTGTAAAGAGAGGGTAAGAGGGGGTGGGCTCTTGAGGGAATAGGCAAAAGGGGCAGGGGGTTCAGGGCAAAAGTGCCCTTCTTCCTCCTCCCGTTACCAGAGACAGGGGAGGGGATAGGGGCCGGCGGCGCCTCAAATCGCGGCGGCCCTAGGGCATGGCGGCGGCCGGGGTAGGGGCTACACGGAGAGGGGAGTGAGGGGGATCCATTCCACCCCTCACCTTGGGTCGGGGCGGCGTGAGGCGGGCTGCCCACGGGGGCCAGGGGGTGGCGGGCGGAGGTCCTGGCGGCGGCGGGGAAGCAAGGCCGGGGAGGGGCTGGGGGTTGCAGGGGGAGCTCGTGGCGGTGGAGAGGCGCGTCGCGGGGGTATTTGTAGGCCGGCGAGGGGCTGGAGGGAGGGAGGCGCGGTGGAGGCCGGTGGCGGCAGTAATGGAGGTGGGGCGGCGGTGGTACGGGGGAGCAAGGCCGAGGAGGGGCTGGTCGTCGCTGCGCAGGGCAGGGGTTGGCGCGTAGCGGGGAGGGACGGCCTGGGGGCGTGCGGCGCAGGAGCAGGCGGCCCGTGGCACGACGACGCGCGGCAGCCGGCTCTGCTTGGTGCCGTGGCCGGCAGGGGCAACACGAGCGCCGAGACGGCACGGCGGGGTACGGCGCGCGCAGAGGAGGGGCCTGGTTAGGCCGGCACTGTGGCGTCGTCAATGGGGAGAGGGCGGTGGTGGTGGTGGTGACCGGCGCCGAGCTCTGCTCGGTGCTGTGCTGCGTGCAGGGGAGCGAAGGAAGCAGGAACAGAGAAAGGAGAAAGGAGAAAGAAGAGGAAAAGGGGTAGGGGAAAAGAAAAGGAGGGAGGGGGGGAGGTCCTGCGTCGGCGGGATTCGCGGCGAGGTCGCGCGCGTGCGACGCGACGCGTGAGGGGAAAGAGCCGTGTCGGCGGAATTCGCGGCGACGGTCGCGAGTGCGGAGTTGAGCATGCGGCACATCGCGGGGGTCGAGGAAAGAAAAAGGATGGTGGTCAATCAGGCGGCGAAAAGTCGGGAGATGTGTCGGGCGATTAGGGGTTCGGACGGTAAGGGTTTAGGATCGACCCGAGTTTGTCGAGAGAATATTTTCTAGCGAGCGATTCGTGCTGTAATTTAGATTAGGTAGAAACACGGGCGTTACAAACCTACCCCACTTAAAATGAATCTCGTCCTCGAGATTCGGCTGGTTCCTAAATAGATGGGGAAACTCTTTCTTAAGGGCATCTTCGCGTTCCCATGTGGCTTCTTCGACTCCATGTCTGCTCCACTGAACTCTGCAAATCCGCACTTCGGAGTTTCTTGTTCTCTTATGACCGTGTCCAAAATCTTGATAGGCACCTCCTGGTACTGAAGATCTGTTTGTAAAACTATCTCTTCTTCCGGCACCCGTTCCCTTTCGGGCACCCTCAGGCATCTTCTCAGTTGGGATACATGGAAACTGGGTGTATATCGGACATCCCTTCCGGTAGTTCTAGACGGTATGCTACAGCTCCAATTCTCTTCAGTATTTGGTACGGTCCAATGTACCGAGGGGCTAGTTTCCCGTGTACTTGAAATCTCCGAGTCCCTCGAATAGGTGAAACCTTGAGATATACGAAGTCTCCTGGATTGAAGCTTACTTCTCGCTCTTCTTGTCTGAGTAACTCTTCTGTCGGGATTGGGCAGCCTTTAGTTTCTCTCTAATTTCGGCCACTCTTTCTTCCGCTTCTTTTATGAATGCGGGTCCAACCAGGGCACGCTCCCAACCTCTGACCACATCAGGGGGTCCTGCACTTTCTCCCATAGAGAGCCTCAATGGTGACATCCCAAGCTTGCTTGATAACCGTTGTTGTACGAAAACTCAGCGTACGGTAAGCTTTGTTCCCAGTCCTTGCCATAAGTAAGGACACATGCCTCAGCATATCCTCCATAATCTGGTTCACCCTTTCCGTCTGACCGTCGGTCTGCGGGTGATAAGCCGAACTGAATCCAACTTGGTGCCCATGGCCTTATGCAAACTTTTCCAAAACCTAGAGGTGAATTGGGTTCCTCTATCCGAAACGATTCTGCTAGGCACGCCATGCAGCTTCACTATGTTGTCCACATAGAGTCGGGCTAGCCTTCACCACCATAATTGGTCCGTACAGGTAGGAAGTGAGCACTTTGTGAGTCGGTCCACTATCACCCATATGAGTCATGCCTTTCTGGTCCTGGGTAAACCACTACAAAATCCATCCCTATCTCATCCCATTTCCAAACCGGATGGGTAGGTTGCAGCAATCCTGCGGTTCTGATGTTCAGCCTTGATCCTTTGACAATTTCACAATGGGCGACGAATCTTGCAATATCCGCTTTCATTCCATCCACCAATACTTTTGCCTTATATCTACATACATCTTGGTGGTCCTGGGTGGATGGAATATGCTGAGTTTGGGCCTCATCCATAATAGTCCGTCGGAACTCCCTTCCTTAGGTACGCAAATTCTATCCTTGTACCATAAGGTTCCTTGTCATCCACTCTGAAATCCGGTGCCTTGTTTCTCCCGTATGCATGGGATTCTCATCAAGTCCTATCCGAACCTTGGGCCTTTCTGATCTGATCCTCCAAAGTAGGTTGAACACTCAACTTGTGTCTGGAACCCTGGGGACGATGTGCACATTTAATTGTGCCATCTCTTCTTGAAGGTGGGCATTCTTAGGTCCATAAGTTTTCGGCTTAAGGCATCTGCTACCACGTTTGCTTTGCCAGGATGGTAATGAATTACCACATTATAATCCTTAACTAGTTCTAACCACCTTCTTTGCTTAAATTCAATTCTGGCTGGGTGAAGATGTATTTCAACTCTTATGGTCCGTGTAGACCTCACACCTATTCCCAATCAGATAGTGTCTCCAAATCTTGAGGGCATGTACTACGGCTGCCATTCCAATCATGGGTCGGGTAATTCTGCTCATGAGGCTTGAGTTGTCGGGAGCGTATGACACTACTTCCCTCCTTGCATGAGGACACATCCTAATCCTGACGGGATGCATCACAATAAATGACAAATCCCGTTGGATGTCTGGCAAGGTTAGTACCGGGGCGGTTGTCAGTCTTCTCTTTAATTCCTGGAAGCTTCTTTCACATGCTCGGTCCAGGTGAACTTCTTCTCTTTCTTGAGTAGCTCTGTCATGGGTCGGGCTATCTTGGAGAATCCTTCAATAAATCTCCGGTAATATCCAGCTAAACCGAGAAAGCTCCTGATTTCACAACATTGGTTGGTTGCTGCCAATTGGAGACCGCTTCGACTTTTCGGGATCCACTGCTACTCCCTCGCGGTCCAGAGAAATGCTACTTTCTCAAGCCAAAATTCACACTTGCTGAACTTGGCATAGAGCTTGTGCACTCTCAACCTTTCCAGAACCACTCGTAGGTGCTGCTCTGTTCATCGACACTCTTGGAGTAAATAAGTATGTCGTCAATGAAAACTACGACAAACTTATCTAACTCTTCCATAAACACCTTATTCATGAGTTCATGAAGTAAGCGGGTGCATTGGTGAGCCCAAGGACATCACGGTAAACTCATATTGCCCATAGCGGGTGACGAAAGCCGTCTTTGGATATTACTTTCCTTAATCTTGAGCTGGTGATATCCCGACCTTAGATCTATCTTGGAGAAATACTTGGCTCCCTTCAACTGGTCAAAGAGTCATCAATCCTGGGAAGGGGGTATTTGTTCTTGATGGTGACTTCATTAGTGCCGGTAATCCACGCACATCCTCATGCTTCCGTCCTTCTTTTGACAAACAAGACCGGAGCTCCCCATGGTGATGAGCTCGGCCTAATGAACCCACTTTGTTGTAACTCTTCCAGTTGTTTCTTTAGTTCTGCCAACTCAGAGGCTGCCATCCTATAGGGTCTCTTAGCTATAGGCGAGGTTCCAGGGACAAGGTCAATGACAAACTCTATATCCCTATCTGGCGGCATCCCCGGGAGTTCTTCCGGGAAAACGTCTGAGTATTCATTTATTACTGGAACTTCTTCCAAGAATTTGGCTCCCATGCTAAAAACCATTGGATCCGGTCCACTTCCCCGAGTATGGCAGGTTACTTGCACTCCTTCTGGGTTGGTCAGGTGTACCACCTTGTCAGCACACTTATAAGGCCATTGTGCAGGCTTAACCAATCCATTCCAAGGATCACATCTATGCCTTTAGATTAAGTACTACTAGGTCTGCTAAGAACTCTACCCCACTTAGGATGATCCTTACCCTAGAACAACCCAGCCGGCACTTTATGTCACCTCCGGGCGTTCGGGTTAACAGGGGTGTCTTAAGTAGCACTGTAGGTATACTGTGTTTTCCACAAAACTCGAGGATATGAATGAATGTGATGCTCCAGAATCAAACAATATTGTTGCCAAAACTGAGCTGATTAGGAACTCACCGAGCACTACGCCCTGAGCGTCCTGAGCCTCCTGAGTGTTGATGTGGTTGATGCGGGCTCGTCCGAAGGACTGCTGGGGCGGCCCCATCTGCTGATTGTTGTTGCCGGTATTTTATTGCGGAGGGGTACACGATTGGCTCCTGATAAGGCTGGCCTCGGTCCATTTACTGAGTTGGAGAGGGCTGGTGCTGCCGGCTTGTTATTGGCATATGGGCAGTTTGCAATGAAGTGTCCTGTCTCACGGCAGTTGTAGCATGCTCGGGTATTGCTGCTGGCAGTAACTTGGCTTGTATTACTTTGTGGGACCTTTATGGTGCTCTGGCTCTTGAACTGTCTTTGCTGGGGGTTGGGAGCTTGAGAGCCAGTGGCTTGTGGTTGGGTCCTATACTGCATAGGGGCTTGAGACTTGGTCACTGAAGGGCCAAAGTGCCTTGGTTTCTGGAAACGGTCCTGCTGACGAGCTTTGGCTTCTAGGAACTTACGCTTATTGTCTCTCTTTTCTTCTGCCATGGCTCTCTCAGTGATGATAGCCATGTTCATCAGTGTGTTGAAGTCTGGGTAGATGCATGGGGAGAGCAGCTTCTTAAGTTCGGTATTTAACCCCTTTCTGAACATATCCTGCTTCTTTTCATCCTTGTCTACTTCCTCCGGTGCATAGCGGGCTAGTTCTATGAACTGGTACGTGTACTCTTCAACCGACCTGTTGCCTTGTTGCAGCTCACGGAACTCATCTGCCTTGCGCTTCATGGTGGCTGCTGGGATGTGATAGCGACGGAATTCATCCACAAACTCTTCCAAGTGATAGTGGAGGCATCTTGCGCAGCTGCACAGTACTTCTCCCACCAAGCCAAAGCAGTTCCAGTGAGTTGGTGAGCGGCTAAACGGACCTTATCACGGTCTCCATGTTCAAATGGCTCGAGTTTCCTCTTGATAACACGCAGCCAGTCATCTGCGTCCAAGGGGTTGTAGGATCCTGCAAAGGTGGGTGGCTTGGTCCTCAGAAAGGCCGTCAGTTTGTCATTTGTATTCTGCTCCCGGGGCCTTGGGTTGGCGACGACATTGGTCAAGCTTGCAGTAGGAGGTTCTGGTTGTTCAATACTTGCACCAGGTCAATGGCCGGTGGTGGTGGGGCATGTCGTGCTCCTACTTGGCTTTCTCCTCCCTGCTGGCTCACTTCCTGATCTTCCTGGTCTTCCTGGTCGGGGGCTTGTCCTTGCACACCCTGTTGCCCCTCCGCACTTGGAGTGGCGTGTGCCTGCCTTTGGAAGGCCCTGATATTACGCCTGGTGGCCGTCTGTGCATTGGGCAAAAACCCTTATGAGACTTGGCCTTGGTAGTAAGGGATGTTTTATTTTTTTGAAAAGGCAGCCTTCATTTACTACCGGCAATCACACAGGCTAACAAGCAACAAGTGCAAATAGTTTTATTTATTACGCTGGGGTACAACATTTGGGTGGGTACAGCTGGAATACGCACTACACGATCGGGTACAAAAGGCACAACAGATGGGTAGGCACGACTCTAAACTCGGGGCCGGGACGGCTTCTCCCCTGGGGCACCTCTAGGGCATACTACTCACGGGGCGAGTCGCCTTCTGGGGCGGAGTGCACTTCCAGTGGAATGAGTAGCTCTTCCTCGTCGTCTTCGAGGATCCCATTTTCCTGGGGTTGCTCGACGGCTCCTCCTCCTGTGGCTGCAGCTGTCCCTTCGGTACCTTCGGGTGGAGCTTGCGGGGTCCTAAAAAGTCCTCCCCATCCTGTGATGGGTGTTCCGATTAGGACTTGGGTTTCCCCGATTGCCGGGACGGGTGTTCCGCCGTTGGTCCACTCTTGCATGCGCCGATCCTGGATCTGCCTGAGGCTTTCCTGAGCGACGGCTTCGCTACTTATAGCAGCCGCGGTCCTTGCTTCGGCTTGAGCCACCCGGATTTGGTGCATCCTCACTGCAAGCTCAGCTTGCTCAGCCCGGTGGGTTTGCTCCCTTAAAATTTGGGCTTGCTCGTCAAAGAGCTTGTCCAGGGAGACGAGGTATGCGACCACATGGTACAAAAGGTCTTCGTGTTGGCGGCGCCGTTCCAGGTTCCTCATGCGGGCCTGCCAGACTTGCGTCCTGATGACCGGAGGAAAGAGCCTCATTGGTGTGGGAATGAGGTGCTCTTCGAAGATCCGGCACAGGTAACGGAGAGCTTTCCTGATGGCCAAGGGATAGGCATCCTGATGTTGGAATCCCGTGGCAGTCACTCGCCATGGTTCGATGTCGGGGTGGCGGGTACTTCTGGCGATGGAGAGAACCACCCTACAGCGACGAGTACCGAGGTATTCGTACTCCCTGCTGTAGTACCTTGGGCGCTCGGTAATACCGAGGCGCTCCAGGGAGTTGATCAAAAGGCGGGGAAAACCAGGTTCCTCATGGCAAATGCCCTGGGTCCACCCATTCTCAGCCATCTGAAAATAAGGACAGGGTAAACAATCTGGCATAGGTGCAAAGAGAGTAGATAATATTTATTATTACAACAGGGGTGGTACAATTTTCATGGATACGTGGTCATTAGGGTAAGGTTCTAGCTCGGAATGCTAATCCTATCATGGAAACTCTTCCTCGATCATGATAGGGCGCTTCTTTATTGGGAGGCTTCGATCTTCGGTCTGTGTGCCTTTATCCCAGTGGGTTTCCATGGGTTCTTCTTCTTCTTCTTCCTCTATCCATCCACCTATTCCGTTGCGGTTCTTGTATTCTTGCATCTGGGCTTGGAGGGTGGCTAAGGAATACTCAGCGCTGGCGGCCCTTGTCCGTTGTTCCTCCAGCTCCTGGGTTAACTTTTCAATCCCGTGGATTAGCTTCCTCAGTTGGGCCGTCTGTTCGCGGTAGAGTGCATCCAAGCCGGTAAGGTAGATGGATAGGTGGGAGACCGTGTCTTCTAAATCTTCTTCTTCTCGTCCAAGCTCCCTTATCCGGGCAATCCAAGTGCGTCCCCTTCTCTCAACGGGTGGGAAAAATCCCATAGGGGTCCGCTGAAGGTGGTGCCTGTAAAGCACACGCAGCCGTCGCAGGGCTTTACGGGCGGCCTTTCGGTAGGTGTCGGGAAAGCGGAAACCAACGGTGGAGATGAACCAGGGGTCCACATCAGGGTAGCGAGTGCTCTTTTCCACAAAAACCATTATGTCGCACCGAAGGGTGCCCCCGGAGATGTATTCACGATAAGCATACTCTGGTGGTTCCATAACCCCAACACGTTCCAGGCTGAGCGATAATAATTTAGGAAGGCCAGGTTCTGCGTGGCAGACTCCGTTGACCCATCCATTGTCAGCCATCTGGAACAGGGCAAAAACCAGTGGTAAGTGTTTGTGCAGGAAATATCAAAACAAGTCCTATGGTTTAAAAGGGGTTTCGCTCTTAGGGTCACGTCCTACGGCCAACCTACGGCTCTGATACCACCTGAAGCGTCCCCTCATCCGAGGAGACTTAAATGTGATATACAAATCAGTCCCAGGAGGCTGATACACATTTATTACATCAGATGGTACATTACCGTACAAACCTCCGAGGAGGCGGGCACTCGATACAGACGATAACTAGTAATAAAATAGCTATGGTAATACACCAAAGCGTGACCCACGCGGGATCCAACTCGGGCTCAGAGTAACATGCTAGCAGAAGCATCTTGCGGAGGGCCAACACCACAGGCAGAGTTGGGCGCGGACACAACCCTTATTCGTCGTTTCCGATCACGTAGTCCGGGTCTTCCTCTGAGAAAACCACATGTATATATAGGGTGAGTACAAAGGTACTCAACAAGTCCAACCACACCCGCGGAGGGGGCGATAACAGAGATCATGCATGGTTATATCAAGGGTGGGGTTAGGGTTTATTTGCGATAAAGCAAGATTTTTCACATGCAAGGGTTTATTTAACAAAAGCACTTTCTCAAAACATTTTTATAGTAATCGAATCTTAGGTAGTGTTGATCCCGCACAAAGGATCCTAGTTTTAGTGTCATCGGACTCGACGTCCTCAGTAGCTTACTGCACAACGGCCGAGTATTTTCAAACAACCTATGCCACAAAACCAATCATCCCGAAACATCTATTGAAGTGACCATGCCGTAACGCGCCCAATACCGTGGGCACGGCTATTCGAATAGATTTTTACACTCTGCAGAGGTTGTACACTTTACCCACAAGTAGGGTACCGCGCTACGAACACCTTAATGTCGCGGCGGATCCTAACAAAGCCATTACCCACCTTAGCTGAATCTAACTAGCCAACACGGAAGCTACCATGGGGTTAATGACCCATCCATGAAGTCATAACCGGAATATCACTCACACAGATCGTATCCCTTCTCCATGGTCTCCCGTTACTCTCCCGCTCTCCTTTTTGGCTAGTAGAACAACTAGTGGGGTTTATGCTAAGCCGTTGCCCACACAACGGTCGAGTGGTTGTACAATAAAAGGGTTAGGCAAGATGACACCCCAGTTCGTCCTTATACCGACCAGACGGACATCTCATGCTCAACCACAAAGGTACAAGCACGCAAGCGGCATTTCGTACCGAAAACGCCGTCCATCCCGTCAGGTCAAGCCTTTCTTTTATTTCCCCAACATTCCATTCTGATCTTCTAAAACACCCGTACCCTTATCCTTAGTAAAGCGCTTGTAATCATGGTTTACAATATAACGAGAGGAAAAATAGGTAACAGGTTTCTCTGTCATGTAGTTTACGCCTAGCCTAGCAAATCCTAGGTCTATCGGGGTAGGGTTATAGCAATCAAGGGGTGGCTATCCAACCAGGTCTTGCAATAAAACAATGCACTTTACAAAACAGGCCAATAGGTTGTATTTATAAATCTAGGATAAGAATGCATCAAAGGATGGGATTGGACTTGCCATTCGCAAAACCTTCCGGGAAGTCCTGATCGAGGTACTGTCCTTCAGGTTCGGGCTCACGGCACTGGTTCTCGGACTCTTGCTCGCAGTACTGCTCGTCGACGGGTTCTCCCTCGGTCACCTCGTGATCTATGGCGCACACAAACAAACATTCCATAAGGAAAAAGGATTAAGGGTTTTATTTACAAGCCCGAATCAGGAATAGCTTAAGAAACTATGGTAGAAGGAAGATTTCCGGGGAATTTCTTGATGGCAAGGCCGACATTATGTTAGAAATGGCGTGGTAAAGTTTCAGGGCAAACAGGGAATTTTTGGCGCATAAAATAATAGGCCGAACGGGGTTTTAGGGAAGGAATAAGGGTCTAAGGACCTATTCGTAATTACTGTTTGGAGGGGAGGGCTTGATTGGAATTTCCGGAAATACCTAGGGTACTCTAAAAAGGGTCAGGGACCTATCCATAAATATCTTGTGCAGTGGAGGGGTTCATTTACTAAATAGGATGAGCAGGGGGGTTATTTGGGAAAAGGGTTTAAGGGGAGGTGTGGTCCTTTAGGGAATAGGCAAAAGGGCAGGGGGTTCAGGGCAAAAGTGCCCTTCTTCCTCCTCCCGTTACCAGAGACAGGGGAGGGGATGGGGGCCGGCGGCGCCTCCAATCACGGCGGCCCTAGGGCACGGCGGCGGCCAGGGGTAGGGGCTACACGGAGAGGGGAGTGAGGGGGATCCATTCCACCCCTCACCTTGGGTCGGGGCGGCGTGAGGCGGGCTGCCCACGGGGGCCAGGGGCGGCGGGCGGAGGTGCCTGGCGGCGGCGGTGGAGCAGGGCCGGGGAGGGAGCTAGGGGTTGCGGGGGAGCTTGTGGTGGTGGAGAGGCGCGTCGTGGGGGGGTATTTGTAGGCCGGAGAGGGCAGGAAGGAGGGGGCGCGGTGGAGGTCGGTGGCGGCAGTAATGGCAGTAGGGCGGCGGTGGTACGGGGTGCCGCTGCGCAGGGCGGCCGGTGGCGCTGGTCGTCGCTGCGCAGGGCGGGGTGGTGGCGCGTAGCGGGGAAGGGCGGCCCGAGGGCGTGCGGCGCAGGGGGAGGTGGCCCGTGGCGAGGCGACGCGCGGCGGCCGGCACTGCTCGGCATCGCAGCACGCAGGGGCAGCGCGAGCGCCAATACGGCAAGGGGGTACGGCGTGCGCAGAGGAGGGCCGGGTTAGGCAGCTCCTGTGGAGACGTCAAGGGCGGAGGTGGTGGTGGTGGCCGGCGTTGAGCTCTCTGCTCGGTGCCGTGCTGCGTATGCAGGGGAGCGAGGGGAGCAGGAAGCAGGAACAGAGAAAGGAGAAAGGAGAAAGGAAAAGGAAAAGGGGTAGAGGAAAAAGAAAAGGAGGGGGGGAAGCGTCGGCGGATTTTACGGCGGCGGTCGCGAGCGCGAGGTCGAGCACGCGGGGGGGGAAAAAAGATGCGTCGGCGGGATTCGCGGTGACGGTCGCGAGTGCGGGGTTGAGCACGCGGCACGTCGCGGGGGGTCGAGGAAAAGAAAAGGATGGCGGTCAAATTCGGGTGTCAGGCGGCGAAAGGTCGAGAGGTGTTTTGGACGATTAGGGGTTCGAACGGTAAGGGTTTAGGATTGATCCGAGCTTGTCGAAAAATATTTTCTAGCGAGCGATTTGTGCTGTAATTTAGATCAGGTAAAAACGCGGGCGTTACAGAGGTGAGCATCAGATCACTGGCGCCAAAACAACCCGAAGCCTCCCGACGTGCTGTGGCTTCAGGCCTTCTAGCCTGGAGCAGAGAATCCAGGTCCTTCTCTAGCGCGTAGAGAGACCCAAAGACGTTGGCCTCCTGAAGATCAGTGGCCACGTTGCGTGAACCGAGTTGAGATTGGTTACGCAAATTCTTAGATTGGAACGAGTCCAACCCAAGGGAAGTTGCCGCAACACTGGATGAAGTCGAGCCTGGAGCAGTCTCCGCCTCGTCTTTGTTGCAAAAGCATGGAGCGGCAAGTTGTCGAGCCCGTCGACGAACTTGTCGAGGTCGTTGTGGGATCCGCAGCGGAGGTCTTTGGCCTCATGTCGACGAGGAATTGCCGAAAATCGCCCACACCATCTGCGATGCAGACCCACGAGCCAAAAATGAATGTCGTACCCTGGGAGGGAACTGACCTGGTGAATTTGAAAGATGCCATCAAGCTCGTCGGTGGATCTTCGACGCGCTCCCCTACCTGGCGCGCCAGCTGTCGGTGTTTAACCGGCTGCCCACCGAGGGGTATACCCAAGGTGGTAAGTTTTGGGTGAAGAGACGCCGAGATCAGGAACTCGAAGGTGCAAGGAACATAAAGTTTAGACAGGTTCGGGCCGTAAAGCGTGTAATACCCTACGTCCTGTATAGTGGTTTGTATTGCCTTTGGTGTAGAATGATCCAGAGATCGTGTTTTGAGAGGGGTCCTTGTCCTCCCTTATATATCCGAGAGGGCAGGGTTACAAAGATACTAACCAACACCAGCTAAGGAACCGTACCAGAACATATCTCGAGTAGATTCCCCTTGTATCGGTTAGCCTTATCTCCTATTTAAACGGAATAAATAAGAGATAAACAAGATGAATAAGAGATAAGACGGACTTAATCTCTTAGACCTCTTTAAACTATGTTATGTATCCAGTCCCGTGGCCCCGGATCTGACAGGGTCCTCTCAAAAGAGCCGATGAGATCGGCTTCGAAGAGAGCCTTAATCTCATCATACTTCTGTTTGTGCTCAGCAGACAGCTCCTCGTACGTGATTGGATCCTCCCTCGACATCCCGACGGCGGAAGTTGATGTAGTCGATGAAGATTGTCCCACTAGGCGTGCCAGAATGTGTTGTCCGTCGAAACCCACCGGCAAGCAGCGACAGGCAACACGAGGAGCCGGGAGGCTCCCGGGACTGCTGGTGGGCCCCGGTCCCTCGGTCAACGGCCCAGGATCTGGCACACAACCTGGCGTCTGGGTTTGCTAGGCGTGCCACCTGACCTATACCTGATCAGGAAGGTGTAGATGTGGTTTCAATTAAGGTGCGTTTGGCTGGGGAGCCAACCTGAATGGAATGGCTCCACTCCAATTTCTGAGAATGGAACCGCTCCGTTCTACATTTGGTAAGCGGAACGGAGCCACTCCATTTTTTGTTTGGTTGGAGAGTGCGGTGGAGCAGAACCATTCCGTTCCGTGTTTGGTTGGAGAACCATCCCATTCAAACATAGCCGGCGAGCGGTGGCTTGGATCCTCCGGCGGGGCGCCGCCTAGCCGCCTGGATCCTCCGGGGGGGGGGGGGGGGGCGGCCGGCGCCTGGGTCCTCCGGCGGCCGGGGCAGCAAGCGGTCCTCCGGCGGGCGGCCGGGGGGTGGAGGCGGGCGGCGTCGGGGGGTGATGGGGCGGGAGGCAGGAAACGAGAGCGCTTGCGTCCGGTCATTTTGGGCGAGCGCTCTCGTTCCGAATCTCAGAGGAATATTCCGCAATGGAGCCATTCCGCTCTTGCTTGCTCACAACCAAACACGCAGAAAAGGGGAGCGGAGCGGCTCCGCTCCGACTCGCTCCCCAACCAAACACATGGTTAGTTTCCTGCATGCACAGACACGTTTAAATGTTAGTCCAAGCCGTGATCGGCTCATCGGGTGCATGCACAGACACGTTTAAATGTTAGTCCAAGCCGTGATCGGCTCATCGGGTGATCCCTGATATCGGCTGTAAAGAGCCGATTGTCTCCCAATATTAGATCGGATCTGTATATCTAAACAAAGTGCATACATCTGATACTAACATAAACTTGCTCTGTAACCAATAAGCTAATTCAATCTACAACGGTTAAAGCTTTCACCATATAATCAGAACATCCTACGCGTAGTTAAGCCTAACAAATACGAAAGATAGAACAGTAACCTAAACAGAGGCCTAAAAACCAACAGAAAGCCGATTCCCAGAACAATCCCTCTTTAGATCAATATAAAGCATCAAACGTATTGCCAGAACATTCAACCCGTTTGAAGGGCCTAACCATGCGGATATTAAGCCAAATCTTTGATGAACAAAGACTAACCATAACAGATTAGATCTACTAATCGAAACAGAGCAAGGTATTGTCCTTACACCCGGGTTTGGGCACAAAGACAGCTAAACATTTACAGGTGAAGAACAATGCACGGATACAGTATGAAAAGCCGACGCATCCCTATAAACGTTTATAAACGTTAAGATAACTAGTGTTACTCGCCATCAACAACGCTTCAGCACGAGAAATACAAAGGTAAACAGGTAGGAACGATGCTACCCCGATCATGCGAAGCGTGATCGGGGCTGTGTAGCACTTACCTGGGAGAAACCCTAAAATAAGGGTGGCGATACGCCGAGATCTGGTTTGTGAATGGTTATTGTTGTTTTTATTCGTAGTCTATAGTACATATTTATAGTCTGAAGAGTCTACTAACCAATCCTGATCGACTACGACACGAATCCTAACTATCTATATTTAAACTAACTTAACCTAGATACATGGCCAATCTGGCCTTAAACCGCCCACGCAGGAGCCGATTCGCTAGCCCATTACAATTATCTTTTGAGCCCATCTTGCTCGCGGCCCACCTTCTGACCCAACCAAATTATGGCGATAACACTAAGTCAAACGGTTCTAAGTTTGACCAAGTTTATAGAAAAGAATAATAATATTTTAGATATCAAATGGGAATAATGAGATCTATTATGAAATATATTTTTATAATTTATTTATCTAATGTGTTAGATTTTAATATTATTCTTATAAAGTTGGTCAAATTTAGACTACTTTAATTTAGGATAAAATAAAATATGTTACGTTTCAAGACGGAGGGGTAGTAAAGTGGAGATAGTATAAAATGTCACTTTTGCTCCATATTCAAAAAGCCGATAATCAGAAGCAACCAAACCTTTTTGTACATCCCGTTGGCCCAGCGCACAGCCCAACTCGAGCCTTTTTTATAGAACCGCCGCACCCTAGCATCGCTCCCAGGCGCCGCGTCCAAACTTCCAAGAGCCTGGAGGAGTGGAGCCCGGCATTGAGGCACCGATCCTTTGAAGGCTTGAGCCATGGACTACAACCCGGGCGGCCCCTCCCCCGACCCCTACGGCGGCGGCGGAAGTATCCACCTTGTGTGCCCGTGCTGCGAATTCGGCGACGACTACACCGCCGACGACGCGGAGGACGGCTTCTTCACGTGCCGCATGTTCTCTGCCGTCCACATCACGCAGGCAACTGTCGCCGACCCCAACGACTTCCAAGCCACCGGCAACGTCTCCGTCCGCCGCGTCGCCACCCAGCCCGCCCGCTTCGCGCCCGTCGCCGGGGCGTGGGGGGAGCCCGAGGATTTGGCGGCGCGGGTGCGCTGGCGCTACGTGAGGGGACTCCAGGTCATCCTGTAGCGGCAGCTGGAGGTGCTGGTGGAGCGGCACCGGGTCGGCGCGCTCGTGTGTGGCATCGCGGCACCGTCTGGGTGCGGTGGGTCGCTGCAGCCAAGGTGTTCGACGATATGTGGGCTCGCCAGATGATCGCGGAACACGATGCCGCGGGGAGAGAGAAGCGTTCTGGCTGTGGAGGTGAGCCGTCTACGCCGCCCTTGTTTAGGTATTGCCATTTGAAAGAACAGAACAAACTTCACATGAATCTTTCTCTTGTTTGTAGATAACAATAATAAACCTGACGAGTTGAAGTCTGAATGGGAGGATGATATCTTTCCACGACAAAAAGACAGGCGAAGGGTTGAGTTTGCCTTTCTGCGCTCACTGAGGATGTTGCTGCCCATTTACTCAACACTAGCAGTCTGTTTCCTGGCGTGTCATATTGCCCGTGAAGCCATCCTACCTACTGGCATTTACAAGTGGGTAATGGAAGGGAAGATCCCTTTTCTGGCAGTGTGTACTGAAGTAGACAGGCTCCTTGGTAGCTCGCTGCAACTGCAAGACTGCCCTTTGGATGCAAGGCGGCTGTTCAGGCCGGTGCGAGTTATTGGAGCATGGCAACTGGAAAGCTTCTGCTGGATCCATAGCACAAAAAGTAGGCTTGAGGCTTCCTTCAGTTAACTTCTATGCAATTGCTCAACGTTGCTTGAAGGACTTGTCACTGCCTGTAGATAAAATCCTTCCTCAAGCATGCCGAATTTATGAGTGGGCAATGCCTGCAGAACTATGGTTGTCCAGTAATCCTGCTAAAGTCCCTACACGGGTTTATGTGATGGCTATACTAGTAGTGACTCTACGAGTTCTGTATAACATCAACGGTCAAGGGATATGGGAGGTGAGTTTTCCACATAGATTCCATTCCTTTATGCCATTTAAGTTCTTTGATAAATGCAAGTAGACTGAAGTTATGTGTCTTTGCAGAAGATTTGTGAGGAAGGAAGAAACACAAGTGGATCTGACGCTGATGCAAATGCACCAACTTTCAAGAAACTTGATGACAGTAACAGCGAGGAGTTTGGCATAAGAGAATTATTATGTGCTATTGCAGATGCCTATGACAAAATCAATGTTTCACATGGTAAGTTTGGATGGCTTTTGGTCTTTGCCTTGTCCACATTAGCTTTATTTTGCATGTGTTAGTTTGTGTCATGCTTGTGCTGACAATAGTTTATCTATATTCAACTTGCTATACTAAATCAAGTACAAATGGTCGTTTGCTTATTTCATGGGCATAGGTCTTGGTCCTCCTTCCTGCTTGGAAGTGAAAAAGCTAATGTTGGGTAAAACCAAGACTAGCACATGTGGGTTACTGTACATCATTCTGTGTCTCAAATCTTCACAAACAACACACAGGTTTCTTACACTACATGGTTGTCACTCCTGGTAATGCCTTAATTTAGTACAACTATCATCAACTTGTGCTTCCAAACACATATAGGGCAGACTAATGGAGAACATTGGACCAGTTTGACATATGCTTCAATTAAGACAAAGTTTTACTTTGTCCTTTTTCTATAGATGGTGTCGAGTACTTCATTTCAGCATTGAAATGGGAAGTGTTAGATTTTTGTATAATTTCTACCAGTTAAAGAAACATGAGATTTTGACTTTGCAAATTCAACAAGATGTTATATTGGCCGTTAGAAATTATTTTCATTCAATTGATTAAGAATTATGAGAGTATGATATTATCGAAAGATTATTTGGTACTACCATCATTTTGTGCACTAGTCTAGATAGCTGACACTTTTGTGGCTAGTGGGGGAGTACTTCTTAATGGTAGGGCACTTGACTTTGATATTTTCTAATTTTACAGACTACTCGAGTGACCTCCGATCTTATCTCAAATACTGCAAGGAAGTTATTTTTACTGGGATTACAGTTTCAAAGGAAAAGGAGCATCTAATAGAGATCTTTTCAGATATGTACAATGCCAGAGAGGTATGCACTTTGCTTGACAATGTTGTCACTTATTTTCCTTTCACATGAGGTGCCAAAAATATCATATTATGTAACTTGAAGACTGCCAATTACAGATTAATTTTTTATGTTTCATATTCTGGAGCAGTTCTTTCTCTATGTAAACTGTATTAATGGCTTAAAACGCAGTGTAGCACATCCCAGGTTGTATCATGACAAACTTGCTATTATAATTTTTTCTAGAAAATCTACAGTAGTCAACACAGTCTGATTAAGTTTGATCTTGAACCTCGATATTTTGTTATGGTGTGGGGTCTCCATGTTGATTTTATGGCTGATTAGTTGTTTTGACAGTATCATTCTAGTGGTCTTGCACAAAGTTTGTTCCCAACTACGAAACATTTAGATGTCTACGATATTGCATTGCAGGATGACAATCCAAAAGAGCATGTAAAATCCCAGTCTCAAGGTACTGAAGAAACTACAATTTACAAAAGGAGTGAACAAGCGGTGCCGAGATGGAACATTTGTTGAAGCAAGTTGTATTTCCTCATCTTCAGGTCATGACGCAATGCAAATCCTCGTGGCAGAGATGCAAGATCATGGATTTCATTATATGCCACCTAGGAAACCGAGGAAATCAGATGGTTATCTTCGTTGTAGGAGGAGATTAAGTGGTGGCTTTATGTATGTTGCGCACGCTGATTACTACATGTTGCTACGTGCTTTTGCAAAGCTTGCAGAAGTTGATGTTCGTATCATGCATATCAGTGTGTTAAAACTTGAGAGGGGACTCGCATGTATTGAGGATCGAATTGAAAGAAGCTTGAACACCTTGCAGAATCTCTCTAGCAGAACGAGAGATGAGCTAAAGTCCGTATCAAACTGAAGTTTTTAATGAAGTGTCATACACTGCCAACGTATTAAGTTTTTTTACTTTTTTTAGAAAAAACAGAATTTCCCTTCAGGGTTTTCACCTTCTAGCACTACTGCTTTTTATATAAAAATATTTAGGATCATGCATTTATCACTCCAGGAATACCATGTGATTTGGTCAGTTAGAGTTTATTATCTGAATGTGTTTTGACTACTGATGGCACACAGAAGAAGAAACCCTCCATTCCTTTTTTTCTGCCAAAACATGTGGTTTAAGTGTGGTTTTGAAAGGATGATTTGCTGCTACCTCAGCAAAAAAAAGTCTTGTTGTGGCTTGTGGGATTCATGCATGGGATGATTCAGGATCTGCTGCCAAAACAGTTCCAGTAGCAAAAACCTCACTGGTTCTGATGCTAAGGCTGTGTTTGGTTGGACGTATGGTGGCGTTCATGCATGGGATGATTCAGGATCTGAGCTCGTCCTTGCGGATGAAGAGATGCGACTTCCACGAGTATTCTACCTCGATGCTGAACCATCCCGTGGGCAAAAATCGGGCGGACGCACGCCGTTCAGGACGAACTGAGCTAATCGTTCACCCTCCCCCCTCCGTTTTTTTTTTCTTTCTGGTTACTTACAGCTGCCGTCCCGCATCCTGGCGGCGCTGTCGTCCGCACCTTTCGTGGCATGGCTGCCGAAAGCTGCATCCTCGTTGCATGTTGCTTGGCCACATCAACCCTCGGCTCCTTGTTGTGGAGACTGCAAGGAGCCCATGCCCTTTGCTGGACTGTCGTCCCTCGACGGCCGGAGGCCAGCAACAATATGATGAGTACGACCGGGTGCTCTTTCTCGCTTCTCTCGATGCCACATAACATCGAATGGTAGTAATGCTATTATTATATATTTTTAGATATGCACATAAACATACGCTGTATCTAAATATATAAAAATTTAAAAACTATGTATCTAGATTTATCAAAATAACCTACAATTTGGAGTAGATCATTATGAAATTTTGATTACTAGCTTCTTTATGTGTTTAACTAATATATTTATCTAGTTATGTTCTTAGACTCTCTTCTGTTCCTGTGACGCCGTTGTACTGGTTAGCAGTAGATGACGTATGAAGCACCAGTGAAAGGGAACGTGCTCTTGGTTGAGTACATGAGTTACCCAAATTTAGGAAAGTTTGATCATCGCGTGTGAATATGTGATCGATTCATATATATATATATATATATATACAAGAAACGGCCGTACCTATGAATTAGAGGCTGTACTAGTGCGAAACGCATAATAGGGATCCTAAAATTTAAAAGTACAACATAATTAAAGAATATTTTCACTTAATTAAGCTAATATTTGTTATCTCTTACAATTTAGTAACATATCAAATAACCTCCTACTAGGTTCCTACTTATAACATGAATTTATACTTTACATTGCGTCTCGCTTTGCAGTAGTAAATTGCATTGGGTTGCTCGGGAATGAGGGAGACGTACCTTGTCCTTGCTAATTGTACGAGATTCTTGTGTAGGCGCGGTCAGCTGCGAATCTTAGAGCAGAAATTAAACCAGCAACGGCGGCCCTAGCGCTTAGCAGCATTCAACAGGAAGAGGCGCAGATTTAATATAATCTCCAACGAGAGAAGTATACATATAATAACAACATTAACAACCAATTATGTGAGCCCGTAAACCAAAGGCCCGATATTGAAACATGTCATCGTTTAACAAACATTAATTGAACGCAACGAAAACTCAAGCTGCTATATATACGAAGACTGCTTATGCTGAAGACGGCTTACTGAAACATGCATCATCCAGCAGCTAATACTGCTTACACAACTCTGAGCCTAGTATAAGTAGGACTAACCACAGCCCACTACTACAAAAACGATTTGTCGCAACACCTTATTTTTCTCCAGAGGCAGGTCAAAATGTAACCCGTTCGTACAAAAGGAGCGGGGTACCTAGCAGTTGACCCGCCCCTGGAAATGCACGCATGATAGCTCTTTTTTTTAGGGGCTAATTTTCAGAATATAAGAGAGAAGAAGCTTTATCTTTTCTATATTTAGCTTTTTTCAACAAAATTTAGTATTTCAATAATACGTTGGTTTTTTTACATGTTAAATTGAATTTTTCAAATATCTACATATATATAAAATTATATATTTATGGTCATTTTGGGCTCTATATGTCTCAAACTTTTGGATGAAGTTATGTTATTTTAGTAGGACAACAAATTTATGTAATTATTTGGATCCAATCTTTATGTTTTAGCCTCATTTCTAAGTAACCAAATTTTTTTTATATCTACACATATGCATATCTATGCGTATATAAAGCTAGGTATATATTTTACAAATTATTGAAGAGTTTGTTTTAATCCATTTAAATTATTTGTTAATTTTCAGAGTTGGATAAGATATGGATGTACAAAGTACGCAGGACTGATGACTATTTCCGTGGAGAACTTGATAAATTTATTCAAGTTGCAGAAAACTACGCAAGAAATAAGAAGACACACAGGATACCTTACTCGTGCAAAACATACAATAATATGAGTGTATTCAGCGATACAACTTCAATCAGGACATAACTACTATCAGATCGCATGTGTTGGTAGGTGGTTTTGTTGAGAATTACCTGATCTGGCCGTATCATGGTGAGAAAGCACGCCCTCCGACGGAGAATACCCTCGATGAAATGATAGAAGACGTCGAGTTTGATAGATTGTTTGATACTTATGATGAATTTTGTGCGGATGTCGGCGATGATGATGGTGATGGTGTCGGCGAGGGGCCCATCGATGTTGGTAGTGATGATGGTAGTGATGACGAACTTGATGATGGTGATTTTCTTAGCCAGTTGTTGCGCGACACCAAAGCAGAGCTATTGGTAGGTACTGCAAAGGGGTTAGCAAACTTCGAGACGGTGAAAAATCAGCGGAGAAAAATATATACGAGCGATCGAAGAGATGTCTGAAATACTGGACCGTGCTTCATTTCATACTTGAGCTGTTGACTCTATAGGTTAAGCACAGTTGGTCAGATAGTAGTTTCAATGATCTCCTGCGTATGTTGGCTTGGTTGCTTCCAAAGCCAAATAAAGTGCCCGCCAACACCTATCAAGCAAAGAAGCTTGTCAGTCCGTTTACGATAGGTGTGGAATGAATCCATGCATGTTCAAATAATTGTATTTTGTATCATGGGGATACTTTCAAAGACTTGGACAAATACCCTGTTTGTTCTGCAAGTCGATACAAAAACAATTCTGGTTATTGTGGTGGCGACATTCAAGGTTCAGGTGATGGGAATTAAAGGAAGATGAAGGGTGCAAGAAATAGTGTTGCCTCTGTTGAGCCAGCAGACACTACTTTAGGCATTTCTGAGAAGCAGAGCAGAATTTCTGCGATGGTTATGTGGTACCTCCTAGTTGCCGATTGTTTGAGATGTTTCTTCTCCAACCCAAAGGATGCTGAACTAATGCGGTGGTGGGATTCAGATAAGCGCAAGAAGTGCGACGGAAAGCTCTGACATCCAGCTGATGCTCGTCAAGGAAGAAGTTCGATGAGCAGTATTACCTGGAATTCGGAAAGGACCCGAGGAATGTTCGGTTTGGGTTGATAGAACTAGCACTCACAGCACATGATCAGTGATCTTGATGATGTACAACCTTCCTACATGGTTGTGCCAGAAGAGAAAGTATCTTTTATTATCGATCCTTATACAAGGCCCCAAGCATCCTGGCATCGATATTGATGTTTTCCTTGAGCCTCTGATGCAAGAGATGGAAACTCTATGGAAGGAGGATATCGATATCTTTGATGGTTTTACATGGCAGACCTTTAATCTAAGAGGCATTATCTTCATCACCATCCATGATTACCAGGCTTTGTTTGTCCTTTCAGGACAGATCAAAGGTAGGACAGGATGCACGGTCTGCGTGGATGACACTGTATCATTTTTCCTGGAAGGTTATAGAAAGGTAGTTTACCTTGGGTACAGGTGCTTCTTGGTGGAAGGACATCGGTACCGAAATAAGAAGTTCTACAACTTGTTTGATGGCAAGCTTGAGTTACATTCTGCTCCAGTAAAACGAAACGGTCACTATGTTTTCGAAATGGTCAGGACCACAGGTCATGTATGGGAAGATGACAAAAAATGGGAAGAAGAGAAATAGAGATAAGACACCTATCGAAGGGGTACCATTTAAGAAACAATCCATCTTCTACAAGTACTTGCCGTATTGGGCGGATCTTGAGGTCCGCCATGCAATCGATGGTATTGTAACATCCTGGGTTTTACCTAGAATGTTAATGTTCCAAAAATCATGAATTTTGAAAACTTTTCGTGCAAGTGCTCTTAATTAAGATCAAATGCAAGGATAAACTCCCCTACACCAAATTCCTAGAAAATTTAACCAAAATTGAACTAAGGACGATATTGTTAGTGTATATAACTTTGGAGTCATTTGGATTTATTGCAATCTACCTTATTTAAAACTGTTGTTGGGTCTTATTTGAGTTGCTTCCAATTTGTTTGATTCAATTGAGTGGAATTTGAATTTGAATGAGCCATTTAAATTCAAATTCAAGTACTAACTAGCCAAGCCTACTTGGGCCAATCACCTTAAACCGGCCCACACGAGCACAGCCCGGCCCAGCACCTTTTCCCCTTCCCCCACGAGCACGGCCCACGTGAGCATGGCCCAGCCTGCCAGCCGCCTCCGCTGCGTCTCTTCACCTTCCACCCGAGCAGCTGACAAGCGGGGCCCGCTTGTCAGCTTTCCCTTCCACTCCAGCCGTGCCCCCGCGACGCTTCCGCTTCCACCCCGCGACAAGGTAGCGAAAGCATTGCGCCCTCGCCTGCATCACCGCCGCGCCCCCTTTGCCTGCATCACCCTGCACCTGCGCCTCGCCTGTCCTCGCTCCATGACATGGGAGCGAAACCGTCGCGCCTCCCGTGTCAGCCACCGATTCCGCACAGCAAACCCTAGCCCACGCCAAGCTATGCGATGGCACCATGCATCGCCGCGGCGCGACCATCCCATCACCGCCCTCGACGTCCGGGCCCGCGCCGCGAACCCTAGGCAGCCCCCTTAAGAACCCCCCTAAGGCCACCGCTAAAAACCCTAGCTGCCTTGGTGTCTTCCTCTTCCACCGCCACCGCAACCGAGAGGGAGGAGAAGGAAGGAGGGAGAAGGAAGGAGAAGGAGAGCACGGGGGAGAAGGATGCCACCGCCGCTGCCATCACAGGACGTCTTCACCGAGCCAGCACCTCGATCGACTACATCGACGACCCCGCGCTACCCGGCTCTGCTCCACCTCGCCACGGCCTCGCCTCTCCACCGCCCCCAGCATCGTCTCCCCCAGCCTTGACCGATGAGCTCCACCACCACTCCCCATCTCCCTTGTGCTTTCGGCACCACCGATGAGCCATCCCTAGCTCAGCTCTAGGACCCCCAGCCCCTATCCCGGCCTTCGTGCCACCCTTGTTGCAGGAGCCTATCGCGCCGCTCATCCTCCCCGCAACCGCCGTCGCCTCCCCGCCGTCGTGTCATGCCGCGGGCCCAAAACGCCGGTGCCCCGCGCACGGCACGGCCAATCCATGGTCCCGAGATGCCAAGACCCGCGCGCGTGCGTGCACACCCGAACCATCGGCCATCGAGCCCTGGCCTTGACTCGCTGCCGTGCTGCCTCGCCGGTGATGAGCCACGACAGTGGGAGACCAGGATGTTGCGGGCACACACACAAGCACAAACTCAACACCGACCCGTGCCAAGCCTTGCTACTGGCTGCTCCTTCTTTGCCTCGCCGCCACCGCCGCCGTCATCGCGCCGCAGCCACTGTGAGCACGCATGCGACCGCGACATCGCGGCCTGGCACACGTGGGCACCTCTACCGCATATCACCGAGCGCCTCACGTGCGCCTGCACACACATACTCGCTGTTGTTGACACCGTTTTTTGGCACGGTCAAGTTCGACATCGGAATGGAGTAGGAGGGCCTTTATGAGCGAAGTAGGAAAATCGACCAATTCAAATGACTGAGAGGAGATAGATGAGGACTGGCCGATGAGGTTGCCGATTGGAGGCTTGGCCGATTTTGCACAAGGGGTTTAGCCGATTGGTGATTGAACATTACTACCAATTAGGCCGGATTGGGCCTGTGGCATTTTGTTCTCAATTAAGATTTTTTGTCGAGTCCGACTCTTGCACGGGTCGATAAGATTGTTTAGAAAGTTTATTTCTTTAGCGTCAAGTTTTGTATTTGTCGTGATCGACAAGGAGTCTGTATCACAGGATATAAATAGCGACCCTGCATGGTCTAAAGAAGTCTCGTACACACCAAAGTAAACCAAAGCCCTACTTTTTTCACAATCTACTTTTCATACTTGGCGACTTCATCGAATTTTTTATTTTTTCCACGAGTTCTTTCGAGTTAGTAGGGCTGCATCTCTTCGATCTCCGGCTCGCTGGTAAGTTCCGCGTTTATCGAATATTTTCTAGACTTTAACTTCGGGCGCATCGCTATCGTTTTATCTAGATTTATTCACGGTTTATCAATACCTGCTAGATCTGCAAGTTTTAACTCAAATCTTGTAGTTTTAGTTTTTTTCACCAATTGATCTAGCTTGAAGTAACTTCTATCGGCTAGATCGGATCTATTAAAATATATTATTCCCTAGCCGATTTAGATCTATTTCGAGCGTTTGTTTATCGAGCTTTGTTTAAGTCACATTTTAGTGGCTTTTTACATTGCTCATATTACTACAATTGGCTACCCTTGCTGTTTGTCTTTACTCGTATTGGTAGCTTTGCTATTATAACCTATCGGAGAGATTCGGTACACCAGCCATTTCGCTCCTGAATTTAACATCTCGTTTCCTTGTCAATCAACAGGTTAGATTGACTGGCACGCCTTTGGTCCAGGTTCAGTGTGCTAGTACGTGAAGGTCGCTGCACGATTCTTGCGTCAACACACTTTTGGCACGCCCTGTGGGACATGAAAGATTTCCAAGATGTCACTTCCTGATCCCCAGAACATTTTGAGACAAAACATCATGCTGGTAACCGAAGAAGATCTAAAAGCTGAACAGAGGGAGGATATGGCAAAAGCTATAGATGAATTCAAGGCAGAGTTCCTTAAGTCATTCAGCAAGACCAAGAGTGCGGAAGTTATCAAGAAATTTCCTCCTCCATCTCCCTACAATATTGTCATCCATGAAGATCCAAGGAAGCTGAGTGAAATGGTCAATGAAGCTCTTCATCATGCATTAATTAACCAGTCTGATATTATGACCAACACAATGCATAATGCCATTGTCTAGGCTCTAAAAACTAGAGAAGTATTTTAGGGTTTCAAAGGACCTACATATAAAATGCCAGGAGCTTGAATTGGCAGTGCCCATAAAACATTTGAAGCAGCTGCAGCAGAATCATCAGTCACTCAGCTGATTCAATCTAATTTACACATTGCCGCAACAGTTTTTGACACCTTTGCCGTAGCAATCGGCCCCTCAGCCTTCTCTAGTGTTGACCACTTCACCGCCGTTAATCGCTTCATCGGCGCAAGGAGTTGCATGGAATCCAATCGAATGGGATCCAAAAACTGGTATTGGAATGCCACCCGATTTCGGAGGCACGTCTGCCAATGCATCTTTGGAGACACCACCGAGACCTCCTTCACTTCGGACTCCAGTTTCTCAGCCAGCCGGTTTATACCAGATGCATACACCAAACTCCGGGTTGACTGGTACTTTTGTTCACCATCAGTATGGGATCAAATTAGTGCTGCATGATATTACAATAGGATTAGTACGACACCTTGAGATTCCTCCGTTGCAGGAATCACCACAACAACAGCCATCTCCACAGCAAGAATCGGTTCCACATATGACGTCACAACACCAATATCCCATGTCAGGGTCACAGCCGATTCATCATCATCAGCCTTAGATGTCGGCACCACGGATGACGCCTCAGCAATATCAGCATTAGCAGGCAGTTTACCCACACCAGTTGCAGGTGGCTATCCCTCCATTGCAGCAGCTATAACAACAGCAGACGACAACAGCCCGACCAGTGCAACATCAGCTGTCAGTTCCTCAGCTATTTTATCAGCAGCCACAATCGGCTTCTCAGCCGACAGGTCAAGAAAAACAAAACCACCCGATAGGGCAGGTTGATTGGGCTGCAAAGATAGCCGATGTGATGCAGGATCAATTCGGATTAAAACCTAAATAGCAGACGTACATGTACAAGACTCCATATCCACCTGCATATGATCTGCTTTTGTTTCCTAATCGGTATAAGGTGCCCGACTTCACTAAGCTTTCGGGACAAGATGAAACCTCCACCATTGAGCATATTAATTGCTTTATAATTCAGTGTGGAGAAGCAGCTGCAACCGACGCTCTGAGGGTTCGATTGTTTTCTTTGTCTCTCTCCGGATCGGCGTTCACATGGTTCACCACATTGCCAGTCAATTCCATTATTTATTGGGCCGATCTAGAAAAGCAATTTTACAAGTATTTCTTTGCTGGTATGCATGAGATGAAGTTGACCGATTTGACTAGCCTGAGGCAGAGGAGCGACGAATCGGTGACAGCTTTTATACAGAGATTCAGGGAAGTCAGAAACAAATGCTATAGTCTGACCTTGAATGATGCACAATTAGCTGAGTTGGCTTTCCAGGGACTTTTGCCACATATCAAAGAAAAATATGCATCACAAGAATTTGAAAGCCTGACCCAATTGTTGCATCGGATGTCGAACCAAGATATACACCCCTATGAAAAAAAGAGGAATTTCCAGAAGAGGGTCGCATATGTGGAGTACTTGGATACCGAAGAAGATACTAAAATCGGCTTGGCTGAATGAGTAGGAAACAAAAAGCCGGTGACCATGCGTTAGGGAAAGAAGAAGCTCCAAAGTTTGGGTTTGACGTGACCAAAGCCGACAAGTTCTTTGGTCTATTGTTACAAGAGGGACAAATCAAGCTCTCTCAGTATCATACTATTCCATCGTCTGATGAGTTGAAAAAGATTAGATATTGCAAATGGCACAATGCTACTTCCCACAGTACCAATAATTGCAAGATCTTCAGTCAGTAGATTCAAACAGCAATTGAGCAAGGGAGGCTTAAGTTTGAGATCCCAACAAAGCCATCAAAGCCGATGAAAATTGATCAACACCCTTTTCCGACCAATATGGTAGAAGTCAATGGCAAAGCTAAAGTATTGACTTCCCAATCGGCTAAAGCCAGTGGAGCTGTTGATCCGGAAGTCCAGATATCAGCTGAAGAGGTAAAGGGGAAACGTCCATTTGAAGAGGCTGAATGTTCAAAAGGAACACGACATCCTGTGATGTCTCAAATGTGTCTAAACAAGTTCCAACGACAGCATGAAGAAGCACGATGTGAAGAAGAGATGATACATCAGCACAAAGATCATTGGAGATACCCGTTCTTCATATACTGTTGGGAGGAAGGAATCAAACTGCCATCAGCTGATAATTGTCCAAAGTGCAACGGGCCATTTCAGGATAGCCAATGCTTCAAAAGCCTATGTTTTGATGATAGGAAGCAGAGGTCGATCATTAGGGATAGGCATGATTATGAAGAAAAGTGCATTCCAATTCATGATCGGCTGGGGGGAAGTTACAGTAAAAGATCGGATGAGGATAAGCGTTCATGATCGGCTGGAGGAAAGGGCTAATAACAGAGTCCCTGATGAAGAGTCGTTGTGTCACAAACCGGAAAGATGACGGGCCCCAGAGCACAATGGCGTAAGGAATCCTCGGTGGTGCCCAGATGGGTTAACCAAATCTCAGAAAAGGAGAGTTCAATGCCTACGCTAGTGGGAGCAACAACAAGAAGAAGAAAGACGCACTCTAGAGAAAAAGAAAGTTAAGTCTCAAATATGGCGTGCAAAGCCAAGAGCCGATGATGCAGGCACAAGCGAATCAGCTGTAGATATTAACATGGTATTCATCTTGCCAATGGAGTTTATGGCTCCAACTCGCGATGGGGAAATGTCAGACATGGAAGGAGGGATGGCTCAACTCGCTTTGGATCCGATGCTGGCTATTTTTGAAAAACTAGAAGAGAAAAAGCGTCGGTAGTTGAAAGCATTGTTCCTCAAGGGACAAGTGGATGGGAAGCCTGTTACCAAATTACTAGTAGATGGAGGTGCAGCAGTGAACATACACTACACTACGGTTGGCTTATGGTAACTTGCGATCAGTTGCTAAAAGCGCTTGCAACAACTTGCGATCAGTTGCTATAGGGTTTTAGCAACCGACGCGGTCCGTCG
This sequence comes from Panicum hallii, assembly GCF_002211085.1. Taxonomy (NCBI): domain Eukaryota; kingdom Viridiplantae; phylum Streptophyta; class Magnoliopsida; order Poales; family Poaceae; genus Panicum; species Panicum hallii. The sequence continues at coordinate 24,875,933 of NC_038044.1, forward strand.
CTGTAAGTGGGGTTGCTAAAGGCTTTAGCAACCGTCCACTTCTTTAGCAATCGACCCTCCATAGCTGTTGTATACCTTTACCAACCGAATGTACAACCCATTTAGCAACCAACAGTAAGTTATGGAGACTGATATAATCTGAATAAGTAATGTTAATTCAGAGCTATTTATGCTGTAAACCAATTACAGTAAACAAGCAGTCACATAGTCATAAGTAAACAGGCAGTCCTTCACATGATGACTGAGTAAACAAGCAAGAAATCATCACAAATGACTTATATCAAGTTAATTGACTTCATTAAGCAGTCCTTCACATGGTCATAAGTTACCATCATCTTTCCAAATGATCCAACTAATGAGGCCTAACTAGCTAGTTTTGTCACAAAAGCAACCACACTTGCAATTAGTTTACAGCATAATGTTTGCATGTTTACAAAATCTGTCACAAAAGACTTCCATGCCATGTACTTGAAACAGTCCTGCACAAGCTTTTGGCACCCAGAATTCTTCAGCCTACACTAAGATCCTAACAGTCCTGCAATTATCAATTCTTCAGCTTATCCCTTCCTGGACACTAAGAGGAAAAAATTAGTCAGTTATCAAGTGAAAGCAACGATGACAAAAAAAAGTGCTACTTGCAACTAACAACAGGTTGAGTTGGCTGTCTTAATTCTTTAATCACCCAGCAGGTTGAACATTGTCATTTTTTTTAATTTCTGTCATATGCGCTACTTGCAACTAATAACACCTATCCTAAGAACAAACAAAAGTAGTTCCAATAACAAGTAGGTTGCTGGCTGTTGCATATATAGTTCTGTCTCTATCCTAAGAACAAACAAAAATAGTTCTGTCATGGTAAAACAGCAACTTATGAGAAGGCTGGTGCATTTGTCAACCACAATATATACCTGAACCAGCTGGTGCCTTGTTTGTAACCTTCAGCTGTTAACATTAGGAACAATTATTTAATAATGGTCACATATATGAATCAAAACATAAACAAGCTGAAGCATATCTCATTACCTTCTTGTATGGCCATGCAAGCCTTCTCATCCTAGTATCAGCCATAGTTTGCATGTTACAAATTGAAGCTACATCATCACTAGGTGGCTCAAAAGATTCATCATGCTCCATACACCCTCCATCATCTAAACCAAAAGCTAAGTCCCTAATCAACTCATCTATATCATCATCTTCGCTGCGTTGCTCAATAAACTCATCTATATCGTCTTCATTCACAGAAGACGAAGAAACTTCTCCATGTAAGGTCCATATTTGGTACCCTTTTAGAAAACCATCACATATAACGTGTTCTCGTACTTCACTTGCCTCTCTCCAAAATGAGTTAAAACACTTTCGACAAGGGCATAATATCTTGTTCCCTACTGCTGAATTTCTAAACGCAAAAGCTAGAAAACCATTCAACCCTTTTTCATAGGCCTCCGTTTCCCTATATGCAATTCCTATGTTAAAAATAAATATAACTACAGCAGCAAACAATTTCAGTTATTATGAACAAGTTGTTCGGTACCTAGCCTCATTGGTGATCCACGATTTATCCATGCACCTTTATGTGAGATACGAAACAACTTTCAAATATGGAATCTAAAAACAGATAACAAGCATCAAAACATAGTTGCATATTTTTGTAATGTACATGCATACGCAAGGTATGAAAAGAACTCAGAGGCACACAGAGAAAATTAATGAATGGGTATGCAAAATTACCCTTTGTGTGAGCCGAGGTTTGATAAGGTTAATGTCAACCGCCTTCCAATGAGAAACGCTTTGCTCCAGTTGAAATCGGTACCTACAAAGACAAGAAGTAGCAGTACCAATCAGTAGCTGCAAGATTTGTACATTGTGTTTACGAAATAATAATTCCCTACTGCGGGAGAGAGGGAGCAGAGCGGCCAGCGGGAGGGAGCAGCGCGAATGTCTTCAGTAATGCGGGCAAGCAATAAGTCCAGAGCAGATCGAACTTGGGAGGAAGAGAGCAGAGCGACCAGCGGGAGGGAGCAGTGCGGCAGGGCGGAGGCGGGCGCTCGGGCGGCGGGTGGCAGCAGGCACGCAAGCGTGCGGGCGGCGGCGGGCTCGCAGGCGCGCGGGCGGCGGCGGGCAGCGGCCGGCGGCGGGCGTGCGGACGCCGGCCGGCGGCGGGGGCGCAGCTGTGCAGGCAGGAGCGTGAGGCACTTAGGGTTGGGGAGGGGTTGGGGGGGGGCAGCCGTTTGTTGGGCCACTTGTTCGATTTGGGCTGCAAATTCAACTAAAATTTTCGCGCGTAGTTTGGGCGCGCGGGAGTCTGCCCGCCTAAACCTTTAGCTACCGACTGTCGGTCTCGATATAACATATTTACCAACCGATCGTCTGTTGATATAATCGTACAGTTTTAGCAACTGATCGACTATTACTAAAACGGCTTTTAGCTACCAACTTTCCGTCCTAACCTTTTAACAACCAACAGCTAGTAGTTAGTATCAGTTGCTAAATGTCATCCGTGGTGTAGTGATAATGCCATATGCCATGTTTCGCAAGCTTGAGAAAGGTGAGGAAGACTTGATAAAGACCGACATGGTGCTCAAAGATTTTGAGGGTAATGTCTCGCCAGCTCAGGGGGCACTCTGTGTTGATCTGACTATCGGATGTAAGACTCTACCTACTACTTTTTTTGTTGTTAATGGAAAAGGGTCCTACAACTTGCTCTTGGGATGTGATTGGATACATGCGAATTGTTGCATCCCTTCGACCATGCACCAATGTGTTATTCAATGGGTAGGAGATTCTGTGGAGATGGTCAATGCTGATTCCTCCTTCAGCATTGCCGCCGCCGACACCCAACACTGGAGTTGTGAGACGGTAAGCTACATATCAGGCAAGGCATGGGATAACAATTTTTTCAAGGTATCTGATTTTGGCTTACAGCCAATGCAAGCAGTCGGCTCCGAAAAATCATCTTAATGGATGATTATATCGAAGAAGGAAAATTAGGGCATGGGTTTACGTCGGCCGATGAGTTAGAATAGATAGATCTAGGTGATGGTAGCAAGCCAAGGCCGACGTATATTAGTGTTAAGTTAGATCCTGAGTACAAGCTAGAGTTAATTCAGTTGTTAAAAGAATGTAAAGATTGTTTTGCTTGGGAGTATTATGAAATGCCTGGTTTAGACTGTTCTATTGTTAAACATCGGTCGCCTATAAAACCAGGGCATCGGCCACATCAGCAGCCTGCTAGACGCTGTAATCCTAAAATATTACCTGATATCAAGGTCAAGATTACTCGTTTACTTGAAGCAAAGTTCATTAGGCAGTGTCATTACGCTGAATGGATCTCTAATGTGGTTCCTGTGTACAAGAAAAAGGGAAAACTCTGAGTTTGTATTGATTTCAGGAATCTTAATAGGGCAACACCAATGGACGGTTATCCGATGCCGATTGCCGATGTGTTGATAGATGCTGCTGCAGGGCACAAAGTTATTAGCTTCATGGATGGTAATGCTAGGTATAATCAAATATTTATGTTTGAAGAAGACATTGCTAAGACTGTGTTTAGATATCCTGGGCATGTTGGATTATTTGAGTGGATCGTCATGACTTTCGGATTGAAGAATGCAGGAGCTACATATCAGCGGGCCATGAATTACATATTCCATAAGTTTATCGGTAGGATAGTCGAGATTTATATTGATGATGTCGTAGTTAAGTCAGAAGGTTATAAGGATCATTTGGCTAATTTACGTAAAATTTTGGAGTGCACAAGAAAACATGGGCTGAAAATGAATCCAAATAACTGTGCTTTCGGTGTATCGGCTGGACAGTTTTTGGGTTTCATGGTCCACCAAAGAGGCATTGAGGTCAGTCAAAAGACGATTGGTGCAATCAGTAAAGTTACTGCTCCAATGAATAAAACTGAGCTTTAGTCGTTGATCGGCAAAATCAATTTTATCCAGAGATTCATATCAAATTTATCTGGAAGAATTCGGCCGTTCAGCCTTTTGTTGAAGCTTAAAGCCGATCAAGAGTTTGTACGGGGATCTGATCAAGAAAAGTATTGGAGGAAATTAAAAAGTATTTGGTGACCCCACCAGTGTTGGTACCACCTCAAAGAAATAAACCGTTTAAACTGTACTTGTCGGCTGATGAAAATGCTATCGCATCGACTCTTATTCAAGAGTTTGAGGGCAAGGAACGGGTGCTTTATTATATTAGTAGGAGGCTTTTGGATGCTGAAACCAGATATTCTTCGGTTGAGAGATTATGTTTGTGCCTATATTTCTCTTGCACCAAACTCAGGCATTATTTGTTATCGGCAGAATGTACTGTTGTCTGCAGAGATGATGTTGTCAAGTACATGCTGTCATTGCCAATTTTGAATGGGAGAATCAGAAAATGGATTCTGACATTATCCGAGTTTAACTTAAGATATGAATCGGCTAAAGCTGTCAAGGGGCAAGTCATGGCCGATTTTGTAACTCAGCATTGTGGCTTAGAAGTTAAAGTGGTGGAACCTGCGCCGTGGACTTTATTCTTCGATGGGTCATCTTGTGGAGCAGGATCGGGAATCGGTATAGTACTAATTTCGCCTCGGGGAACAAGTTTTGAGTTCTCACTGCCGATTGAAAAAAACTGCTATGAGTAATCAAGCTGAGTATCAAGCTGTACTGAAGGGAATTAGATTATTAAGAGAAATCAAGGCTAATGCTGTTGAGATATTTGGAGATTCTATGCTGGTTATTAATCAATTGCTCGGAGAGTATGAATGCAAAAATGATATTCTGAGGGTTTATCAGGAGGAATGTCTTCACTTGTTAAAAGAGTTCAAGACTGTGATAATCGAGCATATTCCCAGAGCATATAATGAAGAAGCCAATAACCTTGCTCAAGAAGCTTCTGGATATCGACCAATTTATGGAGCAATGGCAGTGGAATTGGCGGCCGATGATTGGAGAAAGGAAATAGCCGATTATTTGAGGGACCCATCTAAGAAAGTTGACAAACGGCTATGGTACCAAGCGACTAAGTATGTTCTACTAGAAGACGAGTTGTGTTACTGAACAATTAATGGGGTCTTACTCAAATGCCTTGGCAAGGAAGAAGCCAAGAACTTGATGGGCGAGGTTCATGAAGGAACATGCGGGGCTCATCAATCGGCTTTTAAAATGAAATGGATGATAGATTAGACAATGAGTATTTCTGGCCAACTATATTGACGGATCGCTTTAGATACTATAAAAGTTGTCAGGAATGTCAGAAGTTCGGCAATATGCAGGAGCTCCAGCATCAGCAATGAACCCAATAATTAAGCCATGACCGTTTAGAGGTTGGGCAATTGACTTGATCGGTCAAATTTATCCGCCATCAAGTAAAGGGCATAAGTTTATATTAGTGGCAACTAATTATTTTACAAAATGGGTTGAGGCGGTTCCTTTGAAAAAAGTAACATCGGCCAATATGATTGATTTCATCAAGAAATATATTGTTTATCGGTTTGGAGTTCCTCAAATTATTACGACTGATCAGGGGACTATGTTCACTTCGGGAGAGTTCGATGATTTTGCTACTAGTATGGGGATTAAAATATTAAAATATTCTCCTTACTATGCTCAAGCCAATGGTCAAGCCGAAGCAGCCAGCAAAGGGGTTATCAAGTTAATAAAAAAGAAAGTTGAGGAACAACCAAGACGTTGGCATACTACTCTGAATGAAGCGTTGTGGGCCTATCATATGGCTTGTCATGGGTCTACAAAGTTGTCTCCTTATCAGTTAGTTTATGGGCATGAAGCTGTATTGCCTTGGAAATTAAAAACAAGGTCGAGGCTTACGACGTTTCAGATCAACTCACGGTCGATGATTATTCGGCTTTGATGAAAAATGAATTAGAAGATTTGGCAGGATATCTGCTGAGAGCCTTGATAAGTATTGAGGAAAACAGGAAAAGAATAGCCAGGTGGTACGATAAGAAAGTTAAAGTTAAAGAGTTCTCTCAGGGAGATTTGGTCTGGAAATGTTTGGTGGGATTTTGTGCAATCATCTTGGAATACAATCTTATGAATTGTATGCGCTAAATGCCAACGAGAACTCAGAGAAGAAAAGAAAAGTAACTAACTAAACGTTAGTTGCATGGACGTCGCGGGGGCTAGCATGTGAAGCCCCAAGCAAATCAAGAACGTGCAGGGTTCCATGCGTGCACGTACGTACTCATCGAAACCTGTACAATACGTGTGGAGGTGCTGCCACACGGCCGGGCCCGCATGGTAGCCGGCGCGGTTTGGAAAATTCTAGAAGCAAACCGAGAGCCCTCGAAACCTCTTATCGTGGACAGCGACTCAGCGTATTGGAAGAGAAGTATACGCGTACGCTGGCTTAGGATGGAAATACGCACGCACGCATCAGCCTTAGCTTCCTGGCTTCTCACGGGTGCTAGAGAGCCTCCTTGATCAGGCCCACAATGCAGCGAGTCAGGCCGGCCGGCCGGCCGGCCGGATACTCATCTCGTTCCGTTAAGAGTTACAGATATGTGCGGCTCCGTTTTACACGGCAACAGATAAACAAACCAGCGGATTTTTACTCAACAACCTAAAGGCGGCGCCGGAGGGGAGACCCGGGGCAACACGTAACCCTGAGCCCTGCCTATATAAAGGCTGGGGCGTCTCTTGTGCAGGGTTTTAAAGGAGGAGAGGGGATCAGCGTGGGCGCAAGAAAGCAGAGGTAAAAGGAGGAGCTAAAGTCACGCCTGTACCTTCACCTCTCATCTGCATCGCCGAGCCTCTGCACCACGCCGGCGCCACCCGTCGTCCTCGAGCTCGCCGTCCACCGTCAAGGCGCCGGGAGCCGGCAACCGCGTCGACGCCAAGCGAAGGTCAAGGAAGCTAGCGAGAACGAAGCCATGGCGCCCCTGTTCACCCTTGGAGGCGCAGCAGGTTGATCCTCCGTCCACCCTCATCTGCCTTTTTACAGATCGCATCCACTCACAATCACTGGTGCTCGCCGGATCGCTGCCCGTCTACGTCCGTGGTGCTGTATGAAGATGTTGACAAAGAAGAGGCTCAGCTGGTGAAGGGAGCACGGCCGGCGACGAGACCCACGCCGTGCGGCCAAGTCTGGCACATGCCGACGGCGCCGCAGCGAAGACGCCAGGGCAGGAATCGACATGCCGACGGCGAAGACGTCGAGACGGGAGACGACGCCGAGACGGCGGACGATGCTGTGATGCCGGGCTGTCGCAAGACGCCGCTGCGCCAGCGACCCGAGGAGCCGCGTCGAGCCGGGGAGTCAGTTCATCAACCGGACGTCCGAGCGTGTGCTCGCGTGCGAGCTCATGCATGACCAGGAGCTCAAGTGCACACGTGCAGCCAACAAGGAGATTGCAAGCTACAGTGGCATGCATGCACATGTACGTGCGCCACTGGAAGCAGGTTACCAGAGTACTGCATCTATGTACAGATGCTCCTGCCACTACGGGACTTCGAAGCCTTCTGCGGATGGGATCTCCCCGCAGGATGACTTCGCCCATCTACGAGCAGCTGCCACGATGGCGGATCGGTCCAATTCCCGACCATGCATTGACTACTCACCTCTACAACGACCGCGACGCCGTTCAAGACCGACGAGGCCGGACGACACAGGCGGGCGCCGCTGATGTCCCAGCTGCACTACACCGGCTCATGGACACCAATGAGGCCATGAATGACGCCGACGCCCACATCTACACCACCACCACCATCATGCATGGAGAACGTGAAGCGAAGACCGAAGATGACGACCACAACAGCGGAATTGGAGGTACTCTGACAAGCTAGACTTGCGGAGTTAATTAACCGGGCGCCTTCCAAGACCCTAGGAGCTAGAAAATAACATCGTCGAAGTTAGATCGACCCCAGCAAATTATGGAGCGGCAAGACTGGGACTTGTATTTGTTATCGAAAAAATTACTAGATACTTGTTCCTTTCTTTTCTTTTCTTTTGTGTACTCAGTACACTGGCACGCCCGCATGTATTCACCCCGACGCAGAAAATTTCTATATGCGTATTTTCTCCCTAAACAAAATGGCACGCGCGGTGGGACCTGGTTCTCCTCCCATCTCTGTTGTGCAGTGGTGGTCGTCTTCGTCTTCGCCGTTCCCCCAACCAACACAGCATGCTGCAAGGTGTTCTTCGATGTGGAGCCGTCCTGACGAGAAGTTCCCTTCTTGCAGGAGGACCATCCGGCGCCGTCAAGACCCAGGCATTCCACCTAATCCAGTTCGGAGACTTCCATGGGAGGAATCCCCATCACCAAGGCTGAAGCGCTGCCCACACCGACGATGATCGTCGGACAAGCTGGGGCATCCTCAGTCGTCGTCAACACCCAAGAGCCGCTCCCGATCCAGTTCGGACCGTTCCCTCCTGCAGCGGTCTTCGAATACCACGACAAGACCTACATGCACCTGACGCAGGACCCAGCGCAGTTCCAGGTGGTCCAGCGTAAGAAAGCTCAGAAGAGAGCTTCAGCCAAAGCCAGGAAGGAGCGATGCAACCTGATGCTGGAGGCGCGGGCTCTCTTGAAGAAGTCCGTGGTGGCTGAGATCAAGGGAGATGTCCAGGCTGCGCAACGACTGCGCGCCAAGGCGGTCAACAGGAGCACGGGAGCTGCGACTGTCCGCGTGCCTACGTCAACGCCCGTTCAAGAAGTACCTACACCAGTGGTGGAGCGCACAGAAGTCGAGCTGCTGGAGGCCTTGGAAGCAGTCTCGAGCAACCTGCGACGACACATGTCTTTCGCTCGCCACGCGACTAGTCCTCACCCGCTTCGCAACTACAGGAGAAGGTACCGCAAGGTGCAACGACTACACCAACAGATCAGCTCCCGCATCGTCCAGAGCACAGTCCCGAATGAGGACTGGTCTCTCGACACGGGAATTCTCCTCGACAAGGTGTTCACCTACCCTAGCACGTTGGAGCCGCCGTAGGACATGTTCCCTGACGAATGGGCGCGCGAACCAGCCAAGATCAAGGGCCTGGTGCGGCGCGCTATCATGCGGGAGTACTGGAAAAGAAGGCACTCAAGCAAGCAATCTCGTCTTCCAGGACCTACCGTTGTCAAGAATAAACCTTGGGTGCTCGATTAGTGTTTTTCCTATTTTAGCTAGTAGCTTGTTTTAGAAACATATCGTGTGATTGTGCTGATTGTGTTCGAGCTGACTGTAAAGGCCAAATTCATTTTCTTGTAATCTGTTATATAAGCATAGCAATAAGATCATGGAAAAGCAGTAGGTTGACAGCACAAACGAGATCGTGTCCTCTGTGTTCGCGTGAGTTTGTGTTGGCCGTGAGGTCGCCGGCAACTTGATCTGCATCGTCTCTTCGCCATGTTCCTAACAATTGGTACCAGAGCCCGTTTTCGGACCGGGGAGTGATGGTTGAAGAGAAGAAGCTCGGTGATGGCTCCACCAGCAATGCCGTTGTGATCCAGCTGGTGATTCGTGAGTTGAACGGCGGAAGTAGCTATCCCGTCCACACCAAGACCAATTACTCCGATTGGGCGCTGCTGATGAAGGTGAAGTTGAAGATGACGTCGCTCTGGCACGTCGTCGAGAAAGGGGGCGCCGACGAGCACGACGAGATGATGGCAATTGAAGCTCCTTGCAGCGTGGTGCCGCCGGAGATGGTGCCCTCCATCATCAGCAAGGACACAGCGAAGAAGGCCTGGAAGACCATCTCCGACATGCGGGTCGGCAGCGACCACGTCAAGAAGGCGGCCGCGGTACAACTCCGGCGAAAGTTTGAGTTGGCGACGTTCAGCGACGGCGAGTCCGTTGAGGACTACGTGCTGCGCCTCAACGGCATGGCGGCGACCCTCACCAGGCTCGGTGACCTAGTGGACGAGAAGAAGGTCGTCGAGAAAATCGTGCGAAGCGTTCCTCAGCGCTTCAGGCAGATCGTTCTCTCGATCACCACGCTCCTCGACGTATCGACCCTCACTGTCTCGAATCTGGTGGGGCGATTGAAGGCGGCAGAGGATGCCTTCGAGGAGGCTCCAGGGTCGCTGCAACACGACGGTGGCTCTACCTCACAGAGGAGGGTGGGACGACTGGCGAAAGGCGAGGGAGGCGGAGAACCACTCCGGCCGCAGAACCAGCGGCGGCTCGGGGCGTCGCGGAGGAGGAAGACGAGGGCGCGGGCGTGGGCGTGGAGGCCGCTCGTCAAGTGGGCCATCATCTGGTAAGCCCACTGGTGATGAGTGCAGGAGATGCGGCAAGATGGGACATTGGGCTTGTGAATGCCCATCACGGCCCAAGAAGGAGCAAGCCCACGCGATCCAGGAAGATGAGGAGGCATCACTCCTCGTCAGGGCCTCCCCAATCATTCCCCATCCGCCGCCGCTGCAATCCACCACTACAGCACCTCACAGGTCGCCGGCGGCCACATCCTGGATAGTGGTCCCACTGCCGCGTGTTGTCCTACCGCTGCAGAGGGCGGGGCAGGCGCATGATGGTAGCAGACATGAGGTATCGGGAGAGAGATCCGGGTCTCAGATCGAAATCCGGGAGCAGAAGGTCTTCGCCCAGCTTGGGGAGGAGGTGGAGCATGAGGCAGAGATGTGGGTCCTAGACACCGGGGCAACCAACCACATGTCCGGGTCCAGAGCCGCCTTCGCCAAGCTGGACACGGCGGTGCTGCGCACCATGCACTTCGCTGACGACTCGGCGGCGCGAATCGAAGGCCGCGGCACAGTCACGTTCATGTGCAAGAACGGTGAACTTCGCTCGTTTGACGGGGTCGACTTCATCCCCCGGCTGACGATGAACATCATGAGCATCGGGCAGCTCAACGAGGTCGGGTACAAGATCAAGATTGACGATGCGGTCATGAGGATCCAGGAGCCCGACGGCCAACTGCTGGCGAGGGTGCCACGGGAGGAGAACCGGCTGTACCTGCTCCGCATCAGGATGGCATAGCCTGTGTGCCTAGCAGGCGTGATGACAAGGTGGCATGGCGCTGGCATGAGTGTTACAGCCATGTCAACATGGTGGCGCTCCGGAAGCTAGCTCGGGAGGAGCTGGTTCGAGGGCTACCGGAGCTTGGCCAGGTGGAGCGGGTCTGCGAGGCTTGCCAGGCGGGCAAGCAGAGGCTCACCTCCTTCCCGACGCAAGTAGAGTACCACGTGCGGGAACGCCTGGAGCTAGTGCACGGGGACCTGTGCGGTCCTATAACACCGGCGGCACCATGGGGCAACAGGTACTTCTTGCTGATGGTGGATGACCTGAGCAGATACATGTGGGTAGCCGCAATTCCTTCAAAGGATCATGCTGTGGCTGCTATCAAGGAGATCCAGGCGTGGGTAGAAGGCGAGTCTGGAGTCAAGCTGAGGGCGCTCCCAACTGATCGAGGGGGTGAATTTACCTTGATCGAGTTCGCGGAGTACTGCGCGGCGGACGGCGTTCACCGGCAGCACACCGCGCCCTACAGTCCACAATAGAATGGTGTGGTGGAGCGCCAGAATGGGACTGTAGTGGCGGCAGCGAGGAGCATGCTCAAGGCGAAGGGACTGCCCGGCTGGTTCTGGGGCGAAGCAGTAAGCACGGCGGCTTATATGCTGAATAGGTGCCTGATGAAGAGCATGGAAGGCATGACGCCATTCAAGGCGTGGCACGGGAAGAAGCCAGCCGTGCACCATCTCAAGATGTTCGGCTGCATCGTCTACGTCCGCAACACATAGCCTCACCTGACGAAGCTGGAAGATCGAGGCCGCAAGATGATCTTCGTCAGCTATGAGTGCGGAACATAAGGTGTACCACGCCTACGACCCCGTCACCAAGAGTGTCCATGTGACGCGGGACGTCATCTTCGACGAACAAGCCCAGTGGGACTGGGGCACCTGCGGCAACTCCGGCGCAGGGGGTGGCAGGGACGATGTGTTTATGGTGGAATACTCCACCATGAGCTAGGGACCTTTGGCAGCTGAGGGCGCTGTTGAGGCACCTAGGGAGGCTCCTACAGACGGGGACATGACCCCGCCACTATCGCCGCACGCCACTGCAGGAGAGGCACCAGGAGGGTTCGGCAGGGCGCAGGCAGTGGAGTTCGCCTCGCCACCAGCTGGCAGTGATGACAACCTGGACGTCGAGCATGATGAAGATGCTCCGCTCCGGTTTCGCAAGCTCGACAACATCCTCAGGTCATCATCGCCATCTGGGTTCACACCACAAGCACTGCTGATGGAGGAGCTGCATGCTGTAAGCTCCGACGAGCCGGCCTCGTTCGCTGAGGCAGAGCGCAGTCCAAGCTGGAGGAAGGCAATGATGGAGGAGATGGAAGCGATCAAGGACAACCAGACTTGGTCTCTCGCTGATCTCCCACCTGGGCGGCGAGTGATTGGACTGAAATGGGTGTTCATGGTGAAAAGGGATGAGCGCGGGGCGGTGTCCAAGCACAAGGCGCGCCTCGTAGTAAAGGGGTATGCGCAGCGACACGGCATCGACTACGATGAGGTGTTCGCTCTGTGGCGCGGCTGGACTCGGTGCACCTGCTCATTGCCCTTGCAGCGCATGAGGAGTGGGAGGTGCACCACATGGACGTCAAGTCGGCGTTCCTGAATGGTGACTTGGAGGAGGAGGTGTATGTGGAGCAGCCAGCCGGTTTCGTCGTCACCGGCAAGGAACACAAGGTGTTCAAGCTGAGGAAGGCGCTGTACGGGCTGCATCAGGCGCCGCGTGCCTGGAACGCGAAGCTGGATGACACGCTGTTGTCGCTCGGCTTCAAAAGGAGCCCCTCGGAGCACGCCGTCTACGTCAGGTGGAATGACGAATCATAGCTGGTGGTCGTGGTGTACATCGATGATCTAGTGATCACCGGCACCAGCTGCGACGACATCAAGCAGTTCAAGCTGGAGATGGCGGCCGTGTTCAAGATGAGTGATCTTGGCCTGCTTCACTACTACCTCGGCATTGAAGTGAAGCAGGGCGCGAGTGGAATCTCGCTCAGCCAAGGAGCTTATGCTGCCAAGATCCTTGAGAGAAGCGGTATGGCTAGGTGCAACCCCTATCAGGTGCCCATGGAGACGCGTCTGAAGCTGAGCAAGTTCAGTTCAGAGCCACTGGTGGATGCAACAGCAAACCAGAGCATCTTCGGGAGCCTAAGGTATTTGGTCAACACTCGACCTGACCTTGCTTTCGCTGTTGGCTATGTAAGCCGCTTCCTAGAAGAGCCACGCGAGGATCATCTCATGGCAGTGAAGCATATCCTGCGCTATGTGGATGGAACCAAGAACTGGGGACTCTGGTTCGACTGGAAGAAGGAGAAGGAGGCTCATTTAACAGGATTCAGTGATAGCAATTATGCTAGGGATGTCGATGCTAGGAAGAGCACAACAGGGGTGATTTTCTTCCTCAGCAGCAGCCCAGTCACCTGGCAGTCCATAAACCAGAAGGTGGTGGCGTAGTCAAGCTGCGAGGCGGAATACATTGCAGCTGCTAATGCTGCTTGTCAGGCATTCTGGCTAGCCAGAGTGCTAGCTGAGGTGCAGGGATCAGCACCAATAGCACCAATGCTGAGGGTGGACAACAAGTCCGCCATAGCTTTGATGAAAAATCCAGTACTTCATGGCCACAGTAAGCACATCCAAGTGAAGTACCATCTGGTCCAGGAGTCTGTTGAGGCAGGTCTGATTGAGGTAGAGTTCATCAGGAGCGAAGAACAGTTGGGTGACATTCTGACAAAGCCTCTCGGCAAGACTAAGTTCCATGAGGTTCGTTCTAAGATTGGCCTGATTGATATATAAAGTTCGCACCACAAGGCTTAGGAGGAGATTGTCAAGAATAAACCTTGGGTGCTTAGTGTTTTTCATAGTTTAGCTAGTAGCTTGTTTTAGAAACATATCGTGTGATTGTGCTGATTGTGTTCGGGCTGATTGTAAAGGCAAAATTCGTTTCCTTGTAATCTGTTATTTAAGCATAGCAATAGATCATGGAAAAGTAGTAGGTTGACAGCACAAATGATATCGTGTCCTCTGTGTTCGCGTGAGTTTGCGTTGGCCGTGAGGTCGCCGGCGACTTGATCCGCGTCGTCTCTCCACCGTGTTCCTAACAACAGTCTCCTTCGACAATAGCACACCAATCCGGCCAACCGGATGGGTGTCTTGCTACCACACGACGGGGAACGAAGAGCCGTCTACAACTAACACCAACAAGTTTGCAGCTTTGCAGACCAACGAACTAGCACCTCAAGATGAAGGCGTGCGGCGGGAGCTACGCCGACTTCAAGACCAAGTGCCTCAACTCGGGAGAAGGCTTCGAGAGAAAGAAGCACCAGAGCCTTCGTCAACACGAGCTAGGGGCAGGATGGAGCGACCTGTTTCTAGCCATCGCCCACAGCATGAGCGCCAAACGCTAGCACCGCGTTGTAGATCTCAACCACCCCATGCTTTCCAACGGAGACAAGCCACCTTGCCTCCTCGTTGGTATAGTTGGTCAAGGCGACAAGACTACACTGCGCGTCCCCGCCCGACTCAGCAAAGGCGGGTTCGTGACTCTTCATACAAGCGGGAGCCTGCTCAGGCCCCATCTTCCCCGAGAAGTGGAGCTCAAGTACAAAGACGACAAGAGGAAGAGGTACCTACCTCGGCTGCACGACAGGCAGCACCAGCACATCAGGTTCCACCCTGCATTCGACCTACACCGACGGAGAACCAGCGCAAGCGCGAAAGGTGACGGAGGAACCGCCACGCACTATACTGTGAGCTCGAGGAGTTGGTGCTGAGGCACACCCAAGTCCACATCCAACCCGACGGAGAGCTCCATCAAGAGAACAACCGTATCTCCTTCCGCATCTCACCCAACTTGGAGGGCGATGAGAGGTATAACTACCTGCTCAGCCGGTTAACCCTGAAGCCACGATGGGCGCATGATGGTGGTGCTGAGGAGAAGGAGGCAGCCACAACTGAGAAACGCACGCCGATCATCCTCAGCCGTAGCGGAAGACAAAGACAAGCTACACCAAGTGTAGACTCCTTAGGGAGTCTACTAGACCGATCTCCATCACCCACGCCCATGGAAGGAGTCGAGGGTCATCACCAACAGGAGGCAAGGTGGCATTTCCCCTGGGCCAAGCCGGCACCATGCGGGACACGGCGATAGCTCAAATGCCAGCTGCTTCTGCTCTCGATGAAGTAAAACAAGATGTTCGAGCTTCCCCACACAAACAGAAGATGTCGAAAGAAGGTCAAGATAATGTTGCCATGTGTACCGCACTGGCAGCACACTCAGGGTGTGATTCCAAGATGGAGTGGGTGCCTCCAAGGGTAACTCAGGACTTTAGTTACCCTTCCGATGAAGAGATCACGCCAAACCTGAAGGCAAGCTTCAAGAAGGCGTTTCTACCTCGGCTAGGCCATGTTCGCTCAAGGTTCAAAGGCGCGGACGAGGTAATGGACTCCGGCATGTCTACGGCACTTGATGAGGCGAGGACTTCGGCATCTTGCCTTCCCATCACTGCAGGGAAGGGCTCATTGTTTGATGGCGACATGGCGCTGGCTTCAGACACGTCCCCGCGGTGCTACATCTACATCGTGTCCCGACTTCCCTGGAACCCCGAGGATCTACAACACACGGCGGGTCGAGCCAGAGCGAGCACATGACTCCAAGCCATCGCAGCCTAGAAGTTGAAGGGAATAGTAGATGAAGAAGAAGAGGAAGACGGCGACCCGCGGGATGGCATGACGGCAAGCGACACCGACTCATCCTCGTTGTTGGAGAGGCACGACCACTCACCCCGCTATGCTGACCTCATCACATCCGTTCCCTCGGATGGGGATGAGCATCCTGACGTGGGCAACTCTGCACCAGCCCACATGGCAGTAGATGATCACCGCAACGGCCGTGGTCAGGAGTCACCAAAAGGAGCCCAAGTTCTAACCTTGGAGGAACAAGTCCAAGATTAGAGGCGTATGATGAATGTGCTGTCTGAGAAGTTCGATCGACTGGTCGAACTGGTCACGGCGTCGGCTCAGAATGCTCCACATGGTGGTGCATATCGACTTGCTGAAGACCCACAATTCAACGAGAATGATTGTGCAGGAAGCGTTCGCCCGCGTCCGGTGAATTTTGCTTCACCCTCCACCCATGGAGCGCCATTACCGACGATGTTGAAGGACTATCATGACATAGTCAAAGACATGGTGAATAGGAAGCTAAGGCGGATGACGAGCGAGCAAGCTCCTCGAGCGGTAGAAAGCGAGCTTGAGAAGCCGTACGAGGCATGGCATGATCTCGTGCCCTTCCCAGCGGGATGGCATCCACCCAAGTTCCATCAGTTTGATGGAATCGGTGATGCTAGGGAGCACCTTGCATACTTTGAAGCAACATGTGGAGACACCACTAACAACTCATTGCTACTACTATGCCAGTTCTCCGGGTCTCTAACATTGCCAGTTGGATCCATCGGCAGCTGGGGGGCCATGAAGGATGTCTTCAGGAAGCACTTCGTGGCTATGAAGAAGGACTTCTCCATCGTTGAGTTGTCGCAAGTGAAGCAATGACGTGATGAAGCCATAGATGATTATGTCATTCACTTTAGTAATAGCTACGTGCGTCTCCCAAGGGAGATGTACCTCGAAGATGCGATTGGAATGTGCATCAATGGGATGATGCAACATTGGTCGCTTGAAGTATCTCGACGGGAGCCAAAGACGTTCAACGCTTTGAGCTCAGCAGTTGCCGCCACCAAGATCGAGTTTGACAAATCACCACAGATCATGGAGCTCTACAAGAATGCCAGCGCCTTCGAGCCAGTCAAATGCTTCAGTTCGACGGCAAAGCCAAACAACAACGGAGGCATAGGAAAAGCGCAAGTGGAGGCAAATGCAGCATGAGTCCTCTCCAGCACACCGCAAGGCCAGGTGCCCATCCTAGGTGCCAGGAGTGAACAAGCAGGAGGCAAGCCACACCCCTCCATCCAAGAACTCCTCAAGAAGCAGTACATCTTCAAGCGGGAGCTGGTGAAGGGGATGTTCGAGCAACTCATGGAGCACAAGGCGCTGAACCTGCCGGAACAACAACGGCCAGATCAGGTAAACATGACTAACAATCCATTATACTGTCCGTATCATAGGTATGTTGGCCATATCATCGAGGACTGTGTCGCCTTCAAGGAGTGGCTCCAAAGAGCCATCAATGAGAAGAGGATAAACCTGGACGCGGACGCCGTCAACCCCGACTATCACGCGGTCAACATGGTGACCATGAGAGCATGCAGTCCGCCAACATGAGGAAGTGAAGATGAAGGATCATGGGTGCCACTAGCCCAAGTTGAGCACAAGCTTATTGCTCTGGTGCTCCCAACGGCTCCCACTGCTGTGACAAGAACACCCCAGGCCAACGGAGATCCGACGTGGACTGTGGTGCAGCATCGACCACGTCCAACCACGACTCCTCCATGACATCTCCACTCGACTACATTAACACATGCTACTCCAACAAGAAGGCTGCCAGACCCAAGTGGCGCCCACCACCACAGTTCATCCCCAAGTCAGAGGGAGGCGCACCCTTTCCTCGCCGGAGTCATGTGCTACCAACCTTGGGGCAATTCTTGCCTAAGGGGTGGGGGCAAACATCATTGACAAGTGAAGAGGTGCAGGAAGAAACGGATGCTGCCCCGTCCCCCAACATAGCAATGTGCAATGCCATCCTTGACTTTGCAAGCTCGAAGTCTGAAGATGTGTTCACTGCTAAGGAGAAAGAAGTGTTGTGGGCTGACCATGAGCAAGACGGGAAACCCATTGAAGTCAACATGAACCTACGAGGAGGGAAGGTGCTACCGGAGCTACCAAAGCTCAAGCCCGCAAGAGCAGAAAAAGGCATCGAAGTTACCCCGCCGGAGATGAACCCTGGAGCATCAAACGAGAAGAGAGACAAGTTTCAAGACATCGATTACAACGTGATCGCCCATCTCAAGAGAATCCCAGCACTGTTGAGTGTTTATGATGCTATCATGCTAGTGCTGGAGCTCCGAGAGGCTCTCATAAAAGCACTTCTAGAACTAGAGCTCTATGAAGTGGCCATGGCCAAACACCGGCTCTTCACGAACCCTTTGTTCGTGAATGAGATCACCTTCAAGGAAAAAGACAACATGGTAGATGACGGCGACCACAACCGACCGCTCTACATCGAGGGGAACATCGGGGCTGTGCATCTTCATCGAATCCTCATTGACCATGGGTCCACCATGAACATCGTGCCCATCCGGAGCTTGATGCGGGTTGGTTTCACAGTGGATGACTTGGATCCTACCGACGTAGTCATCTGCGGCTTTGACAACAATGGCACGATGACTCTAGGAGCAATCACTGTCAAGATCCAGATGTGTACGTTCAGCTTCAAGGTGCGATTCTTCGTCATCGAGGCCAATACCTCATACTCGACACTCTTAGGAAGGCCATGGATCCACAAGTATCGGGTGGTGCCATCTACTCTGCACCAATGCTTCAAGTTCCTCGATGGCAATGGGACTCAACAACGCATCGTTGGCAACTTCACCCCACACACTACCTAGGAGTCCTACCATGTGGATGCCAAATACCACTTCCTGGTGGAAGAGTGCAAGCAGCAGATGGGTCGAGTTGTGCCTGCAGCAAACATAGTGTTGAAACCTGGCACATCATCAGCCTCCGAGGTGAAGAGTTTATACTCTCCCTCCATGAAGAAAGCCGCTTCTCCAAGCTCAAGAAGTGATGAACGAGGGAACCTATCACTATCTACGTCCCGCGGCTCCAAATCTTCATCTTCGAAAGAATTAGGGGTCTCCACTGCCTCAAGTTCTCAAGGGGTAGGAAACGTGTTTGCGTCAACGTCAACGCCTTTAATGCTCAAGGCGAGGTTCTCCACGTCTGCGCCGATCACACTAAGGTCTACAGCAAAACCCCCACTGACCCTATCCTCTTCACTCAAGGAGATACCGTTGAACACGATGACATTGGGGACAGCTCGCCTAACACTCGGAGGCTCTACAGGTACCCGAGGCAGAAATCCACCCACCGGCGGTAGTGATGCGCAATCAACTACTACTTCTCAGGCGCACCGGAGTCCTGATGAAGGAGTCATGCCAGCACCTGGAGGAGTCGTGAAGAAAAGGGTGGCGGAGATCGAAGGTGTCATGAAGGGTGCTCAATGTGTGCAGCCCCACATTGTACATATCAATAGCAACTCCACTAGAAGTCTGGGTGATCCCAGGTCCTTCTAGCGCTACACTTCAAACCGTCTTCTACAAGGTGCCGCAGGTACAAGAATGTGATTTCATTATTGAATTGCCTAACTCTAACCCTGATGCAGAAGAGGTGTTGATGACTATGAAGGCTGAGCCCTGGATGGCTCGCCTATTGGCAAAGGCTGGGATCATTCTCTGTTGAAACAACAGGGTGCCACCACCGCCACCCATGTGTGAAGAATGGTGGAGACAAGCGGAGAGTTTCCTCAAGAGGAGGCGTAAGGTTCAGCCAAGGTTCGGGCTTGGCTACTGCAACACTGATGCTTCCGACGATGAAGATGAGTACCTCGAGGTGAACCAAGTTCACTGCCTCGCCTTAACAGCTACTTCGGAGGAAGAGGTTGACTGCTCGCACCATGCCGGGCGTCAACGACAACCCAAAGAGATAGGAGCCATCGAGATGGAGGAGAAGCTGGACACTTTATCAACGCCTCAACAACTTGAAGACGGAGGACAGCCCACGATTGATGAGCTCGTGGAGATCAACCTTGGGACAGAGGATGATTCAAGACCCATCTTCGTCAGCGCCACGCTCATGGAGGAGGAACGCGAAGACTATCGAAGCTTCCTGATGGAGTACCGAGATTGCTTCACCTGGAACTACAAGGAGATGCTGGGGCTCGATCCTCATGTCGCCACTCACAAGCTAGCGACTGACCCACAGTTCCAACCCGTCAAACAGCCATCATGACGCCTACAACCCAAGTTCGAAGATCAAGTCATCGCCGAGGTGGACAAGCTCATCACGGCAGGCTTCATCAAGGAGATTCAGTACCCACGATGGCTTGCTAACATTGTTCCGGTGGAAAAGAAGAATAGACAGGTTCGAGTCTGCGTTGACTTCCATGACTTAAACCGAGCCTGTCCTAAAGACGACTTCCCCTTGCCTATCACCAAAATGGTGGTTGATGCAACTACTGGATTCGGCGTCTTCTCATTCATGGATGGGTCCTCGGGCTACAACCAGATCTAGATGGACCCACTCGACGCTCTCGATACCCGCTTCAGAACACCCAAAGGCAATTTCTACTATACCGTCATGCCATTTGGGTTGAAGAACGCCAGCGCCACCTATCAACGCGCCATGACATACATCCTCGACGACCTGATCCACCATTCGGTGGAGTGCTGCGTCGATGATATGGTGGTGAAGACCAAGAACCGCAAGGACCATCAAGATGACCTACGGGTTGTCTTTGAATGACTACATCGACACCAACTCAAGATGAACCCCCTCAAGTGCGCCTTTGCCGTCCAGTCTGGTGTCTTCTTCGGGTTCGCGGTTCGACATTGAGGCATCAAGATCAAGCCAAAGAAGATCAAGGCGATAATGAAGATGCCACCACCGCAGGAGCTGAAGGAGCTGAAGTTGCTGCAAGGGAAGCTAGCATACATACGACGTTTCATCTCCAATCTCTCTAGACGCATTCAGCCCTTCTCCAAGCTCATGAAGAAGGGCGCACCGTTCATATGGGACGAGGAGTGTCAAAAGGGGTTTGACAGTATTATAAGGTACCTTCTTAATCCTCCTGTCCTGGCTGCTCCTGTAAAAGGGCGCCCCCTCATTCTCTACATTGCAACACAGCCATCATCAATAGGCGCTTTGCTTGCTTAGCACAATGATGAAGGCAAGGAGGTGGCGTGCTACTACCTGAGCCGCACCATGGTGGGTGCTGAGCACAATTACTCTCCCATAGAGAAGTTGTGCTTAGCGCTAATCTTTGCCTTGAAGAAGCTAAGGCACTACATGTTGGCACACCAAGTTCAGCTCGTCACAAGGGCAGACCCCATAAGGTATGTGCTAAGTCAGCCTGTATTCACTGGGCGACTCAAAAAATTGGCACTACTCATGATGGAGTTCGACATCACCTTCGTCCCACATAAGGCAGTAAAGGGACAGGCCTTGGCAGAGTTCCTGGTGGCGCATCCAGTACCAGATGATTCGCCGCTCATCACCAACTTGCCGGATGAGGAAGTCTTCTTCACCAAGCTTGAAGCCCCATGGGAGCTCTACTTCAACGGTGCCTCCCGCACGGACGCCGACCCCGACGGCACCCCCAAGCGAAGAGCAGGAGCCGGATTGGTGTTCAAGACCCCACAAGGGGGAGTAATGTATCACTCATTCTCCCTTCTGAAAGAAGAATGCTCCAACAACGAGGCTGAGTACGAAGCACTCATCTTCGGGCTTTTCCTAGCACTCTCCATGGAGGTACGTTCCCTACGAGTTCACAGAGACTCGCAGCTCATTGTTTGACAGGTGAATGAATCTACAAAGTTCACAAACCGGAGCTGGTGCCATACTGCCAAGCAGCCTGGAGACTCATGGAGAAGTTCAAGCACATCGAAGTCGTTCACGTCCCGCGAAGCAGGAATGCATCAGCCGATGCCTTGGCAAAGCTTGCTTCTGCACTTGTCCTTCCAGAAGGAAAAGCTACACAAGTTACCGTCAAAGAGAGATGGCTTCTTCCCGCAGTCCTGGAGCTCATTCCAGAGGAGTATGAAGTCAATACCATCACGACCAACATTGTTGAAGATGGCGACTGGCTTACACCCTTCCTCGACTACTTCAAGCATGGCAGCCTTCCCAACGACCCGGTGAAGAGGCGCCAACTACAACGACGACTCCCCTCCTACGTCTACAAGGCTGGCGTCCTCTACAGGCGATCCTATGGATAGGAGGTCCTCCTTCGGTGTGTCAATCGACATGAAGCTGACCAAGTCTTGAAAGAGATGCACCATGGAGTCTGCGGAGGACATCAAAGTGGGCCAAAGATGTATCACAGCATCCGGTTAGCTGGATACTATTGGCCCAGCATCATGGCAGATTGCCTCGACGTGGCTAAAACCTGCCATAGTTGTCAAATCCATGGCAACTTCAAGCACCAACCACCGATTGCTCTTCGCCCGACGGTCCCCTAATGGCCATTCGACGCCTGGGGCATTAACGTCATCGGCCCCATCGACCCTCCCTCGTCATCAGGCCACCGCTTCATCCTTGCTGCGACAGACTACTTCTCCAAGTGGGCAGAAACTGTAGCGCTGCGCGAGGTGAAAAGCGACAACGCCATAAAGTTTCTGGAGCCACACATCATATACCGCTTTGGAGTCCCGCACCGCATCACCTCCGACAATGCCAAGGCCTTCAAGTGAAGTAAGATGCACAGGTTCATGGAGAAGTACAAGATCAAGTGGAACTACTCCACCGGCTACTACCCTCAAGCGAATGGGATGATCGAGGCGTTCAACAAGACGCTCGGCAAGATCCTAAAGATGACGGTGAACAGACATCGAAGATATTGGCATGATTGCCTCTTTGAAGCCCTATGGGCGTACCACGTCACACGGTCCCTACCCCAACTCAAGCCACCCCATACTCTCTTGTCTATGGGTGTGAAGCAGTTTTGCCTCTGGAGGTCCAGCTACCATCGCTACGTGTAGCCCTTCGTGATGGTCTCACTCAAGACGAACAGATCCGGCTTCGTTTTCAGGAGCTCGATTCCCTAGAAGAGGAGCGTCTCCACACCGTGCAAAACTTGGAGCTGTATCGACAAAATATGGCCCGAGCCTACGACAAGCTGGTCAAGCGGCGAGTTTTCAGGAGGGGCGAGCTGGTGCTTGTACTTCAGCGCCCCATCGTCGTCACGCACAAGACAAAGGGAAAATTCGAGCCCAAGTGGGAGGGGCCGTACGTCATCGAGCAAGTCTACGATGGAGGCGCCTACCAGCTGGTTGATCAACAAGGAGCCCGGCCAATGCCTCCAATCAACGGCAGGTTCTTGAAAAAAATACTTTGCATAAGCTTCTTCCTGCCTCAAGTGTGGTCAGTGTGCATTCTCCATTGCACCACTCGGCCACCCCTTTTCTTTTGCCTTTGTTTTTTCCTCTCTCTCTCTCTTCCAAAACTGGACCTCACGTGTCCTAAAAAAAAAAAAACAAATGGCTCTCCCCACGGAATGTTCAGCTGCAGCGCAGGTTGAACTGCCTCAGGGCTTTGTCTGGAAGTATCCGAAGTGGAGCTTGCAGCCGACGCCCCTTCACCCACTGGGCACGGCTCATGCCAAGCGGGCTCTGCTGGAGGCGGTGGGAAGACAACTCGGGTTACTCTCAAGCAGCGAGGCCACCATGCTCCTCGCGCTCCTCGGTCTAGGGGCAACACACTCCAGGGAAGACTATAGGAGAAGAGCAAGAAAAGGGCTACCTGGTGCAACACAAGTTCCATTCAGTGTGCAGCCACTTGCCATCCCTGGAAGGTGAAAACAAGGGACCAAAACAAAATGATGCCTGCGAGGATTCACTTAGATACACATAGGTGAATGGCAGCTCTCCAAATTCCTAGAGATCACAGCAAGTCTCAAGATTCAAGACCCAAGTTTCAAGAGGTCTCCAAAAATAAAAGAAAGAAAAAAAAAGAAAAGGGGGCTGACCAAATCAGAAAAAAAATCAAGAAGATAATTCTCAAGTTCAAGTGTTGCGAGGTCTCCAAAGAAGATGGCCCCAGCTCAGGCATCAAGCAAGTCTGATCTTGGCGGAAGGCGGAAAGCTGCTGTTCACCATCCTCGGCAAAAGTAATGGCAAAATCTGTCAGTCTTTATCCCATAACCCCTATACCAATGCATCCACATCTATGCTCCTATGCCAAGGGGTGTGAGCGGGCCGTGGTGTTACTCGATACAGGAGAGACTCAAGTGATAGTTCCCATCACCTCTGACAGAGTCGTGGAAGCATGTTGTCTACACTCACAAGTACTTAGGCGGCAAAGCTGATCCACCCTCGCTATGATCATTCGGCAGCAGACGGCTCAGTCCTTTGGCAGTCCGGTCCTATGCCCTTATAGCTAACGCTCAGCGGGAGGGCCAACATTTTTTCAAACCCCAACAAAAAAATGTGTTCCGCTTAATCCAGCTCTTACATTGGACATTTTTCCCTTTGCTAACGAGCATGCACAGCAACGTGTACGATATTTTCTTAAGCATTGGAGGGTCTTTTTGCTTTGCTTGACGGGAGCAGTGCGACGCACCAACGCGGGATAGCGCCAAGCTGTGAAACCCTTCAATCCGTCGGCTGGCACCACGGCAGTAGAGCGGTCGTGACAGGATTGATAAAGGCTTCTCCGGCGAGCGGTACGGCCTTCTCATCGCGAAACGGGGACAAGGCATTTGGTTGGCTAATGCCGTAGCAGCTACACAGCCCCAACACAAGCCCCTAAACGCGCCTGGGAAGCTAGCAAGGAGGTTCGCTAAATACCCTTCCCAGTAACTACATCTTTATCTTATTTTGTTTCTGTTCTCTCTCGGCCCCCATGTCCCTCCTGCGTGCTAACGTTTTATAGGAGACTGGAGCAACATTGCACGACAAAGGAAGACCTGGATCTTGACAAGGCCAGACCGACGTGTGTATCGACATGGCGACGCCGACCGTGTACGTGCCAAGGCCGGCGAGACCGCCGAGAAATTAAGAAAGCGTGCAAGTGGAGGCTCGGCTTCGACACGACCACGCCAGTTCTACCCCAACATGCACATGTATTGATCACAATCGGGCAGCACAACGCATGCGCCGGAAACTTCACAACAACCACGATGATGGGATATGGTGATGGCCTCAACAGAACAAGCACAGAAGCAACGACGCACATCGGCGCTACCTACACCTGTTTCGGTGCCAATCCGGCAGCTGCAATGTGTATTGTGTAGCAAGAGTCCATGTAAAGCAGTGTAGCATCATCAACGGCTGTGGCAGAAGGTCACGCCGTAGTATGTACACCATGAAAGAGATATATATATATATATATATATTATTGGATATATATATATATTATTGGATACACACACATGTGTGTGTATCCAATAATACGCATATGGAGCAAATTTTACTTGCCCACAGAGTTTCATGGTGAATAAGAAGACGCGTCTATGACGTCTTTCTCTCTCCCACGTCCGGACTCATGAATTAGTCTCAAACTTGCTAGGGACTCAACCAAAGGAGTTCCTGGCTAACTTAGAAGCACTTGGGTCGCAAACTCACGTGTGTTACTAACAAGAAGCAAAAAAAAAAAGGGAACAAGCTAAGGAAAACAATTGGAGGAGTACGTATGATTTGCATGGCCCTGTAGCTCACACGGTGGCTGTTGCACGTATGAATGACGAAGGCCGGAAGTGCATCCGACAAAGCAAGTCGTGATACCGCGGTAGCACGGATATGACGATGGCGTAATGGTTCTTGTCACATCAGCGGCACCGAGCGCTGGTGCTCCGGCGGCGACGACTTGACATATTGTAGAAGTATGGCGACTAATCGGGCAGCCCAACGCCCGATGCATGGCCAAGCTCGACGTGTGGCGCGAACCAAAGCCAGCCGTGCGTCTAAGCATGACCCGGTTGCAGTTACGAGTTTTAGCGCGTCGCCAAGCAAGCAGTTAACCCTCCGGCTGGACATATGCAAAAGAAGGGCATGATACGGCCGGACAAAATGCAAGTTCACCGATGCATGGATAACCCGTGCACCCGCTGGGGCGCCATGCCATAATGCCACTTCCAGTGGCCGAATTGGAGGCACACGCACACATGAGTATGCAAGAGCTTCACTGTACCGGCACACATGCGCCCAAGATGCCGCCGGCCAATGGACAGGAAGCAAGGGGACATGCGTCTACAGGACCCAGCATGCCTATGCACAGGTCACCAAGCTAACAAGCAAGTTAGCTGCTTACGGAGCCTTCGGCGGATGGAGTTTTCCTGCCTCAATTACGCGTTCACGACGAACTCAAAGCTCTCGACCGTGAACTTGCATTGGTGACGCAGGCATGGACGGCACCAAAGCAGATCACTACTGCAGCCTACGATAACAAGTCTGCGGCAACGTGTAACGCCAAGGGACTAGTAAAATCAGCAGGCGAACCCACAACTCGTTGAGCTCGATCATCCGGCCGGCAGCCGCGATACGTGATGTGACGGGTAGCCGCGAGGTCGCGCGGTGTACAAGCGAACGAAAAGAGGGAGGACATGCCGGATATTCAGTAAAGAGTGCGTGAGCAATTAAAAAAAAAGAGAAGGGAGTGCGGTTGAATGACTAAATAAAGTTTATTCAACGAGAAGCAAAGCACACTTCCTAATGGAACACAGACCAACCAAGGGGTGCAGATAATGCCCCGTTCCTAGCTAAACTAAAATTACTAACGCTAAAGGACCCTAACTAAGGTGTCCACACGACTAAAGGAGTATTCAATAAAAAAAAACTCTAGCCTCCTACGGAGCCAGCTTAGCATGGCCCGGCCTTATTCCACTGACGACGATTTGAATGGACGCGGTAGGCTCCGGGAGATCCTTGATGGGGTACGCCGGGATGGCAGCAACATCTGAGGAGACGTCACCCGCTTGATCCCTTTTCTTCTGCGCAACCTGCTCCACCAGAGCTTTCACTTCTGCTATATGTTTCTCCAGCATGTCAGCATTGGCGCTATGGCAGAACCAACCTGAATTATACCGGCTCAAGTACGCGAGTCCAATCCCGAGAGCTCCAACGTGCTTCAAACAGTATAATCCCTTGGCCTGTCGGGTATCGTCCCGATAAACCACCGATACACAGGATCAAATAAGGTTACCTCACACGAAGGTGAGTCTAGAGATACAATCACCATCACATTTTACATCACAGAGAATTACATTACAATAGTTTCCAAAAGAAGTATGAAGTTTCAAATCTAGAGAAAAGATTACAAACCATTAAAGCTATGGTTTTTGGCAGCGGAAAACATATGCGACGATCTACAGCACGTCGACAAGACGGATGTCATGCTAAGCCTGGGCACGACATCACTCGGTATCACCAATGTTGGTCGGGGACGGATCCGATTCCACGGACCAACCTTCTGGGAGAGCACAGGGCCAAGATAGGGGAAGAGTAGAATCTTCAAGGACTATACCTGAAAAACATAAAACTAGCAAGACTGAGTATACTAATACTCAGCAAGACTTACCCGGGATTGGGTATACTTTAGCCCATAGCTAGACTCATGAAGGCATCGTAAAGGCTCTGGGTTTATTTTCAGCTGAAATGCAACTAAGAGTATAGTCTACTTTCAGGTTTTAGCTTTCAGATTCTAGCTTGATTAGCCATTCTAGGTAAGCACCTATACTAACAAGCATGATTGATATTATCATTCACCAAGATTATCTCATTAACAGTTACACTTCTTACTCAATATGGCAGAAGGGATAAGCAGTCTCATGCATCGTGAGAGGCGGACGATTCCTGAATCGAGATTCAACCTTGCAAGGTAAACCTAACGCACACGCTTGGAATACCAACAGGGCGTTCCGAAGCAACCGTTTACCTTTCATTCCGACTCGTGGACAGGCCACCACAAGCGACTTGCAGGACCGTACGCACATCACTCGTGCAGGACATACGTCTGTAGCGCGACTACAAAACCCGTATTCCTGTCTGCCATGCAGAACGTACTCCCACAGGTCGGTGCGTGTGAACATAACATAAAGATCGAGTGGTGGGAATATATCCACTTACCGGGCCGATCGGTTACTAGGCTTACCGCTTTACCATATTTCGCGGCATGTGGCTAGTACTGTTCAAACGCTTAGCCACCACTACCACACATATCGACCTTATCAACTTTTATCAAAACAGACAGGGTAGAATTTCAGGTCATGATACAACACATGACCCTGTCCGTCATCCTTATAGTGGTTGCATAAATGTAAACATGCATCTCCTATATCGCGCGAGTGACAGGAAATCACCCGACTTCTACCGGTCCTATTAGCGGAGCATCTATTCGATAAGGACTCGGGAGCATTACACTGGATTCCTAGGATTCATGCATCTAGGGTTTCATTCCAACTTCTAGACTTAATGCATAAGTATAGATAAATAGATATAGATTACAGTATAAATAAAGTAGTGGGATATGTCCGGGGCTTGCCTTTACTGGTGGGGCTGATGTTAGAGATGTTAATATCTTCCGAACTTTGATTCGGGGCTTTAGATAATCCTTGATGACGTTCACTTGATCTTCAGAAACATCCCCTGTAGACTCCAAGGAGATCTCGCAGGTACCGTTGCCGAAAGTAATCGTATCTACATGTAATGCAACATCACATTCAAGTGTGCACACAAAACTATTTTACTTCACAACAAAGTTGCAATTCAGCACTCATTTAACACACTATTCACATAACAACCAAAAAGATTTGCAACTAAATTTAAATAGAGCTTTAGGAGGACAACTAATTAGAATCGGCTACTCGTTGAGGGTTACAACAGAGCTAATTGGAAACAACGAGGGTTTAGCTGATTGACGATTGCATCGGGTTCCTAGACGATCGATGGAAGCATCGATTACTTCAACAGAGGGATGATTCCTAAAGCAGTTGTGTCTTAACTGAGATGTGCTTAAGTGTTATTCTAGGTAACTAGGTGTGGTTGTGTCGGCTCGGTTACGTCAGCACAACAATTGAGTGACGTACAGCCGATGGGAGTGTGGTTGAGGGTGTGTGGCCAATAGATATATAGTCGATCTTTCAGACGATAAATCGGCTGATAGAAGTATGTGGATAAGGATGGGGAAACTAAGGATTGATCGGCCATATTTGACCGATACGGAAAACGACTAGAATCGGCTTGGATCGGTCGATGGCAAGAACCCTAAGATTGTGTGTGTCTCTCCAATACATCGACTCTGTGCAGTTGATGTAGGACAGAATAAAAGGATTGTATCGGCAGTAGCCGATACTAGAAAGGTAACAACCATATCAGCTAATCGGTCGATGATAGAAGTATCAACTGACTGCTGTTATACAGAAACATCCTAGACTCAAGGAAACGGATGGTTAGCGGTTGAACCAAAAGCTGATGTTGAAACGCAGCTACAGAGATACATAAGCTAAGCAACAGATGCACATGAATTAATAAAGATCTTTACACGAAGAGAAACTTAAGGAAACGGCAATCAAGACAAGGATAACTTCTTGAGGGCAGAGATACGAGCACTCGGGTGACAGGATTATCTAACTGTCACACATCTCCATGTAAAACATATATCTTATAATTACTCTTCAACTATAACACATGCACACAACACAAGGTACAAGTAAATCACTCATTCTCTAATATTTAACCTAGACCACGAATCACGACTTTCAATTCAAAAGCACAATATAAAATTTGTAAACGTTCACTGATTTGAAATAAAGAAAGCTTTGGAAATTTTTACAAAGAACACCCTAGAATTTTCTAAAACATAGCAATCAAGTTCTTGGTCCGGGAAAACAGGTAACCGGAAGTTAACGATGATATTCCGGCAAAGGAGTCGCCGGCATTAAGAAGATTCAGTGGATTAGGGCAAACCTTGGTTATAGAGGAGAACACGCGGAAAGTGAACTCCCGCGGTAAATAGGATTGGTGACGAGAAGTGCTCGACGATGACGAGATTCCGTGGTCGACGAAGAAGTTTGCCGGGAAGGGTGGCCATGGGTGGAAGATGGCCGAAGGGATAATCCCACGGTGATTTGTGGTCTTGCTCGGCGATCGACGAGGAATAGGAGCTGCTAGATGTCGTGGATCCCTGGGACGAAACGACAGAGCCAGATTGGTTCCCTAGGACAACTCCTCCTTCCGACTTGCCGCGCCATAAGCGCTTCTCCGCCTTTGCTAGGATTGAGGGAGCCCACCGTGCGTGGTTCCTCTGAGCTCACCGCATCCGGTCGCCACCTCCACACATCATTACTCTGCACGTCGTCACCCTGCATGGTTATTCTTTTTCCTCCTGTTGTCGGGCCCACACTCGCCTCGGCTTTGCCGCGTCGCAGGTCCCTCCGCGACCGTCCTTGCCAAGGTACTGCCGTGCGCAATCTCGTTGCCCTTCGTGCGAGTCGGTCCCGAGCCGCCACGCCTCACCTCCGCCCGCGCACATGCTACTCGATCCGTGCGTCCGCAAAACCAGCCTTCGCTCCTATCCGCGCCACTCCCGAACCGACGCGCTGCTTCCACTGCGCTGCGCTCCAGCTCCTGTTCGCCCAACGCCCGTGAGCTAGCGCCGTCTGTTCGCCTGAAGCCGTCGGCTTCGCTCCTGCGCTCGGCTCACGCGCGTCACCCGCGCGCATGCAACTTTCCTGCACATCGTCGCCAGTTGCTCCTGCTCGCTCCGCGTTTGCGCCTCCGCTCGCCCTTGCCGGGCCGCACGCCGCTCGGTCCGAGCCGCGCCTGCGCTGCACCTCCCCACTCTGCGCGCTCCGCATCCACCTGCCGCGCGCGTTCGCGCACTGCTCGGCCCAAGTCGCGGCCGCTTGCCGCTGCTGGGCCCCCATGCGCCGCGCGCCGCCCGCCGTCGCCGCTTGAAGCCGCGCTTCGCACCGGCTTGCCTGCTGCCCGCGCGCTCGCTCCTCCGCGCGGCGCCCACACCTGCTGCCGCCACATTGCCTGGACCCGCTGCTCGTCACGCGCTGCACCCGCCCGGCCGCTGGCCGAGCCGCGCGCGCCGTCCTGCCGCGGCCCGCCTGCATCCGCCGCCGCCAGCGCCCGCCTGCGCTCACCCGGGCCCGCCGCTCCGCGCGCTGCCGCAGCTCACCCGCGCGCCACCGGCTCCCGCGCGCCGAGCCACCATCTGCCCGAGCCGCCGCTCGCTCAGTCACTCCACCTGCGCGCGCTCGCCCAGGCCGCCGTGCCAGCGCGCCTGCTCCCACGCCTGGAGCTGGCTCGCCCGCTGTCGCCCGGGGCAGGAGCGCCCCTAGGCGCCGCCCTGCGCTGCCTGTGCCGTGGAGGGGAGAGAGAGGGAGGGGCCGGTGGAGATAAGGATTGGGGGCAGGGCAAGGTGTCGCCGGTGGGGGAGAAAAGGAAGGGGAAAACGGGATTGGACAGTGCTGCCGCCCAGCGCCAGCCGCGCGCGCCTAGGCCCGCTGCCCCCTGCGCCGCTGCTCATCCATTGCCGCCGGTTGCTGCCTGCTTGTGCTGAGGAGAGGGAGGGGAGGGGAAAAGGAAATTGAACAGAGCTGCTACCGTGGGGAAGGAGATAAGGGCGCCAGAGATAAGGAAAGAGAGGAGAAAGGGGATTGGTTTTCCCCAAGGGCCTATGCGTAATTTCTGAAAACTGTAGGGACCTGTTTATAAGACCAAAATTTCCCGTTGATTTAAATCCCTAATGAAGAAATGCCCAAAACGAAAGTTGGAGAGTTTTTCAAGCTCTACAACATTGATTTAGGGCTCAAGTTTAAAAACTCAAAACTTATATTTTTACACGTGAATCTTTGAACAAAAGTCGGATTTGAATTGCTTTTGTCGTAGAAATGTAATTCATAAAATTTCAGAACTTAAATGCAAGCATTTATGACACGTCATAATGACGGGATAGACTCGTCATAATGGTTGGATAGACATGTCATGGTGACTTGCACTTTTACACTTTAGTCCTGAGTAATTTTAAAAGTTACTTTTGTAAATCATACATTTGCATAAAAGGACTTGTACTTTTATAAAATCACATAAATACCCTTATTTTTACCACTTTACCCTAAATTTTTGCATATTTCAACACGCGCATTTCCAATGCAACTTTTGAGTAAATATATATATTTTTACAAAACATAAAGTAAGAAAAACATACTTGCAAAACCACCCTTTACTTATTTCAAAATTACCTTAATCCAAATACATTTTACAAAAACAACCCTAGGTTTTTTCTGTAATTACAAAAATACCCCTTTTTCACTTGCGCTTTAAATTTTCAAATGTTTCACATATACAAACAAACACATTTTTCACACTAACAAAATATTTGTCTAGTATTACAAGTACATGAATTGTCATATGCGCGTTGCGAGTAGATGGAGTTGATGAGGTGTTGAGAATAGGTGCTCTCTAGCTCCAGGAGTTTGGCCGCGTGCTCCCTCGCGGACTTCGCCAGTCGCGCGTATTCCGCGGCTTGCTTTTCGTACTCCACAGCCTGCGGTGAAATCTGCTGTACTTAGAAACGGTACTCAAGCGCGCGGAATCCAAGGTCTCGCGTCCCTCCAGCCCGCGCTTCAGCTCATCATTGGCTTCGATAAAGGCGGCGCTCAACTTTTCCAAGTGCTAGAGCGCTTTGTCGTCAACTGGATCGGTGGGCACTTCAGCAGCAGAGGTACTCTCTAGGCGCGCCGCTAAGGCCTCCAGACGGGAGATGAGTTGGCTCAAGCTCTCGGGGCACGCTCCCTTGTAATTCCGCACCCAATAGGGTACGTATACCCTGATGCGGCGTGCAGCTCTCTCCTTGTCAATGGGGTCTTCCTTCAGGAGGCGTTGAACATCCTTTAGCTCAATGTAAATACCGCGAGCATTGAAGCGTTCACGGTCCGATGCAGTCGGGAGATCGAGGGGGAGATACTTCTCAACCTCGGCTTGGGGATGAGTAGGACGAAAAAAGCACTGAGGATGCTCGAGAACCAGCTCCGAAACACGCGCCTCTGCTTTGGTCTTGAATTCTTTGGCTTGCTCCAGGAGTACTGTCACATCCTGCTCCTTTGCCTTCTCGAGTTCAGAGAGAGAAACTGGCCAGCCATCAACGCTCTTGTTAACTGCAGAGTTAATAAAAAAACATAAGCAAGCTAAAACTCTACGGAGCAGAAACGAATGGGTATTGAATACTCTAACCTTTGCTATTTCCAGCCTCACCACCTAGTTGTGCAGTCGATCCCTCTCCGGAGGGCTCATTGATTGAAGCAGACGTTTGACCGTCTGTTCCAGGCAGGCTCGCCACGCTGGTAGGAGGAGCTGGGGCCTCAGAGACATGAGTTGGGGCCGACGATGTGCTGGCCGCCGTCAAAGGCGCCACCGTTGAGGCCGAAGACGGAGCCGGAACCTGAAGCTGGCCTCGAGCTTGAATCTCGCCTGCACCACCACAGGCTTGTGAATCCCGGGCGGCGTCCTGGTACAACAGTAAGTCATTCAATGAACCATCGTCTGAAAATAAGTGCTCGGGCAGCCTAAGGATGGACATGAGACTATCCAAAGTCACGTCCTCGGGCCACTTTGAGAGTACGTAAAAAAAAAAGTCACTTCCAAAATCATGCAAAAGGGAAGATATTATGGGAAGACACTTCTGTGCAAAGCGGAAGATGGTCCAAGCTAGGCAGACCGTATACCTTTGCTGGTGGAGCGTCCTTGGCCTAGGTCAAAAAAAAAAGAGGAAAGCAATTATAGATGATGCATGACTGTAATATGCTCCTACGTAAGTTAAAAATATGGACCACATTAACACAGAAGAAAATTATCTTCTGCGTGGTCACCTCTGTCTGAGAGGGTACGTCTCCCTCGGAAGTTACTGAAGGATGTGGCTTAATGGATATGCTGGGAGAAGAGGAAGCAAAGATCGAGATGGCGCAACCAATGCATCTCCCTGAGCTTCAGTAGGGTGCGCCGGCTTGGACGAACCCTCAGGTGACAGATCAGTAGGTTCACTATCACGAGCACCTGCACCGCTGCTTGCTTTCTTTCCCTTCTTTTTTTTTGGAGGTGCTTATGGTGAAAATGGCTCAGATGATTCATAGTTGAGTAGCTTGTCGACTTCCTCCGCGTCAATAAGGATATCTTTGCGTAGAAACCCTAGAATATGCCAGGCATACCGAGAGAAGTCGCAAGCATGCCTTGAAGATCAGGCTAGGCTCCAGATCGGTCAAGCAAACGTCTGCGCCGCTTTGACAAGGAGAAGCGTAGGGCCATCGGCGAGGAGATCGCAAGACTTTTGGTGGCCGGGTTCATTAAGGAAGTGTATCACCCCGAGTTGTTAGCCAATCCCATTCTTGTACGAGTCTCAACAAGGCGTGCCCAAAGGATTCGTTTCTTTTGCCTTGCATAGACTAGATAGTTGACTCAACCTCAGGGTGCGAAACCCTTTGCTTCCTTGATGCGTACTCCGGGTACCATCAGATCGTGAGGAAGGAGTCTGACCAGCTCGTGACTTCCTTCATCACCCCCTTCGGATCGTACTGCTACGTAACCATGCCATTCGATCTGAAGAACTCGGGGGCCACATACCAACGGTGCATGCTCCGATGTTTCGGGGACCTCATCGGGTGAACCGTTGAGGCTTATGTGGACGACATTGTGGTCAAGTCGAAATAGGATGACCAGCTGGTGGCTGACCTAGAGCAAACCTTCGCTAGACAACG
The DNA here is from genome assembly GCF_002211085.1 of Panicum hallii. NCBI lineage: Eukaryota > Viridiplantae > Streptophyta > Magnoliopsida > Poales > Poaceae > Panicum > Panicum hallii. The sequence goes on from NC_038044.1 coordinate 24,910,318, forward strand.
GGGGAACGGCGTTAGGCTCAACAATGAGAAATGCGTTTTCGGGGTTCCAAGGGGCGTGCTGCTAGGTTTCATCATTTCTGAGCGTGGCATCAAAGCCAACACGGACAAAATCGCGGCCATCACCAAAATGGGCCCGATCCACAACCTCAAGGGGTTTCAACAAGTCACGGGGTGCCTCGCAGCCCTCAGTCGCTACATTTCATGCCTTGGCGAATGAGTTCTCCCCCTCTATCGGCTTCTAAGGAAGACCGATCGCTTCGCATGGACCCCTGAGGCTCAAAAGGCGCTTGACAAGCTCAAAGCACTCCTCTACATCGCAGCAACGACTCAAGTGGTCAGCGCGGCCCTTGTCATGGAACGGGAAGAGGAGGGGCATGCCCTCAAGGTGCAACGCCCCGTGTACTTCAAAGCGAAATCCTGGCCGATGCCAAGACTTGCTACCTCCAGATCCAGAAGCTGCTATACGCTGTTCTGATCGCCAAATGGAAACTACAGCACTACTTTGAGTCGCACCCCGTGACGGTGGTCACGTCTTTCCCTCTCGATGAGGTCGTGCGCAACCCAACGCCACCGGGAGGGCAACGAAATGTGCCCTCAAGCTCATGGGTTAGGGGATCTCATACACCCCTCGAACAGCTATCAAATCCCAGGTACTCGCCGATTTCATCACAGAGTGGACTGAGACCCAGATGCCGCCGACAGTCGTTGACGAGGAGTACTGGATGATGTACTTCGATGGATCACTGATGAAACGAGGAGCCGGTCTAAGCCTGGTTTTCATCTCCCCACTCGGCGTGTGCATGAGATACATGATTCACGTTCATTTTCCCGCCTCAAATAATGTGGTTGAGTACGAGGCACTCATCAATGGCGTGCGCATCGCCATTGAGCTGCATTTGATGTCTCGACATTTGGGGTGACTCTCAACTTTTCATCAACCAAGTCATGAAAGAGTAATGTTGCCTCAACCCCAAGATGGCCGCCTACTGCCAGGAGGTCAGACAATTGGAGGATAAGTTCGATGGCCTCGAGCTCAACCACATCCCGTGATGACTCAACGAGGCAGCAGACATGCTGACCAAAATGGCGTCGAGCCGCCTGCCCATCCCACCTAGCATCTTCGCCAGCGACTGGCACAAACCTTCGATCCGCTATGAGAAGCCAGGGCGGGGCAAGGGCAAGCCGCCTGCCTCAGGCTTGGGGGCTGGTCACCCGCCGACCCCTCCCGACCCTGAGGTCATGCAGCTTGATGAGGAGCCGGTGATGGAGCCCGACACTCCGGTCAACTGGAGACAGCCTTACCTCGATTACCTCCTTTGCGAGGTGCTTCCTACCAACCAAATGGTGGCTCGATGGCTCATACACCGCGCTAGGTCCTTTGTCATCATCGAAGGGGAGCTTTACAAGTGAAGCACACCAGGATCCTATAGTGCTGCATTCCGATTGAGCATGGTAACCAGCTGCTGAAGGACATCCACGACGGGGTCTGTGGGTACCACGCCACGCCGAGAACCCTGGTTGGGAACTCTTTCCGCCAGAGATTTTACTGGCCGACGGCAGTTGCCGGCGCCGAGCGGATTGTGCGCACCTGCGAAGGGTGCCAATAATACGCTCGGCGGATCCACCTGCCGGCTCAAGCACTCCACACAATCCCCATCACATGGCCGTTCGCTGGGACTTGGTCTGGTCAGGCCCCTCCGAAGGGCGCTCGGGGGATACACGCACCTGCTCGAGGCCCGACCGATTGCGATGACCAAGTCTGAGCAGGCCGTGGAATTTTTCCTCGACATCATCCACCACTTTGGAGTACTAAACTCCATCATCACGGACAATGGTACATAGTTTATGGGGAAAGGAATTCCTCAGGTTCTACGATGACTACCACATCCGAGTCGATTGGGCTGCCGTGGCACACCCCTACACGAACGAGCGAACGGTATGGTTTTACACAGGCTCAAGCCTAGAATCTTCAATCGCTTGAAAAAGTTCACCGAGCGGTGGGTTGCCAAGCTCCTCGCGGTTCTCTGAAGCCTTAGGACATCCCCCAGTCGAGCGACCGGCTTCACCCTTTTCTTCAAGGTCTACAGTTCTGAGGCGGTGCTCCCGACTGACCTGGACTATAGAGGGCCCAGGGTCAGGGCGTACAACGAGCAAGGAGCAGAGGCATCCCTCAAAGATGTGATGGACCATCTCGATGAGGCACGCGATGTCACACTACTTCGATTGGCCAAGTACCAGTAGACGCTGCGATGATACCACAGCTGCCAAATGCGGGGTCGGGCGTTCAACATCGGCGACTTTGTGCTATGGCTCGTCCAGAGCAACAAGGACTATCACAAGCTCTCCCCACCCTGGGAGGGACCTTTCATCATCACCGAGGTGCTCCGGCCAGGCACCTACAAGCTACAGACCCCCAAGGGTGAAACATTCACCAACGCTTGGAACATCGAACAACTACGTCGCTTTAACCCTTAGTAGTTTCCGAGCTATGTAAATTTTCATGTTGAATGGTCGAACTGTGCTGCGAAGAATTTCTCTTTTCACTTTGCTGCTCCTTTAGTGACTGTGGCAGAACCAACCTGAATTACACTGGCTCAAGTACGCAAGTCCTGTCTCAAGGGCTCCAATCGTACTTCAAACAGTGTAACCCCTTTGGCCTGTCGGGTAACGTCCCGATAAACCACCGAAAGCAGGATCTAACAAGGTACCTCGCACGAAGGCGAGTCCAGAGATACAATCGCCATCATATTTTACATCACAAGCACTTATATTACAAGAGTTTCCAGAATAGCATAAGTTCTAAACTGTTAGAAATTATTACAAACCAGTTTAAAGATTCAAGTTTATGGCAGCGGAGTTTAAAGTACGACAACAGTACACGTCGCCAGTACGGACATCATGCTAAGGCATGGCATGACCTCACTCGTTATGATCATTGTTGGCCGGGGGCGGGTCCCACTCCATGGACCAACCATCAGGCAAAGCATAGGGCCAAGGCATGGGAAGGGTAGGGTCTTCAGGGACATTACCTGAAATAAAATCATATTGCAAGGCTGAGTACTCTAATACTCAGCAAGGCTTACCCGGAATTAGGGTATACTTAGCCCATAACTAGACCATGAAGGCTTTGCAAAGGTTCTGGGTTTAGCTTTTGCTGAAAAGCAACAAAGAGTAGATTCTTAATTTCATATTTTAACTTTCAGTTTCTAGTTCCTTTAACCATTCTAGGTAAGCACCTATAACTATTCAAGCAAGGTAGAGCCTCTTTAAAGCATACCTCAGTATTACTCATCATAAGATTTCTCTTGTTACTCTATGTGGTAGAAGAATTAAGCAGTCTCAATCTCTGCGAGAAACGGACGATTCTGAATCGAATTTCAACCCTTGCAAGGCAAACCTAACTCACACGCTTGGAACACCAACAAGTCGTTCCGAAGCAACCGTTTGCCTTTCATTCCGGGTCGTGGAACAAAGCCACCACAAGCGACTGCAGGACCATACGCACATCCAATGTGCAGGACATACGTCTACAGCACGACTGTATGATCGTATTCCCATCTGCTCTGCAGAACATACTCCCACACGTCGGTGCGTGCAAACATAAAATAAAAGTCGAGTGGTGGGGGACGAGTCCACTTGCCAGGCCGATTGGTTACTAGGCTTACCGCTTACCATATTTCGCGGCATGTGGCTAGTACTTTCAAACGCTTAACTGCCACTACCATACACTGCGACCTTAACCAAATTCATCAACACAGATGGGTATCATTTCTTTCTAAGATACTACACATAACCCCGTCCGTCATCCTTATAGTGATTGCAGTATTGTAAGCAACAAATTCCTAGAAATATGCAACTATGGTTTTCAGATAACTCCTAAGAACTTAATGCATAAGTATATATATAAATGTAGATTGCAGTGTAAATTAGTGGGTTTATGTCCGGGGCTTGCCTTCACTGGCGAGGCTGGGGTCAAGAATGTTAATAACTTCTTCCGAACTCGGGTTCGAAGCTTCAGTTAAATCTTCAGTGATGTTCCCAATGTCTTCCGAGACTTCTACTTCGGGTTCCGGAAGAATCTAATAATCGCCGTCGGCGAGAAGCGTCGAGTCTACATGTGATGTAAATGATGCAGTTTAGAAAATGCATAGATTGTTATTGTACTTCGCAATAAAGTTGCAATCTAACGAACTTAACATTACATACTAGCAAACAACACAATTGCCCTTTACTGGGCAGTCATTTATCGGGTATTAATTAAACCACTTAGTTACATTAATTAACATAATTGTTTACCCTAAACATTTAAACTACTGCATAAGGTAGCATGTTTGATTATCTTAAATAACTAAATTAGTTGCATTTAACACCTTTATTTATTTGACTAGCTAATTATCTTTAATAACCCTAGGTTATTATTTGATATGGATCTACTTATCAAGTTCTATTTATTTTAGTTGTTCTTCACCTGATTATGGGTTGAGAATTTGTGGACATGCTACACTACTTAAGAGTAACACCTCAAAATATTCTCATAATGGTTCATGAATAAAAACTAGCATAAATGAATTATCTTTGAAAACAAGCAAAAATCCATAATTTGGTGTATAGCCTACTATTAATCCTAATACTTTTACTATGGATTACACATGCAAAATGGAAGTTATGGTATAAATTTCAAATACAAATACTAACAGAAACATCCTTAATTAAAATCTAAGCATTTCATCAACATATAACAAAGGTACTCGAATTTCTAAGTAATTGAGTAGCAAAGAACTCGAAATTACAATAAATAAGAAATAGTAAACCAAATAATATAAATAGAGCAAAACAACATTATAAAGCTACTGTGTACGTCACAAGGGTCGCATGAGCATGAGAATCGATGAAACCGGAGTTAAAACGGAGAAGTTATAGCTAAAACATGGTTCCAGGGGCTTATTTGTAAAAGATTTGAAACTATAAGCGCTCTGAACAAAGAAACCGAGGGATAAAATATAATTAAACCTTAAATCCACGGTTTAGATTGAAAAATAGAGGGGCTAGGAATGGCAGGTTCTATTTAAGAAAAGGATGGGGGCTTAAACAAAAGAAAAAGGATCTACTCGTGAATACTTTTGAACTACCATGGACTGCGGGTTGATTTCGATAGAACTCAGGGGCTAAAGTGCAAAAGATCCTAGGGTTGACCGGTATCGGGTTATTTGACCCTGGTCTGGATCTGATCTAGGCCGTCGGATCTTGATCGGATGGCTGCGCGGGGCTAGGGCGGCACGGGCAGTGGTGCTGGCGCCGGCGGCGACGGCAAACAGTGGCGAGCGGCGGCGGACTCGCCGACTTTGCCGTAAATGGCCGTCTGGGTTCGGTTTCGATCGTGGGCTGCACGGGGAGGATGCGGGCACTACGGTGATTACACAGAGATACACATGGAACATACAACCCAGGTTCCAAAATTCAGCCACAAAACATGTATATAACATGAGATACAAATAAAACACTCATTTCCTAGTATTTAATCTACATCAGAAACTACACACATACAGCTCAAACTTACTATATAAAAGTAGTCGAATATAACTTAAGGATTCAAACAAACTAGTTTGGTATTTTTATAAATTTTCTACACATTTTTGAAGTTCACAGCTTTTGAATTGGGGGGCGCTCTGGAATCTTGCAGCTAGACCCTTAGAACTTTTGAAATCATCACAAATAAGCCCTTGGCTCATCGGGGAAGAAGGGGCAGAGCCGTTGCCGGCCAAATTCTGGCGAGGGTCGGCGTTGGGGGTGGAGAAGGGCTGGCCTACGGGCACCAGGAGCTCACGGAGCATCCATGGGTGGGCTTGGGAGGAAGAGGGCGTGACCGGAGGTGAGGTTCCCACGGCGACCGAGTCGGAATCCGAGCAAGGGATTTCTGAAGATTCTGTGAACGTCGCTGATGCCACAGCTGGTATCAGAGCTGTAGGTTTACTCTTACAATTGGTACTACAACTACAGCAGCTCTTAAAAATATTCTCAATGTCGATGCTTGGTGTATCAATGATTTCAGTAGGAACACTGATACACTTCTTGAGCTGAGATACGTGGAAGACATTATGAATAGCTGCTAGCTGAGAAGGAAGTTGAAGTCGATAGGTTACGGGTCCACAAATTTCAAGGATTTTAAAAGGGCCAACGTAGCGAGGAGCGAGTTTGCCTTTGATACCAAAACGTTGAACACCTCGAATAGGAGATACTCGCAGGTATACAAAATCACCTACTTCAAATTGTATTGGTTTCCTCCTTTTGTCTGCATAGCTCTTTTGTCTTGATTGTGCTGCTTTTAGATTGTTCCAAATGATCTTTACCTTTTCTTCTGCCTCGTTGATGAGATCAGGCCCAAAGATTTCGCGTTCACCAGTCTGAGACCAATTTAAAGGAGTTCTGCATTGGCGACCATATAACGCTTCAAAAGGAGCCATTTTGATACTTGACTGATAACTGTTATTATAGGAGAATTCTGCTAGAGCTAAGCATTTGTCCCAATGCTTGTCGTACTGAATCACACAGGCTCGAAGCATATCCTCTAGGATTTGGTTTATCCTTTCTGTTTGCCCATCTGTTTGTAGATGATATGCGGAGCTTCGGATTAACTTGGTTCCAAGAGTTTGTTGAAATTGCTCCCAGAAACGAGCAACAAACTGTGCTCCACGATCAGAGATGATCGTTTTAGGTATCCCATGGAGATGCACGATCTGATCTAGATAGATTTCAGTATAGTTCCTAGTATTGTAAGTGGTATGTACTGGAAGAAAATGAGCGGTCTTGGTTAATGTATCCACTATTACCCAAATGGAATCATGTCTCTGGGAAGTGTTGGGTAAACCTACGATAAATCCATAGTGATATCTTCCCATTTCCAAGAAGGAATAGGTAAAGGCTGCAACGTACCAGAAATCCTTAAATGACTGGCCTTAACTCTCTGGCAAACATCGCATTCAGAGACGTACTTCGCTATTTCTCTTCTCATACGAGTCCACCAGAAATTCTGTTTCAAATCCTGGTACATCTTTGTACTGCCAGGGTGCATAGCAAACTTAGATAAATGTGCTTCATCCATTATCTACTTGTGAAGCTGATGGTTTTTGGGTACAACCATACGTCCCTTAAACTGTAGAATTCCCTTAGGATCCTCTTGGAAACATTTATACTTTTCTTCTCCTTGCGCTAATTGTTGCTTAATAATTTTGACTCCCTTATCATGTAATTGTGCCATAACAATACTATCCTGGAGTATAGGCTCAACTGCTATATGATTCAAACTGCCTTAAGGGAGGATCTCTAGACTAAGCTTTCTCATTTTCCAGCAGAGAGTGTTGTGGAAAACTTCTACTGATAAGCAATGACAATGTGACTTGCGGCTAAGTGCATCCGCAACCATATTGGCTTTGCCTGGATGGTAGTGTACTTCAAGATCATAATCCTTTATAAGCTCTAACCAACGTCTTTGCTTCATATTCAAGTCTGCTTGCGTAAAGATGTACTTTAAACTCTTATGATCTGTGTAAATATTGCACTTGGTACCCATAAGATGGTGTCTCCAAAGTTTAAGTGCACGTATAACGGCTGCGAGCTCAAGGTCATGAGTAGGATAGTTCTGCTCATGTTTCCGAAGTGCTCTAGAGGCATATGCAATCACGTGGTTATCCTGCATAAGTACACACCCAAGTCCGATGCCTGATGCATCACAATAGACATCAAAAGGTCTGGATGGGTCTGGTTGAGCCAAAACTGGAGCAGTGGTAAGATGTGCTCTTAAAGTGTGGAAAACGTCTTCGCATTTCTCATTCCAGGAGAATTTCACTCCTTAGTCATGGGTTTGGCTATCCGGGAGAAATTTGGAATGAAACGACGATAGTAGCCAGCAAGACCGAGAAAACTACGGATCTGATGGACCGAAGTAGGGGGCTTCCAATCCATCACTTCCTGAACTTTACTCGGGTCAACAGATATACCGTCCTTGGAAATGGTATGACCCAAAAATTTGACGGTATCAAGCCAGAATTCACATTTAGAGAATTTGGCATACAGGCGGTGATCTCGCAAACGTTGAAGAACAACATGAAGATGTTTAGCATGATCTTCAAGATTTTTAGAATAGATCAAAATATCGTCGATCAAAACCATGACGAATTTATCGAGTTCTGGCATGAAGACAGAGTTCATGAGATACATGAAATATGCCGGTGCATTGGTAAGACCAAAGGACATAACCAGATATTCATAGAGTCCATATCTAGCGGAGAAAGTTGTTTTCGTAATATCACTTGGCCTAATCTTTATCTGATGATACCCAGAGCGAAGGTCAATTTTGGAGAATATCTTGGCTCCGGCTAACTGATCAAACAGGATATTAATGCAGGGAAGAGGGTACTTATTCTTAATAGTAACCGCATTGAGGGGGCGATAATCGACACATAGCCTTAAGCTATTGTCCTTTTTTTTTACAAAGAGAGCGGGGCATCCCCAAGGTGAAGTACTTGGGCGTATGAAACCTTTGTCAAGAAGATCTTGAAGTTGGATTTTTAACTCGGCTAATTCATTGGGCGGCATTCAATATGGCCTTTTGAAAATAGGAGCTGTACCAGGTTGGAGTTCAATAATGAAATCAATATCCCGATCTGGTGGCATTCCGGGTAGATCGTCTGAAAAGACATCAGGATACTCACAGACTATAGGAATATCTTCTAATTTGATATCTGTGGTTGCATAAACGCAAGAGTGAAAATACTCTTGTTGAGGTAGATAGAGGGTAGTGGCTCCATCATATGGTAAATAAATCTCAATAACTTGGGAGGCGATATTTAACAACACCTTATGTTCTGTCATCCAATCCATCCCAAGTATGATATCCATACCTTCTAAAGGGAGTAAAATCAAATCAATTTTTATTACCTTACTACCCAGCTGTATTGGTACATGTCTAACCAGTTGATTGGAACCAATCTTTCCTCTAGGGGTAGAGATCATATACGATCCCTGGGCTTGACAAGGATCAAGTTCCACTCGGGCACCATACTTGTTGCTAATAAAGCTATGAGTTGCACCGGAATCAAACTAGATAATAACGGGTTTATAGTCAATAAAAAATGTACCCGTCATTATGGGGGCTCCTTCTGGAAGTTCTGCAAGGGTGGTGAAGTTAACTCGCCCTTGCTGGACTTGCATTACTCGCTTGTTTCCCTTGCCCTGATTGTTCTGATTAGAATTCTGCCCTTGAAGAGGCTTCTTGGGCCGAGGACAGTCTCTGATGAAGTGATCCGCACTCCCGCAGTTGAAACAACGATAAGTGTTGCTTCTCTGCTGAATTTGTTGAACATTTGGCCTTACGCCAAACTGTTGCGGTTGTTGTGGAGACACTGGAGGTCTATACCCTCCTTGCTGTTGGGGTGGGCGGAAAACCAGTCTGCCAGGTGGGGCATTCCACTGCGGTGCTCTGAACTGTGCGTTGGGGACAACACAATATCTTGGTGACTGAGCACTCGAGGGTCCAGTGGGAGTCTTCTGTTTCTTCTCGGCACAATATGCCGTGATGCAATCCTCCTGAGTTAGGGCCATATTAACCAACTCACTGAAGTTATTAGCCTTAACAAGGTTCAGGCGTTCCTTGAGTTTGGTACTTAGGCCACGACAAAAACTATCTTATTTCTTGGTATCATTGTCAGCATGATAGCCTGCATACTGGCACAGATGATTAAATGTCTGTGCATATTGCAGTACCGTATGGGTGTCTTGGGTGAGTGCCAAGAATTCATTCAACTTCCGCTCCATTAGTCCTTCAGGAATATGATGTGCCCTGAAGGCATTCCGAAATTCTTCCCAGGAGATAACATGGCCATCAGGCTGCATGGCGCAATAGTTATCCCACCAAATACGGGCAGCACCACGAAGTTGCTGGGCGGCGAAGTGAGCTTTGCTCGAGTCCACACATGGTATAGTGAGAAGGGCGAACTTCGATTCCATGGTATGAAGCCAGGCATCGGCATCCAAAGATTCTTCAGCCTTACTGAAAAATGGGGGATGAGTACTAAGGAAATCCTGATAGCTTGCCACTTGGGGGTTGAGGTCAACACGATCTCCTCGTGATTGTTGACGATGTTGGTTCTGTTATGCTTACACTAGCAGATTGAGAAGTTCGGTCTGTCGTGCCATAACCTCTGTTAGATTTGGGGGTGGTGGTGGCGGTTGTTGGGAACCGCTAGCCTGGTCTGGCCTGAAACCTTCAGGAGTTCCACACGTAGCACCAACCATCTGAAAAACATGGAAGATGTCCATCACATCAGATTATCCTTGCTTCCATTTTCAGAATATACCACACCAAGATAATATGAAGATAGCACAACAGACTGATAGATCGATAGATGACTGAATAGAAACTTGAGTTTATAGATCATAACTGGTGGTCTGTATATTACAGCTTGGTAATCTACCCATTACCATTCAACCATACCTACTCCTGCCACCTATAATACAAAAAGTGGTCCTTAAGTCAAACTAGATTACACACTCTCTATGTCACACTATACTACACTAAACACATCTAGGATCTCGATGACAAGGATGAATTAGAAGTCATCGAGGTTGCCCACAGAGGACTGGCTGCCAGATGAAGAATGGCTGCCGGATGAAGAATGATTGAGCTGAGGATTTGGTTCTGGATCTCCGTGTTCCGAATCTATCTCAGACACACCTTCAATTTTCTCGGTTCTTCTTCTGAATCTTCTTCTTCTTCTTCTTCTAACTCATTCGTCACAAGAGGAGGCATTTGTTATTCTTGGAGTATCTCAATATGTCCAAGGGCATCACCTAACTCTTGGTTCAAGTCATGGACTTGTTCCTGCAAAAAGTCAATTACGGTGTTGCGCTGGAGAATTTGAGCATCACCCTCCAAGATCTGCACCTCCAAATGTCCAATGGTAGTATTCCTTCCGGCTATTCCCTGACCAAGCGAATGAATCTGGTCATCCTTCAGAGTAAGATCCCTATGAAAATCCTGGGCCAGATTCACCATTTCGTCCGTACACTTCTGTGTAAGTGACTGGAAGCGATACTGAGCATTCATATACCTGATTACTGCCTGGAGAGTCTCTTCGGTGAAATTTCCAACTAAATGTCCGAAATAGTTTGTTCTGTAGTTCCACTCAGCATCATGTGCGAAAACTGCCAGAAACAGTCCAATGGGATATGCTGCAACTTCCTCCGGATGCTGTTCACAAAAGGTAGTAATAGCCTTAAGGGCTGCTACTTCAAAGGTGTCCACAAGACGATATCCGACAACCTCTATCTCAAGAGATTGCCACCCAAGGATAGGATGTTGGGGAACAGTAACAGTGGCACGGCATCGAGGGACTCCGACCTCAACATACTCACGACCCTTATACTAGGGTGGGTACCGATAGTGAAATATACGAAGTGTATCCCACAAGATTTTCGGAAACCCTTCCCAATGTAGACAAGGGATGTGAGCATATCCCTCAGCATCCCAATAAATCCTCTGAACATCTGCCATCTGAATCAAAAGGATTCAAATGTTAGATAGGATGTAAATTTCCTGAAGTTTGATAAAGGTTGTGGAAAGATGTGAGTCAGACTTATGGAAATGCTGGAATGCATCAAGATAGACATCCAACTGAGAACTCACAAGGTAATTGGAACAAGATATTTGATTCTGGTCACAGCAAGGATGAGAGATCAAATAGTTACGATAGATTTGGCGGATGAAGCAAGGATACCGAGATACTAAACCCTATGGCTGTATGATCATTTCTAGACTGCACTTATGGATAACCACACTCTAAATATCCTTATCACAACATAAACATGAGTTTTAATTTACAATCAATTCAAAGATGCATGCACGCACTAACATCCTCACAAACCAGAATAACTGCCAAATATCTTTGGACTTACATGGTTAGTTACTGTGGCATAATACAGATACGTCTCTCCCTATAATATCTAGTCGACAATTCCTAATCGTTCAAAACCTATTCATTTCGTCGTTAGCGTACCTGTAGAAAACCACAATATATATCATGAACCTTTCATGCCAACATGTCATGAAAGCGTCCCCAAATATTACTGTTTACTATAGAAACAGTATCTGTACAATTACCGCCGTACAGAAAATGTTAACATATGTTATCGAAATAACGTATTCACGGGGGTACCGTAAAATGCGGGGGTATGAATAGCTATCGCCAAACCCTGCGCCGAACCATATACTCCCAATAGAATCAATCTAAGTTGATATATTGGCAGCATCTCAAGTAGGCCACTGCTTGAGAAACAGCGTTCGGTACGCATCACCGACGAGAAGGCTAACTCCCCAGTTAGCTGAGGATCCTTACCTTCTTACCTCACCATCGAAGGTATCGTTACAGAATGTAAAGTTGGGTTGTACATAAATTTAATTTTTGACAGAAAAGTAATGCTGGAAGTTAGAGTTTTGCAAAATACTTTGTTGGTCAAATTTTATACTAAAAGTAATTTTTAAGGCAATTCCTATCTCCGGTGTACACTTGTTAGCTCTGGTACCAGCTGTGGCAGAACCAATCTGAATTACACTGGCTCAAGTACGCAAGTCCTCTCTCAAGGGCTCCAATCGTACTTCAAATAGTGTAACCCCTTTGGCCTATCGGGTAACGTCCCAATAAACCACCGAAAGCAGGATCTAACAAGATACCTCGCACGAAGGCGAGTCCAGAGATTCAATCGCCATTATATTTTACATCACAAGCACTTATATTACAAGAGTTTCCAGAATAGCATAAGTTCTAAACTGTTAGAAATTATTACAAACCAGTTTAAAGATTCAAGTTTATATCAGCGGAGTTTAAAGTACGACAACTGTACACGTCGCCAGTACGGACATCATGCTAAGCCATGGCATGACCTCACTCGTTATGATCATTGTTGGCCGGGGACGGGTCCCACTCCACGGACCAACCATCAAGCAAAGCATAGGGCCAAGGCATGGGAAGGGTAGGGTCTTCAGGGACATTACCTGAAATAAAATCATATTGCAAGGCTGAGTACTCTAATACTCAGCAAGGCTTACCCAGAATTAGGGTATACTTAGCCCATAACTAGACCATGAAGGCTTTGCAAAGGTTCTGGGTTTAGCTTTTGCTGAAAAGCAACAAAGAGTAGATCCTTAATTTCATATTTTAGCTTTCAGTTTCTAGTTCCTTTAACCATTCTAGGTAAGCACCTATAACTATTCAAGCAAGGTAGAGCCTCTTTAAAGCATACCTCAGTATTACTCATCATAAGATTTCTCTTGTTACTCTATGTGGCAGAAGAATTAAGCAGTCTCAATCTCCGCGAGAAACGGACGATTCTGAATCGAATTTCAACCCTTGCAAGGTAAACCTAACTCACACGCTTGGAACACCAACAGGTCATTCCGAAGCAACCGTTTATCTTTCATTCCAGGTCGTGGAACAAAGCTACCACAAGCGACTGCAGGACCATACGCACATCCAATGTGCAGGACATACGTCTACAACGCGACTGTATGATCGTATTCCCGTCTGCTCTGCAGAACGTACTCCCACATGTCGGTGCGTGCAAACATAAAATAAAAGTCGAGTGGTGGGGGACGAGTCCACTTGCCGGGCCGATTGGTTACTAGGCTTACCGCTTACCATATTTTGCGGCATGTGGCTACTACCTTCAAACGCTTAACTGCCACTACCACACACTGCGACCTTAACCAAATTCATCAACACAGACGGGGTATCATTTCTTTCCAAGATACTACACATAACCCCGTCCGTCATCCTTATAGTGATTGCAGTATTGTAAGCAAGAAATTCCTATATCGCGCGAGTGACAGGAAATCACTCGACTTCTACCGGTCCTATTAGCATAGCACTAGTCAGACTTAGGTTCTAAGATTCAGTAGATCGGTTCCTAGGAATATGCAACTATGGTTTCCAGATAACTCCTAAGAACTTAATGCATAAGTATATATATATAAATGTAGATTGCAGTGTAAATTAGTGGGTTTATGTCCGGGGCTTGCCTTCACTGGTGAGGCTGGGGTCAGGAATGTTAATAACTTCTTCCGAACTTGGGTTCGGAGCTTCAGTTAAATCTTCGGTGATGTTCCCAATATCTTCCGAGACTTCTACTTCGGGTTCCGGAAGAATCTGATAATCGCCGTCGGCGAGAAGCGTCAAGTCTACATGTGATGTAAATGATGCAGTTTAGAAAATGCATAGACTATTATTCTACTTTGCAATAAAGTTGCAATCCAACGAACTAAACATTACATACTAGCAAACAACACAATTGCCCTTTACTAGGAGTCATTTATTGGGTATTAATTAAACCACTTAGTTACATTAATTAACATGATTGTTTACCCTAAACATTTAAACTACTGCATAAGGTAGCATGTTTGATTATCTAAAATAATTAAATTAATTGCATTTAACACCTTTATTTATTTGACTAGCTAATTATCTTTAATAACCCTAGGTTATTATTTAATATGGAGCTACTTATCAAATTCTATTTATTTTAGTTGTTCTACACCTGATTATGGATTGAGAATTTGTGGACATGCTACACTACTTAAGAGAAACACCTCAAAATATTCTCATAATGGTTCATGAATAAAAACTAGCATAAATGAATTATCTTTGAAAACAAGCAAAAATCCATAATTTGGTGTATAGCCTACTATTAATCCTGACACTTTTACTATGGCTTACACATGAAAAAAGGAAGTTATGGTATAAATTTCAAATACAAATACTAACAGAAACGTCCTTAATTAAAATCTAAGCATTTCATCAACATATAACAAAGGTACTCGAATTTCTAAGTAATTGAGTAGCAAAGAACTCAAAATTTTTACACAGAGCTACCCATGGAACATACAACCCAGGTTCCAAAATTCAGCCACAACACATGCATATAACATGAGATGCAAATAAAACACTCATTTCCTAGTATTTAATTTACATCAGAAACTACACACATACAGCTCAAACTTACTATATAAAAGTAGTCAAATATAACTTAGGGATTCAAACAAAACTGGTTTCGCATTTTTCTGAATTTTCTATAATTTTCTACACATTTTTGAAATTCACAGCTTTTGAATGGGGGGGGGGGGGGGCTCTAGAATCTTGCAGCTAGACTCTTAGAACTTTTGAAATCATCACAAATAAGCCCTTGGCTCGTCGGGGAAGAAGGGGCAGAGCCGTTGCTGGCCAAATTCTAGCGAGGGTCGGCGTTGGGGGTGGAGAAGGGCTGGCCTACGGGCACCATGAGCTCACAGTGTATCCATGGGTGGGCTTGGGAGGAAGAGGGGGTGACCGGAGGTGAGGTTCCCACGGCGATCGAGGCGGCGGTGGAGAGGAGCTCGTCGGCAAGGGGCTTCCCGGCGAGGAAGATGGCCAAGATCTAGTCCAATAGCTGTAGCAGGAGGAGGAGAAGCTATTGGGATGGTCGGATTGGATGGTGGAGGGGCGGAGGTAAGGGCTCGACGGTGACGGGATCTCACCAGGAAGAGTAGAACGACGGCGACCGGGCTCCGGCGAAGGATTGGCGTCGGGGTGGGGTCGTAGAGCTTCAGCGTGGCGCGGTGAAGCTTCCTAGGTGGTCGTCCGAGACAATGGGGTTCTCGGTGTGGGAGCTCCGCGGCGACCAGGGGCTCACCAGCGAAGAAGAAGGAGGCGGAGGTGGTGTTCGGGGCTCTGGGCAAGTGAAGAGCAAAGGAGGCAGTGGAATGGGTAGAGAGGGAGCTAGTGATGCTCTTGAGCCAGAAAAGAGAGGGCGAGGGGGTGTGCACGGGCATTGCCACGGCAGCGGCGAGCTATCGCTCGGCGGGAGCTCGGGCAGGAGAGGAGGAGGTCGTGGCAAGCGCGCGGGAGGTCAGAAGAGGAGAAGCTAGAGCGGCGCTCGGGCTGGGGAGCGACGCGTGGAGATGAAACACAGCAGGAGGTGGCGAGGGGCGGCCGGAAATGGCGGGCGGCGGTGCAGTAGTAGAGGAGCAGAGGAGCAGAGGAGATGCCAGAGGAGGAAGAAGAGAGAAGTAGGTTCGAAGGACTTCCTTGGAATTTGCAAAAATCTCAGGGACTTCACTGTAAACAGAATTTTCCCACTGATCCAAAGCTCTAATGAGGAGATGGTCAAAATAAAAGTTGTAGAGTTTTTCAAATCCTACAACTTTGCTTTAGGGCTTAAGTTCAGAAACCTAAAGTACATAGCTTTATTTTAATACTTTGCACTCAATTTAAACTTAATAAAGTTTTTGTCCTTAGTAAGGTGAATTTTATGTAGTTTTGGGCTTAACTGCAAACATTTATGACTGGTCATGATGACTTGCATTTTTACATTTTAGCACTTAGTAACTTTGAAAGTTACTTTTATAATTCAACTACTTGCATAAAAGACTTGTATTTTTGTGAAATTACATAAATACCCTTATTTTCATAACTTCACTCAAATTTCACACAATTCAAACCATACACAACATTTTTCCTATTGGCTTGCTATAATTAACACCTAGGTTGTTACAGTGACGCCCGACCCCAGCCACGATAGGGGGTCGAGCCTCACTAGGGGGCTACCAGTGCCATACCCACTCAAAATCCCTTACGCCCAACCCGTTCCTACAATTGAGGAAAAAAAGGAAATGCAAGTTATGAAGGAGCGCGCTTTGAGTAAAGTTGGTCGGACTGCGGGAAACCTACGCTCAGCGGCTACGGTGCCTCCGGTCACCAGCGTGATCAGAGTCCTCTCATTCGAACCTCTTTTCCTATTCCCCCCAATATTAGGAACAGTCGGGCATCTTTATATTTCCTTACCAAAGGCCCTCCCGGTCAAAATTCAAAAGTTTAAAAGTTGGTTTACATAACTTCGGGCATCAAGGCCCAGTTCACCGCTACAACTAAACTAACTACTTAGGAATGATTTCTTCCTCCATGTTTGCATCCAGGACCTGCGCAAGAGGGGCCACCTCCTCCTCGATCTGGTCTAGCTCGGCGTCATCGTAGCCAGGCGCGAAAGCTTGGCTCATCACCTCCAGGTTGATGTTCTTGTAATGGGAACGCACGATCATGAATGACTGTTGCACGCTGAAGTGCAGCGCCCACTTCGCCATCCCATGCACCTGGTCCGTCACATCAACGACCTGGACTACAAGCGAGCTCGTCCCCACCTCTAAAGTCATCTTGAAGTCATTCAAAACCAACCCAACAGCAACTCGGAGGGGAGAGGGAAAAGGATCTTACCCGCGAGATCCCCATGAGCGACCCACGCTTGCTCCTCCCACTCCTCGGACAGGCACACAGTGGCGTCACACTTTTGGTCGATCACCGCGAGCTCACCGCGAAGCTCATCCACGGTGCCAACCAACTGGTTTCGCTCCCCTCGCAGCCGCTCGAATGCCTCAGCATCTACAAGCGCCTTGACTCGGGCATCAGCCACCTCTTGGCTGGCCATTGTGAGCTGCTCTGCCAGCTCCTCGCATCGTCGCGCCTCTTCGGCACAGCGACCCCGATTGTGATTCATGAGGAACTACGAAGAAGAAACGTGTCAGGAGTGCCCAGGAAGGGCGCAAGGGACAAGGATGCTAAGGTGCCGTACCTGGCCGGTCAGAATGGGAACATCATGCAACGGGCCCAATGCGGTGGACAAGGCTTCTGAGATGCCTCGCCACTCTGCATCCTCCACCTCGTCGCCCAGAGTGAGGATCGCCGCAGCAGATCCTCACCCGTTTGAGCCAAGGACAGCGAGGCCCTCCCGCCATCACTTGGGTCGGCCGCTCCCGTCAATACCAAGGGAGCGGTCACCTCCTACAACAACACCTCCGCCGAGACGGTCTCGGCCGCCTCGCCACCAACGGCCGAGGCCTCCTCCTGGGCGACCTCCACGACCTCGCACGGTGATGTCTCCTCTCGGACCATCTCCTCGTCTGTCCGCCCCGCAGAAGACACATCAGCCTCACGCGACGGCGGCGCCATTTGCGTCTCAACCTCGGGGAGTGAGTTGGGCGCGCCTGCCCTCGACCCCTCCTCGACGAGCATCACTGACGGCTGCACCTCTTCCACGGGTGCATCTTCCCGCGTCAGACCCTCAGCCATCGCCTGCGGCCACAGGTTCGCACGTGCCGCATCTTCCTTGGTGCTCTCCACGCTCGCTCCTGACGGAATATCTGCCGCACCCGAAGGTGACCACCGGAGCGCAAGGACATTCCGCAGTGCCACCACCAAGGTACCTGCTCGACTTTCGGCACTGCAGCAAAGGCCCGAGGGCAGTTAGTATGCCATTAGCGAAGAACCACCAACCACGAAGAAGCAAGGTGATCATCGACTCATCGGGACGCCACCATACGAGGGTGTTTTGAGGTCGGGCCTCCAGACCCCAGCTTCGCCTCCTCAGCACGCTTCTGCTTGGGGTCCCCCACCTGCGCGGGAACCTCCGGCGGGGAGTTGCAACCCATCTCTATTGCCATGCGCGCAACCTCCCCCTACTACGTTAGAGTAGGCGTAGAGCTGGAGGGCGGCTGCACTGACGGGGTGTCGCGCTCCATCTCCATCGCCTCCATGCGCGCAGCCTCCTCCTACTACGTCGGGGCAGGCATAGAGCCGGAGGGCGCCCGCGCTGATGGGGTATCATGCTTCGTCTCCATCACCTCCGTGCGCGCAGCCACCCCCTACTGCGTCGGTGAAGGTGTAAGGCTGGAGGGCCCTAGAGCTGACACCGACAGCTAAAGGGATGTACCCACGTCATCGTCACGTGCTAGCTCATCCCAGGGGATGTCATCCCAGTTGTCCTCCTCCTTGTCGGTGTTGTCATCATCATCATCATCCATCGCCTCCTCGTCCGACCCATGTTAGCACTTCCCACGCTGCAACCTTGCCCACTCCCGTGCTTCTTTCTTCGCCTTCTCCGCATCCTTTTTCTTCTTATACACCTCATCGGCCGCATGGTTTGCCACACGCGCCATTTTATCCTCCACCATCAGCGCACGGGGATCGTGGAAAGGGCTGAACTGACCCTACATCGACCCATGAAGTCAAGAGTAAGAATTAAGAAAAAGAGCGAAACACAATGAGGAGGTCGAGAAATACTCACCAGGTCGATGAAGCCGTTGTTGGGCCGCATCGACAGGTGACCCTCGATCGGGAAGGTCACGTCGGGCTCTTCCAGCACCTTCCAGATGCGCTACTGGATCTCTGAATTTTGAACCGAACCATGGGCAAGTGCCGTGCCTTCCAGCCACACTCCCGGCGCCATCCCGAACAGTGGAAGTGCACACGCCATCAGTGGCGCCACCCTCCTCGAGTGATAAGCCCCGATGACACCGGTGCCACAGGGGCCATGGCCCTTTAGGTGCATGATGGCACCCAGGAGCGAGGCGAGCCTCTTCTTCTCCCTCTCCACAGGTCCCTATGACCACGCTGGCAGAGCCGCCGCAATGGTGCAGCCGGTGATGAGCGGGAGGGGGCGGCGTCGTAATTCTTGATGTAGAACCACCGTGAGTGCTACCACTTGTTGGACTTTGTGGTGGCGATGGCCATGTACTCTTGGGCCCGAGGCCCGAGAAGATAGATCCCAATGCATCCTACCGTGGCTGTCGACCCATCCCTCTTCTTGACAAAGGAGACGGCGAAGAAGTATCTCCACAGCTTGAAGTGAGGCTCGATCCCCAGGAATCCCTCACACAGCGCAATGAAGGCCGCGATCTGCTGGATCCCATTCGGGTTGAGGTGCCGCAGCTCTATCTGATAGTGATGGAGGAGCCCCCGGAAGAAGAGATGAGGGGGCATCCCGAACCAGCGCTCGTTGAAGTGAGCGAAGGAGACGACGTAGCCATCACGCGGCGCCGGCAACTCCTCGCAGGCAGGTAAGAGCCACTCCTCCACGGTGGACCGTGGGCAGAGGAGCCCGCGTGTGATGAGACCCCCCAGGCACGACTGGGACACGTCCGAGCGGTACCACGACGCCATTGCTAGGCGGTGAAAGGGGATCTCGAGCTCTTGCAAGGGCAGGGGTGCAGAGGAGGAGGTGGCTTGTCAAGATGGCAGCAAGAAGATGGTGAGAGCAGGAAGATGAAAGAGCATGGAGGTGGTGGAGGGGCTAGGAGCCCAAATTATAGGCCAGGGAAGTGGAAGGCGAACTGGCGCCTCGACCCCCACGATCACCATAATCACCACTTTCATCACGTCACGTCGCCCCATCATATCAGGAGGCACTCATGCCATGCACCCAGGCACGACCTCTTGGGGGACGCGCCTGGCAGTAAAGGGGCCAAAGGTCCCAGAGGTAAGGAGAGATACGGGCTGAAAACGCCCCGACAGCCCATTAAAGTTCGAGGGTTCGAAGGTTAGCCCTGCGAACGGGTTCACAACCGCCCCAGGGCACCACCTGAGTGAGGAGCGAGGATGGATGGGCCCTCTAGCAGCCAGCACCCGGGCGCGCAAGCGCCACGGGCATCCTAACTCGCGTTCGAGTCTTGACTAGGACACGATCCATGGTTTTTCTTCGAAGAAAGGCAGCAAGCCATCGGGCCCGATCGAACGGACCTGATAACTATACGGAATGGTCATCGAGAGTTTGGAGTTAGTCACCAGCTGACCCAAGCCAGATCCCCTCGAAAGGGAGCTGGGACCCCACACGGATTGACCCATGACCAGCTCACCGAGCACCACGTTTCGACCAACGAGGAAAAACGTGGCACGGCTCAGCCTTTTCATCCTAAGACAAGGATGCTTGAAGGGAGATGATCATAAGATGAGATGGCCGCACAACCGGTCTCCAACTAACATGCGGGGGCTCGGGGGTCAAACTCGCGAGGAGATCGGACGCACGGTCGCATAAGAAGTAGCAGCGAGGGCCGAAAAGAACATCCTGTCCTGTCCCTCGGGCCCTTCCCGAGTAGGAAAACCCATAAGATAGCATCCGACCCTTCGTGGGCTCAGGGGCTCCCCCAGAGTGCAAAACCAGATGCAGAAACATCCTTCTTTTATTCCAAAGTTAGGGAGAATGATTACCTGGTGCACTCCAGGTGCGTAACGAAAACCATGAAATCTAGATTTACCAAAATGACCCACACTTTGGATGGAGAAGGAAGCCGGCAGTGGGCCGTGTGCGAATACAAACAACTTAAGCCCTACCATGCAGGGTAACGCCAATGGTTGTCCGAAGTCTACGCCGGCTGACACAGGGCCAAGATGGATGGCTATGTCACAGTCCATCCCCTAACAGCGAGGCTGTCTAGGAAGCAGGAGTCATATGCGGCCGACCGTTGGCGCGTACATCTCGTGCTGCCTAGACATGCTCTCCAGCCGCCGTTGGGCGACTCTGGCAATGGTAGCAGGGAGGATGAGAAAGAGTGAAGCTCGGCGAGGCCGTGCAGCACCAGATAGAGCCGATAGTTCCGCGCAAAATCAGGGCAGGAGCGGGAAGACTCATCCCCGCCTCCCTACGGGAAGAAAGTAGGGAGGTGCAGGAGAGTTGCCACCTACCAAACGATTTCATGAAGAATGATGAGTTCGCCTCCATCCTCATGTGGAACCAGCGCCCGATCCAAGGCAACCGCACGAAGGCGAAGCCAAGAATCTGGACGCTTGAGTTCTCCTTCCTCATGCTCCTCCGCTTGCTGTCAATCCACTAACAGCGACCGACGGGGGCCTGGGATCCGGCTCGAACAAGCCGAACCCGGGCTTTAGGAGGCCTAGCTCTACAATACATTCTTGAGGGACTTGCCGCTCGGACTTGGTGCTGCAACTAGGAGCCTAGCACTGCTATTTATAGCCACGCCCGGGCAAGGCGATGACACAGGGCAGAACAGAGAGGAGACCAAGCAGCCAACATTGAAAGGGTCCGCCTACCCCGGTCTTCATCAGTGACTGCAACCATAATGGGACAACATGACATGAGACGAGGCGGGCAGCAGGTGTCATGCGAGCCTCGAGGCGAGCGAGGATGTACGAAGCAGACGCGCGTGCGCCACGCGACTCGGTGATCACCAAAGTTGCCGCCAGCCACAGTCAGCGGGCGTCAGAGACGACACTCGATGAGATGGTGCATAACTCAAGGCGTCGTCACGAGACACCTCTCAGATACGTTAGCTGACCCTCCATACGAATCTTCAATTTGCCCATAGGCTCAGGGGCTACACCCACTAGGTGCGCTCACGCGCACCCACGTGAGACAGGAGTAGGGAGTAGCTTTGGGCAGTCGCATCAACCAGGGCATCAAGATGAGCACGCCAGCAGAACCCTTTGCATGAATCTCTGATTTGCCTAGAGGCTCGGGGGCTACACCGAGTGGGTGCGTTCACGCGCAACCACATGAGCCTGACAAAGACAAGTCGCCTCCGAGTCACGTCAACCCAAACGCCAAGCTAGGAACGCGTTCGGACCGGCATGGGACTTGCTGCCCGGGTAAAGAGAAACCCCAGCACGGCTCTCCGAGCCGCGCAGAGGGTCGGGGTCTATTGTCGGGGTCAAATATCTTGGATCCCCCAAAGAATGCTCCTTAGGAGGCTGATCACGGATTAGCTCCCTCAAAGTACGTGGCTTGGGCCAGCTGGGCCGTCAAACGACCGCAGGATAGCCTACCAGGAGAAGGGGCACCGACATCCCAACGCAAAGCATTGGAGAAGGATACGGCCTCCTCGCCTGACCCCAAGGGTAAGGAATTGGGCGCATCTGCCTCACCCGACCCCAATGATGGGGGGGTCGTGTGATAGTTCATGTACTGGTAAGCTAGGCACCTTATTTGTTAGTGTGAAGTATGTGCTTGTTAGTGTAAAGCTTGTGTGTGTTTACGTGAAGCTTTTAAAAATTTAAAGTGCAAGTAAAAGGGGTATTTTTATAATTACAGAAAAAACTAGGGCTGTTTTTGCAAAAATGTAATTGGATAGGAGGTAACTGCAAAATAAGTGAAGGGTGGTTTTGCAAACATGTTTTTCTTACTTTATCCCCTGTAAAAAATATATATCTATCCGAAAGTTGCATTTGAAATGTATGTGTTGAAGTGTGTAAAAAAAATTTGGGTAAAGTTGTGGAAATAAGGGTATTTATGTAATTCTATAAAAGTACAAGTCCTTTTATGCAAGTAGTTGAATTACAAAAGTAACTTTCAAAGTTACTAAGGGCTAAAGTGTAAAAGGTGCAAGTCATCATGACATGTCTATCCAATCATTATGACGTGTCTATCCCGTCATCATGACATGTCATAAAAGCTTGCATTTAGGTCCTGAATTTTATGAAGTTACACTTTTTAGGATAAAAGTAATTCAAATCCAACTTTTGTTCAAAATTTAACGTGTAAAGATATAAGTTTTGAGTTTTTAAACTTAGGCCCTAAAGCAATGTTATAGAGTTTGAAAAACTCTCCAACTTTCGTTTTGGGCATTTCTTCATTAGGATTTTAGATTAATGAGAAATTATGCTTTACCAAGAGGTCCCTGCAATTTTCTAAATTTACGCACAAGTCCTTGGGAGAGTTCCATTTCTCCTCCTCTATTTTTCTTCTCTCTGGCGCTTCTCTTTTCCTCCACCGACGGCATCTCTCTCTCTCTCTCTTGCCCTTTCCTCTCCTCCACCCAGCTCGGCGCAGCGTACACGCGGCGGCCCGAGCGAGCAGTGGCCGCAGCAGGCAGGGCGGCTCCAGGCGACGGTGCGGATCCTGGCGGCGCAGGTGCATGGACGCGCAGGCACGCGGTGCGGGCGCGGCGGCGGAGCGGAGCGGCTTGGCTGGGGCGCGAGCGTAGGGGCAAGCGCAGGCGCGAGCGGGCCCCGAGCGGCGGGCGGCTGCGGCTCGGAGCGGGCGCCGGGCGAGCGCGGGCGGTTGCGGCGCGCGGGAGCTGGAGCGCGCGGACGGCGCTGGAGTAGGGCGTCGGGTGCGCTGGGGTTGGGCGGAGTCGAACGGCTGCACCTCGGGCGGTGCGGGCGCAGCGTTGGCGCGTGAGCGGCACGACGCAGGAGCAGGAGTGGAGCCCGGGACCAGGAGGCGCTGGAGTGGGTGGCGCCAGCGCGCGTGGTGGCACGGCAGGCGTGGAGCTGAGGCGCACACGGCTCGGGCATGTGCAGGTGCGGCACGACAAGGTTGGGGCGAGCGCGGGTCCAGCAGATGAGGAGGAAGGGGAGTAGCAGGGAGTGGACGTGCGTGCAGCAGAGACACGCGCAAGAGAGCAGAGGAGTAGCAGAGGCGGGTTCGACAGCAGCTTGTCTGCAAGCAGCATGGCGTCCAGGACCTCCTCCCATGGTTCGACCACGTCGTGTGCTCGACGTGGGGCGGCTGAGGCCACGGATGGTGATGCGGCTACGCTTGTGGCGTGGCGAGCTCGGAAGGAGAAGCGGCGAAGCGAAGGCGGCGGTTATAGCACGGCGAACTCGGAAGGAGCAGCTGCGTAGCGGCAAGGCGGTCAGGGCAGGAGCAACGCGGCGCGGGTTCGACGCGCAGCGCAAGACCGGCGGCGGTGGTAGGCCGGCCTTGATGGCGTCATAGCAGGTAGCAGGTGGAAAGGACGGCGGAGTTATAGGACCCAGAGGTCCGAGCGGAATTGAACCGGTGCGTTCGCGAGTGCGAGCGGGAGTGTTCTACCGGTGGTCGGCTCGGCTCGATTCCGCAGGCGAGTGTGTGTGCAAGGCAACAGGCCACGCGCGAGCAAGTTGAGGGCCAGTGGTGTGAGAACAGAACGGGAACAGCGCGCAGGAGATGCGACCAGGCGTGGCGATCCTGCAGGAGGCTACGCGGGTGTGCCGACCATGTTTCTGCAGCACACGCGCGTGAGCAGGGGAGGCTTAGCCTGTGAACAGGAGGACCCTGAGTTTCGCGGAGGAGTCGGCATAGCGAACCAATCTGGCCCTATCGGCTTCTCCCATAAATCCACGACATCCAGCAGCTCCTACCCCTTGTTGATCGCCCGAGCAAGACCACAACACCTCAAGAAAGCTCCTGGACTCTTTCATCGAGCCTCTTCAATCCCTGTATACCGAAACATCATCGCCGTGGCAAAGCCGACTACCGCCACCACGGGTCACCGTGAGAAATATCTCTCCGGCCATCCTCCACCCACTACAATTCTCTGGCAAGCTTCTTCGTCACCCACGGAACCTCGTCACCGTCGAGCTCTTCTCACCACCGATCTTGTTCACCACGGGAATTCACTTTCCACCCGTTCTCCTTCACAACCAAGGCTACCCCAAGGTTTGCAATGACCCACTGAATCTTTCTAGCGCCGGCGATTCTCTTCGCCGGAACACCATCGTTATCTTTCTATCCTCTATTTTCCCCGACCAGGGACTTAATTGCTTCGATTTAGAAGGTTCTGGGGTGTTCTCTGTAAAATTTCCAGAGCTTTCTTTATTTCAAATCAGTGAACTTCTACATTCCATAGAAATTCATAGGAAATTCATAAAAATACAAAATCAGTTGTGTTTAAATCCTTAGGTCAAAATCTACAAGTTTTATGTTATGATTTTGAGTGGAAAGTCTTTGATTTGTGGTCTAGGTTAAATATTAGGAAATAAATGCTTTATTTGTACCTTATGTTATATGCATGTGTTATAGCTGAAAGGTAAATCATAGGATGTATGTCTCAAGTGGACATGTATGATATTTAGTTAATCCTTTCACACGAGTGCTCATATCCCTGCCATCAAGACTTTATCCTTGTTTTGATTGCCGTTTCCTTAAGGTCCTTTTCGTATAAGGATCCTTGTTAGTTCGTGTGTATCTGTTGCTTAGCTAATACATCTCTGCAGCTATACTTCAGCGTCGGCTATCAGCTCAGCCGCTAAGCATCTGTTTCCTTTGAGTCTATGATGTTTCTGTGTAACAGCTGTCAGCCGATGCACTTCTTTTGATATGCTTCTACCATCGGCTGATTAGCCGATACGGTTGTTATCTTTCTAATGTTGGCTACTGCCGATACAATTCTGTTGTTCTGTCCTACATCGGCTGCACATAGTCGATGTATCAAAGGTGTACACAATCTTAGGATTCTTGCTATCGGCCGATCCAAGCCGATTCTAGTTGTTTTCCATATCGGTCAAATATGGCCGATCAACCCTTAGTTTTCCCATCCTTGTCCACACACTTCTATCAGCCGATTTATCGGCTGAGCAATCGGCTATCTACCTATCGGTCACATACCCACAACCACACTCCAATCAGTCGCACATCTGTAGAACATGTCCCATCGGCACAAACCCATCAGCCACATCCTCTTTAGTCTAATTCCACACTTGTGGTCTCATCAGCCAAGTCCGATATTAGTGTTCTGTTCCACCTAGTTCTTGTAACAGGCCTAACTTAGATAACCCCATCGGCTGTACGTCATCAATAGTTGTGCTGACGTAATCAAGCCGATGCAACCACACCTAGTTACCTAGGATAACCCTTAAGCACATCTCAGTTAAGACACAGCTGCTTTAGGAAACACCCCTCTGCTAAAGTAATCGATGCTTTCATCGATCAATTAGGAACCCGATACACCAATCATCAGTTAAGCAAAAACATGCTGATAACTAGATCCAATCAGCAAGATCCTTCCTTGTTCTATCCTTGAAACACTGTACCCTTAATATTCCTACCTCTATCAGCCATTTCAACCTCAAGTAAACCGAATCAGCTAATCTCTTCTGCTCATATACAGATACCACTCCTGCCGATTTCTCTTCCGAATAGAAATCAGCAGATTTCCTAAAACTGTATAGAGAGCTCCCTCCTTTACCGACTCTATCGACTAAACCCCTGTTGTTTCCAATCGGCTCTATCGTAATCTTCAACAAGTAGCCGATTCTAATTAATTGTCCCCCTAAAACTCTATCTAAGTTTAGTTTCAGATCTTTTTGGTTGCTATGTGAGTAGTATGTTAAATGAGTGTTGGATTGCAACTTTATCGTGAATTAAGATAGTTTCATATGCACACTTTGAATGTAATATTGCATTGCATGTAGATACGACTACTTTCGCAAACGGTACCTACGAGATCTCCCAGAAGTCTGCAGAGGATATTCCTGAAGACCAAGTGAATGTCACCAAGGGATTATCTAAAGCCCCGAACCAAAGTTCGGAAGATAACAATACTAACATCCCTGACTTCAGCCCCGCCAGTAAAGGCAAGCCCCGGTGCATAACCCAGTATTTCAATTTACTACACTTTTATACTTATATAAATATTCTATCTTGCATTAAGTCTAGGAGTTGAAATGGAACCCTAGATGCATAAATCCTAGGAACCCATGTACTGTACCTGAGTCCTTATCGGATAGATGCTTTGCTAATAGGACCGGTAGAAGTCGGGTGATTTCCCGTCACTCGCGCGATATAGGAATTGTAATGTTTACTATTCTGCAATCACTATAAGGATGATGGATAGGGTCATGTGCTGTATCATGACCTGGAAGTTTACCCTGTCTGTTTTGTTAAAAGTGGTTAAGGTCGAAATGTGTGGTAGTGGTGGCTAAGCGTTTGAAAGTACTAGCCACATGCCGCGAAATATGGTAACCGGTAAGCCTAGTAACCAATCGGCCCGGCAAGTGGACATACCTCCCACCACTCGATCTTTATTTTATGTTCACACGCACCGACGTGTGGGAGTACGTTCTGCAAGGCAGACACGAATACGGGATCATGTAGTCGCGCTAAAGACGTATGTCCTGCACAATTGGTGTGCGTACAGTCCTGCAGTCGCTTGTGGTGGCCTGTCCACGACCCGGAATGAAAGGCAAACGGTTGCTTTGGAACGATCTTTGGATGTTCCAAGCGTGTGTGTTAGGTTTACCTTGCAAGGTTGAAATTTGATTCAGAATCGTCCGTTTCTCGCGGAGATTGAGACTGCTTATCCCTTTTGCCACATAGCGTAAGAAGTGTAACTAATGATGGATTAATCTTGATGGGTGATAATCTCTACCTTGCTTGCCTAGTGTAGGTGCTAACCTAGAATGGATAAACAACTAGAATATGAAAGCTAAAATTTGAAAGTAGTTCATACTCTTTGTTGCTTTTCAGCTGAAAATAAACCCAGAGCCTTTACAATGCCTCCATGAGTCTAGTTACGGGCTAAAGTATACCCAATCCCAGGTAAGCCTTGCTGAGTATTAGTATACTCAGCCTTGCTAGTTATATGTTTTTCAGGTAATGTCTTTGATGACCCTACTCTTACCATGCCATGGCCCTATGCTCTGCCTGATGGTTGGTCCGTGGAGTGGGATCCGTCCTCGGCCAACCCTGATGATACCGAGTGATGTCATGCCCGGGCTTACCATGACATCCGTCTTGACGACGTGTGTAAATCATCGCGTATGTTTTCCGCTGCCAAAAACCATGACTTTAACAGTTTGTAATAACTTTTCTATTTTGGAACTTCGTACTACTTTTGGAAACTCTTGTAATGTAATTCTCTATGATGTAAAATATGATGGTGACTGTATCTCTGGACTCACCTTCATGTGAGGTAACCTTATTTGATCCTGTATCGGTGGTTTATCGGGACGCTACCCGACAGGCCAAGGGGTTACACCGTTTGAAGCACATTGGAGCCCTTGAGAGAGGACTTGCGTACTTGAGCCGGTGTAATTCAGGTTGGTTCTGCCACAGGTCGGGCGCGTCTGCCTCGCCCAACCCCAAGGGTGAAGGGTCGGCCACGTCCTCCCCAAAGGCGTAAGGCCCCTAGGGACCTCATGAATTGATGGGCCACACTGGAGGATGAACCTCTGGCATAAGGGTAAGTAAGGATGTGCAGCGACATGACCTCTGGAAAAGACAGGCTACTACGCAGGCCCCGGTTGTCCACCGCGCCGGGATCAAGCCGCAAAATGTGCCGGGGGGCTCTCGTCGTCCGTCCTGCGGCTTGGGCGACCTGCGCCGCCCATTCTGTTGAGGCATACACTGCACGTTGCCCCAGGCGCGGCATGGGAGTGCCTCTGTCATCATCTACAGGGCTAACGGGGCCCATGTGAAGGGAAGGAGAGGCAGCATGATCCCGGGAACTTCTTTTTCTCTCTCTCTCTGTATCCACTCCCTTCAAAAGGGGAAGGGAGACTCCCCGCCAAAAGGGGAGAACATTCAGACTCACACTCGTACACGCACACTCCACCAGAGACTTGGGAGCCCAGTCCTTCTGTCACCCTTTTAACCCCTACTGCAAACCTAGTGCAAGAGCACAATTGGCTTGAACTGGACGTTGGGCTGATGAAATTTTGAAGTCCTGGCCTCCTCCCCACAACGCCGCCTCCCCGCGCTGCGCCCCTCACCTCCTCCTCGCGCCGCCTCCTCCCCGCACTGCTGCCCCTCCTCGCGCCGGCCTCCTCCCTGCCACCGGCCCTCGTCGCAACCGGCCTCGTTGCGTTGCCAGCCCTCCACGCGCTGGCCCTCCTCGTGCAGCGCCCTCCTCACCTAGACCGAGAGAGGTGGGTGTTCTTGGTTTTCATTTTCTTTTTCAGTTTTTCCATCTGAAATGTGCATGTACATGGGGAACATTGAAATATGAATATTCATGTATATGACAAATAGTGAAATGTGAATGTGAATACATGTGTAATTAGTGAATATTCATGTATATAAAGAATAATGATTGAAGTTCTAATTGAATATATGATGAATTTGAGTGTAATTAATTGAATATATGATGAATATGAGTGTAATTAGTGAAAATATAATTAGTAAAATTCAATTTGAATGTATTTTTTTTGTACTATCAATTTGAATGTTAATGTAATTTGAATGTGAAAATGATTGTATTTTTTAAAGGTCTAGTTCTTGATTTATTTGAGGAATATTAGTGTAAATAGTGAATAGTTAGTGAAGAAGTTAGGAATAGTGAGTGTATACTTGTACTCTGAAAGTGTAATTGTAGTCCTCGATTCGATTATAGGAAGGACTTTGTGATCTTCCCATTCTCTCTCACTCTCTTTCGCAAGAGACAAATACATAGAGAGACACATAGGGAGAGTGATAATGTGGATATTACGGAGTCCTTCTTATAAGAAAGAACAAGGTCTGAAATGTGAATGTATATGAGGAACAGTGAAATGTGAATATTCATGTATATGAGGATTAGTGAAATGTGAATGTGAAGACATGTGTAATTAGTGAATATTCATGTATATAAGGAATAATGATTGAAATTCTAATTGAATATATGATGAATTTGAGTGTAATTAATTGAATATATGATGAATATGAGTGCAATTAGTGAAAATATAATTAGTAACATTCAATTTGAATGTGTTATTTTTTGTACTCTCAATTTGAATGTGAAAATGATTGTATTTTTTTCAAAGGCTAGTTCTTGATTTATATGAGGAATATTAGTGTAATTAGTGAATAGTTAGTGAAGAAGTTAGGAATAGTTAGTGTATACTTGTACTCTGAAAGTGTAATAGCAGTCCTTGATTTGATTATAGGAAGGACTTTGCGATGTCCCCATTCTTTCTCTCTCTCTTTCGCGAGAGACAAATACATAGACACATACATAGAGAGACACATAGAGGGAGTGATATTGTGGATATTGTGGAGTCCTTCTTATAAGAAAGAACAAGGTCTGTCTATTGTTAGTTCTTTTCTTTTTTATTTCTATGTGAAAATTTGCAAATACTGTAGTTTTTTCAAATATTTTGAGATAGTTATATTTCAAGCATTTTTTCGATCATCAATGAATTGTTGTGACACTCTAATGATTCTTTTCAAAATTTGTATTCAAATATGATTCTATTGAGATTTTGTATTCAAATCTGTTTCTATTAAATATGTACGATATATATCATCAACAACAACTTCACATCTTCAAATATTAGATAAAACTCTTAATATAATATGTAGAAATTATTTGATATGAATGTTTTTTTCATATTGTTTGTTGTCATCGTCATCATAGGGGTCCCGACTTTCCATTCCGTCCCGGGACCTAAAAACTCAGGACCAGCCCTGGGTGGAGGTGCCACGGTGCGGCTAGGCTGGAGGAGGCAGGTTGGCGGTGGTGGAGGATGGCCACGCCACCAGGGCAGCAGCGCCTGAGCAGGCACCTGCGAGTGAGTGACTTGAGCGCAGCAGCAACAGGCACACTTGTTAGTGGAGATGTGGCCTGTTCACCACTTCATCAATTAGAGGCCTACATAGGTGACGCGGATGTACAGGTAGCGTCACCGATGGCATGGCTTAATATTGGTGACACATTTTTCCTCATCCGTGTCACCAATGTTTTATACATAGGTGACACAGATGGACAAGGCGTGTCACCTATGAGTGTGTGAATACTGCTGATGCATTTCACTGAGCCGCGTCTCTGATGTGAGAGCGTGGAGTATTTTGGGTAATCACACCTTGAATTGATCGATAGGGGATTACAAGCCTAAATAGCCAAGCCTCTGCCCGTTTATAGAAACATGACGGGAGGGTGGCCGTGATTACAGGAGCCGAGATATCCTCTGTCTAACATCCCCCCGCAGTAGGAACATCGGTGGAGTGAACGTTCATGCTGCACTGAAACTCCAAGAACACAGATGAAGGTAGGCCCTTGGTGAAGATGTCGGCGAACTGCGAGGTAGTTGGAACATGAAGAACACGCACAGCCCTAGCAGTGACACGTTCCCGAACGAAGTGAAGGTCAATCTCAACATGCTTGGTGCGCTGATGTTGCACCGGGTTTGTCGAGAGGTAGACAGCAATCACATTGTCACAGTAGATGACTGTAGCACGCTATAGGGGCTGGTGGAGTTCCAGGAGGAGCTGACGGAGCCACGTCGCCTCGACCACGCCATTGGCCACGGCGCGGTACTCGGCCTCAACACTGGAGCGAGAGATGGTATGCTGACGCTTGCTGGACCAGGAGACGACGCAGTCACAGAGAAACACGGCATACCCCGAGGTGGAGCGACGTGTGTCCGGACAGCCAGCCCGGTCAGCATCCATGTAGACGGTCAGGGTGCTCGGAGAAGGCGTGCGGGCGATGAAGAGGCCAAGATAGATGGTGCCACGAAGGTAGCGCAGGATGCACTTGACGGCGAGGAGGTGCGGGTCCTGTGGATCATGCATGTAGAGGCAGACCTGCTGCACCGCGTAGCTGATGTCGGGGCGAGTGAAGGTGAGGTACTAGAGAGCCCAACCAAGCTGCGGTAGAATGTCACATCCGGAACAGGAGAGCCCTCCGAGGAGAGCTTAGCCTGAGTGTCCACCGGAGTGCTGCATGGTTTGCACTCAGTCATACCGGCACGCTCCAGGATATCGAGGGTGTACTGGCGCTATGAGAGGAGCATCCCGGCAGCGGAGCGAGTGATAGTGACCCCAAGAAAATGCTGGAGGGGGCCGAGGTCCTTCATCGGAAAGGACCCCTGGAGTGTGGCTATGATCTGCTGAAGAAGAGCAGGTGTTGATGCAGTCAGGATGATATCATCGACGTACAGGAGCAGGAAGGTGGTGTAAGAACCCCGCTGAAGAACGAACAGGGAGGTGTCCGACTTGGCCTCCACGAATCCTAGGGTCAACAGGTGTGTGGCAAACAGCTGTACCAAGCACGGGGAGCCTGCTTCAGCCCGTACAGCGATTTGTTGAGCCGGCAGACATGATCTGGGCGAGCCGGGTCAACAATGCCGGAGGGCTGAGTGCAGTAGACTGTGTCGGAAAGAGTGCCACGCAGGAAGGCATTCTGGACGTCGAGCTGGTGAACTAGCCAGTCTCTAAAGAGAGCCAAGCTGAGGACGGTGCAGATGGTGGCGGGCTTCACAACTGGACTGAAAGTCTCGTCGAAGTCAACACCAGGGCGCTGGGTGAAGCCACGGAGAACCCAGCGCGCTTTGTACCGATCTAGGGTACCATCTGACCGCATCTTGTGCTTGAAGATCCACTTGCCGGTGACGACGTTGGCACGAGGCGGGCGAGGAACGAGAGTCCAAGTGTTGTTGTGGACGAGAGCTTGGAACTCATCGTTCATCGCCGCGCGCCAGTGTGGATCATCTAGGGCCCGACTATAAGTCGTAGGTACTGGGAAGACGATCGTGGCGTGAAGTAGATGAGGCTGGACAAAGCGACTCTTAGCGTGAGTGCGCATTGGGTGGCTGTTGACGACAGGAGGTGCCGGGGCTGCACGGGCGGGAAGGTGCACCGGAGCGAGCGCTTGGCGCGGGATGCGCGCGGTGCGCTGACCAGCGGCCGGCGGATGGCCCAGTGCCATGGCAGAGAGGCAAGGGAGCCAACCACGGGCGGCCCAGGCGGCTGAGGCCCAGCTCCGGGCAGCCGAGGCGGTGGAGTCGGCCCAGGCGACGGAGGCGGCCTAGGCGGCAGAGTCAGCCCAGGCGGCGGAGGCGGCCCAGGCGGCGGAGGCGGCTCAGGCGAATGCGTCCCAAGCGGAGGCGGCCCGCTAGGCGACAAGGCTGGCCCAACTAGCATGGATGGCCTGGTTGGCAGGGGTGGAATTCTAGGGGGCCCAGGCGTGCTCTAATGAATGACCTGCATAGAGTCTGGACAGTGAAAATCATCCAAAAAATCAAGGTCAGAGGGAGGGTGGGAGGCCATCGGAGTTGTGTCAGTGAAGGGAAAGGAGGACTCATCAAAGATCACATGGCGAGAGATGATGACACGGTTTGTGGAGGTGTCTAGACATTGGTAGCCTTTGTGATCTGATGAGTAACCAAGGAAGACACACAGGATGGAGCGTGGGGCAAGTTTGTGGGGAGCGGTAGCAGAGGTGTTGGGATAGCACTTGCAACCGAACACGCGGAGGTGGGAGTAGGATGGTGGATGCCCGTAGAGGACATGGTGGGGAGTAAAAAACTGAAGTGTTTTCGAGGGTTGGCGATTGAAAAGGTAGGTGGCAGTGTGCAGGCCTTCCACCCAGTAGGGAGGAGGAAGGTGGGATTGGAAAAGGTGGGAGCGAATGATGTTGTTGATGGTGCGCAAAACACGCTCAGCTTTGCCATTTTGCTGCGAGGTGTAGGGGCACGACATGCAGAGAACAACACCATGGGTTAGGAAGAATTGGCGAGTGGAGGAGTTGTCAAACTCGCGACCGTTATCACATTGCACACTCTTGATGGTGGTGCCGAACTGGGTAGCAACAAAGGAAAAAAAGTGTGCAATAGTAGAGAACGTGTCAGATTTGAGATGGAGGGGGAAGGTCCACAAGTAGTGAGAGCAGCCATCAAGAATAGCAAGATAATATTTGAACCCTGAAACACTAGACACCGGAGAGGTCCATAAATCACAATGAACAAGGTCAAAATTATGCGAGGCGCGAGACTGCAAAGTGGAAAAAGGGAGACGGACATGACGGCCAAGCTGGCAAGCATGGTAGAGGTTTTCATGTGCTCCATTATTGCAAGTAATTGCAGAAGAGCCAGCTAGCTTAGAAAGGGCTTCATGACCGAGGTGTCCAAGGCGGCGGTGCCACAGCTGGGAGGATGCATTGGCGAGGAGGACGCTAGGTGTGGTGGTGGAGGCTGGAGGCAGGA
Source organism: Panicum hallii (assembly GCF_002211085.1). Taxonomy (NCBI): domain Eukaryota; kingdom Viridiplantae; phylum Streptophyta; class Magnoliopsida; order Poales; family Poaceae; genus Panicum; species Panicum hallii. The sequence goes on from NC_038044.1 coordinate 24,944,784, forward strand.
GCGGGTAGAGCGAGCCGGTGCTATTGCACCTGCTAATCAAACGCCTGGTCCGGAGGTCCTTCACAGAAAAACCAAAGGGATCAAACTCGACAGAGCAATTATTATCAGTTGTAATTTGGGGAACAGAAACAAGGTTTTTGATGATGTGAGGGGCGACAAGAGCATTGTTAAGGTGGAGAGAACCGATATGTGCAGAGCTGGTGGACATGACTGGAAGAGCAGAACCATCCCCCACAATGATTGTGGAAGGTGTGGAGGTGGATGAGGGATGGGAAAAAGAAAGTATACCGGAGCTAGAGACCATGTGTGCTGTTGCACCGGAATCCATGTATCACTCACCCGTTGATGGGGGGGGGTGAGAGTCGTGGTGTTCAAGGCCCCAGCAAGGGCCTGTTGGTCCCAGCCCACCAAGGGCGGCCCACTAGGTGCACCAGCCCAGGGACCGGCCTGAGGAGGTGTGCTGGCCCAGGGCACGGCTGACCGAGCAGCCCACGGGGCAGGCAATCCCGTCCCCCCTCCCCCCGCCCCTACCCCCCCCCCCCTCCGAGGGGGAAAGCCACGAGAGCGGCCAGGAGACCGAGGATACTGGCCCGGTATAGCCGGGGTAGGTCGGAGTGGGCGGCGCTGTGACACCTCAGGTATATGGGAGCCAGACTTAGTGCATTGCGTGTAGGATGTACTCTTGTGTGTTGTTTAAGGACAAGATTTTAGGGTGTTTACTGTAATTCTAGAAAAATATAGGGTTTAAAGTGCAAAATGTGTGTGGGAGTGGATAATTTTGAAATATAGGAAGGGCTGTTTTGCAAATGATGCTTTTACTTTTAAACCACTGTAAAGAGTGAAAACAAATCAGGGAGTTGTTTGAAATGTAAAATTTAAATAGGTTTTAAAAGAAATTTGACTAGTTGTATGGTTTTCAAAATAACATGGAAACCTCAACTCTTCTGAAGGTGAACCCTAAAGCAAAAGTGCAGAACTTTTTATTCTCTACACTTTTGGTTTTTGGAGCATTTTCATTTGAGCTCTAGTTTAAAAGTTACTCAAGCTTTACAGTGAGCCCCCTGAAATTTTGAACAATTGCAACCGAGTCCTCGTCGTCCACCTCCAGCTGCTCTGCCTTGCTCTGCTCTGCCCGAGAGCTGCTGCCGCCGCCGCTTAACTCCGGCGAGCTGCCTCGGCCGCCACCTGCCCCCGCGCCGCTTGCCAGTGCCACCTCCACCTCCAGCGCACCTGTCCCGCCGCTTGCCAAGCCCTGGTGGCCATTTCCCGAGCCGCCACGCCATTCCCGAGCCCTCCACGGCCGCCACGACATCGCCGGCGTCCAGCTCCTCCTTGCCGCACCTCAGTGCTCCTTCGAGTGCTTAAAACCCTTCAGTATCTCGCGAGCCATCTCTTTTGCCTTCTCCCCGAGCTCAATTTCGCCCCGGCCCCCTTCTCCCTCGCATCGCCGCCGTCCGCCATTGCGCCGCCGTTCGGCCTCGCCGTCGACAGCTCGATCCCGAGCCTCTCCTCCCCGATTTCTTGTTCCACCAGCACCACCTCACCCTCCTGAAGCTCATCGCACCGGCCGTTTTCCATTTCCCCCACCGGAGATGCCTGCCCACGAGCACGCCGCCGCTCCTCCGCCGCCGCAGCTCGGCCTCGTCGCCATCCCACTGCTCCGCCGTCCCCCAGCCCCTGCCAAGTGGAGCAACAGCACCACATCAACCTCACGAAGCTCTCCAGGCACTTGTCGTCCACCCCCCGACCCTCCAGTCACCGGAACGCCGCCGCCAAGCTTCCAGCCGCCGCCGCCGCCTCTGTCCACCGTCGCGCCACCGCTACAGCTCCTCTCCGGCCCAACTCCGGTCATCCTTGAGTCCGCCGTAAGCCCCTGAGCAATTCCCCTCCTTTTTTCCCTCACCGCCGGCGAGCTATCTTGCCGGAATTGCTCGTCGTCGATCTGTCCCCGAGAAGAAAGCCGGCCAGGGACCGGATTGCTCTGTTTTAAAAACTTCCAGGGGTCTGTTTGCAAAGAATGAGTAACCTTTTCCATTTCTTTTTCAGCCAGCTTTGAAAATTCATAGGAAATGGTAGAAAAATCCAAAAATGGTAAAACCAGTTCTGTTGTGTTCATAAAAATGAGCTCTACAACTTTTGTTACTAAGGTGTAGTTTGAAATCAACTAGTTTTGAGGTTATTTAAATGTTTTTAAAAAGGGATCTTTTGTGTATAACCTGTGTGATTTAAGTTTATTTCCTGCAACTCTTGGTTACTAGTTAGTTCAAGTAGTGTTTAGTTTTGTGTGAATTATCCAAGATCAGTACAATTTTGTAAATTGAGTAATTTTCAAAATTGGTCAAAATAAGTTCAAACAACTAAGATTTAAGTATAATTACTACTAAATGTGTTTGAACCTATGATTAGGAATAATTTGCTTTAGCTTTGTGATATTAGTGTTTGATGATTTTGTCATTGTATTGTTGATGTTGAGTGTGTATTGATCTGTTAAATTACAACTTTATCGTGAAGGAAAGACTTAACATGTTTGTTACTAAAAATCAATCCTTGCATATCATGTAGACTCGTCGACGCTTGAAGACGGAGACTATGAGTTGATCTTGGAACCCGAACCCGGGCTATCTAAAGACTCCGTCCAAGTTACTGAAGAAGTGACTGAAGCCTCGAACCGACGTTGGAAGTTTTTAACTTGTCTGACCCTAACTTCACTTCCGAAGGCAAGCCCCGGTGCACATCCCAATATTTCAAGTTATTACAAATTCATTAATATATTATATATTTTGCATTACGTCTAGGAGTTGAGATGAAACTCTAGTTGCATGATATCTTAGGAAACCAATGGATTGTACCGAGTCCTTATCGCTTAGGTGCTCTGCTAAATAGGACCGGTAAAAGTCGGGTGATTTCCTGTCACTCGGGCGATATAGGAGTTGCTTGTTTACAATTCTGCAACCACTATAAGGATGACGGACAGGGTCATGTGTTGTATCATGACCTGGAAGTTTACCCTGTCTGTTTTAATAAAAGCTTTAAGGTCGAAATGTGTGGTAGTGGTGGCTAAGCGTTTGAAAGTACTAGCCACATGCCGTGAAATATGGTAAGCGGTAAGCCTAGTAACCGATCGGCCCGGCAAGTCGACATACCTCCCACCACTCGTATTTTGGTTTTTCTTGTTACTCAATTCGACGTGTGGGAATACGTGTTGCAAGGGCAACTAGGAGTACGGGTTTGTAGTCGCGCTACAGCCGTACGTCCTGCACACATTGGGTGTGCGTATGGTCCTGCAGTCGCTTGTAGTGGCCCTGATCCACGACCCGGAATGAAAGGCAAACGGTTGCTTCGGAATCATCGTTGGATGTTCCAAGCCTGTGTGTTAGGTTTACCTTGCAAGGTTGAAATTCGGTCCGGATCGTCTGCCTCTCACGAGAATTGAGATTGCTTATCCCTTTTACCACATAGAGTAAAAAGTATAATTGATAATGGAGGAATCTTGATGATTGATAATCTCTATCTTGCTTGTTTAGTATAGGTGCTTACCTAGAATGGTTAATCAAACTAGAATCGGAAAGCTAAAACTTGAAATAGATTATACTCTCTGTTGCTTTTCAGCTGAAAATAAACCCAGAACCTTACCATACCTTCATGAGTCTAGTTATGGGCTAAAGTGTACCCAAACTCGGGTAAGTCTTGCTGAGTATCATTATACTCAGCCTTGCTAGAACTGCTTTCAGGTATGCCGGTTGAGAACCAGGCTGATAGTGCGTCCTGCCCCTTTGCTGTTCCGCCTGGTTGGTCCGTGGAATGGGATCCGTCCCCGGCCAGCATTGACCCCTCGGAGTGACACCATCGACTGGGCTACGCATGGTGCTGCTGATGGCGACGTTGTTAGTCGCGTTATCTTTTCGCTATGACTTTGGTCAATGGGTGTTTACCCGTTGCTTTTAATAACCCTTTGTTTATTTTGCTCCAGACAGGGTTGGAGAAAAACTGGTTTGTAATAACACTGCTTACTATGTGATAAAGGCTTGCGCTGGTATGTACCTGGAGTTCACCTTGTATGAGTATAACCTACTCCGATCCTGTGTAACCGTGGTTGCATCGGGCGGTGACCCGACAGACCCATGGGTTGTTCCATTTGAAGTGCATTTGAGATCATCTTATCTTTGTAAATGATGATTAGTGCACTTGAACCGGAATAATTCAGACGGTTCTGCCACAGGCGCGGCGGGACCTCCGGCGGGGGCGCCGGTGACTGAGGCGACGGGGCTACCGAGGAGAGCCTGCGGCCGTGGAGCGGTGGCTGACGGCGGGTGCGGTCCGGGCCACATCTGGATCATGCCTATCCATGGATTGTAGAAGCTGGGCCAAGCAACACCGTTGGCTGCTGGAGAGGCGCTAGAGGTGGGAGCGGCACCGCCGTGGCTGCCACCGCCCCTGGGGACAGTGCCTCCGTTGCCCCCCTTGTTCTTGCGGTGGCGACGGCCCCCACCCGAGGTTGGCGCAGGGGGTGCAGGGCCGGCGGCGAGGGCCGTGGGGGCAGACGGTGCAGGAGCAACGGGCGGCTTGACGGCGGACGGAGCACCCAGGGAGAGTTCCTCGAGCTGGAGTTCAGAGCGGACCTCGGTGAAGGAGGGAAACGGCCGCTGTCGCTTGAGGTAGGGGCGGAGGTGAGCGAAACGGTCGTTCAGGCCACAGTGATGACGAGGAGGCGGTCGTAGATGGGCTCGCCAAGCTCGATGAGGGAGTCGGTGAGTGTTTTCATCCGGCAACAGTAATCCGTGATGCGGTGAGCGCCCTGCATCAAGGTGCAGAACTCGGTGTCGATGAGGATGACCCAGGTTTCGCGATTGCCGATGAACTGTTCTTTGAGGGTGAGCCAGGCGGTGCGGGCGGATGACGAGGCGGTAGTGACGATCTCGAACAGCTCGGAGGTGATGGAGCCGTAGATCCACGAGAGAACATGGAGATCCATCCGGACCCAGTGAGGGACGGCGGGATAGGCGGCATCGCACAAGACGTGGTTGGCGAGCGCGTACTTGCTGAGGGCGAGGAGGAGAAAGCACACCACTTGGAGAAGGACGGTGTGGCGAGGTCAAGCACCATCGGCATGAGAGCACGGACGTTGAGGATGCCGAGAGCCTGGGCGTGCAGGGCAGAGACTCTATTGACGTCCAGGTCAGCGGAGTCATCGCCAGCAGGGACGTTGTCTCCGCCGGCTGCGGCGGCATCGGCGTCATCGGCTTCCTGGAGGAGGCGCTGTACGTCGGCCAGGGCGCGCTCGTGACGAGCGATGTCTTCCTGGAGGCGCCAACGCGCGGCTGCCGCGGCATCCTGCTTTGCCTGGAGGGTGGCGGCTACCTCGGTCTCGTGGCGACGTGCGGCATCGGCCTGCTCCTGCATGAAGCGACGGGCCTCGGCGTCGCGGAGCTTGGTGGCAGTGGCAGCGTCATCAACCATCAACGGCACGGGAGATTAGGAGCGGAAGGTGAGGAAGGATCCTCATGATACCATGACAGCGTGGAGTATTTTGGGTAATCACACCTTGAATTGATCGATAGGGGATTACAGGCCTAAATAGCCAATCCTCTGCCCGTTTATAGAAACATGACGGGAGGGCGGCCGTGATTATAGGCGCCGAGATATCCTCTGTCTAACATGATGTACGCACACCGGTGACGCGTTTTGTTCCGTGCCGAGGTGAATAGATATATAGATGATGTGTCTGGTTATCTTGTGTCACCAATGTCATATAGGAGATGCATCTCAATTATATGTCACTGAATGGGGTATCTTCTTTGTTGCATCTAGCATAGTGTGAGGCTGAGAACTTGGTCAGAATTGAGAGAGGATTGAATAGAGAAGGTCATGACAAAAATAGCTAAGTGGCCATTAATTGTCGGTCAAAATCCACCGGCGAGCAGCGACAGGCAACACGAGGAGTCGGGAGGCTCCCGGGACTGCTGGTGGACCCCGGTCCCTCGGTCAACGGCCCGAGATCCGGCACACGTCCTGGCTTCTGGATCGCTAGGCGTGCCACCTGACCTTGTACCTGATCATGGAGGTGTTATATGTTAGTTTCCTGCATGCACAGACATGTATAAATATTAGTCCGAGCCGTGATCGGCTCATCAGGTGGCTCCCTATATCGGCTATAAAGAGCCGATTGTGTTTGGTACCAGATCGGATGTATAAATAAGGCAAATATATCCAAAGATAATATAAATCTTGCTCTGTAAACATTAAGCTAATCTAATCTACGATGGTTAAAGCTTTCACTGCATAATCAAAACATCCTACTCGTAATTAAGCCTAATAGATATGAAAAGTAACGAAACAACAACCTAAACAGAGGCCTAAAAACCAACAAAAGCCAGTTCTCGGAACAATCCCTCCTTAAGCTGTTATAAAGCACCAAGCGTACTGCCGGAACATTCAACCCATTTGCAGGGCCTAATCATGCAGATATTAAACTGAATCTTCGATGAACGAATATTAACCATAACAGATTGGATCTACTAAACAAGGACAGAGCAGAGCGCTACCCCTATTCCAGAGATCGGGTACAGGGACAACTAGGCGTTTATAGGTAGCAAGCAATGCACAATTAAAGCATGGAAGAGCTGATGCTATTCTATAAATGTTAAGGTAACTAGTGCTACTCACTGTCAACAACGCTTCAGAATGAGAGACACGAAAGGTAAATAAGTAAGGACGAGGCTGCCCCAATCACGCAGGGCGTGATTGGGGCCGCACAGCACTTACCTGAGAAACCCTAGAACAGGGGAGGCGATGCGCCGAGAGTTATTGATGAATGATTGATTCTTTTTACTGATAATCCAGGGTACATATTTATAGTCTGTAGACTTGCCTTCCCTAACCAATACTAACTAAACATGACACGAATCTTGGCTATCTCTATCTAAACTATTTAAACACACATGCCTATCTAGATACATAGCCAACCTTGGCCTCAAATACCTGCATAAGGTCCGATTCGCAAGCCCACTTTTACTATCCTTCGAGCCCATCTTGCTCCTCGGCCCACCTTTCTGGCCCGCCTGAATTATGGTGATAACACATGCCCCCCTGGTTTTGGCAATAGTTATTTCAAAACCATTTTTCTTTTAGTCGCCCCGCCTCTTCGACTTCCGAAATCCGTATAGGCGCGCCTCTTCAACTTCCAGGGGATGTGACTGCAGATACCTTCATCTGATGTCTTTGAGCCTTCTTTCCCAGAAGAAACTTAGGACTGGTTTGTAACACCCTAATGTAAAATTCCAAGATTTATAATGGATTTAATTTGGCTCCAGTAATTTTTAAGGATTTATTTTGCCTAGCTTGCATTTAATTAAATTAAATTATACAAGTAATTAAAAAATTTATTTAGGTTCAACATGTTTGTGCATTCATGCTGGTGCATAAGTTTTATTTGAGTGGATGCATAGGAGTTTGAATCCAAATTTGATTTGGAATTCAAATAGATTGAGTTGGTTTAAAAAAGAAAAAGGAAAGCAAATAGAGAAACATGCCAACCAGCGGCCCACCTTTCCCCGCGGCCCATCCTCCTTCCCTCTCCCGCACGCAGCCTGCCCGCTCGGCCCACCTCCTCCTCACGCGCTCAGCCCAGCACCGCACCACCCGCGCTCTCCCTTTCTTCCTCTGACAGTCCGGGCCCGTCTGTCGACGCCTTCTCCCTTCTTTCCTTCTTCTTCCCCGCGCCGGCTCCCTCTGTTTCGCCCCGCCGTGCCGTCATTGCTCGTGGCCCCGCTCCACCCCGCACTCGAGCACGAGCCCACCGGCCAGTCTCCCGTGCGTGTCCTCCTTCCAGAAGCTTCTTTCCCCGAGCCAGGATCGCGCCGAGCGGTTGCAAGATCCAATTCCCACGTGCGGATCACGGCCGCAATCCCCACCAGGGCACGAACGCCCAAATCACCGGCCTCTCCCTTAGTTGGCCCCTTTAACCCTCTCCTTAAACCCTCCCTGTGCCCTACCGCCGCACTGTAGCCGCCCGGAACCCCCAGCACCGCCGGCCGCCTTGCTCCGCCGCATCGGACCTCTTGCTCCGCCGTGGACCGGTTGCTCCGCCACACCCCAGCCCCAGCCAAGTCCCGCATCAGCTCCACCTCAGCGCCAGGAAGCTTCCCAAGCTTTTCCCCCACGACCCGGCCCGTGCAACGGCCGGAATTGCGCCAAGTACCGCCGCCGGTGAGACGCTCCGCCACCTCGATTCCCCGCCGCCGGTGTTTCCCCGACCGTCTTAACCCCCGTAGCACCTCCGCAAGAGCACCACGACCCGACCTGTGGGGATCAGAAGCCCGGAGATGCCCTGCATCGACCTCTCCACGAGCGCCGCCCGTCCCCGCCGCTCGGACCCCGCCGCCGACCACCTTGAGCTGCCTCTCCGGCCAATCCAAGCCCTCGGTGAGCATCAGCATGTCCCCCTGGTCCTTTTGGTGCTAGATGTTGTAGATCTTGGCCCTCGCTTAGACCGGAACGCCGCACGCCGATGTGCGCCGCCGTGCAGGACCGCCTCCGCCGCCGTGCGCGTAGCCTAGAGCACCCCGAGCCCCGCCTTTGCCCCAGGAAAATCACGCGTGGCGCGCTGGTCACCCTAGACCCAGGCACGAGTCGATTTGACCCCCGGAGCATCAATTCTGATGAACTCCGGTGAGCCCCGAGCCGTGCTCCACCACGGAACAAGGTCGCCAGTGAGTTCCACCGCCGGCCGCAGCCCTTTTAACCCTAGCCGTTCGATCTACAGCGATCAGATCGGACCGTCCGTTTCCCCGTGCAGATCGGACTGTCCGGACCCTCGCCGTTCAGATCGGACCGTCCGAACCGGAACTCGTTCGAACCGTCCGATCCAGATCTGATGGCCCAGATCAGAAGGTAACGCTTTAGCCATGCGGTTTTGCTAAAGAGCCTCTGAGTTTCCTTGAAATCAACCCTCAGTCCACGTTAGTTCAAAAGTAATTCTAGTTGAGCCCCTGTTTTTGCACCGAAGCCCCTGAGCTTTCTAGATTTTGGGTCCGCCGTCCAGCCCTATAGTTTTTGCATGTTAGACCCTGCGTCTATAGGATAATTGTGTATAAGTCCCTAGTTTTCACGGAGAACTCCCTGGTACTTCGGTTTTCTCGCAGTTAAGCCCCTAGACCTTGTTTTAGCGCTAGTTTTCGCGTCTTAGCTCCGTTTTAGGTGGTTTTCACGCTCACGCGATCGTTGTAATGCGTAGAATAGCTTTAGCTCGGTTTTGTGTGCTGTTTTATTGTATTGTTGTACTATTTCTTATCTTTTGCCCTTGTTTGCATGTATGTGCCTGTGTGGACCATGCTTGGGCGTTACGATCGTGAGTAGACGTTGAGCCACCGGAGGAGTACCAGGAGCCACCTTCTTCAGAGCCCTTTGAGCAGCAGCAGGAGAACTTTGAGGAAGGCAAGTATAACATGAACATCCTATCACTTTTAAATATAATTTCATACTGCATTTTAATACTGTATGCCTATAAGGATTTCCTAGCCACTTTTATCCTTTATATAAATACCTTGGGTTGCGTTTTTGGTTAGTTGTGCTAAGTGCTATGCTCTCACATTTTATGGTCCTGTTTAATTAAATTTGATTAATGGTATATGCAACTTGATTCTGAGAGTGGCCCTCTGTGCTGTGCGCTTGAGCGGCTCACGTCTCGTTAAAATATGTTTTATTAGAAATATGGTTTAGGGGCCAGCACGGTGCTTAGTGCTTGGTTGGCCACTCTCCCTAAGGACCAGTTCATAGAGCGACAACCTGGGACAACCGCGCAACCACAAGACTGGAATGAGACGGTCTTGACTTACTAATTAGGTCATTTTGGTTCGGGAGTAACTTACCAGCGGGGCAAGAGGGGTGGTAAGCTTCAATGTCCCTGCTCCTCCGGCTTGGTCTGTGCTGTGTGCTTGTACCCCATGAGGTGGGCCCCATCATCACCGATTCAGAAACCTTAGCAGTTACACCTTACTAACGTGATCCTTTGTAACAGTCTCGTAGTGTGTTTGCTAGTCATCTCACCTAAGGAAGTGTGATGAACAACTAGCGTAGCTCACGACTTGTGGGTAAAGTTGTGCAACCTCTCGAGAGTGTAAAACCGGTATACTAGCCGTGCTCACGGTCATGAGCGGCCCAGATCCTCCGTCTGATTAGTGGGGTTTATCTTTGGTGGTTTAGCTTGGTTCTTAGTAAACTCATGATTAATTTTAATTAATTATTTTTGTAACTTGGGTTATGGTAATTCATCCACTCGTAGTAAATAGCTCTAATAAAATTTGCCAAGACTAAAAGCTAATGCAGTTGAGTCAGCCAACCTTAAAGCCTCATCATTCGTGTTATACTTGTTGAGTACAAGTTGTGTACTCACCTTTGCTTTATCCACTCTTCTGTTCTCTTTGGGGATATCTTCGACTGCTGCTCAGTACCAGGCGACGTGAAGGACTACATCAGTGGACTTGACGACTTCTAGGCGTTTTGTCTCCCAGCCGACATCCCTGTGGCCCCCTGTTCTTCATGTATTCATTTTATGCTTCCGCACTCCTTGAACTGATTCTAGATTCAGTTGTAATAAAGATATTCATTTACAATTTATACGCTTTTATTTCGTGATATGTGTTGTGATATCTTGATAATTCTATTGTATATATGCGTGACTTGATCCTGGCGCATATATGATTGCTCGGTTTATGTCCTTGTAAATCGGGTGTGACATGGTGGTCCCTGGTGGTTCATCCAATAGTGGGCCCACCTTTACTTTCGGGACTTTATCCCCAACTTTCCTTCTTTGGCCAATAACTCTTTCCCGGACCAAAGTGGGTGGTAGATCAGATGCACCAGCTTCGGCCAGGCTTTGTACAGCCTTCCTAGCGGCAAGTTGAATCCCTTAGATGCTTCACAACGGTTTAGGATTTTCTATAGGGGCCTAAACAACCCTATCTTCCTTCCCTACACTGAATCTGAAATTTTTGAGAACCCGACCACCTTTAGGTTGGCTGATTTTTCCGATGATGCCGACACCCAGCGCCTGTACTCTATCATGATTCGCCCTTGCCTCCTCCCAGTCGGCATGAGTACTTCCAACCGGATCATTAAACCGGGATATGAGTTCTATCAGCCTGTTGTAGTAGCCCGGCAGTTTGGCCTTGGGCAAGTTCCTCCTCACTTCCTCCTTCATCATTTAACAACCAACAGAGTCAATCTGCCTGACGCCGTCACCACTCAAAGATGCTACAGCCTATTTTCAGACCTTCTCATCCCAATCCCTGTTGACCTAACGTTCACCTCTTCGGCCATCGACTTCGAGAACTGGTGGTTTATGTGGAAGACCCATGTCTTCCGGAAAGCCCTAGGGCCGATGCTGCAGCAGATTCATGCTGAGTATGAAGTCCCTGAGGAAGAGGTATTACCGTCACTCCACCATTTTTCCTTTTGACTTCGCTCAATTCCTTTTCTGATTCTATTTGCTCCTTTTGTAGCAGGAGGATGGTTCGGAGCCCAGTAACGATAATGGATCTAACTTCCAGTTTTTTCCTGTTGCCCCCATGGTTCTTTTCGGCAAAAATGCACCTCCCCCTTCAAAAGGCATCATGCGGATCCAGCCCAGCACCACGAAGTTGACCCCCAAGCAAAAACGGTCTTCTGACACTGTTCCCCCCGAGCCCACACTAAGGTGAGGAAGATGATCGCCAGAAAAATTCGGAAGGAAGTTGGGCCACCTTCCGCCACTCAAGAAGCTTCGATTGCTGGTCAGGTTTGGATCGCCCCTCTCATAGCTGATCCTCTGAATATGCACATTTTAACTTGATTGCTCCTCCCTTTCTTGCAGTCCGACGTTGTAGACATTTCCAGTGGGAAGGAACCCACATGCCAAAAGGATCCAACTCCAGAGGCTCCAGAAGATTCTTCGGCACCGGTCAGCGCCTTGGTCACCCTTCAGGATCCCACCCAAAAGCTTTGGAAGGCCCTGCAACACCGGTTGATGCTTCAGTCATCCTTCAAGGTCTGCAGCAGCCGGTCGTCGCCGCGTCGGACGTTGGTCCCTCTCTGGAGGAGCCGACTGTCTCCTCGTCGACTATCAGACTTCCTCCGAAAGGGGCGCGCCTGCAAGAGCCGATCGTTGCTTCACCGACTATCACTCCTCCTTCAGAAAGGGTAAGTTCCCAAGAGCCAATCATCACTTCATCAGCTATCATCGCTCCTCCTTCGGAAAGGGCGCGTCCTCAGGAGTCGATCATTTCTTCATCGGCTGTCGTTACCCCTCCTCCAAAATAGGTATGTTTTATCACCAAATTGTTTACATCATTTCCCTGTGCTGCCCTACTCTCATGCCTTCTTTCAGGGCCTGAACCTCTCGGAGTTGCTTGCATTTGATCCTGCATCTGTCGGCTTGGCCATACTAGAAGTCGATGATCCTCAACAGGATTCAACTAGTGTCGCCAGTCAACTTCTCCGCATGAAGGGCCTTCTATCAGCTCCAATCGACGCCTTGGTCCAGGATTCCAGTGCAGTAAGGCAGATTTTTGAGGAGATCAAATCTCAGCTTCCTGCAGTCCTTCAGATCAAGCTCTGGCCAACCGGGCACCTCCCCTTCTTCTGGGCAAGAGTAGAACAGGCTCGTCATAGGATTGAGACCCGTCGCTCTCAAGCCCCCTTGAAGGCCAACATTGCCGAGAGGTGCCGGTCACTTAACGAGAAGATGGTGGTTCTGGATGCCAAGGCTGATACATCTGTGCATTCTCAAAGGCTTCATCTTCTGGAGAAGGAATTAGAAGACCTCAAGGCTAAGGTCCGGGTGACCGAGCAGCGCATCCAAAAAGAGAAAAACCTTATTGCCAGCTCCAAATGGGAAGCAGAGGACCTGACCGCTCAACTGAAGGTAGAACTTGCAGAGCTGAGCGCTTTGAGTAGGCAGGTGGTGTCAGGAGTGGACAAGGACGATGAAGCAGTGATTGCTGAAGCTGACCGTGTCTATATTGAAGCCATGGCTGCCATCGACGAATTCCTTCAGTAGGCTTCCTTCTAATCACCCTTTGTTAGATAAACCTGCATGTATTTATTTTTAAGATTCTAAAGTCGATGGTTATACATCGGCTACCCGATCGACTCGATGTGTTAGGGACAAAGTACTTCTCTTTCTCTTTTATATATGTGGGCCACTGCATGTATCGGCCTTCTTTTCTTGTACTCGCCCTGGCGCATATTTCTATTTTCCGTCTGTACGAGTCATAAGGTTCCGTCGGCTCATATCCTTCCGCGCCGCGTCGGCTTTCTCTTGTTCGGGCCAATTGATCATATCGGTTTACAGCCTGATGTGTAGCACCAGCTTTACTGCTCACCATCCCACATACTCGGGAAGTACTTCTTGAGATGTTGACCGTTAATCGCCACTGGGAACTTGACGCCATCCAAGTCTTCAAGCATATATGCATTCCCAGATAGGACTTGGTCAACCCTATAAGGCCCGTGCCAGTTTGGAGATCACTTGCCATACGCTGCATCTTTAGTCCCCAATGATAGCACCACTTCCCAAACCAGATCTCCAACTCGAAATTCCTTCAGCTTGACTTTCTTGTTGTATGCGCGGACTACTTTGGCCTTATTTTCTTTAATCTTCTCAAGTGATCAGAGCCTGAGTTCCGTGAGGTCCTCAACATTATCATTCATTAGAGTAGCATACTCTTCAGCTGTTAAGTCATTCTGGAACTCTATGCGCCTCAAGCCGGCTGTAATTTCCCATGGTAAAACAGCCTCTTGTCCATACACTAGGTGATAAGGAGAAATTTTTGTTGCTCCATGGCAAGAAATACGGTATGCCCACAATGCCTCTGATAAGACCTCATGCCAACGCCTAGGATATTCATCAATCTTCCTCTTGATTAACTTGATAAGGCTCTGATTGGATGCTTCAGCTTGTCCGTTTGCTTGGGCATAATATGGAGATGACCTGATCAGCTTGATGCCCATGTCGTTGGCGAATTTCTTGAACTCCTCTGAAATAAAGACCGAACCTCCATCTGTTGTAATGGTTTGAGGAATCCCAAACCTATGAACGACATGCTCCTTGACAAAATTAATAACATCCTCGGATGCTACCGTCTTCCTGGTGACCGCCTCCACCCACTTGGTAAAGTAATCTGTCATGGCCAAAATAAACTGGTGGCCTTTGCTGGATGGAGGATTAATTTTGCCTATCATGTCCATGCCCCAGCCTCTGAACGGCCATGGTTTGATGACAGGGTTCATTACTGATGCTGGTACCATCTGAATCTTCCCGAACCTCTGACATGCCTGACATCCTTTATAATATTTGAAAAAATCTTCAAGCATGGTGGGCCAATAATACCCTGATCGCCTAATTAGCCACTTCATCTTATGAGCCGATTGGTGAGTCCCACAGGTGCCTTCATGGACTTTGTGTAAGAGCTGATTGGATTCAACCGGCCCCAGCCATTTGAGCAGCAGACCTTCAAAAGTCCTATAGAACATGTCATCTCCTATCAGGACGTATCTCATAGCCTTGTAGCATATCCTTTGGATGCCCCCCGAGCCGAATCCTTCAAATAATTGAAGATATCGGCTCTCCAATCTCCTTGGTCCAGTAGGTGTACCTGAAGATCGGTTCGGTCCGCTACAGCCTTGTATCCCGAAGCCATTTGTGCTAAATCATTGGCCTCCGAATTTTGAGTCCTAGGTATCCAATAGAAATTTATGTACCTAAATTGGGCCATCAGCTCTTGACATTGCACCCATAACGGGAAGAGTAACTCACTCTCACACCTGTATTCTTTTGTGAGCTGAGAGATCACCAATTTTGAATCCCTGAAAATTTCCACTGCTTCAGCTCCGGCCTCAAGAAGCAACTCCATACCTTTACGCACCGCTTCATATTCTACGAGGTTATTGTGCAAGCGGTAGGCAATCTGATTGAAAAAGAATACGTTGTCCCCCGAGGCGATACAAGCAAGATACCTATGCCACATCCATCTCCGCAAACCGACCCATCAAAGTACATGGCCCATGCATGTATGGAAAGTGCTGCTATGTCAGTATTGATCCTTTCTGCAATAAGATCCGCCAATGCTTGCACTTTGACCACCTTCACGGGTTGGTACCGGATATCAAATTCTGACAACGCAAATATCCATTTTCCAAGTCGGCCTTTCAATACAGGAGCCGATAGCATGTGTTTTATGACATCCGATTTGTAGATGACAATTACCTCTGCTAATAGCAGGATGTGATAAAGCTTTGTGCATGTAAAGAATAAATAAAGGTATAACTTTTCAATATCAGGATACCTTGTCTCCGCATCTAGCATCCTTCTGCTGAGGTAGAACACAACCCTCTCTTTTTGTCGTCATGCACTTGTATTACTACTGAAGCGATGGAGGTGTCACCTACTGATAGGTACATGTAGAATAGCCTATCTTGTTGGGGTGGAACAAGCACAGGTGGCTTCAACAGATACTCCTTGATCTCTTCAAATGCCCGTTGCTGCTCTGCCTAGAAAGATTGGAAATAAAAGGCTCAATCCGCCCAGAAAGATTGGAAATAAACCTTCTAATAAAGTTGACCTTACCAATGAGCTGCTGGAGCTCCCTCTTCGTAGTAGGTGGCACCATGGTTCGCACAGCTTCTTGGCTTTTTTGGCCGATCTCGATTCCTCTTTCATGAACCAAGAAACCCAGAAACTGACCGGCCAAAACGCCGAAAGCGCACTTCTTCGAATTCATTCTAAGCCCGAACCTTCTAGTTCTTTCTAGAACTTGCCGTAAATCCACCAAGTGCCCTTCAACCGATGCAGACTTCACCATGACATCATCAATATAAATTTCCACCAGCTTGCCGATCAAGTTGTGGAAAATGTAGTTCATGGCACGCTAATACGTAGCGCCAGTATTCTTCAACCCGAAAGTCATAACCATATATTCGAACAGTCCTACTACCCCAGGTACCCTGAATGTAGTCTTGTTTACATCCTCGGGAGCCATGAAGATCTGGTTATAACCGGCGTTGCCATCCATGAAACTTTAGATCTTATGACCGGCAGCCGTGTTAATCAATGTCTCTGCAACAGGCATCGGATATTCATCCTTTGGAGTAGACCTGTTGAGGTCTCTGAAGTCCACGCAGACTTGCCATCGGCCGTCCTTTTGCACAGGTACAACACTTGAAATCCACTCGGCATACCTGCAAGGCCTGATGAACTCTGCCTCTAGCATTTTCTCCACTTCCTTCTTAACATCCACCAGGACCTCAGCCTTCATCTGTCACACTCGCTGCTGAAACGGTCGAAATCCATTCTTGAGAGGGAGCCGATGCTCGACTATACTCATGTCCAACCCAGGCATCTCCGTGTAATCCCAAGCGAAGCAATCTGCATATTCTTTTAGCAAAGCTATCATCGGCTCTCGTAAACACGGGCATAACTTTTTGTTGACAAATGTTGGTCGTGGCTTATCCCCAGGACCAATATCTACTTCTTTGAGCTCGTCAGCCGATGTAAACCTGTATCCTAGTTTCCCATCATCTGTTAAATCAACACTACAGATGAACAAGGAAGATAATAAAAAGAATTTTAGCCGATCGTCGAGATCAGCCGCTTTATATCCTTCATTGCTCTTTGAAACTTTACAACAAGAGTAAAGCCGGCTGTCAAAGTGGGCCTTCCTGTAACTGCTATGATTATGTACAATACTTGACATCAAAGGTTTGCCTTTTATTTTTTGGGGCCGATCGCGGGAATCGGCCCCAACAAGTGCATCAGAACAGCTCGTTCTTTGTGACTCATCTACTCTGTAAGGCCAGTGGATAAGACCAGCCTCACCCCATTTTTTGTAGCTTCAATGCAGTCGCAGCCTTCCAAACTGATCCCTGAGATCGGCTCTTGGTCTTCCGCATCCCATATGCTCATGGCAGCATGTGAGATCTCGATCGAGTCATCTGCGTGAACCACCTCTACCTCATCTCCATCCCACTGGATTAGACATTGATGCATTGTGGAAGGGATGCAGCAGTTGGTATGGATCCAATCCCTACCAAGTAGGACGTTGTATGTGCTCTTGCTGTTAACAATGAAGAAAGAGGTCAGGACAGTCTTGTTCCCGACGGTCAGATCCACACTAAGGACACCTTGAGCTTCTGATGTCTGCCCGTTGAAATCACTTAGCGTGACGTTAGTCTTAATCAGATCTCCAGCGGACCACCCCAAGCGGGGCAGCACTGAGCATGGTATTATGTTAACTGCCACTCCTGTGTCAATCAGCATCTTGTTAACGGGCTGGCTGTTTATGTAACCCTTGAGATATAAAGCCTTCAAATGTTTGTAGTTCTTTGCTTGTGGCTTCTCAAATATTACCGGCTGAGGCCCCAAGTCAAGCTGGGCTACTGATAACTCCTCATGGCCTCAAGCGCAGAATTCCGCAAGGAGCACAAACACCATATGTGCATCAGCCGATGTCTTCACATCAGCTCTTGTTGATCTTGGCCGCCACTCCTTCCTGGGAGGGCGCGGCTTCCTTTTCTGTGCGTGGTGGACTTCGTCCACCAAATCCGGGCGCGCCTTCCTCAGTGACTCAAGATATCTAGCCTCAGCTTATTCCAGGCTACGCAACCGCTGAACCCTGCATTTCTGAGAACGGTTAAGTCCATCAGGGCACCAGCGCGGACAGTGATACTTATCCTCTTCTTCTTCGAAGTCCACCCTCCTTCGTGGTGGTTGAATCTGCTCTTGCTGAGACGGCATAGGTCCCAAATGCCGGAAAACCGAGACCCCCTCTGCATCTTCTTTTCGGGGTCCGCACTCCGGGTAGTCCTTGGTAGTAGGCAATCGACTCATGTTGGAATCCCAACAATACCTGAAGAACGGGCAATGCCAATGATCATGCGCATCTTCTTGTTTCTTCAAATGCTTTCCAGTATGGTGCTCATACTCCTCCTCCTCTGACTCACGCTGGAGACGCTGCTGGTACTGGTATTCGTACTTCTTGAGAAGATCGGAAGAAGCTGGCCGCTGATTCCTGACATGCCTCATTTGTTCCTCTGTAATATATCCTTTTTCTCCTTTTTGGGGCTGATCGCAAGGATCAGCCTTTTCATTCTTGGTTTGGCGACGTGGTGCAAACCCTGCCATGTTAATGCCGAGTGCGAAATTTAATTGCCGCCTCACAGACCGGTCATAACCTTCCACCATGTTCACACTTGGGAAGGGCTGGGTGTCGACCTTCATGGCGGTTTGGCCCAAGATCAATCGGCCTTGCTCAATAGCCAATTGGATCTGCCGACGGAGTTCCTTGCAGTCGCTCATGTTGTGAGTGAAAGAGTGATGCCACTTGCAATATGATCTTCCCTGCAGCTCCTGCGCTGTAGGAGGCTTGCAACCTTCAGGTAACTTCAACTATTTTTCTTTCAATAACAGATCAAATATTTGTTCAACTTTGCCCACGTCGAAGTTAAAATCTTTCACAGGCCCTTTCTGTTTCACCCACTTACAGGACACGGGATTTGCCCCCCAAGTCCATTCTGTGCTGCTACTTCCTGATCATCCCCAGAGTCTTCAGCTTCTTCTGCGTCGATCAATGTCACTTGACGCTAGAACTTATCATGGTATAGCTCTAGGTGGCGCTGCTCATATGTCATCAATTTTTGCACCAAGTGCGCCAAAGAGTTAAACTCCAATTGGAAAACCAGATCCCTGATCGGCTTTAGTAATCCCAAGGACGCCAACTCGACTGCCTCCTTCTTCGAAATCCGGGTCGAGTAACATCGGTTCTTCACCTCTCTGAAGCGTCGGATATATTCCGCCACAGTTTCCCCGCGCTTCTGCCGCACTTGTGCCAAGTCAGAAATTCCTGCTTCCGCAGCTTCCGAATGATATTGAATATGAAATTGCTCCTCCAGCTGCTTCCAGTTGTGGATCGAGTCAGGGCTGGCCCTGTGAGAGATTGTTTGAAAAACCTCACTCGCAAGGGATCCGACACCGAGATAATCCCTAGTTGCGCTAAGTATCAGCTCACGTGCTCGATGGAGCTAGATCCTTCTACTCCACTGAATTTGGTGAACTCAGGAAGCCGATACTTAGGCGGTAGGGGAATTAAATCAAAGTCACTAGGATACGGCTTAGTATAGCCGATCGCCCTCCTCTTTCATAGAATGTCAAATTGATCTCTTAGAATGGCACTGATCTGATCCACCGTCTGCACTCTTGGGGCCTAGTGCGCACTATCGTGACTCAGCTCGGTGGCATAGGCAGCTAGCCACGCTTGTTTGTCAACATCCACTCCGAAAACTCCTCTAGCTGCCCTTTGTACTGAGTGTACTGAATTATTGCTATCCGGTATATAAGCACACATGTATCCATGCGGGATCTCCTTGGGCGGCTCACTGAAGAATTGGTGATCTACAGGATCACCTCCCACCTTGTAAACAACATAGGCCGGAGAGCCGTGTGATTCTGAAGCCGCGAGCGCATAAGGCAGTGGTGGCCTAGCCTGGAATGGCAATTCTCCCTTGTAACTCCCCAAGGTAGGTCCCGTTGGAGAGTATTGATGCTTCATGATTTTCTGGACCACACGCAGTGCAACACGCTCAAAAGCATTTACCAAGCTCTCGGAGTGTCGGTGCAGTGAGTGGGCCACCACGTAGTTTACTTCCTATCGTAGAGCTCTGGTACGATCTTCTGACGGGGTGGACAGATCAACGCCATCAAGGGCGCCTTCGGGTGAAAATCCCTTCCACCTGACGCTGTGGTGGCGGGTCTTCTCGAAAGAGCCGATGAGATTGGCTTCGAAGAGAGCCTTAATCTCGTCATATTTCTACTTGTGTTCAGCAGGTAGCTCCTCGTAGGTGATCGATTCATCCCTCATCATCCCATCAACAGAAGTCGATGGAGTTGATGAAGATGATGAAGTTGATGAAGATGATGAAGATGGTCCCACCGGGCGTGCCAAAATGTGTTGTCGGTCAAAACCCATCGGCGAGCAACGACAGGCAACACGAGGAGCCGAGAGGCTCCTGGGACTGCTGGTGGGCCCCGGTCCCTCGGTCAACTGCCCGAGATCCGACACACGTCCTGGCTTCTAGGTCGCTAGGCGTGCCACCTGACCTTGTACCTGATCAGGGAGGTGTTATATGTTAGTTTCCTGCATGCACAGACACGTATAAATATTAGTCCGAGCCGTAATCGGCTCATCGGGTGGCTCCCTATATCGGCTATAAAGAGTACATTGTGTTTGGTACCAGATCGAATGTATAAATAAGGCAAATATATCCAATGATAATATAAATCTTGCTCTGTAAACATTAAGCTAATCCAATGTACGACGGTTAAAGCTTTCACTGCATAATCGGAATATCCTGCACGTAATTAAGCCTAATAGATATGGAAAGTAACGCAACAACAACCTAAACAGAGGCCTAAAAATCAAAGTTCTCGGAACAATCCCTCCTTAAGCTGTTATAAAGCACCAAGCGTACTGCCGGAACATTCAACCCATTTGCAGGGCCTAATCATGCAGATATTAAACTGAATCTTCGATGAACGAAGATTAACCATAACAGATTGGATCTACTAAACAAGGATAGAGCAGAGCGCTGCCCCTATACCCGAGATTGGGTACAGGGACAACTGGGCATTTACAGGTAGCAAGCAATGCAACAATTAAAGCATGGAAGAGCTGATGCTATTCTATAAACTTTAAGGTAACTAGTGCTACTCGCCATCAACAACGCTTCAGAACGAGAGACACGGAAGGTAAATAAGTAAGGACGAGGCCGCCCCAATCACGCAGGGCGTGATTGGGGCCGCACGGCACTTACCTGAGAAACCCTAGAACAGGGGTGGCGATGCGCCGAGAGTTATTGATGAATGATTGATTCTTTTTACTGATAATCCAGGGTACATATTTATAGTCCATAGACTTGCCTTCCCTAATCAATACTAACTAAACATGATGCGAATCTTGGCTATCTCTATCTAAACTATTTAAATACACATGCCTATCTAGATACATGGCCAACCTTGGCCTCAAATACCTGCATAAGGTCCGATTCGCAAGCCTACTATGACTATCCTTCGAGCTCATCTTGTTCCTCGGCCCACCTTTCTGGCCCGCCTGAATTATGACGATAACACCGTTATCTTTTGTAGGTTTGGATTTTGGGAGGCAAAATCCTGGATGTAAGGGTCGACGCATAAGGGTAAATACATTGCTACACGCGAGCAGTCTTATAGGTTGTCTTATGCAGATCCATGTAGAATTTTTGGTAATGTAGAGGAGAGGGGGGAGGAGAGAGAACGAGGTGGTTGCTTCGCGAAACAACCGCCTCATATACTAAAATTAAGGACTATGAGACCGCTTACTCACCATTATACAAGTTATTATTATCATACTACTCAGAATATTCTTTTCTTTTATTCTACTACGAGACAATAAAAATGACAATCTATTGTAGAGGTTGTCTATTTAGTCGTCTCAAGATGACGTGTTATTTTATGAGACCGACTATTAGATGGCTCCAATGTACTTGCCCTAATCTTGTATATTTTGTTTCTAAGAAAACAGGTGGGAATCTGTACGGGGTCATGTTCATGAATAGAAAGTAAAAAAAAAAAGAAACAGAGGCACTATTCTAGAAAGCTATAGCAAATACTAGAGAAGCATTCAAACACTAAAATGATATATCAATGAAACATTCAGTGTCACTTATTCCAGTGGTCTCATAGAATGACTATAACTGACGATGTAAGTGGGTATCCAATAGTATTTTTTGGCCAGCTAATTAATTATGATGGTATGCCACTTTAGTTTATTTCTCCTCCTAAATTATTTACACGGAATGTCATTCTAGTTTATTTTATAAACTTTTTTAGTCGATCCAATGATCCAAAATATATATATATAACTTGTATCCCTAACTATAACCAAAGAACATAGAAAGAACTACTCATGACACCTAGCATCCAACTGTGGTCACACTGCTAGAAAAAAATCATCAGTACCGGGTAAAATGAGCCATCAGTACCAGATTTGCAACCGGTACTACGAACTCGAGACTTAAAGTCTCGATCTTCGTCACCGGGTAAATAACCCGGTAAATAACCAGGTGGAAATACCATCCGGTACCAAAGCATACGATCTGGAGGAGGCGCGCGCGGTGTGAGGATACGCGACACGTGATTTTTTTCACACGAAATACACGTGCGTACAATGCGAGGATTCGAACTTGGGACATCTTGCATCGCACGACCTCTCCTTACCATCTCACCTATACAACACTTGTGATTGGGAGAAAGATAGTTTGCTTTTGAAATAACCCATGGAGGACCTATAGTACCGGATGATAACACCAACCGGTACTAAAAACTAGATATTAGTACCTGTTGATGTTACCAACCGGTACTAATGTGGGCACGACCTTTAGTACCAAGGATAACACCAACCGTACTAATGACTAATGTGTAGGTTTTAGTACTGGTTGATGTTACCAACTGTACTAAATATCCTCAGATCTTTCCATCCATCCAAAAATACTAGTAGGTATTGGATATCTTAGTAGGTATTGGATAGGCAATGATGCATGCCAGTATTAGTATCGGGTCCAGTGCTCACCAGTATTTTTGGGTGGACCGATGGGCTGTTTTCTAAGTAGTGGCAGCCTCTCTTTCTCACGTTCTCCGATTCCACGTAAGAGAACCTCCTCAGTCCCACCCTCCTCCTTTCACTAGTTCTATGAACACCATTTCTGTGACAGTTCATGTGTCTGTAAGCTAGGCTTATAATTTGATAGTGTGAAGTGTATGCTTGTTAGTGTAAAACTTTTGTGTGTTTGTGTGAAACTTTTAAAAATTTAAAGTGCAAGTAAAAAGGGTATTTATGTAATTTTATAAAAGTACAAGTCCTTTTATGCAGAATAGGTGATTTACAAAAGTAACTTTCCAAAATTACTAGAGACCAAAGGGTAATAATGTAAGTAATCATGACTTACATAGCATCTTGCAAACAGGCCCAAGGTTATATGTAATTTACCCTAACAAGGACAAAGATTTTATAAAATTCAAATTTAGTCCAAGTCTTAAAATAAAACTTCATACTTTGAGTTTTGGAGTTCAAACCCTAAAACAAAGTTGTAGAACTTGAAAAGTTATACAACTTTCATTTTGGTCACATTTTTGTTTGAGCTCTAGAACGGTGGTTAAATTCTTCTTTACCAAGAGGTCCCTGCAATTTTCTAAAATTACAAACAAGTCCTCGGGAAATTCCCTTTCTCTTCCTCCTCTGGCGCTGCTCTGCTTCTCTGCACTGCGGTTCACCGCTGTTCCCCGTCCTCGCCACCTCCTGCTGTAAACAAAATCCACGCGTCTTCCTCAGCAGGCAATAGCAACTCACGGCAGCAGCACTAGCAAATCCTCTTTTCCCCTCCTCCAACCTTATCTCCTCCCTCCGTTCTCCCTTCCGTTGAACCCCTCCTCCACTCACTGGCGTGGGATCCAGCAGCCAAGGGCCCGAGTAGCAGGTCGAGCGCGCGGCACTAGCGGGCGCTAGCGCGCAGGCGCACGGGCGGTGCGGGCGCGGCCCAGGCGCGGGGCGACCGGAAGCTGAAGCGGGCGGCGGCAGTGCGCGGTGCAGCGCGCGGCTGGAGGCGGGCCCAGGCGGGGTAAGCGGCGCGGCTCGGGTCGAGCGCGCGGGCGAGCGGGCCCAGCAGCAGCAGGCGGCCGCGGCTCAGCCGGTGCGCGAGCTGGCACGCGCGCGCGGCAGCAGGTGCTGGCGGCGGCTGGCACGAGGGCCGGGCGAGCGCGAGCGGGCGTTGCGCCAGGCGGAGGCGTGATGGCGCGCGGGGCACAAGCGCTGGCGGAGCGGGAGCGGCTGGTGGCGGCGCGAGCGCAGCGCGCGAGCAGGAAGCGGCGCTGGGCGGCAGCGCTGGGCGGCCAGGCGCACGGACGGCAGCAGTTTGGCGCAGTGGTGGATGGCGCGAGCTGAGCAGGCGGGCGGCCCCGAGCGGAACCCGGTGGACGCGTGGCACAGGCGTGCGGAAGACTGCGGCCGGAGCAGCTCGCGTCCCTGAGCTCCATTTTTTCCCCAAGCGTTTCCTCTGTTCCAGTTGCAGATGAAGGACCTCGTGCGACAATTGGAACAAGCTCAGGGGGTTTTCTGCAAGTTCTAGACCCATAGAAACAGTGTTGTTTGAGGACCTCTGGGTAAGAGTTTATGTTATTTCATGTGAGCTGTGTTGCTGACTTGTAAATTCAACAGAAAATTGTAGGAAATTCCAAAAATTGCAAAACCAGTTTTGTTGGAAACTAGATTTTGAGCTCTACAACTTCTATTAAGTAAGTTTGATATGAAACTAAATATTTTTGAAAATATGTTAAATCCAAGATAAGAGAGAGTAATATTCATAGCTCCTACATGTTAACTTTGTAGATCATGATTTTTGGTATACAATTTTTAAAGATTAAGTGTGAATTGATGTGGAATTTTCAAACCTAATTTTGCTTTATAACTTAAATTCTTTTAAGTTAATCAGTTCAATTTGTTTTATAGAAGAAATAGCTAAGCATATCCATTTAAAGTTATATTTAGTCATGTGTGCTTGTTATTGCAATATGTTTCTTGTGCCGCTTATTCGAATCTTAAATAGACTTGTTGTGCAATTTTAAAGCATAAGAGGGGTCTAATTCGAATGTGAAATGTTTGATTTATATTTAGCCAACTATTTGTGTGACGCTAAACTTAATTAGCTATTGGTAACCAAAGTCCTTGCCATAGATTGACTAAAGATAAATTGTGCACCATGCGTGATGTACTTGCTGCCCTATGGCAGACTTTTTGTGATGATTGATTAACCCTTATTCATATGGATGCTCATACCTTTGCTTTGGACTTGATTACAATTTTGTCAGAGCCCTTCCTATGTAAAGGTTCTAGTCTACCTCGTGTGTCGACTACTTAGTTGATACACCTTTGTAACTAGGCTTAGCAATCGGCTACTAGTTCAGCCGATTTTCGATAGGCGTAACCCTATCGGCCACGAGCCTTTGACTTCTTCCCTACCGGCAAAAGCCCCTCGGCCAATGTTAACCACCCTATCGGTCCGATCCGATGTTAGTGCCCTGACCGACCTGGTCCAATCTAGACAACCACGCCGGCTATGCATCAATCGGTTGTTTGCTGATATCATGAAACCACTAAAACACTGATTACTCCGGTTAACACTCCAGTCAAGAATCGGATAGGCACATCCAATAGAGAACGTAATTATCAGCTAAGCACAGCCAGTACAAAGTAGGACAATCAGCTACACAGCTGATATGCCCCAGTAGATATAGGAGAACATTAAGGATGAAAACCGGCTACACAGCTGATCCACCAATCGGCTGAATACGCTGAGACACAGACTGTACGGATACATGGTTCGACTAGTCTATCAATACACCATCGGCTAGTTACTCGCATTAGTCAACTAGCTATGCCGATACATCACTCGACTAGTTCTACCCGATGTATAAATCGGCGAATGTGCCGATACACTAAATCGGCTAGAAGGTCAAATCACCGATCGACTAGTTTTGCTAAAGCATGGATCCGCTATGCTGATACGCACGCGATCAGTTAAGTACGCCGATGCTCACACAGATTAGTTAGGGCACAGCCGCTTTAGGAAACATCCATCTGCTAAAGTGATCGATGTTTTCATCGATCAATTAGAAAACCAGTGCACCTGTCAATCGGCTACCCAGACAAAGTACACAACCTTGGATTAGTAAGATCGCACAGTAGGCACGCCTCTGTTAGGCACGACCAAAGCACATCAGTCAGCTAAACCTGATGCATCCTCATCGGTTAAGGCCAAGACCTATACACCAACCAATTAGATAACCAAACATGCTACCTAATGAAGTTAGTATAGATGTTTAGTGTAACCCACCCTGTTGCTTAACGCAACTAGTTAGTTTGGTTGATACCCAATAAATGACTGCCCAGTACAGGGTAGTTAGGTTGTTTGTCGAGATGTAATGTTCCTTTATTTGGATTGCAACTTTATCGTGAATTGAAATGAAAGTGTATGCATTCGTTAAACTCCATCTTGCATATCATATAGATTCGACCACTCTCGCCGACGGAGATTACCAGCTAATCCCGGAACTAGAAGGAGGTTATTCTGAAGACCCCGGGAACTTCGTCGCGGAATTATCTGAAGCCCTGAACCAAAGTTCGGAAGATCTTAACTTTACTGACTTCAGCCCCACCAGTAAAGGCAAGCCCCGGACATAACCCCTACTTTACTACACTGCAACCTATACTATTTATATATATCTTTATGCATTAAGTTCTTAGGAGTTGTTTGGAAACCTTAGTTGCATTATTCCAGGAACCAATGTATTGTACACTAGAACTTGAGTCCGAATAGCTGCTCTGCTTATAGGACCGGTAGAAGTCGAGTGATTTCCTGTCACTCGCGTGATATAGGAATTGTGATGTTTACATTCTTGTTATCATTATAAGGATGACGGACGGGAGTTTTATGAGGTATCATGGTCAAGATGATACCCCGTCTGTTTTGATGAATTTCGTAAGGTTGCAGTGTGTGGTAGCGGTGGTTAAGCGTTTGAAAGTACTAGCCACATGTCGTGAAATATGGTAAGCGGTAAGCCTAGTAACCAATCGGCCCGAGGAGTGGACATACCTCCCACCACATGTATTTGCTTCTTTTGGTTACTTTGTTCGACGTGTAGGTATACGTGTTGCTGGGCAACCAGGAGTACGGGTTTTGTAGTCGCGCTACAGACGTACGTCCTGCACTCTGGAAGTGCGTATGTCCTGTAGTCGCTTGTGGTGGATCTGATCCACGAGTCGGAATGGAAGGCAAACGGTTGCTTCAGAATAACCCTTTGTTGTTCCAAGCGTGTGTGTTAGGTTTATCCTTGCAAGGTTTGAATCTCGATTCAGGAATCGTCCGCCTCTCACGATGAATGAGACTGCTTACTCCCTTTACCACATAGAGTAACAAGAGCAACTTTGTGATTATGAAAGATGATGTTTGGTTAAAGATTCTACCATGTTTGAGTAGTTATAGGTGCTTACCTAGAATGGTTAATCCACTAGAACCTAAAAGCTAAAAGTTGATAGTAAGGATCTACTCTTTGTTGCTTTTCAGCTGAAAACTCTACCCAAAGCTAAAAGCCTTCATAAGTCTAGTTACATGGCTAAGTATACCATGAGACGGGTAAGCCTTGCTGAGTATTAGTATACTCAGCCTTGCTAGTTATATGTTTTTCAGGTAATGCCTTTGAAGACTCTACTCTTCCCCTATCTTGGCCCTGTGCTCTTCCAGATGGTTGGTCCGCGGAATGGGATCCGTCCCCGGGCAACACTGATGATATCAAGTGATGTCGTGCCCGGGCTTAACATGGCATCCGTCTGGATGACGTGTTAGGAATCGTCGCGTATGTTTTCCGCTGCTAAGAACCTTAACTTTAACAGTTGTAATGTTTTCTCTAGATTTGAAATTTCATACTGCTTTTAGAACTCTTGTAATGTAATTTCCTGTGATGTAACATATGATGGTGACTGTATCTCTGGACTCACCTTCGTGTGAGGTAACCTTATTGATCCTGTGTATCGGTGGTTTATCGGGACGTTACCCGACAGGCCAAGGGATTATACCGTTTGAAGCACGTTGGAGCCCTCGGAAGTGGACTCGCGTACTTGAGTCGGTATAATTCAGGTTGGTTCTGCCACAGCTGGTATCAGAGCTATAAGGTTACTCTGGAGATACATTCTACCTTAAAAATGCTTTCAGTATAAAAGTTTAACCAACAAAGTATTTGGCAAAACTACGTTGGATTCGTTAAGGATTGTATTTAGTACGTAAAGCCCTAGGGTAATGCTTATAAGGGAAATAGAGGTGGCTATAATATATGTATATATAACCCTAACTACCAGCATTACTTTTCTGTCAAAACTTAAATTCATGCACAACCCAACCTTACTTTCTGTAACGACATCTTCGATCGTGAGTTAAGAAGGTAAGGATCCTCAGCCAACTGAGGGAGCTTGGCCTTCCCGTCGGTGATGCAAACCGAACGCTGTTTCTCAAGCAGTGGCCTACTTGAGATGCTGCCAATATACCAACTTCAGTTGACTATATTGGGAGTATATAGTTAGGTATGGGGTATGAACAGCGACACCCCCGCATTTTGCGGTACCCCCGTGAATACGTTGTTTCGGCGACGTATGTTAACGTTGTCTGTACGGCGTTAATTGTACAGATGTTGTTTCTATAGTGAACAGTAATGATTGGGGACGCTTTCATGACATGCTGGCATGAAAGGTTCATTGGATATATATATGTATTGTGATTTTCTGCAGGTACGCTAACCTCGTTACGTAAGCTTGAACGTAAGAACGACTAGTATATATATAGGGAGAGACGTATTATTATGATGCCACCGTACTTAACCACGTAAGACCAAGGTTACTTGGCAGTTATTTTTGTTTGTGAGGACGTGTAGAACGTGCATGCATCATGACATCTTGGATTGACCTGATTGCCTTATTTGTTACGTTGATGTACTGAAATATGTGCTTGTATCTGAATGCCTGTTTTGACTTTGTGTGGTAGGAGTCAACGTAATCTAATATGCTATCAGAGAGTTAGGAAAGTCTTTAGTGAATCAAGTGGGTTGGGTCATGTTTGAACCATATCGCTGATTTTAGCTTGACAGCCAAATCAAATACTTGATTTTGCTTTAAATCTGTTTCAGCAGAATCATTGAACTTCTCCTTTGATGGTTAAACCTTGATAACTATCATCAAACCCTTTAATCCATCATCTAGTGATCTATCTATCCTCTCTTGGTGTTGTACCTTATATCGTTGGCTATTCTGGTTACAACATCTGAAAGTTGCACCTTCAATTTCTGCTCAGATGATTTTTTACAAATTAAAAAGATGTATGACAATAATTACTTTGTGCATACAATTCTCTCGGCAAAAGTCATGCATCATAACATATACCATTTTTGGTCAAATGCATGGTGTTGCATTGTCATTGGCAATCTGGAGACTGACTAACGGGTGTACCTTCAGTACAACTTTGGGTTGTCTTAGGTTTCCTAAGTCTATCTTGTTGCTGTTAGCACTGTAGGGTTGTCATTCCTATTTTGTGGTGGTGTTTAATCACATGACCATGATGCCGTGTCGGAACCTAAGGCCTCATGTGCGCTGCAGCCACATGACTGAGCCATTAGGAGCGCACTGGTGACTAGGTCTATGTGACGTAACTCCACTGCAATCTCTTCTTATGCAACCTTACTAGTGTCCTAACTTCTAATCTTTGTCTAAGGATATAGGACTAACCAGGTGTTAGTTATGAGCGAACGATTGTAGGACACGAGTCACGTGCATCATCAACTCATGAGGGTATGTATCATACTTTATGCATTTTCATACGTGCATACATTACAAGTATCATCATCCTTGCATCATGGTGTATGCATCATTTGGTCAACATCATGGTAATTGCATTGTGTCATATGCATCATCTTGGTCGTGCATGGGATCCCTCATCCTCATCCTTGCATCATACATCTCAGCAGTGCATCATGTTCATGGTTATATATTGAGCATTGCACTCTGAGTTGCAGCATTTTTGTCATTACTCCTTGATTGCATCAGTATAAATAGGCATGTTTTGCAATCAACATCATCTAAATCATTCAGATAATAAACTCTGAACAGGAATGTTTCAAACATCACTTAGTAACCTCTTGTGTTGTCCTCACTTGCTATCCATGAGCTTTGTGATGAATGTCGCCGACATTTATCATCATCATGTGATAATCTTAGCTCTACGAGAACTTGATCATCTTTTCCTCTCTTATCTTGTCAAACTCATCTATGTACCATCTCTTCATGCTCTCGTTATACTTATCTCATCATGCTCTCGTCATCAATCTCAATCTTCTCTGGTGTGATTGCTTCTTGCCACTTTTAATGGATGAATTGCTTTTCTTCCCTTAAAAGAGTCTTTCGTCCGAATCTCGGGACGAGATTCTTTTTAGGGGGGAGGCTGTGACAGTTCATGTGTCTGTAAGCTAGGCTTATAATT
This sequence comes from Panicum hallii, assembly GCF_002211085.1. Classification (NCBI taxonomy): domain Eukaryota; kingdom Viridiplantae; phylum Streptophyta; class Magnoliopsida; order Poales; family Poaceae; genus Panicum; species Panicum hallii. The sequence continues at coordinate 24,974,916 of NC_038044.1, forward strand.
TGATAGTGTGAAGTGTATGCTTGTTAGTGTAAAACTTTTGTGTGTTTGTGTGAAACTTTTAAAAATTTAAAGTGCAAGTAAAAAGGGTATTTATGTAATTTTATAAAAGTACAAGTCCTTTTATGCAGAATAGGTGATTTACAAAGTAACTTTCCAAAATTACTAGAGACCAAAGGGTAATAATGTAAGTAATCATGACTTACATAGCATCTTGCAAACAGGCCCAAGGTTATATGTAATTTACCCTAACAAGGACAAAGATTTTATAAAATTCAAATTTAGTCCAAGTCTTAAAATAAAACTTCATACTTTGAGTTTTGGAGTTCAAACCCTAAAACAAAGTTGTAGAACTTGAAAAGTTATACAACTTCCATTTTCGTCACATTTTTGTTTGAGCTCTAGAACAATGGTTAAATTCTTCTTTACCAAGAGGTCCCTGCAATTTTCTAAAATTACAAACAAGTCCTCAGGAAATTCCCTTTCTCTTCCTCCTCTGGCGCTGCTCTGCTTCTCTGCACTGCGGTTCACCGCTGTTCCCCGTCCTCGCCACCTCCTGCTGTAAACAAAATCCACGCGTCTTCCTCAGCAGGCAATAGCAGCTCACGGCAGCAGCACTAGCAAATCCTCTTTTCCCCTCCTCCAACCTTATCTCCTCCCTCCGTTCTCCCTTCCGTTGAACCCCTCCTCCACTCACTGGCGCGGGATCCAGCAGCCAAGGGCCCGAGCAGCAGGTCGAGCGCGCGGCACTAGCGGGCGCTAGCGCGCAGGCGCACGGGCGGTGCGGGCGCGGCCCAGGCGCGGGGCGACCGGAAGCTGAAGCGGGCGGCGGCAGTGCGCGGTGCACCACGCGGCTGGAGGCAGGCCCAGGCGGGGTAAGCGGCGCGGCTCGGGTCGAGCGCGCGGGCGAGCGGGCCCAGCAGCGGCAGGCGGCCGCGGCTCGGCCGGTGCGCGAGCTGGCGCGCGCGCGCGGCAGCAGGTGCTGGCGGCGGCTGGCGCGAGGGCCGGGCGAGCGCGAGCGGGCGTTGCGCCAGGCGGAGGCGTGGTGGCGCGCGGGGCACAAGCGCTGGCGGAGCGGGAGCGGCTGGTGGCGGCGCGAACGCAGCGCGCGAGCAGGAAGCGGCGCTGGGCGGCAGCGCTGGGCGGCCAGGCGCACGGACGGCAGCAGTTTGGCGCAGTGGTGGATGGCGCGAGCTGAGCAGGCGGGCGGCCCCGAGCGGAACCCGGTGGACGCGTGGCACAGGCGTGCGGAAGACTGCGGCCGGAGCAGCTCGCGTCCCTGAGCTCCATTTTTTCCCCAAGCGTTTCCTCTGTTCCAATTGCAGATGAAGGACCTCGTGCGACAATTGGAACAAGCTCAGGGGGTTTCTGCAAGTTCTAGACCCATAGAAACAGTGTTGTTTGAGGACCTCTGGGTAAGAGTTTATGTTATTTCATGTGAGCTGTGTTGCTGACTTGTAAATTCAACAGAAAATTGTAGGAAATTCCAAAAATTGCAAAACCAGTTTTGTCGGAAACTAGATTTTGAGCTCTACAACTTCTATTAAGTAAGTTTGATAAGAAACTAAATATTTTTGAATCTATGTTAAATCCAAGATAAGAGAGAGTAATATTCATAGCTCCTACATGTTAACTTTGTAGATCATGATTTTTGGTATACAATTTTTATAGATTAAGTGTGAATTGATGTGGAATTTTCAAACCTAATTTTGCTTTGTAACTTAAATTCTTTTAAGTTAATCAATTCAATTTGTTTTATAGAAGAAATAGCTAAGCATATCCATTTAAAGTTATATTTAGTCATGTGTGCTTGTTATTGCAATATGTTTCTAGTGCCGCTTATTCGAATCTTAAATAGACTTGTTGTGCAACTTTAAAGCATAAGAGGGGTCTAATTCGAATGTGAAATGTTTGATTTATATTTAGCCTACTATTTGTGTGACGCTAAACTTAATTAGCTATTGGTAACCAAAGTCCTTGCCATAGATTGACTAAAGATAAATTGTGCACCATGCGTGATGTACTTGCTGCCCTATGGCAGACTTTTTGTGATGATTGATTAACCCTTATTCATATGGATGCTCATACCTTTGCTTTGGACTTGATTACAATTTTGTCAGAGCCCTTCCTATGTAAAGGTTCTAGTCTACCTCGTGTGTCGACTACTTAGTTGATACACCTTTGTAACTAGGCTTAGCAATCGGCTACTAGTTCAGCCGATTTTCGATAGGCGTAACCCTATCGGCCACGAGCCTTTGACTTCTTCCCTACCGGCAAAAGCCCCTCGGCCAATGTTAACCGCCCTATCGGTCCGATCCGATGTTAGTGCCCTGACCGACCTGGTCCAATCTAGACAACCATGCCGGCTATGCATCAATCGGTTGTTTGCTGATATCATCAAACCACTAAAACACTGATTACTCCGGTTAACACTCCAGTCAAGAATCGGATAGGCACATCCAATAGAGAACGTAATTATCAGCTAAGCACAGCCAGTACAGAGTAGGACAATCAGCTACACAGCTGATATGCCCCAGTAGATATAGGAGAACATTAAGGATGAAAACCGGCTACACAGCTGATCCACCAATCGGCTGAATACGCTAAGACACAGACCGTACGGATACATGGTTCGACTAGTCTATCAATACACCATCAGTTAGTTACTCGCATTAGTCAACTAGCTATGCCGATACATCACTCGACTAGTTCTACCCGATGTATAAATCGGCGAATGTGCCGATACACTAAATCGGCTAGAAGGTCAAATCACCGATCGACTAGTTTTGCTAAAGCATGGATCCTCTATGCTGATACGCACGCGATCAGTTAAGTACGCCGATGCTCACACAGATTAGTTAGGGCACAGCCGCTTTAGGAAACATCCATCTGCTAAAGTGATCGATGTTTTCATCGATCAATTAGAAAACCAGTGCACCTGTCAATCGGCTAACCAGACCAAAGTACACAACCTTGGATTAGTAAGATCGCACAGTAGGCACGCCTCTGTTAGGCACGACCAAAGCACATCAGTCAGCTAAACCTGATGCATCCTCATCGGTTAAGGCCAAGACCTATACACCAACCAATTAGAAAACCAAACATGCTACCTAATGAAGTTAGTATAGATGTTTAGGGTAACCCACCCTGTTGCTTAACGCAACTAGATAGTTTGGTTGATACCCGATAAATGACTGCCCAGTACAGGGTAGTTAGGTTGTTTGTCGAGATATAATGTTCCTTTGTTTGGATTGCAACTTTATCGTGAATTGAAATGAAAGTGTATGCATTCGTTAAACTCCATCTTGCATATCATATAGATTCGACCACTCTCGCCGATGGAGATTACCAGCTAATCCCGGAACCAGAAGGAGGTTATTCTGAAGACCACGGGAACTTCGTCGCGGAATTATCTGAAGCCCTAAACCAAAGTTCGGAAGATCTTAACTTTACTGACTTCAGCCCCACCAGTAAAGGCAAGCCCCGGACATAACCCCTACTTTACTACACTGCAACCTATACTATTTATATATATCTTTATGCATTAAGTTCTTAGGAGTTGTTTGGAAACCTTAGTTGCATTATTCCAGGAACCAATGTATTGTACACTAGAACTTGAGTCCGAATAGCTGCTCTGCTTATAGGACCGGTAGAAGTCGAGTGATTTCCTGTCACTCGCGCGATATAGGAATTGTGATGTTTACATTCTTGTTATCATTATAATGATGACGGACGGGGGTTTTATGAGGTATCATGGTCAAGATGATACCCCATCTGTTTTGATGAATTTCGTAAGGTCGCAGTGTGTGGTAGCGGTGGTTAAGCGTTTGAAAGTACTAGCCACATGTCGTGAAATATGGTAAGCGGTAAGCCTAGTAACCAATCGGCCCGAGGAGTGGACATACCTCCCACCACATGTATTTGCTTCTTTTGGTTACTTTGTTCGACGTGTAGGTATACGTGTTGCTGGGCAACCAGGAGTACGGGTTTTGTAGTCGCGCTACAGACGTACGTCCTGCACTTTGGAAGTGCGTATGTCCTGCAGTCGCTTGTGGTGGATCTGATCCACGAGTCGGAATGAAAGGCAAACGGTTGCTTCGGAATGACCCTTTGGTGTTCCAAGCGTTTGTGTGTTAGGTTTATCCTTGCAAGGTTTGAATCTCGATTCAGGAATCGTCCGCCTCTCACGATGAATGAGACTGCTTACTCCCTTTACCACATAGAGTAACAAGAACAACTTTGTGATTATGAAAGATGATATTTGGTTAAAGATTCTAGCATGTTTGAGTAGTTATAGGTGCTTACCTAGAATGGTTAATCCACTAGAACCTGAAAGCTAAAAGTTGAAAGTAAGGATCTACTCTTTGTTGCTTTTCAGCTGAAAACTCTACCCAAAGCTAAAAGCCTTTATAAGTCTAGTTACATGGCTAAGTATACCATGAGACGGGTAAGCCTTGCGGAGTATTAGTATACTCAGCCTTGCTAGTTATATGTTTTTCAGGTAATGCCTTTGAAGACTCTACTCTTCCCCAATCTTGGCCCTGTGCTCTTCCAGATGGTTGGTCCGCGGAATAGGATCCGTCCCCGGGCAACACTGATGATATCAAGTGATGTCGTGCCCGAGCTTAACATGGTATCCGTCTGGACGACGTGTTAGGAATCGTCGCGTATGTTTTCCGCTGCTAAGAACCTTAACTTTAACAGTTGTAATGTTTTCTCTAGATTTGAAATTTCATACTGCTTTTAGAATTCTTGTAATGTAATTTCCTGTGATGTAACATATGATGGTGACTGTATCTCTGGACTCACCTTCGTGTGAGGTAACTTTATTGATCCTGTGTATCGGTGGTTTATCGAGACGTTACCTGACAGGCCAAGCGATTATACCGTTTGAAGCACGTTAGAGCCAAGGGATTATACCGTTTGAAGCACGTTGGAGCCCTTGGAAGTGGACTCGCGTACTTGAGTCGGTATAATTCAGATTGGTTCTGCCACAATTTCTCCAACCTACGCCTTGCGTCTTGCTTGCAGACGACATCAGTGTCCCCCTCCTTAAACCATGTGTTCCGCGTCCTAAGTCCTAACAATGCTTTTAAGCCCAAGGGCATTATTGTCCAGGCCTCGACGAACCTCATTGAACGTAATGAGACATCACTTTAATTGCCTAATGCGTAGAGCATATTGTAATGTGACTTTACAAGATATTTGACTTATTTTCTACCACTGGAGGCTGTGTACTACTCTGCACGTTTGGGGGGAGACAGAGAATACCATTCCCTTGCAAATTGTGGCGGCAACCTATAGTGGGGCGTGGCGGCGGCGCCCACACCACATCAAGATGCTGGCTCACCGCGCCGTCGATTAATTAAATCAAATCAGCTTATATATAGGTGGCAGCCGAAAAATGTAGTCTTTGAGGTCCTAAGATGGCAGCCACCGGCGCCGGCACCACGCCGAGCACTGTTCTGACCATGAAGCTGCTCGTGGACTCCAGGCCGCTGCGCCGGCGCGTTGTGTTCGCGGAGGCTGGCAAAGACACAGTCGACTTCCTCTTCTCCCTCCTTGCCATGCCGGCCGGCACGGCGGTGAAGCTGCTGGGGAAGGAATCCATGGCCGGCTGCATGGGGAACCTCTACGGCAGCGGCGAGAAGCTCGACGACGCCTACGTCCACCCCGACGCGGCCAACAAGGACGCGGTCCTCTGCGCCACCGTGCCGACGTCCCCTGCGGCGGCGGGGCCCAACAGCTCCCTCCTCTTCCGCCTGCCGCCGGAGCCTACACCGGTTCCGGCCCCGGCACCGAGGAGGCTCTTCGTCTGCGGCAGCAACTACAACAACTGCCGCGGCTACGTGACGGAGGTGAGAGGCACTCGCTGCCCGAACTGCTCCAACCAGATCACCGCGGACGCCAAGCTCGTTGGGTTGCCGCCGGCGCCGCCGCCACCGGTGCCTGCCCGAGAAGCGACGAGGAGAGGGTTCGTGCAGGGCGGCGCCGTGACGTACACGGTGACGGACGACCTGGTGATCTCGCCCATGTCGAACGTCTCCAGCATCGCGCTGCTCAACGCCTGTGCCGTGAGGGATCTCGGGGCGCTCCAGGAAAGGACCGTGCAGATCGGGTACAAGGAGGTGGCTGCGTTTTCAACATTTCAGTTGATTCTTTTTCTCTCGATGAGATGATGAGTTATCTGCACTATGTTCTACGCATACTCACTGATCGATGCCGATGATGCTTTTGCAGGGTTTGGAGATTCTCAGAGCCTCGCTGCAGTCCAAGACTGTGCTGACTGATGTTTTCCTTGGCAAGAAGCCGCCTTCAATGAACAACGGCCGGAGTACCACCTTGAGCAGCGGAAGAAGACATGAGTCTCTAACCTGGCGTGCGTGAGCAGCTACAAGTCTCGACTCTTGATGTGGCGTGATAAGCTTTCCTTGGGTTGCCTCGTCGTGTAATTTGTGGGTGCACGCAGTAGTGCTGTACATGGATGTTTGTTAGATCGAGCTAGTACAGCCATGTTCTTATATATATCGATGATCACAAGTATAAGTCAAACGAGTACGCTTAAGGGAATAATTAATATCATAAACTATTATTGCTTGCCCATTCGTTTTGGATGAAGATATCTACGGCGACGACCTCGAATGTCTTACTTGCCAAATAGATGGTCTTTCTTATATCCTCATGCTACAATAGGGATAAAAAAACACAGCTAATATGCCCCCTGGAAGGCTGGAAACGGCCTGCATAAATGAAGAGAATTATTTTTTTTCTTAAAACCAAGTTATACGTGTACACCACATCACCCACGTAAGAGCTGCAATCCCCACAAATATTACTTGGTGGCGGATCAGGTGCAAACCAGAGTGTCCGTGCAAACCCGTGCAAACCAACTAACAAAAGTTACAAAAAATTCTCAAAAAAATTATATATATACTTCATAGACTACTCTACCACTGTATAAAATTTCAAGTTCAAATTCATCATATGTTAAGAGATAAAAAAAGAGAAAGTTTTAATAGTTTTCTCTTTTATTTATCTCTTAGAATATTCTCTTTTTAGTATCTCTTAACATATGATGAATTTGAACTTGAAATTTTATACAGTGGTAGAGTAGTTTATGAAGTATATACATAATTTTTTTAAGAATTTTTTGCGACTTTTGTTAGTTGGTTTGCACGGACACCCTGATTTGCACCTGATATGTTGCCATATTACTTTTGGTTCTTTCTTTCATATTCTTGTTAACCAATTTCCAAGCATATGTGCTATTGATTTGGGTGGGTTTAATCAGTAGCTATTTAAACTATTCTTCAAATGGTCTAAACGCATTGACAATAAACGAGAGAGAATTATTTCTTTGCGACCATGGAAATAATTATTTTTATCTCATTCCAATTCCTCTTAGTTAGATTATCCTTTGTTAAAATTACACGTTGGTGAAAGAACCAAAGGAAAATCTTTATTTTTAGACCAATTTTAAGCTTCCATATGAATTTGTGAGTGAAGGTGGTACCCTTGTTTAATTTATTAAATGCTGATACATGAACCGAACTGAAAATTGTCCATGTCGTTGTAAATCCTAAGTAAATAAGTCCCTCCGATGTGAAAGTTGGTGAGCGACAATTTTTGCTACTAGATTGTGCCAGGCAGTCGATTTATGCCCAACCAAGGTTCTGCAAAAAGAAATGTTAAGTGGTATTTGACTCATGACGTTTACCATTGTAATAACTGATAATGTTATACAAGTTAAGCGGTTTAGAGTCTAAACAGGTATCCTCCCAAAATCAGGTTTGTGAACGATCTTCCCTAGTCTTTAAAACATTCTTACAAAAGTGTAAAAATTCTCTAGGTTCAATCTTTACATTAGAAAGATTCTTTGAGGTCAGATATTAAGAAAAAAGCGCTATCAACAACTGAGCTTTTCAAGTTGTTGCCGTTTGTTAAGCCTTTAGAATAATTCCGCAAGCGCACGGAACACCATTGTAGCATTTCACCCAGGAGTATTCCAGAGTATCGTATTTCCCATGGGAAGCAGTTGAGAAATGGATATTAGTTCATCATTCATCTAAATGTTATCAACTATTTCCACATAAATGATATGGAGAGAACGGAAAGATAACGGCACCCATCCTCACCACAAGGATACGACGCGTCGTCGTTGTAGCATGAGCTGAATTCGAGTTGATCATGAGCAGGAGCCGGGTTGGATCCAGACTCGTCCTCACGGTTTCCGATTAGATTGGAAACTCAAATTCCACCGAGATCATCGATGAGATCGTCAATGTCGCGGCAGGATGCTGGAGCAGATGCCGTCGGCTCCCCAGTTTCAGCGAGGTGGCTGTTGAAGCAACCACAATCGTCGGCAATGCAGAACCAGGAGCCGAAGGCAAACGTTGTACCCTCATCGAGCACAGCGCTGGTGAAGTTGAGAGATGCCATTAAGTTTTCCGGTGGATGCTCGATGACCACCCATACCTAGCGCGCCAACTATCGGTATTTTACCGCCACGCTCACCGAGGGATACCCTCGAGGTGGTGAATTTGTAGGTAGGGTGTCACCGAGATCAGGAACTCGAAGGTGCAAGGAACACAAAGTTTAGATAGGTTCGGCCACCGAGAGCATAATACCCTATATACTGTGTGGTTTGTATTGCCTTAGGTGGTAATCGGATGATCTCCTGTTTGGAGGGGGTCCCTATCCGCCCTTATATAGTCTGGGGGGATAGGGTTACATGGAAGTTCTAGTCGGATACGAGCCCAGGAGTCCTACCCGAGTACTTTTCGGGTCGTTTCCTACTGTCTCTAACTAGTTTTACTACTGTACGAGTAGTTCTACTACGCTACGAGTAGTTACAACTGCTGTAAGGTGTGGGCCATGTCCCACTCCTTATCCTGTAAGATATAGGCTATGTGCATAGTCCCGTGGGCCTGGGTCTGACAGATAGTTGCTTACCTACATTGGTTAATGAATTAGAACTTGATGCTAAAACTTGAAAATAAGGACTCACTCTTAAATGCTTTTTGGCCAAAACAATCTCTCAGCCAAAAGCCTTGCATGTTTAGAAGTCGGCTAAGTATATACAACTAGTCGGGTAAGCCTAGCTGAGTATTAGTATACTCAGTCTTACTTGTGGCTTTATTTTCATATGAGTCTTTTGAGGACATGGTTGCTAGTCTGACTTGGCCGTGTACTCTTTCTCCTGGTTGGTCCGTGGAATGGGATGTGTTCCCTGCCAACGATGATCGCGCTGAGTGATATCATGTACGGGCTTTATCATGATATCATGTATCATCGATTAGAACTATCGTTTATTTTCCGCTGCGCTATTAAACTCTGAAAGTATCTTGCTTTATGAATTCGAACTTGGTTTGTAATAATAATTCATGTTGAACTCTGTGATGTAAAATTGTGAATTGTTGTAATCTCTGCTCTCACTTTCGTGTGGGTAGTATGTATGCTTTATTTTGATCGAAAAACCAATGGTTGCATTAGGATGTTACCCAACAAACTGTCATTTTACTCCATTTTAAGTGCGTGTTATTCCGGAATGCCTTTCTGGCGATGGTTAGCACGCTTAAGCCGAATTAATTCAGTTAATTCGGCGGTTCTGCCACATTCCATCGCACCTTGGCTCAACTTCGCCGCTCGATCTAGCATCCATTCAGAACAAGCTCTCCTTCCCACACTTTCCCTAAGAAGCAATCCACGCCTTCAAATTCAAAAGATGGGGCATTGGCCAATGCTATGCTGGCTGTGGTATCGGCCGATACTATCTCAATGTCATTTCCTTGCCATTAGATAAGGCATTGGTGCATTGTAGACAGGACGCAGCAGTTGGCATGGATCCAGTTGCGTCCCGGGAGCAAGCTGTAGGAACCCTTTCCGTCTATAACGAAGAAAGTAGTAAGCAGGGTCTTACTTCCAATGGTCAGTTCAACATTCAAGACTTCCCTGGCCTAAGATCCGTTCCCCGCAAAGTCCTTGAGGGTCATATCGGTCTTGATTAGATCCTCTTGTGTTTTTCCAAGCCTCCGATATGTCGTATATGGCATCAGATTTATAGCAACGCCATCATCGACTAGCATCTTAGTCATCGGCTTCCCATCAACGTAACCCTTCAAGTACAAGGCCTTGAGATGCAGATGTTTCTCTCCCTCAGGCTTGTCAAATCGGGCCTGTTGCGCATGTAGAACTAGATGAGCAGCAAATTCTTCTTCATTTCCTCCTTCTGCTTGATTCCCATATTCTGCAGGCAAGAAGAATACCATGTTGACATCGGCTGATAACTTAGACTCATCAGCCTTTTTCTTCAAGCGCCATATCTTGGCAGCCTCTGCCTCTATCTCGAGCTGCTCTCGTTGTCTCAAGCGTTGCACCCTCCTCTTTTGGGATCAGGTCAAGCCTTCAGGACACCATTACAGGTCCGATTCCGGAATGACCTCTCGGCGGTACGAGGGCTCATCCAATTCTTCAATCCGGCTCTACCTAGCCGATTACTCTTGTGGGAAGCTCAACCTTTCATGTAATGGAACTCTTTTTTGCGGCCGATCACGATGATCGTACTCTTCAGATCGCCTGTCGCGCATCAGCCTTCCTCCTTCCTGAGACCGATAATCTATACGATCGTGGATGGAGTTACGTTGCCTCTTGTAGTCGTGGTAACAGTCCTGACGCCCATTGCACTCCGGGCAATCCCGAACCTAGGGTAGCCTTAACCCCTCATTCCAGCAGTGAGCGAAGAACGGACACCGCCAGTGCGATTCTTGGTCACATTGTTCTGCCTCCCTACGCCTCCGATCCTTCTTTTGCTGACGCCTGTACTTGTTCAGCAACATCTGGGACGTCACTCTGAGACGGTGTGCGCCACATGTGCCGTTCCTTTGAGCGCGATGACTGCCATCCTTGACCTCATCGGCTGGATTCTGGACTTTAGGATCAACTGACCCAGATTCTCTTGCCCTTATGAAGTCCGCACCTTAATCTTCCCTCCAAGCTCCATCATGTTTACACTAGCCGCGGGGAAGGGATGCTGATCAATCTTCATCGTCTTCTTACTTTCCTCAATCTGAATTCTCCCTTGTTAAATAACCGATTGGATCTGCTGGCGGAACACCTTGCACTCATTGGTGTTGTGCGAGTTTGAGTTATGCCACTTGTAGTATTTCTTATTCTTCAAGTCCTCAGCAGATGGTTCGGGGAGAATTGGATTTGCTTCTCCCTTAGTAGGAAGTCAAATATCTGACCAGCCTTATTCATGTCAAAGTTGTACTTCTCCATGTCGGTCTTGTCCCACGGGCACAGGACTGGCTTCTTATTCCTAGTCCACTCGGCCAATCCGACTTCGTTCTCTTCCTCCGAGTCTAACTCAACAAAACTGACGCGTGCTACCTTCCTCTTGTACCAGCTTCCTCTGGAATCCTGATAATGGTCTTCGTGAGCCGATACCCTCTGGATGATGTGCCCCAGGCTCTCAAACTCCTACGCAGAGTACTTGTCCTTGATGGCTGGCAGTAACCCTTGAAAAACCAGCTCCACGAGTTGCCCATCAATCAAGTTTAAGCTGAAGCATCGGCTCCTTATATCTCGGAATCTCTGGATATACTCCTTCTGGATGTACTCCGGAACAGGTTCATCGTTCCTATGTCTGACGGCTATTAGGTCTGCCAAGCGCATCATGACGGCTATTAGGTCTGCCAAGCGCATCTCATGAAGGCCGATAAAGAAGTACGTGTGGAATTGCTTTTCCAGATCAGCCGAATTGCAAATAGAGTTAGCAGGTAGCGACGCAAACCAAGTAAAGGCAAACCAAGTAAAGGCCGATTCAGACAAAGAAAGCGAGAACACCGAACCCTTATCTTCCGCGGTAGCCTCACCGCATTGTTCCAGGAATTAGCATATATTCTCGATGGTTGACATGTTATCCTGATTGGAGAACTTGGAGAAGCCGCATTATTCCAGGAATCAGCATATATTCTCGATGGTTGATATATTACCCTGATCGGAGAATTTGGAGAAGTCCGGCAGCATGTACCGATGCGGTGGCAAAGGTACTGTCGAATGCTTCGGGGTACGGATGCCGTACGTGTACGCCTGATCCATAGGCTTCACGCTGGGACTCGGATCGGCATACAAAAACCGACGTGTTCGGTGTTTGGTGATTTCGGTTCGGTGGTCGGTTTCACCGAACTTCAGTATGTGAACTGCAATGCAAGCAAGCAGCAGTTCAACAGCAGTTTAGTGAAAAAATCAACACGGATGTAGCCATGTAGGCAAGCAAGCAAGGAGCCAACGATAGCAAGAAAGCAAGCAGGCAATTAAGAAGCGCAGATCACAGAGGCACGGCAAACACGCAGCCGCAAATTCACATACTCACGATTCACAGATCAAAAGCAAACACAACAGCAACAAGCTAGTCTCCCAACTCCAGGCCGCTCGACGGTTGCCGCTGGCGGTCATTGACGCGCTGCTCGAAGCTGCTGTAGCCCCAAGCGTTTCATGGCAGCCTCGCCCCGCACGTTCTTGTCCAGACGTGGCGACCGTACAGCCGCAGCCATGCTCGTAGCGCGTCGCCGCCGCATGGCCGCAGCCCTGCTGGCCACTCGCCGTCGACGCCGCGGCCGCCGCCGGATGTGGAAGGAACAGGTGCTAGGGTAAAGAATGATTCGCACGTTCTTGTCCAGGCTCTGGGCTTGGTGAAGTGGTGGGCTGTTGGCTTCCCTCATGGTGGTGGGAGCTCGCTGGGCCGAGGTAGGCCGAGGTGACGACTCGTGTAGTGGGCTGCTGTGCTCTGAAATACGGTGGTCTCGTTTTTTCGGTGCATCTGAGTTGAAAACCGAAGCCGAAGCCGACAACCGAGATACGCAAAAACAAAAAACCGAAGCGGAAACCGAACATCAAAAAAACCGCGATTTTCGGTGAATCGGTGTCGGCTCGGTCACCAGTTTACGGTGAAAAAGTGCCCAGCCCTAATCTGGGCGGTCCCGTGTGGCTGCCTTTGGTACTCACTGTAGTCTAACGTTACGTGGTACCCTGGGGAGGCCCTCCACCAGCCTGATAGTATACAGGCCGAAAGTACAAGATACGGACGTCCTGTGCTTAGAACTGCATGTTGGTATGAGTCTTCGATTTGTCCCTGGGCTGCTGGCTGTTTGAAGCTTGCGGTGGTCGATACCCCTGTCCATGTGGCATCGGCATGTGTTGGTGATGCCCCCGTGCATGAGAGGTTTCTGGTTCTCCTGCAGAGGCGAGGAAGTCTGACAATGGTATCCACTCGCTGGATGAGGAGTGGAGTACAGTGGCCCACTTACCAACTGTGGCGGTGTAGGAACCGGAGGCGGCATCCTGGGGAGCATCGTCTCGTCCACCGGGTTCTTACCTTTGTCCTCAGTCAATAGGCGCACCTAGAAGTACGCGGGACCCGTTTGCTGACTCGGACGCCCATCGACTACTTGCTAGATCAGATTAAACAGCGTGTTAACCATAACTCCAGATTGGTTGATCACCGCATGATGCACGGTTGCATCAACCGTGTCTTGAAAGCTTGCTACACCAGAAGTCCCAGCTAACTGATCTACAGGAGTCACTGTGATAGATGGCGTCGGCAATTGGCTCTTCTAGATCACCTTGCCCCTAGTCTTGTTGAATTACTCCAAGTAGAGCTTGGTGAATGCATCTCTGTTGGCTTCGACGTGCTTCTTCTATTCCTCATCGAGATCCTCGAAGGAGACACGATGATGTCTTCCGGGTTGTTATCTCCTAGCATGGTGAAGTTGTTGTTGTCGTGTCCTACTAGGCGTGCCAAAAAGCGTGTTGCCGCAAAAATCGGACGGTGAGTCTTGCAGAGCACGACACGCTAAGTCCTGAGAGCTGTGCTTATCACCAATGCAGGTCCAGTAAATCGGGTTCAGGACGTAATTCAATTTGACATGTAATTGACAAGAGAAAAGAAATTTATCAGTAAAATAACAGGGAACGTATCGGCTAATGTTCCGAATAGTTCCAATAACGCATCGGATAGGGTGTCCGATACGAGAGTGCATCCATAAGCTATTGAGCCGATTACGTGATGAGATAGGATTAAGAAATAAAAACCTTATAATTAAATGCACACGTTTAATAAAACTAAATTTACCGTCACCATTAGTCGGATCAGACCTAACCAACACAGCGCTAACAGTAGGGCAATAAATCGAGCATAAATAACCGATGCACTAATGTCAGACCCGGGGCCACGAGACTGTGTACATAGCGTAGTTTAAAGAGGTTTAAGAGATTAAGTCCGTCTTATCTATTATTCATCTTATTTATCTCGTTTATCTCTTATTTATCCCGTTTAAATAAGAGATAAAGCTAACCGATACAGAAAGAATCTACTCGAGATATGTTCTGCTACGATTCCTTAGCTAGTATCAGTTAGGTTTCATGTAACCCTGACCTCCCGGATATATAAGGGAGGACAGGGACCCTCTCAAAACAAGATCATCAGATCATTCTACACCCAAGGCAATACAAACCACCATACATGACGTAGGGTATTACGCACCTCGCGGCCCGAACCTGTCTATGTTTTATGTTCCTTGCACCTTCGAGTTCCTGATCTCGGCGTCTCCTCACCTAAAACTTACCACCTTGGGTATACCCCTCGGTGGGCAGCCGGTAAAACACCGACAGCTGGCACGCCAGGTAGGGGCTCGATGGCATCTTTCCAATTCACCAGGTCAGTTCCCTCTCAGGGCACGACATTTGTTTTTGGCTCGTGGGTCTGCATCGCAGATGGTGCGGGCAATTTCCGTCGATTCCTCGTCAACATGAAGCCAAAGACTCCCGCGGCGGGTCTTCGCAGCGACCTCGACAAGTTCGTTGATGATCTCGATGACTTGTCGATCCATGCTTCCGCTGTAAAGATCGAGGTGGAGTCAGCTCCCGGTGCGACTTCATCCGGCGCTACGGTAACTTCCTTTGGGTTGGACTTGTTCCAATATAAGGATTCGCGTAGCCGATCCCGACTCGGTTCACGCAATTTGGCAACTGATCTTCTGGAGGCCGACATCTCCCAGTCCCTCTACGCGTTAGAGAAGGATCAGGATTCTTTGCTCCAAGTTGGAGGGCCCGAAGCCACCGCATGTCGGGGGGCTTCGGGTTGTTTGCGCCAGTGATCTAATGATCACCTCCATAGCGGAGGGGCGTTTCGTACATTGGAGGGGCATGAAGCTCTCCGATCTACTCGAGGCTGAGGATCGACTTGTGGCCCACCTCGAGCCTTTGCCTTTCCAGGAAGGCAAGCCATTGGCCACCATGGCAGAGGAGTTGACTGAACTAGTCGACGCGAGCTCTGATGAGCTCGTCTCCCGCCAGGTGCTAATGGCGGAAGAAGGCGAGGACGATGGCGATTTTCCTATCTTCGAATTTGATGCGGTCTCCGAAGATGAGGCCACCGCCAACGCCGGCGACGAGAACGACGCCGATCGTGAGGCACGGAGGGCCAGGAATAGGGCCCGCACAATCCGGCGGAGGAGGGTCAATGAGCGCAGGCGATCTATGTATCGCGAGCTTGACCCTAAATTCGCCGTCGTAAGCGAACGGGGCTTCAGGACCCCGGTGGCCAACATCGCCAGGGTTACGGCCATACTCGAGCGCAGTAACGATCCGAATGTGCGCCAAGCACTTCTTTACACGCAGAGGGCCTGGATCCAACTGGATCAGCAAAACCCGGCGTCTACTATCAGGGAGGAGCGCGTGGGCGAGAGTCGGAGCCAGGCTCACAGCCGAACGGCTGGCGGTCGCCCTCGACTTCAGTCGAGCCACAACAACGACAACGCTCCCGTGAGCCAGGCCCCTGGCGGGAGGCAGCAGCCACCTCCAGGGGGTAACCCGCGATAGGCCAATCATCGACCTCCTCCAGAAGACCTGCGCCAGCACATTAATGAAGGCCACGATGCGCGGTCCGTAATCGACTCCAGGCGCAAGGTTCATGAAGAAGTCGAGACTGAAGTCCGTTTCCCAGCTTTCTCTACACGGTTCAGCAGTTATAATTACCCTGAGGGTTTCAAGCTAATCGGCATCACCAAGTACGACGGCAAGCAGGCTCCTCAGCAATGGCTACGCTGCTACTCCACGGCCATAGAAGTCGCAGGGGGCTCCAATATCACCAAGGTCGTTTACTTTCCGATGGCTTTGGACCCTGCGCCGCTCACATGGCTGGAGAGCCTCAGCAGCAACTCGATCGACTCCTGGGAACGGCTCAAAAAGGTCTTCATCGACAACTTCCAGGGAGCGATTGCTCGTGCAGGTACTCATCACGATCTTGCTCAGTGTAAACAGGAACGTAACGAGCTCCTGCGGTCCTACACACATCGCTTCTTTGACGTTCATGCTACCATCGCGAACATCTCGGAGGATGACATCATCGACTGCTTCTACAACGGCATCACCGACCCAGGCATCTACAGAGACTTCGGGCGGAACAGGCCAAAAACTGTTGCGGGCCTTCGTGACATGATGCACGATTGGTCTGAACAGGAGGAGAAGATGCGGGAGCGGTTCCCGCGGCGCCAAGATAGCAATCTGAGGCGTCCAAATGACAACCGCAACGACAAAGGCCAGCGGGACTATTCGGGTCCACCCCGAAAGCGCAGGCCAGATGAACTCATCGCGGCTGTGGATCGTCCCTCGCGAGGCAAGAAGTCAACGACGTAGGAGGAGTTCGAGAAGCTCCTGCAGAAGAAATGCCCATAGCACCCATGTGCCAATCACGCGGCCATCAACTGTTACCACCTCCGAAGGACATTCAGCAACTCCGGTGGTGGTAAGAAGAACAAGAAGCCAGCAGACAAGGAACCCGAGGACGATGACCAAGAGGATCAAGGGCGCAACTCAAAGTTCCAGGATGCTTCAAAGACCGTCAACGTCATCTTCGGGGGAGATGGAGACTTCGGCTCCAGGCGGGACCAGAAGCTGCTTCTTCGGGAGATCAAGTCCATTGAGCCGGCAGTACCACGGCCTCTCTGTTGGTCGGAGGTCCCCATCTCGTTCTCCCGCGACGATCAGTGGACGAGCTTCTCGGAACCCGGCAAGTTCCCCCTGGTCCTGGATCCAGTGGTGGCAGAGGTCAGGCTCACCAAGGTGCTCATCGACGGTGGGAGTGGTCTCAACCTCATCTTCGCCAGCACTCTGAGGAAGATGGGTCTGGACCTCACGGGCATGCTGGTTCTGAGCAAATCCCCCTTCTATGGCATCGTCCCAGGTAACGCAGCGCACCCACTTGGTACGGTAGTTCTTCCAGTCACCTTCGGCACAAGGGAGAACTACCGCACCGAGTTCGTTAAATTCGAAGTGGCTAACTTCGAATCTTTTTATCATGCTATATTGGGTCATCCGGCACTCGCCAAATTCATGGTAGTGCCACATTATGTTTATCTGCTTCTCAAGATGCCAGGACTAAGCAGAGTACTTACTCTCCGAGGCGACTTGAAGAAATCGTATGATTGCAATCAGGAGGCGATCCAGTATGCTTCGACTACTCGTGTGCCAGATGCTTCAGGGGAAGTACTCACGGCCGTGCAGTAGCTCTCCCAGTCTGGGCTGGAGATCCCTTCGAGAAAGGCTAGCACGTCGAGCATCCAGTCGACTGATGATGTGGCCCTCAAGACGATCCAGCTCCAGGAGGGTGACTCATCTAAGACCGCCATCATCGGCGCGGGCTTAGGTGAGAAATAGGAACTCGCGCTCGTCAGTTTCCTTCGGGCTAACCGAGGCATATTCGCGTGGAAACCAGCGGATATGCCAGGGGTGCCCAGGGAGCTGATCGAGCATAGTCTAAATGTACACCCAAAGGCTGTGCCCAAAAAGCAACGCCTGCGGAGGTTTGCTCACGACAAGTGTGAGGCAATCAAACGGGAAATAGCTAAACTCCTCGCGGCTGGATTCATTAAAGAAGTAATACATCCAGAGTGGGTAGCTAATCCCGTTCTTGTAAAGAAAAAGAATAACGAATGGAGAATGTGCGTTGATTACACCTATCTCAACAAGCATTATCCGAAGGATCACTTCGGGCTACCGCGCATTGATCAAGTCGTCGACTCGACGGCGGGATGTGTGCTTCTCTGTTTCCTTGATTGTTATTCGGGTTATCACCAAATTGCGCTCAAGGAGGAAGATCAAATCAAGACCGCGTTCATCACCCCGTACGGGACATATGCTTACAAAACTATGTTCTTCGGGTTGAAAAACACGGGAGCTACTTATCAGCGCGCAATCCAGATATGCTTCGCTGATTAGCTGCATCGGAACGTTGAAGCCTACGTGGATGACGTGGTCATCAAGACCAGGAATTCCGATGATTTGATCGCAGACTTGGAAGAAACATTCAGCAGCATGCACAGATTTCGGTGGAAACTCAACCCAACCAAATGCATTTTCGGAGTACCATAAGGGAAATTGCTCGGGTTTATCGTCAGCAACCGAGGAATTGAGGCCAATCCTGTGAAGATCACGGCCATCACTGATATGGAGGCTCCGGCCACAGTCAAAGATGTGTAGAAACTAACAGGATGCATGGCAGCTCTGAATAGGTTCATCTCCCAACTCGGGGAGAGAGGACTACCCTTCTTCAAGCTCCTGAAATGCCAAGATAAGTTCCAATGGACGCAGGAGGCCGAGCGGGCCCTGCAAGATCTGAAACATCACCTTCAGTCTCCGCTGGTCCTTACAGCACCACTGCCGGGGGAAGATCTACTACTTTTCATCGCGGCAACAACTCATGTTGTCAGCAGTGCTATTGTAGTCGAGCGAGGCGAGGAAGGCCATGCATTTGGAGTGCAGAGGCCTGTATATTTCAACAGCGAGGTACTCTCCGAATCCAAAGTACGGTACCCGGCAGTTCAGAAACTTTTATATGCAATTCTGATTGCCTCAAGAAAGTTGCGCCATTATTTCGATGAGTACAAGATCACTATGATTACGGATTTCCCTTTAGCGGATATTCTTCATAATCAAGATGCCACTGGGCGTATCTCAAAGTGGGCAATGGAACTGGGGGCTTTGTCTATCGACTTCAAGCCATGCACTGCAATCAAGTCCCAAGCTCTAGTCGATTTTATGGCTGAGTGGAGAGAGAATCATATTCCAACTCCAGTCGACAAGCCAGAGCATTGGACCATGTATTCGATGGATCTCTCAAGCTCGACGGCAGCGGCGCTGGACTTCTATTTATTTCTCCACGGGGCGAACAGTTGAAGTATGTCCTTCAGATCTTTTGGGAGGTATCCAACAATGAAGCCGAGTATGAAGCCTTGCTTCACGAGCTACGTTTGGCGATATCACTAGGGATCAAGCGACTACTTGTATATGATGATTCTCTTCTTGTCGTTCGGCAAGTCAACGAAGAGTGGGATTGCAACAAGGAGACGATGGACGCTTATGTACAAGAAGTGCGCAAGCTGGAAAACAAATTTTCCGGCCTAGAGGTTTATCATGTGTTACGGGAGCACAACGTTGGCGCGGACATACTGTCCAAGCTAGGATCCACCAGTGCTCAGGTTCCAGCGGGAGTTTTTGTCCAGGAGCTAAAACAGCCATCCATTAAGTCCTCACCACAGGTAACCACTGATAATGGCCTTCGCCAGCCTGATCAGGAGGTTATGACGCTTAGGGAGGACTGGAGAGAGGCTTACATCGACTTCATCCGGGATCAAAAACTTCCAGCAGGGGTAGACGCAAGAAGCGCAGAGGCAGCTCGTGTCATGCGCAGAAACAAAGGTTTTGTCCTGGTCGCAGCAAGCTCTATCGGCACGGCGCACGATATGGGGTGCTCATGAAGTGCGTCATGAAAGAAGACGGCTGCGACATATTGCGGAAGATACATGAGGGCGTTTGTGGCAACCATGCAGTTTCAAGAACGCTGGTGGGAAAAGCATACAGAGCTGGTTTCTAGTGGCCCACCGCAGTATTCGATGCTGAAGACCTCGTGTGGAGATGCCAAAACTGCCAATTTTTCGGAAAGCAATCTCATGTCCTGGCTCACAGTCTCATCACCATACCGCCATCCTGGCCGTTTGCCTGCTGGAGCCTAGATATGATTGGGCCCTTCACAACGGCGCCAGGCGGTTTCACCCATGTATTGGTGGCTATCGACAAGTTTACCAAGTGGATCGAGTACAAGCCGATAGCCAAGCTCACACCAAATCGGGTTGTCGATTTCATCTCTGATATCTTGCATCGCTTCGGCTTCCCGAATACCATCATCATGAACCTGGGATCAAACTTTACAGCCAACCAGTTCTGGGAGTTCTGTGAAAATGCGTGCATCGAGGTCAAATATGTCTCTGTTGCACACCCAAGGGCCAATGGTCAAGTCGAAAGGGCGAACGGCATGATAATTGAGGGCCTTAAGAAAAGACTTTATGATGAAAACAGCAAGAAAGGAGGAAAGTGGATACATGAGTTGCCACATGTCGTCTGGGGGCTCCGAACTCAGCCGTCCAAAGCCACAGGACAAACTCCGTTCTTCCTCATCTACGGCTCTGAAGCTATTTTGCCAGCTGACATCATGTGGAAATCCTGTGGGTTGAATGTACAATGAAGGCGAGGCGGATGAAGCGAGGCAGTTAGAGCTCGATTCTGTCGAAGAGGCTCGCTGTACCGCTCTTGTTCAGTCAGCCCGATACCTGCAGGGGATTTGGCGTTATCACAATCGCAACGTGAGGGAACGGTCATTCAGCATAGGCAACTTGGTCCTACGTCACATCCAAGACGTGTCCGGCCTACACAAGCTCAACTCAAGGCGGGAAGGCCCGTTCGTCGTCAAGCAGGTTACAAGACCGGGGTCGTATCGCCTACAATATCCCGAGGGCCAAGATGTTCCGAACTCTTGGAACATTCAGAACCTGCGCAAGTTCTACCCATGAGAAAATGTTCGGAGATAGCTGATGTCCGGGCGCTCAGGTGGTCTTTTTCTTTTGAATCAATTTGGAGGCTGCGTGTTACAAGATTCGGGTTGTAAATTTCTCTGTGAACATACGGAGGCTACAGCCACGTGCATGTTCTATATAAATCGACTTCTTGCCATGAGTTTGACGGAGGCCACGGCCACGACCATGCTTTATCGACTTCTCGCCATGACCTTTGATGGTCGCTTGCGATGACGATCGCATCTTTCCCAGCAAGATCGATCCGTTCAATTTGGTTTATACCTAACTTGTTGGATGGGCTCGCATACGGAGCTACGTTGACTACGCCCAGAGTCGCTGCACTCGGGGCAATTTCGACTCCTTGCCGGAAGCACGGCAGCTGCGTGACGATGCTCGCGTTTTTTCCCAACAAAGTCGATCCATTCGACTGGTTTATACCCAGTTTGTTGGATGGGCTCGCATGACGAGTCATTTTGACTACATCCTGAGTCGCTGCACTCAGGGTAGTTTTGTTCTTTGCCATAAGCATGGCAAACCCGCGACGATGCTCGCGTTTGCTCCCTACAAGTTCGTTCCGTTCGTCTGGTTCCTACCTAACTTGTTGGACGCGCTCACATGAGGAGCGATCTCGACTACACCCAGAGTCCGTGCACTCGGGGTAGTTTCATTTTCTTTGCCTTAAACACGGCAATCTCGCGATGATGCTCGCGTTCTTTCCTAACAGGTTAGACCCGCTCGATCGGGTTACGGCTAACTTGTTAGTTGGGTTCCTACTCGGAGTTACCATGACTACTTCTAGGGTCGGTATACTCGGGGCAGTGTCGACTACTTTGCCTTTAAGTCTGGATGATAGATCAGCTAAGACATACACAAGTCGAAATACCAAATAAGAATATATACAGGGCAATGAGTACTTGTTTTTTACACCCTAATCTAGCAGTACACTTTGCACTATCCGTTCTGCTATAGGTTGAGCTTCTTGGAGGTAGTCGTTGAACTGTTCCTCAGTGCACTCCGCAGCCACTCT
Source organism: Panicum hallii (assembly GCF_002211085.1). Lineage (NCBI taxonomy): Eukaryota > Viridiplantae > Streptophyta > Magnoliopsida > Poales > Poaceae > Panicum > Panicum hallii. Next base: position 24,996,846 of record NC_038044.1, read on the forward strand.
CTGCGCAAACATTCCCAGCGGAGCCTCTAGCCAAAAAGATTTTACAAATGCAAGGGCATGGCCGATGCATGCGACCGGGACTTCCGCGAGGAACTTGACGACTCTTTCCGGCGCCCCACAAAGTCGCTCCAGCAGGGGCCGCTTGTCTGCTTCACCTTCTTCTGTTGGATCCACCATATCCACAAGCGTCTGGGCGGCTTCCCTGAGAATCTCCAGCTCCTCCCGCCGCCCCTTCTCCTCGCCCAGCATCTTGATTTGCTGAAGGCAGTCGGCGAACTATTCTTCAGTATCGGCTACTACTTTCTGCAGCCTCTTGACATCATCTATACGGCAATACAGCATATTCTTCACATCAGCAAGCAACTCTTCTTTGTATTTTAAGATTTTGCTAAGCTCTGCGGTGAAGATATTTTCAGTGCCCACGGAAACCTGTTAAAGGAAAGTACTCGAGGAAGGAAAAAGGCCTACCTTGGTGCGCTTTCTTCTCTTCCTTGAGCTGCTCCTCAAGATTACGCAGGTTGTTCTTGAGAAGCCATGTCTCTCGAGTACGTTCCTGCTTCATCATGTCGAGTTCTCTCCGGAGGTAACTGTTCTTCGTTTGCTCCTTGGATATGCGCTTCTCCTTGGCAGCAAGCTCCTAGTGACCACTCACGACGGCTTTTAACTTCTCGAATTTTTACTATGAGTGAGTGATCACGTTCTGCATAAAGGAGGGGAGTCAGACAAACAACTCGACAATGCATACAAACGGAAAAGTACTCAAGTCTTACCATGGCAAAGTCATACAGTTCCTTGTATGCCTTCTTGAAGGTCTTTATGTTGCCGGCCGTCAGCATTGGGTCATCCACCAGATCGGTGGCGATGATGTCCTGGCACCCGAGCTCGGCCATCAGCAGCTCCTCGGGACTCGAGGTCCCTGCGGTCTCCCCAGAAGGTGGCTGCTGGGCACCTGCAAGTCCAGATGTTTTCAGTGCATAACGCTTGGGTCTAGGCAGCTGGCCTTGGGTGGTCAGACACTTACCTATGCCATCCGCAGGAGCGGCGTCAGGGGCCTCGACTTGTTCCTCGCCACCGGCCCTCACTTCGGCTTGTTGTGGCTCGGGGGCGGCAAGTCGGGTAGCGTCGCGTCTGCCTTGGGGGCTGGCTCCTGGGGCGTGGGCTCCTCTAGGGCCGCTGGCTCGGGGGCTGGAATAGCAGCGGCCGGCTTCGACTTGCGTGGAGTGGCACTTGCAGACCTAATACAATAGATTCAGTTATACCATCATACAAGTCGAAAAGAGCATAATGCTCAGTACGAAGCAAAATGCAAACTTACAGTGTCGACTTCTTCATGACCGCCTTCTTCACCCGCATAGCCCGCCGTGGGGTACTCGTTGTCGGTGGCGGGGTCTCACCAGCTGATGGCGCGGTGCCCGCCACGGCAATGGTCACCGCCGCAAAGGCTGTTGGCTCTGTTTCCATTTCTTGGCGCCCGGGCCAGGGTGGAGAAGCTGGAGGGCTGCAAATGGGAAATGTTAGCATGCAACAATATTGGTGTATGACAACAAGGTAGCATGTTCATACCTGGAGGACTCGATTTCATGTGCTTTTCGCTTGCGCGCAACCCGGCTATCCTGCGTGACCGCAGGCAGAGTATCGGCCAACTCCACGGATGGTCCGGCGGAGTTGCCTCTACTCGCCTCCTCCACGGCTTCTTTCTCCGCCTGGGGGCTTCCGCCCTCTATGGATTCACTGCCGCGCAGAGCCTCGGTTACTCGAGCCCTCCAGGCTTCGGCCGCGGCGCTGGGGAGGAGGTGGTCCGGCCGGGGGATGTCGGGTTGCGGCGGGTAGCTCTGGTACAGCTCTGTGTGCCCCTACAGAAGGTTTTCAGTTAGCAGCGGCAGAACAAAGTTTGTTTTCAACAAAAAGTAGTTGAATACTCACCGGTCTTGGAGGACTTCACGCGGAGAACAGTCCTGGGATGTAGGGGACTGCATCCACGTCCAACAGCACCCACTTGACTCGGAGGAGCGCGGCTTCGTCTGACAGCTCCTCTGCGTACATGCGAGACGGATCTTCAGCGCCCGTGTACTCGAAGCCAAGACGGTGGCGTTGTTGGATTGGTTGGACTCGGCGTTTGAAAAAGGAAAACAAGACGGATGCGCCGGTCACTCCCATCAGCTTGTGCGCTGCTATGGTGTCTAACAGCTCCTCAACTTGGTCCATGTCCCCCCTGGAAAGCTCGATGTTCCACTCCGACCTCACAACAGGTGGACTGTTTGACTTTTCTGGGAGTTGGGGGCATGATTTTCGAGATAAAACCAGTGATTTTTCCATCCGGGAATGTTGGAGGGGAATTTGTATGTAAGATACTTGTCACCGGCTTGTTGTCTGAGTTGGACGCTGGCGCCCCCTACAACGGAAGGATTATTGGAGGTGGGTTGTGGTTTGACGCAGAAGAGGAAGCGGAAAAGATCCCAGTGGGGTTCGATTCCAAGGAAGGCTTCATAGAAATGGATAAAAATCGAGATGTGTCAAATGGAGTTCGGGTTGAGGTGATGGAGCTCAAGCCCGTAATACTAAAGGAGGCCACGGAAAAAAGAACAAGAGGGGAGGGCCAGACCCTGTTCGGCAAAATGGTAAAATGTGACAATTTCGTCAACATTTTCCATGGGGAAAGGTTCGCGGAATGAGGGGTGCCAATTGACAAGATTTTTGTCTTGGAGCAATCCCTCGGAAACTATCATATTGAGATCATTGAGGGAGCACTTACTGTGTGTCCACTCTTCGATCGGCGGCTGCACCTCCTTCTTCTTCCCTTCTTTCTCTGATTTCTTGGGTGCCATCTCTGGAACCACTCGCCACGAGTTGCTCGGGGGCTGCGGGGAGAGGGGCGGGGAGATCTGGGGGATTGGGATTTCTTCGGAAGGATGAGGGCGGAGCGCGGCTCTATTTGGAGATTTTGGCGGCTCTTGGCAGATTGCAGATTGAAAGCACAGTTTTTACTCGGAGTTACCGTGGGGTTAAATAGCGGCTGGGAACAGTTCTACTATTTTGAAGTTGAAGAGTCATTTCATGGAATATTTGGAAGTTGAGAGGTCATTTGGTGGATTGTTTAGATAAAATATTCGTTTAACCATTTTTCAGGGTTGATTGTCCCGAGAAAAGGGGTTTTTCGAATGTCTAATCTAAATTCCATCATTTGTACCATCACATCAGTTTTTTATCATATGGACATTTTTACACTACATGCTACGACTTTTGGATCCTTATTTCCAAACCTGAGAGATTTGGATTCAAGACTCGGGGGCTGCGGGATACGTGGCATCGACTACTTATTTTTTTGAATTTATTTTGAAAAAGTAAGTGAGGAAGACTCAAGATTAATACGACCCTCAGCCTGATTCTCCGATTCAACCTAAGGCTCGGGGGCTACTCCATATGGAGTGCAATTTTTCAATCGCACATCATATCTAAAATATAATTCGGGGCATGAGCACCATATAGATTTGATGCAGCCAAGTAAGTATTCGAAGAAGGACTTTAAGACGGAGCTTCAAAAGAAGTCGAAGACCACTTCGAAGGTACTCGATAAGCCTGCAGTACTCAGCTACGAAGAGCTCGGGGGCTTGTCACACCCGGAGCCACGGGACTGTGTGCATACCGTAGTTTAAAGAGGTTTAAGAGATTAAGTTCGTCTTATCTCTTATTCATCTTATTTATCTCGTTTATCTCTTATTTATCCTATTTAAATAAGAGATAAAGCTAACCGATATAGAAGGAATCTACTCGAGATATGTTCTGGTACAATTCCTTAGCTAGTATCAGTTAGGTTTCATGTAACCCTGACCTCCCGGATATATAAGGGAGGACAGGGACCCTCTCAAAACAAGATCATCAGATCATTCTACACCCAAGGCAATACAAACCACCATACAAGACGTAGGGTATTACGCACCTCGCGGCCTAAACCTGTCTAAGTTTTATGTTTCTTGCACCTTCGAGTTCCTGATCTCGGCGTCTCCTCACCTAAAACTTACCACCTTGGGTATACCCCTCGGTGGGCAGCCGGTAAAACACCGACAACTAAATCACATCGGAATTTACTTGTAGCATTAAGCCCTCGATTGGCCATGAGGCTGACGGAAACCATCAAGTTATCCCAATCATGTTGTCGCTGTCCAACGGGCACATCGAACTCATAAGACTTGACCTAACGTCACAACCCAAGGATCGGACCTAACCGAGACAGCTTGAGATGACAACGTTAGCGTAAACGAATCAACCAATCTAACCTTAGCAATGAGGTTCACAATTACGGATAACTTAATACTGCTAGTAATAATCAACGAAGGGATCAGCTATAGATTCTCTGCAGAAAAGGTTAGATAAAGCCGATAACTTGATGATTGCCACCGGATAAATTGTAAAATCTATTAATAACTAGCAAGAGATCGAACGATGCAGCCTTACAAGAACTTGATATAAATCGATAATTTAGCAGATTGAACTAGACGAAACTACAGCGATATGCTAGAAGTTAAAGCCTAGATAATCTGATAAATGCGAACTTACCAACAAGCTAGAGATTGATCCGATGCAGCCCTACTTGCTGAAGAATTCGGCGAGAAGTACTCTACTCCTACTCCTAGGGTTTTGGCGAAGTGTCGGAAAAAGATATTGTATTGAATTGATTATTCTTTTCTTACAAAATCCTGAGGTCTGCTATATATAGCCTAGTGCTAAGACGTCAGGTCCATCATGATCGATTCCAAACTTGACACAAAAGTAAAAAACCTACTAAATCTACAAGATAAAACAGAAGGAAACCGAACTCGTGCAAGATCTTCTGCTGACATCACCTTCCAGTCCGATTCAAACTCCTCCTGCATGTTTATTTGTGACTCGTGCCACGTCTCCTGACAATCTCGACTGGATCCCCTTTATTCCAAGCGAAACGGGTATCGGCCTTCTCCAGATCCTCCATCGGCTCTGATTTTACTTACCAAAATTATACTTGCAAAATTTTAGCGTCAACATATCTATACCTACACTACTAGAAAACGCAATTTTCCCTACAACTCACCATCCTTGGGAAAGGATTAAAAACCATAGGGAACATTTTCCTTAGCTATTTCTAAAGCGCATAAAGTTTCCACCTAAATTTTTGGTTGATCTGCCTTATGTCATTGACAGATGGATCTTAGTCCATCCCGTATGCGAGTCGGACCAACTCTCCATCCACGACTCGATCATGTAGATCCTTACAAATTAACGCACAGAAAACTACACGTATCCGATACTTATACCAACTTTGTCCATAGTAACGTACGGATATATTTGCCTAGTCATACAAATATCACTAGACTAGTGTATAGAGACAATATAATACTACCCAAACATTATCACTCTCGGATCCTAACCCCTGTCACTACCGGTTTTTGGAACCACTATACGAATAGTGGCAATGATAATGAGATTAATCACTGCCGGGTCGACGGTGATGATGTATATATCACTTGATAATGTCAATTTCACTGTTGGTTTGACATACAAACCGGCCTTATTCTCACTCATTTTGGCCAGTTCCGCTCCTACATGTACCTGCACTCACAACTCAACAAAACTTTATTAGTTAAATAAAATATGTATGTATCATGACATAAATTTTGTTTTGTGTATCATGACATAAATTGAAAGTTAAAGTGTGATTCAATGGTCGCCACCCCACTCCCCCCCAAAGCCTAGATCTCTGGTTGTTATCGAGCAAGGATTAATGATCATGGATCAGGACTTGCACCAATATTCACATCTTGCATGTACCCGATGCATAACCTAAGATTCTCTGGTTGTTATCGAGCATTTCAACCTCGGATTTTATACATGCGGGCTTCTTGGTTTGCATTTGATCATGTACTGTTGAGGGACTGAACATCTTGTTGTCCAATTCGGGTTAGTGTCTCATTGATATTTCAAAAGTTCTTGCAAATACAATTTAAAGTACCCAAATCGTATTCATGAGTTCCTCAAGGTTTGTACTTCCTTAATATGTGAAAGGAATATGTGCCCGTATAGTCTAAGAGTGGGAGGAGGCGAATTAGGCAAATTTAAAACATAAACTTATAGCTTCCTCTATTTTGTTCAAAGCATAAACTTGATCAGATATCTAGATATGCAATAAAGATTCAACTAGTGTTTGCCAACACCCACAAAGAGTTTTGCAATCTAGAACCAATTATAGCAAGAACTACTCTAAGAAAGTATAAAGGCATACACGCTGCAAGTATAAAAATATGAAAACGTAAAGGAGTGGGTTAGAAAGAATGCAAATTTAGCACAGCGATTTATCTCATTGTATTGCTACAAAAATACCACCCCTATACTACTAGAAAAACAATCCATCTGTCGGTGTTTAACCGGCTGCCCACCGAGGGATATGCCCAAGGTGGTAAGTTTTGGGTGAGGAGACGCCGAGATCAGGAACTCAAAGGTGCAAGGAACACAAAGCTTAGACAGGTTCGGGCCGCAAGATACGTAACACCCTACGTCCTGTATGATGGTTTATATTGCTTTTGGTGTAGAATGATCTAGAGATCGTCTTTTAAGAGGGGTCCCTGTCCTCCCTTATATATCCGAGAGGCCAGAGTTACAAAGATGCTAACCAACACCAGCTAAGGAATCATACCAGAACATATCTCGAGTAGATCCCCTCTGTATCGATTAGCTCTATTTCCTATTTAAACGGAATAAATAAGAGATAAACAAGATGAATAAGAGATAAGACGGACTTAATCTCTTAAACCTCTTCAAACTACGTCATGTACCCAGTCCCGTGTCCCCGGGTCTGACAAGCCCCCGAGCTCTTCGTAGCTGAGTACTGCAGGCTTATCGAGTACTTTCAAAGCAGTCTTCAACTTCTTTTGAAGCTTCGTCTTGAACTCCTTCTTCGAGTACTTGCTTGGCTACATTAAAGCTATGAGGTGCTCATGCCCCGAATTTTTGTTATGGTGTGCGATTTAAAAGTCGCACTCCATATGGAGTAACCCCTGAGCCTTAGGTTGAATCGGAGAATCAGGTTGAGGGTCCCATTAGTCTGTAATCCTCCTTATCCTTCAAAGAAATTTGAAAAATAAGTAGTCGATGCCACGTGTCCCACAGCCCCCGAGCCTTGAATCCAAATCCCACAAAATTGGAGATAAGGGTCCAAAAACCGTGGCATTGGTGTTACTCTGGAATTCTGAGAAAAACTCTTCGCCTCTGCATAGTGAAATTAAGCCTCCCGCTGGTTTATTTAACCGCGCGGTGGCTTAGAGTTTCTTCTGCACTCTCAGTCTTCATATGAGTCGTCTTCGAATAGTTTTGCGGCGGCCAGCCCCCGAGCTGACAAGCCAGGAGAGCCGAATGAGTCATGTCGAGTAGTGTGCATCGCCCAGCCCCCGAGCCTGGGAACTAGCGAAACTGCGATGGCACGCCGCGCTGCCTGGAGGGTTGTTGCTGAAGCTTGACCTGAAAAAAGACAATGCACACATTATGTAGCATAATGCGAAGATACCGAATAGTACTCAGTAATAATATAAAGACACCAAAATTTATTCGGTGTAAAAATTTCGCGTCTTGCTCTTGCTAGGCCATGTAATTTCCCAGGGCAGTTAGCCTATTACGTTTAAGCACCTGATCCCTGATGGCCATAGACCATAGCGTAGGGAGCTTAGCCGCATGCACGTGTAGGAGCATAGGCTTACAGAAGAGTTGAGGTTTCACGGATTAAGGCGTGTGCTACCCGAGTACTTTAGCAACCGTTAAGAGAAGACAAAGAAGTCGTCATGCGACAAAGAGGATGCGCAGTGCGCAAAGATAGTCAGCGAAGTGTAGCTCTGGAGGGTTTCATGCCCATCGAGAGTCGTACACGGATAAGTAGTCGGTGAAGTGTAGCTCTGGAGGGTTTCATGCCCACCGAGAGACGTACACGGACAAGTAATCGATCATGGTGTAGCCCCCGAGGGTTTCATGCCCGTTGAGAGGCGTACCAAAAAAGGTAGCCGATCTTGTGAAGAACAAGTCGGAAAAGGTATAAATCACTTAGCTTGATTCGTGGACGAATGTCGACGAAGCCGTGGAGCTCGTTGATGAAGCTGCGACGATTTTTTGATGAAGCTTGACTAGTCAGAACCGATTCCGACTAGTTTTCAAGTCGAGACGAGTAGTTGATGTAGTCGTCGGCGAGCTGCCGATCGTCCTCGCGAAGTCGAAGTAGTCGAACACGTTGCTGCCGCACGCGGATATTGCGGGACAAGCCGAAGTTGAGCCGGTTCATCAAGGTCGACGGCCGCAGTGCATCGACGTTGCAGCGCAAGGTGAAGTCGAGCCGAGTAGTCGAGATTGATGTAGCCGTTCGCTGAAGGATCCGATCTCGAACTCGATGAATCGATCCGTCGATGCACATGCGTGAAGGTAGCAATCCACCACCTGGTGAACTAGAAAGATGCCATCGAGTTCGCCGGTGGATCTTCGACGCGCTCCCCTACCTGGCGCGCCAGCTGTCTGTCGTCCTCGCGAAGTCGAAGTACTCGAACACGTTGCTGCCGCGCGCGGATATTGCGGCACAAGCCGAAGTTGAGCCGGGTCATCGAGGTCGACAGCCGCGGTGCATCGACGTTGCAGCGCAAGGTGAAGTCGAGCCGAGTAGACGAGATCGATGTAGCCATTCGCTGAAGGATCCGATCTCGAACTCGATGAATCGATCCGTCGATGCACATGCGTGAAGGTAGCAATCCACCACCTGGTGAACTAGAAAGATGCCATCGAGTTCGCCGGTGGATCTTCGACGCGCTCCCCTACCTGGCGCGCTAGCTGTCGGTGTTTAACCGGCTGCCCACCGAGGGATATGCCCAAGGTGGTAAGTTTTGGGTGAGGAGACGCCGAGATCAGGAACTCGAAGGTGTAAGGAACACAAAGCTTAGACAGGTTCGGGCCGCAAGATGCGTAACACCCTACGTCCTGCATGATGGTTTGTATTGCCTTTGGTGTAGAATGATCTAGAGATCGTCTTTTGAGAGGGGTCCCTGTCCTCCCTTATATATCCGAGAGGCCAGGGTTACAAAGATACTAACCAACACCAGCTAAAGAATCGTACCAGAACATATCTCGAGTAGATCCCCTCTATATCGATTAGCTCTATCTCCTATTTAAACGGAATAAATAAGAGATAAACAAGATGAATAAGAGATAAGACGGACTTAATCTCTTAAACCTCTTCAAACTATATCATTTACCCAGTCCCGTGGCCCCGGGTCTGACACCATCCATCCACCACAAATATACTGGTGGGTGTATTAGTACCAGGTCCAATACCCACCAGTGTGGTGGATGGATAGTCCTGAAGGCCTCCAATACACTATCTGTACATTAGCACCACATTAGCACCGGTTGATGTTACCAGCCCATATTGAAGGATTATCTACAGTGAGTTCAAAAGGAATCATCTCCCCTCTAGTTTTTGCGTCCAATATCTTCCCACTGCGAGTTCAAAAGGAAATCATCTCCCCTCTAGTTTTTGCATCCAAGATCCTCCCACTGCAACTACGGGCAAATAATAGATATGTATAGCTTTGTTTTGGTACTTTTTCACTACCTACGTCTTATTATTTATTTTGTAACCGGCTTTTCACCGGCAGGTCATTAGGCCTTTTAGAAGGCAAACAAATGAAAGTTCTCCGCGGGCGCTAGCGCTATCTTGTTCGCTTTTGTCAACTGAAGTCGCGCGTAGCGCCAATAGATATGTATAGCTGTGTGATTATTCACTTGCGTTGAATACTAGTTTCACCCATTGTGTGCCCGCAAATAATGGATATGTATAGCTGTGTGATTATTCACTTGCGTTGAATACTTTATTAGTTTCACCTATTGTGTTTGATGCTGCTCATTTCTCTACCTAGAAGGTAACAGATAATGGTCCTAATTGTCTCTTCACAGTCCAACTTCCAACTTCTTCACAATCCAACTTCCTTGTATTTTTTAGCTCAAAATTATATAAGATTATAGTCCAGCCCTGTCCAGCCCTTTTAGGTCCGGATCTTAAATTTTTTAGACCCGGATCTTAGATTATTAGGCACCCGTTACCACCCCTATTACCTCTCTACACAGATACTTTACCACCCCTGTTACCTCTCTACACAGCTACAAGCACACGTGCGCTTTCAGCCCTGAGTTTCAAAATCAGCTTGCTCTTCATTATTTTCCTATACATAGCGGCAGTTCAAGCAAACAGGACACGCGCATCTTTTTTTTTCTATCAGAGAATTTGCGTTTTTAACAAAAGTACAACAGCGTTTGCCTGAATATGAATGAATTCTAACATGAAGATGGGTACGATTTCGAATTGTAATCACAAACATCACCTACCAGGCTGTCACAACACGACAGAAGATAAAGCAGCCGAACAGCACAGCAACATGACAACCAATGTTCCATCTGCATTGTCCCAAGAACAAATTCTAGGTAACGATGTGATGCTAACATATTTACATTCCTATGATACAAGTAGGCCTCATCATCTGAACATCACTTTCTTCTCCGTGCACAAGAAACAGCAGGAGATCAGATCTGGATAATTCATGAAGCTTAGGAGATTTCGGTTTTCATTGTTCCAGAGGATGATGGTTCACCGCTGGAATCCGGTGAGGCAGCAGGCTGTTGAGGCTCCTTTTTCAAGGAAGTGGGCATTCCTGAAACTTCCTGAAGAAAAGAGAGAGCAAATAATGTAATTTAGCATCGCGTGTATGAGCCTTATTCACTTCAAGAAATGTTTCAAGAATAGAATTGCATCATAAAAAAAAAAGAACCACAGCATGGATCGAATCTTATTATTTATCCAAACAGATTGCATATGCATCACAAACTGTATATTGTATACCCCAGACATTGTGCTAAACCTGTGCAGTTTGGAACACCCAAACCATCATGCAGTTTACGAACTATCCAGTCACTGATGTGCAGACCCTAAATGCATGCACTTCACCTTATGCCCTATAAGTTGTGGAACTTCCGTGTCAAATAGCATGTAAGCCAAAACACACAAATATGACACTAATAGTCTAATACCACCCAGTTTTATTTGAGTCCTCTCACTTTAGTTTATATGCACTAGAGATTTAAGTTACTAGATAGGGTGCTACAAGTGTGTTCTCAAGGAAGGATAACCCTCTTTTGCCCTGTGTCAGATGAACAAGGTCATCATTTCAGAGTTTTTCTAACAAAGTAGCGCTAAAAGCATAAACCTCACAATCCAGTCTCTTTTTTCTTATTATTTTTAAGACTCAACCTTAATATATGCTGAGGTATAACTGCACTTGAGTTTGAGAAAGTTAGATCAACAGACATATCAGTTAATTCTGTCCGAGGTCCGCATACAAGAACCAACATAACCGACTGCCAAGAGTGCAAGGGATCTTACAAAGGGCAACCATTTGCGGATGACGGAACAACATAAAAGCCACTGATGTTATACTAACAATTCAAAGCAAGTAGAGGAATGTTTCATAGAGAAAATTGAATCAGGCAAGAACCTGGTTAATAGGAAAACAGAATAAATCATACCAAAAGTCACCGAACTTGTCATATAGGACCACATATGTCATGAAACTCCTAAAACCCCTCATGATGTCACTTAAAACAAATATTAATAAGATGTTATCTGTAGATTTTTTACCTCTCAACTTAGAGGAGCCAGCTGATTTTGTGAAATTACTACTGGTTGCAACAAGTATAGATTCAAGAGTAGCTATTTCTTAGGATCAGAAGGAGATGGTGAGAATAATGGGAATAGTAAATAATAGTTCAAAGCCATAGCAAAAAAAAAATTCATCAGTTCATCTGATTCTTGTACAGATTTTTGTACAAATTACAGACCCATCACTGTGCAACCAAACAGTTGAGTGGGGAAGACAAAGCAAGCCATGTCAAAACATAGACCTACTCTGGTGAAAAGCATCTCAACTTTAGTATTTAAAAAAAGAACTAAAGTGGACTGGCAACAGAAAATGTTAAACAGAAAATAAGATGGAAACTAACTAGAACAAAGCATTTATCTGCTCAGGGAGCAGTTCTTCAAAAAGGAAAAAAAATTATATGATCAATGCACAAAGATGGATGAATCACAAAGGTCAACCTTGATAAAAAGATAGATGAATCCCATATAACAAATATACCTTCATAAGATGCAACCTGAGATCAGTAGGGCGAACGTCCTCACCAATGCAGACCATAACAAACTGTGAATAGTGGAAAAGAACATCTGCAGCAGCTTGCTTCTTTTGTTCAGTCTGCAATACATCACTCATCATAAGAGCACATACAATCACAATTCAGAGTAAATTTAGATCTTTACAGATGTGACAAAAAAAATGCTGTTACTTTGTAGATAGGGTCGCATCCTCTACTAAACCCCGTTATTCTGCTGCCACATGATTCTACATCACGGTCTATTTCACACTGCTCTGTAGCTCAAGCAAATAGTTGTTCACAATTCTGTAAATTCTGTCTTTTGCAGACTACTATGATTCTCTAAATCCACCAAAAAAATGTGTTGACAATTGATAAGTTTTCCATTCTACTAATCACACCCAAAAAATGGGACGAAGCTACTAAACTTTGTCATAACAATTGTACTCTAATAGTAATACATGAAGTCATCTATCAACAATTCCACCTAGCTAGAAGCAAAAAAAAAAAAAGGTGAACTCATCCAACAACAAAAGTTAATCAACTTCTGCTTGACTGACTAAGTAATTTACAATATAGTAGTGAAAATGTCATTTATTCATCCACCCACTAGCAATTGGTCAGTAAAGCCGTACCTCCACACATTTCTAAATTAGTACATGTGATCCCTACAGAAAATAGGAAACAGAGCAACAGCTGCGTAACTCATTTCTTCCCTACCTCATAGTCATCCTCGGAGGCCATGGAAGTGCTCCGCGCAGCCATTCTTAATCTATCCTCTCACTCTGCCAAGAGTAGAAGATGGGAGCGGATTAGGCAAGGGCCGGCTTAACGTGTGGCGTGGGGATTCACCCAGGGGCGGACCCAGTATAGGACATGGGTGTACACATGTACACTCAATAATTTTTGCAAAACAATCGAAGTTAGTAGGTAAAATCCATGGTCAAATCTGAATACAAATAGCACACGTTAGGGGGTTGGGGTGTTCAATTTCGCACAGCAGGAAAGGAAGGGAAGGGAAAGGGATCCATGGTCAGATGCGAATACAAAGGGGGCTTGGGTGTTAGATTTCGCGCAGCAGGAAAGGAAGGGAAGGGAAAGGGCGGACATACCTCGGACCGGCGAAGCGTCCGACGAAGAACTGGCAAGGGCGGCGCCACTCCCCTGTCGTCGCCGCTTGGGAAGAAGGCGGCCGAGCGAGCGAGCGAGAGGGAGGAGGAGAGAAAGGGGGATTTCCGTGCTGACGTGCTGTGTTGGGCTCACCCGGTGATGGGCTGAGACCGCCGAGAGAGGAGTTTTTTTAAAAAAAAGTTAAAAAAATTAAAATTCGAAAAAAGGATTGCGGCTTAGAACATTTCGAAAAATAGGTGCCTCCCGCCCAATAAACGGGCGGGATGAGACATCTTGCCCATCCAACGGGCGGGGGGTCGGCGGGGGGCGAAAAATGTTTCGCAGGGGCCTCTTCGCGAAAGTTACGCGACGTCCCGCCGTTCCAACGGGCGGGGTGTCTTCCGAGGGGTCTCCCGCCCGTTGGGAGGGCGGGAGGTTACCCCGAGGGGCATCCCGCCCACCCAACGGGCGGGAGGTTGCCCCGAGGGGCATCCCGCCCTTCCAGCGGGCGGGAGGTTGCCCCGAGGGGCATCCCGCCCTTCCAGCGGGCGGGATGTCACCCCCCCACTATTTAAGCCCCACCCACCCCTAATTCTCATAATATTCATCAAAAATCAACAAAAAAGAAAAGGAGGAGAGGAAGAGAGGAGAGGAGAGGAAGCGGCGAAACTCTGTCCACACGTCAGTTTGGAGGTATTATAATTGTATAATTATTAATTATTTTTACGAATATTTGTTAGGGTAGTTATACGTAGAATAGTTTTCAGTATTTTCAATAGCTTTTAGAAATATTTGTTAGGTTAGTTCTATTTTAAATAGTTTTGAGTGTTTTTAATAGTTTTTAGATATATTTCTTAGGGTAGTTATATTTTGAATAGTTTTTATAATTGTAATAGTTTTCAGATATATTTCTTAGGGTAGTTATATTTCGAATAGGTTTCAGTATTTTTAATAGCTTTTAGAAATATTTCTTAGGGTAGTTCTATTATAAATAGCTTTTAGTATTTTTAATTGTTTTTAAATATATTTCTTAAGGTAGTTATATTTCGAATAGTTTTTGTAATTTTAATAGTTTTCAGATATATTTCTTAGGGTAGTAATATTTTGAATAGTTCTCAGTATTTTTAATAGCTTTTAGAAATATTTATTAGTAGTATTTTAAATAGTTTTTAGATATATTTCTTAGGGTAGTTATATTTTGAATAGTATTTACAGTTTCAATAGTTTTCAAATATATTTTTAGGGTAGTTATAATTTGAATAGTTTTTAGTATATCTAATAGCATTTAGAAATATTTGTTAGGTTAGTTCTATTATAAATAGTTTTTAGTATTTTTCAATTGTTTGTACGAATATGTCTTACGGTACTTATATTTTTCATGCAGATATGGCGCAGACACCGGAGCTCCTTGACGCGCACATCGACGAACGGCACAGGTCATACCTGGCAGCGGTGGAGGGGCAGGAGCTTCACGAGTTGCGCCCTCGTGTAGCAAAGGAGTTGTTGCACCTGGACGACCGCTGGCTTGACAGGTGATACTTTATATTTTTTTACGAAACTAATGTATAGCTTGTACGATAATTGTAACCACAATGCAAAATATACAGGTTACGCGAGGCTGGTTTGCTGCCACTCGCACGTATGCTTCAGCCCGGCGACGGCCAAGACGGTGGCGCCAAGAAGCAGATGCAGCTGGACCGCTCTCTACTTGCAGCGTTGGCGGACAGGTAGCGTCCGGAGACGCACACGTTCCACTTGCCGTGCGGGGAGATGGCCCCCACATTGCAGGACGTGTTGTACCTGCTCGGGCTTCCCATTGCGGGTGAAGCTGTTAGCCCGGTTGTCGTGCCACCTTTCTGGAGGGCGGAGCTGCAAGAGTGGTTTGTTCCAGCAAATCCGCCACTTGTTGTGAACGTACCTGATTTGTCCGGCCCCGCCAAGAGTTGGGTAATACAATTTAGGGTACGTGCAATTATTTTTTAGTTAATTTAATTGAATCATATGTGACTACCTCTAAGTTTTGAACAAATATATTTCAGGCTCAGGATCTGCACCCTCTGGCTTGGCAGTACGAGGTGTCGCGATACCTGGAGTCATATCTGTTGTGGTTGTTCGGCTGGACTCTTTTCTGCAACTCTACCGGCAATTATGTGGACAAGGTGCTCATGCAATACACGCGCGCGATTGCGGATGCGGAGCCGGGCCAGGTACCTGGGTGGAGCTGGGGATCGGCAGTGCTTGCAGCCACGTACCGAGGCCTTTGCCAGGCCTGTTTGAAGACGGAGAGGACCGCCGTCATCACAGGCTGCCCACTTCTGCTGCAGCTATGGTCGTACGAGCGATTCGCCATAGCACGTCCCCTAATCAGCGAGGAGCCTTATCCGCCCGAGATGTATGGGATGTGGGACGAGGATAGCCCCACGATAGGTTCGCTTTGGACCGATCGACGGATAAGTTCTGTTAAGCTCTTTAATTTACTGTTGTACGTTTCTGTATATGAGGAGTACCGATGCAGTTGTGTAATTTTGCAGATGAGCTGGGCACATCGGCAGGTCCGAAAAGCATACCCTCAGTTCGTGTCCGAATTTAATCGGATGCGGCCACAGGATGTCATC
The DNA here is from genome assembly GCF_002211085.1 of Panicum hallii. Taxonomy (NCBI): domain Eukaryota; kingdom Viridiplantae; phylum Streptophyta; class Magnoliopsida; order Poales; family Poaceae; genus Panicum; species Panicum hallii. The sequence goes on from NC_038044.1 coordinate 25,012,769, forward strand.
TGGACACCGTACACCGCTGCGGCTATCCAGACACGTGCGCCGCATGGGTTGTCTTCCCTCTGCACGCGTGACGAGGAGTACTGGCTGACAAAGGCCAACAAGGTCAACTGGGTCGTCAAGATGCAGGAGTACGTAGAAGGGTGGCTTGACGCACGTGAGGATGTGTGGGACGAGGGGCAGCCACACACGGAGGCGTCATACGCCGCATACCTCCGCTGGTACCTCCTTCGCACGCATCCGTACGTCACTCTTTCACGCATTGATGACGCGGAGCATCAGCACCAGCCGACCATCTCGGACACGTATCCCTCGTACCGTGATCAGGAGCACCGTGGCGCGGTACGTCTTTTGCAACTTGAATTATTTAATCTTTTTTTATAAAAGATCGATAACAATATTACTCTACATCACATTACGTATGCAGATTGATCTGATCAACTACGCGGAGGTCGAAGCTACATCTCAGATCACGTTGCTTGAACGTGGAGTACATGTACCGGAGTCACAGTACAATGACACCTTGCGTAAGATTCAAGACAACTTGACGCGAGCGTTACGTGCACTGACGTGTCGCGGCAGAGACAACGTGGGGGCCTCTAGTTCATCTCATGCGTCGGCCCACATGTACACAGCTGGCCCGTCGACCTCTACAGCACCGCATGCAGCGTCCAGCGGTACTGCCGCTAGTTCAAGCTGTAAGTCCTTTATAATTGCCATTTCGATCACCTTTGATTTACACGACTAATTTCGTTTCTTTTTATAGTCATGCACTCGACGGCAATGGGACCTCCTCCTGCAAGAATGGAGCCTCAGACGTTTGGCGCGTATGCTCCAGGAACGTCTCTCCCGTCAGGTTCGACGCCAGCTGCACCAGCTGCACCGTACTCTCAGGGCTACGCTCAGCATGCATGGTCGGTGGGAGCTCCTGCGTACGGTGGTCCATTCGGTGTGCCGGACTGGGACGACTGGGAGGGCGGCTCCGCCACTTGGTCAGAGCTGGTGGGCGGCGGCGCCGAGCCTGACATCATTGGTCCATCCCAGACGTATGACGCTCCAGGTGCACAGTCCCAGGATGACCCCTTCACGCCTGCACCTCCTCCGCCTCGTCCTCACCGTGCTCCAAATGCATTTACGTACTCGGAGGATCACATACGCCGACGGGCTAGGACTGGGGGGGGGGGAGGACCAAGAGAGCGCGAGGTCCGGGACATGCGGGGTAGATACTCCTGATTCGGTCGACTTTTTATATTTAAACTATTTTTGTATGATACTATTTTCTTTTTAATTGGTTGATATATCGTAGTATCATAATATTTGGATTCTATGTTGCGAAATGTTATCGTTTAACCATATTCATACGAGTTTTAGATAGAGCAATCTTCCTCGTAAAATTGAATTAAAATTTTAAATGAATACAAAAGAGTATGGCGAATCAATATTGTATTTGAAAATAGTCTGAATTTCAAATAGATTGTAAATTATAAATTCCAATAGAAAATAACAAAAAAAAATATGCAGTCAACATCCCGCCCACTGGCCGGGCGGGATGCCTCTCGCCTGCTGGCCGGGCGGGAAAGCATCCCGCCCTCTGATCGGGTGGGATCCCTACCTCAGGGACCTCTTCGCGAATAAGAAACTTTCTTATTCGCGAAGGGGCCCTCGGGAGGGGCCTGCAAAAAATTTTTAGAACATCCCGCCCTCTGGATGGGCGGGATGTCCCCGGCCCCACACCTCCCGCCCGATCAACGGGCGGGAGGCACCCATTTTTCAAATTATTCCCAACTGGCACCCCTTTTTAGAATTTTAATTTTTTTTAACCCTTTTTTTAAAAAAGTCGCCAAGCGAGCGAGAGGAGGGAAAGGGAGTGGAGATAAGGGGGACTTCCATGTGGCGCTCCGCCGCGCGTCGGGAGGCCCACGAGAAGACCACAAACGCAGCGGGAGGAAGTGTGCTTTGCTTCGTTTTCTTTTTTGCTCCTTACTTTTGCTAAATATCTTGTGACTAGCATATCTGAAATATTACATTCTAAAATACAAGATTAAGCATCTATTCAAACTTTATGCAATATTTTGGATAAATTAGTTTAATATTTTAGGTAAATGTTGAAGTATTATATCGAAAATGTTGAACATTTATACTCAAAATGTTGAATAGTACAATATAGAGTACGAATATTGATTTTTTCATAGATAAAAATAATTAAAATGTAAACATGTTGGATCTTATTTTGTTATATTTATTCTTAACAAGATAGTGGTTAGAAAAAAATCGAAACACATTCATGGTTGGAAACAAAAAATATATTTACATAAAAATCGATCTAAACCACCTGCTGCCTAGCCAATCTCATCGGAAAAGTCCTAGTTTGGGCCAACGCGCGAGAAATGCCAATCTAGCATAGTTTTTTTCTTTTTATTCCATCTTATTTAGGACATATTTATTTTTAATACTTTCAATGGTTTATTATTTCATAAATATGTACCTTTCGAAAATTAAGTGTTTCATTCAACACTTCAAGAAGGATATTTCAACAATTTTAACATACATTTAACATTTAATGTTGAAAATGTTGAAATTATAGTGTCCAAATGCTGACATCATAAATCCCAAATGTTGAAATGATATAATAAAAAGTTGATTAACCGAGAATCTATCAAGTATCAATATTAACAAAAGTTAGGTCTATATTCTAAAACACATCGTTCAATATTCTACCGAAGCTAGTTGTTTTAAATCATTGATTAATAAATAAGTAATTTGTATAATATTTTATTTTATTGATTAATTATGAGCGTCATCCTACTCCATTGGTTTTTGAAACCGGCGCATGAATTGATAGAAAAAATACATTTGGATTTTCAAACTCCAATCAAAATACCCACCAAATAGCTCATGCTGTTCGTCTCAATCTTCAACGTGTACCCCTCTCACTCCCAGTCTTTTCTTCACCTCCTACACAGTTGAAAGTTTTCAGCTTTTCCGCTCATATATCATGCATGATGCTCACGCCTGTGTTTCGTGAAGGTCAAATCTTTACCACCATGTTCCTTGTATGAATCTCCAATAGCGGAAGGAATAGAAGATATGATCTCTTGGCCAAGATACTTGGCAAAAGTATATCCAAAGTAAATGTGAAATCATGAACAAATATACAAATTTGAGAAATTATCATAAAGCAATAGAATAACCATGATAGTGGCAACAATCTTTGTAGTCTCGTAATTGAAGTGCAACCTACAACAAATCAGCAACATATAGGATCCAAAACTCTAAGTACTATTTGATATTTTCTAGATCATATGTCTTAACGAAGGATATCCAAATAGTATCGCAATTAGTATCTTAGCATTTGGCAATAAGACTATGGCTAAACTAAGTATTCTTATATGTTTGGATGCACCATGACAAGAATCCAAATCATTTTGAAGTTTTAGTTTAAGTAGGAAAGAAAATTTTTCCAAGTGAGAACTCAGGTCTATAATTTGAGAATTAGATTATACTTGGAGTGAACACTTGAATGAATAGGATGTAGATGATCACTTTGAGAATCATTTTTGGATGAATGTGGTATAATTGGTGTTCTACCCGTTCTTTCTCTTTAATACAGTAATATGTATCTCTGAGAAAAAATATAGATCAGTGTAAAAATTCAAAAAAAGTTTAAGGATCCTAGGTGTATTATAATCAATTATTTATGTTACAAGAGTTTTTAAAATTTAGAAAACTTAATGTTAGAATGATATAAAACACGTGTTGATAACATGTTGTAAAACACGTCATCAACATTGAATTGCCTCTCTCTCTCTCAACAATCACAAGAACGCAGTAGAAGACGCAACAACACAAGTATAGGGAACAATCTTTATTCTCTGAATTGATGAATTACAATGAAATCTCCCTCGTATATATACTCTAAACTAAGCCTAGTATTTGGTAAGAGCCCATCTCTAATCGGACTAGGAATAGGACTTCCTAGTTCTCCCTTCCTTCTATTCCATAGATCCTTCTAGAATTAGGAATAGAGTCCGGTTGTGTTATAACACTCCCTTGGGCAATTAACGCGATATTTATGCCTTGTTAAAAACTTCATCCAAAAACCCAATGGGAAAAATAGTGTGTTGGAGAAAAGAGTACATATATACCGTACTTGTTAGTTGCACTTTCTATTATCTCATTAAGAACCTTTATGAGAAACTACAGAAAAAGTTACGATAGGAAAAGAGTACAATAGTTATATAATCTTCAAGATTTTATTGAACATTCTTCTAGAATAATCATTATATCTTGTAGATATTTCTTCCGGGATTTAATCAAGGAGTTCTCCCTCTGATTGTTGTATTTCTCCAAGCCTCCTCATGCCAAGTCCACATATATCTTTTTCAAAATTTGGTGGAGCTAACGCTTTTGTGAATACATTTGCAAGATTATCACAAGATTTGACACTTGTAACCATTATTTCTCCATTTTTGTGCATTTCATGCGTATAGAAAAATTTGTTGAAATATGCTTCGAGATATTTGATTTTACATATCCTGATTGTACTTGTGCAACACAAGCTGCATTATCTTCATAGATAATAGTAGGGGTAGGCGCAACCACTATTCCACATGCATTTTGTGCATGTTGATGGACACGTCTAAGACAGGTGCTTTCCTTGGCTGCTTCGTATAGTGCTATGATTTCTAAGTGGTTAGTGGATGTTGCTACCATAGTTTGCTTAGTTGATTTCCAAGAAATGGTTGTTCCTCCACTAAGAAATACGTAACCAGTCTGTGATAATGCTTTATGGGGATCAGAACCCTGAATTCGTATACCCAACGATATTAAGATCTCCTTTCTTCCTGAAATATAATCCAAGATCTATCGTACCTCTTAGGTACCTAAGGATTATTTTAACGCCATTCCAATATCATTTGGTGGGAGTCGAAATGAACCTTGCGAGTAGGTTAACAGCACATGCAATATCAGGTCCAGTACCATCTGCAAGGTACATTAATGCTCCAATAGCACTTAGGTAAGGATATCCCGATCCTAATAATTGCTCCCCCTCTTCTTTAGGTCTAAACGGATCCAGAGATTGTCCCATCATGGGTGTATGTTCGGGGTGTGCATTATCATGATGAAATTTCTCTAATACCTTCTTGGTATAGTTAGACTGATGCACTAATATCCCTTGTTGGGTATGTTCTAGTTGTAGGCCTAAACAAAATTTAGTCTTACCTAAATCTTTCATTTCAAATTCAGATTTTAGATAACTACTAGCTTCTTCGATATCTTCTTTAGTTCCTATGACATTCAGGTCATCTACATACATTGATATTATACAAAAACTTTTACCAGATTTTTCATATAAATACACAAGGACAATCTTAATTCTTCAAAAATCCCTTTTCTTCAAGAAAATCGCTAAGATGATTATACCACATTCTTCCATATTGTTTTAAGCCATAAAGTGATCTTTGCAATTTTACACTATACATGTTACGTTTTTCTGGTTTAGGGATAGTAATTCCTTCAGGGACTTTCATATAAATATTTGCATCAAGTGACCCATATAAATAAGCTATCACTACATCCATTAATTTCATCTGCAAGTTCATACTTGCTGCCATTGATATTAAGTACCGGAATGTGATTCCATCCATTTCAGGAGAATATGTTTCATCAGAATCGGTGCCGGATCTCTGCGTAAACCCTTGTGCTACTAATCTCACTTTATATCTTACCACCTGATTATTTTCATTTCTTTTTCAAATGAAAACCCATTTGTCTCCTACAGGGAACATTCATTCAGGGGTCGATCTACAGGACTGAATACCTTTCTTTTGTTTAGCTAGATTAATTCGGCTGTGATTGCTTCTTTCCACTTCGGCCAATCAGAACGCTTCTTGTATTCTGGTAAATATTTTGGCTTAGGATCTAGATCAATTTTTTCAATCTTTTCAGCAAAATATATGTCGATATTTGTTGTCTTTCTATCATATATTTCTCCTATATCAACATAATTTGTTGAATTTTCCATTATTCTTTCAAATTCATCCTGATCAATTGTTATATTTAAATCAGGAATTCCTGGTCTCCCAATGTGAGTATCATTTTTGCGCACATTCTCACTAGGATTTACATCTTTAGGATATATCACTACAGGTGTACCTTCGCTTTTGTTCCTGTTTTCATTCTGCCCAGTCTTAAGCCTTTTAGGACGTCTCCCAGAAGCTATCTGAGTAGATGCACCATTCTCTTTATTATTCTTTCTACATTGTCGCTCCCTCTTCAGGGTACGAGGAGTCAGTATAGATTTTATTTGGAATTCCATTTCTTCAACTTCATATGGTATTTTAATTCTTTCTGGTGCGTTTGCTACGGGTAAGCAAGATTTCATAATCCCCTTAGAGTGAAGGCTATTCTTTCTGGCAGCTCATTTGCAATTCTTTGCAAATCTATTATACTTTGAACTTCATGCTCAGATTGTTTAGCGCGAGGATCCATTCCTAGGACCCTAGTGCTTTCCCATGTTATTTCTTGACATTCGTCCCTAGCGAGATACTTTCCCCCCTAATGCCAGGAAATATTCTTCATTATAAATACTATCAGCAAACTGAACTGTACGTAAACCCCCAGTTAATGGCTCCAAATATTTAATTATTTATGGGCTTTCAAATCCTACATAGATTCCTAACTTTCGTTGAGGCCCCATCATGGTTCGCTGAGGTGGTGGTATTGGAATGTATACAACACATCCAAATTTACGCAGATGGGAAATATTTGGTTTCAATTTTTCGCAATAATTGTATAAGTGATACATCATGATATGCATATCACTACTAGAAAACGGTCTATCGGTACCAGCACGTTAGTGCCGGTCAAAAACGAGCCGGCACTAACGTGCCTCAACAGTGTCAGGCGGGCACGTTAGTGCTGGCTAGAAATACCAGCCGGCACTAACGCGCCATCCCCCCAACTGTCAGACGGCTGCCACAACGGTCAAAACGCACGTTAGTGCCGGCTAGATCTGCTCTAGCCGGCACTAAACTTAGACAGTTAGTGCCGGCTAAAGCCACCAACCGGCACTAACTTGCCCCATATATACCGGCCACCACATCCCAGCCCTCCCTCCATTTCATTTGCCACTCTTCTTCCCAAGCCCTCCTTCACTCTAATGGCGTGTTACAGGGAGGTGCTGCCCATTTTTCCCCAAATTTGTGAGAATTTCATCCATTCAAGTGCACCAAAGGTTAGTAGCTTCTTCCACTCTTCTTTCACGGTGTTTATTCTTTGTTTCATGCTTTCTAGATAAAGAAAATAGTGATTTTAAGGTTGAGGAAAAATGAGCATAATTTTCCGATTTGTTCATTAATTTGAGCAAAATAGAATCCATTTGTTACTTTTTAGAGAAGGTTTTCTAGATAGTTTGACCATCACATATTTAGAATAATTTTTTTGAATTATTTCACGGGACATGTGTATATGTTAATGTGCAAAATTTTAGGAATTTTAAGGATATCACGGCGAGTACATCTATTGGACAACCCGCACAAAATAAATGCACAAGCCATATAATAATCTCTAGAAAAATTTCTGCAAATTATAAATATTCCGATGTATGTATAGTTCGAAGCTTTGCAAATAAATCTTGAGTAAAACTACAGAGGCAATTCAATGTAGAACTTTTCGAACTGTACGGCTACTATTGAATGCAAGTTGATAAAGATTTCGTGTATTTCCACTCAATATACATGTACTAGATGTATTTCTTCCTATCCAACAAAAGGAATGATGCCATATCTCATTGGGTTGATATTGCTCCCAAGTCCCAATCAATTCGAACTCAAATCAAAGCAATGGTATGGCATATATTATGAAAAATTGCACATTAACCTTAGATGTCACTACACTGAATAAATCCAAATGGCTGCAAATAAAACTTTCTCAAAACGATATATATGGATATTATTGTCATAATGCAAGGAGATTTATGTACTTAATACATAAGAATGGGAGGGTGTGAAGTGGGCACATGATTGTATTATAAATTTTTTAAGAATCATCAAAATCCTTCCCAAAACCATATTTAGAGGTTTCGAAAATGACATCCAAAAACGCAAGTCGTCACGAGAAAGCAACAGGGCAGTTGTAAAATAACAGAAATGACCCGGAACAACCGCCACCACGAACAAAAACCACCAACAAACTCGCAAAAACACAAGTCATCAACAAAGCAACAGGACACTTGTAAAATCACATAAAATGACCCAGAACAACCGCAAATTAGAACTCGCAGTACTCGCCACGATTTAGGGTGTGTTCGTTTTCTGGGGCATAAAGTTTAGAGGGGTGACATGTGTATATGTTACTATGCAAAATTTTAGGGATTTTAAGGATGAGGACAATGAGCATGATTCACTAATTGTTCATTAATTTGAGCAAGGTAGAATTGATTAGTTGCTTTTCAGAGAATGATTATTATATAGTTTGAACATCACACATTTAGAATGATTTTTTTGAATTATTTCATGGTGACATGTGTATATGTTATTGTGCCAATTTATTTTGCTATTTAGTTTAAATTTACTAGATAGGTAGCCTATGACACATTTACATTTTTTTTGAATTACTTCATAGTAACCTGTTTTTAGGGACAATGAGCATGATTTTTTTTTAATTTGTACAGATGGACCGGCAATGGATGCACGGAAGCCGGAGCACCTCGGCGTGGATTCAGGGTTTAGATTCTTTTCTCAAGGCAGCAGTGGCAAATAGGTCGCCAAAGGGTTTAATGTGTTGTCCATGCAGTGTTTGCGAAAATAAAAAGGAATTCCGGAAAAGAGAAACTCTATGGAATCACCTGGCCTTGAATGGTTTTATGAGTAACTATAGCCTTTGGACTAAGCACGGCGAAGTTGGAGTTATGATGGAAGATAATGAAGAAGATGACGATGGTGATAACAATCTTCCAGATTGGGCATGGGTTCATGAAACAGGTAGCTTTCAAGATGAACCAATGGACGAGGGTGAAGCAAATGTTGAACAAGAGGAGCCACCTGACGAGCTAGGTCAGGCGTTTCTTGATGCACGGAAAGACAGTGACACTGTGAAGGAGGCATTAAAGTTTGAGAAGATGTTGGAGGATCACAAAAGGCCGTTGTTCCCTAATTGCAAACCGGAGCAGAAGAAGTTGGGTACCACGCTAGAGATGCTGAAATGGAAGGCAACTAATGGTGTCACCGATAAGGGATTTGGTGAGCTACTAAAGATTGTAAAGAACATGCTTCCTGAGGGTAATGAACTGCCGTCAACAACATACGAAGCTAAAAAGATGGTTTGCCCTCTTGGATTGGACGTGCAGAAGATTCACGCATGTCTTAACGACTGCATCCTGTATCGCGGCGAATACGAGAACTTGGAAGCTTGTCCTGTTTGCAGCGCATTGCGGTATAAGATCAGACGAGATGATCCAGGTGATGTTGATGGGGAGCCGGTAAAGAAGAGAGTTCCCGCAAAGTTGGTGTGGTACTTCCCTATAATACCACGTCTGAAGCGCTTTTTCAAAAACAAGGACAACGCTAAGTTGATACGGTGGCACAAAGAAGACCGTAAGGAGGATCACATGATCAGACACCCAGCAGATGGGTCCCAGTGGAGAAACCTTAACCGAGAGTATCCTCAATTTGACAACGACCCAAGGAATATAAGATTTGCTCTAAGTGCGGATGGAATGAATCCGTACGGTGAGTTTGGCAGCGCTCATAGTACATGGCCCGTGACCCTATGTATGTTCAACCTTCCTCCTTGGTTATGCCTGAAGCGTAAGTTCATCATGATGCCGGTGCTTATAGAAGGGCCAAAAGAACCTGGCAACGATATTGATGTGTTCCTGCAACCCTTGATGGATGATCTCTTACTGCTCTGGAAAGAAGAAGGTGTACATGTGTGGGATGAGTATAAACAGGAGTCTTTCAACCTCCGAGCTTTGCTTTTTGTATGCATCAATGATTGGCCTGCACTTGCAAAACTTTCGGGACAGTCGAACATGGATACATGGCCTGCACCCACTGTTATGATGAAACCAATAGCATTTATTTGAAACACTGTAAGAAGTGCGTATACATGGGCCATCGCCGATTCCTTCCTACCGATCACCCCCTAAGAACCGAAGGGAAGCATTTCAAAGGAGAGTCCGAAACTCGTCGTAAGCCTCTGTTCCGTAATGGAAAGCGTGTGTTCTCGATGATCAAGGATGTGAAGGTAGTATTTGGAAAGGGTCCCGGTAGCCAACCTGTTCCGAAGGATGACCAGGGACATGTTCCAATGTGGAAGAAGAAATCTATATTGTGGAACCTACCTTATTGGCAAGTCTTACAGGTTCGCAACGCAATTGATGTGATGCATCTATCGAAGAATCTTTGCGTCAACCTACTAGGCTTTCTGGGAGTGTATGGTAAGTCAAAAGACACATTGGAAGCAAGGCGCGACATGTGGATGCTAGCCGGGCGACAAGGCTTGCAACCCGAGAAGAGAGACAAAGGACGCCACTATTTAAAACCTGCCAGCTATAATCTGAGTAAAGAGGAGAAGGAAATCATGTTCGATTGCTTGAACAGTATCAAGGTCCCGTCTGGGTACTCCTCAAATATACAGGGCATAATAAATGTGAAAGAGAAGAAAATTCAAAACTTGAAGTCCCATGACTGCCACGTTCTGATGACACAATTACTTCCGGTTATACTGAGGGGTGTTCTACCGGAAAATGTGAGATTGGCAGTTGTAAAGCTTTGTGCATTCATGAATGAAATTTCACAGAAAGCAATTAATCCAAATAATCTAATAAAGCTGCAGAAAGACATTATCGAATGTCTTGTCAGCTTTGAGATGGTCTTCCCACCTTCCTTCTTCATATTATGACACACCTTCTAGTTCATATTGTGACAGAAATAACTATTCTGGGTCCTGTTTTTCTACACAATATGTTCCCTTTCGAGAGATTCATGGCAGTATTGAAGAAGTACGTGCGTAAACGTTCTCGCCCAGAAGGATGCATTGCTAAGGGCTATGGAACCGAGGAGGTCATTGAGTTTTGCGTTGACTATCTTCCTGATCTCAATTCGATTGGGCTCCCCGTGTCACACCATGAGGGGCGATTAAAGGGAAAAGGCACACTAGGAAAGAAATGTAATGTGCACATCCCTTGTAGTGAATTCAGCCAGCAAAACTTCACGGTTCTTCAGAATTCATCCAAGGTGGCTCCATATATTGATGAGCACATGAATATTATACAGTCTGAAAATCCACAAAAGAATCTTTCTTGGATTACACGCCAACATATAAAAACTTTTGACGGCTGGTTTAGACGAAAATTATTGGGCAACAACACAGTTGATCAAGAACTTCAATGGCTGGCTAGGGGACCATCAATCACTGTCCAGCAATACCAAGGGTACGAAATCAATGGGTATACATTTTATACGAGAGCTCAAGACAAAAAAAGCACCAACCAAAACAGTGGTGTCCGTATGTGTATAGTAAACAGTAATGGAGAAAAGAACAACTACTATGGTGTCATAGAGGAGATATGGGAACTTGAATATGGACCCATAGTTGTCCCTTTATTTCGTTGCGAATGGGTGGCTGGAGGAGGCGTAACGAAGGACCGGTATGGGATGACCATAGTTGACTTTAAAAAGATTGGATATAAAGATGAACCATTTGTTCTAGCCAAGGATGTGACACAAGTGTTCTATGTGAAGGACATGTCGAGCAAACCGAAGAAGAAGTCAGATAAGACGTCTGAAGCAGACAAGGCTGGAAATGAGCCGAAACGGCACATAGTTCTTCCAGGAAAAAGAAAAGTTGTTGGAGTTGAGGATATTTCGGACAATTCGGAAGATTATGACCAGATTGATGACCTTCCTCCATTCTCAGTTGACGTTGACCCTAGCATCCTCTTATCCAAGAGGACACACCTTACTTACGCTGTGATCACGCTCAAGGCACTTTCGTCAAAAGGAAGATTATCAATGTTCCAGTACATAATGATAATGAGTAGTAGTTTTATATAAATTATGTATTGAATTCTCTCAATCAGTGATGTAATGTAACGCACCGCATCGTACTTATCTCAATTCTTGATACTATTTCTCCAATTATGACATAATATCATCTTCAGATAATATTATATTTTTGCATGGTATAAATATTATTTACATTCACAAATTTGTATTACTAGAAGCATTGAAACATTAAATTACAAACAAATAATCAAGTAATATGAGAATTGATTACATCATTGTATAGGTACTATTGAAAAGTTTTTTGAAGAATTTTTGCATGGATCAAATGAAGTGTTTTCGATTTATTATCAATAACAGAAACATATACACATATAAACCCTTTACGCTACACATAATGATTAATGGTTGCATATTCGTTAATTTACTTCAATTACTATTATTGTGGTACATATAATTACTATAATTATTGTGTAGCTAAAAATAAGATATAAATTTTTGTTATATTATTCTAATTATTGAGCCTATGTTGAATAAATTTATGAATACTACAAATTTAGTGAAAATGGGAACTGGCGTGGCGTCACTGCTCCGCGTCCTCGCGCCCCGTTGCCCACGTGACGTCAGGTGGGCGCGTTAGTGCCGGCTGGTAACACCAGCCGGCACTAACCGCGCCATCCCCCCAACAAGTTAGCCCCTTCGCCCAGTTTTCAGATCGACGTCGCCCCAACTTACCCGCCGCCCCCGCGTCCTCGCGCCCCTGCTGCCGCCGCCCGAAGCTCCGGCCGCTGCGCACGTCGTCGTCCTCGCGCGCGGCCCCTTCCCCGCAGCCCGGCCACCCGTCTGCCTCTGCCGCCGGGTCCTCGCGCCACTGCTCCGCGTCCTCGCGCCCCGTTGCTGCCGCCGCCCGAAGCTCCGGCCGCGGCGCACCTCGTCGTCGTCCTCGCGCGCGGCCCGTCCTGCGCAGCCCGGCCGCCCGGCTGCCCGTGCCGCCTCGAGGTCCTCGCGCCACTGCTCCGTCTCCTCGCGCCCCATTGCTGCCGCCGCCCGAAGCTCCGGCCCCCACCGTCGACCCCTCCCTCCGGACCTCCTCCTCGCCCTCCGAGCGCAAAAACGGGTTCGAGGTGAGCACATCAACTTGCGTAAGCATCTGGTTAATTGCACATCAACAATGTGCCGAGTTACGTGATACCCTGCTTCTTAGTCTTGCCCTGACTAAATCAGTTTAGGTGATACGCCACATTTAAATCAGTTTAGGTTTTCTGAACCCTTGATTTTATAATATATTGCTCACATAAAACAGGTGACACTATTTATCCATTTCTTGTTCTTCTGGTGAATTCCACTTTACTGTCAATTGCAAGAGATGGTGGTAGTAGACTACCACTGTATGTATGATAATGATACTATGTTTCTTAATATCACCACATTTTGACAGGCATAACTTTGGCTAAATTAACTTTTCCATTTCTTCAGGATAATATATGAGCAATCTGGCAGTTCCAACTTGTATTGGCAGTGTAAAATATATGCATCATGTTGGCTATTGTGGTTGAACAAAAATGACACCAGATTCGGTATGGTTTGAATACTGTAATTAGTAAGAAAACATACTTACGTCAAACAGAAACCAGACATTTGATCATCTGTATGCATGTCCAGGAAACTCTTTTCATCAAATATCAAGTACTCCTTGTAATCTTCAATGGAAGTGTTGCGATAACTCTTAGTACCTAAAGCAACAAAGTTCTTTTTAATAACTAAGTTTTGGTGACAATACTAGTAGAAGGTGAAAACATTTTGGGCAGTAACTGAAATGCAAGTATCCAAATAAAGAGAGCAGAATCCTGTGATCCTGTCGTGATCCAACCATCAGAGCCTAATCTAGCTTCCAAGTTTAGAAAATATTCTTTAGGGTACAAGTTGTCTCATGCTCGTTATCAATCAATTAAGCAGCAAGTAAAATAGTTCATTTCTAAAAGCTACAATGATTATTTGTTGTTCTATGCAAAAAGCAAAACAGCGATTTAGTTTCTCTTTTATATATGCCATTAGTATAAAATTGATTTGACCAATGTTAATGACAGCTCACCTCGTCGTCCTCGCGCCATTGCTGCGGCGCCCGAAGCTCCGGCCCCCACCGTCGACCCCTCCCTCCGGACCTCCTCCTCGCCCTCTTCGGTAATTGGATCTTCTCAACTTTGATCATTAGTAGATGACTTATATTCTTAGCATCCCAGAGCTTCTCAAGGGAAATAGTTCATTTCTAAAAGCTGTAGATTTCATTTGGAAATTACGCTTTGATGGTTTAATAATTTTATTGCATGGAGTCAAGATCGATAATGTTTGCTTGCCACCTATTCTACTGTTGTAGTATGTGAGTGAATCTAGTTGCGCATAGTTGTGCAAATGGGATACCAGTAGAAAAGTTTACATCATAGAGTTTACTATGTTAGTAGAAAAGTTGTTCTGGCTCAACTTTTTCAGTGGCACTATTTCTCCCATCCTCCCATCCAACATTGTCAACTAATATCATCTTTAACCATCCACATGGATCTGTCTAGGACCACCAACAGATTAACAGAGGACCATCTCTCCTTCTTTTTTTAAGGGAACCACAGAGGACCATCTAAAATCACCAACAGATACATAGCTGCCTAGATAAATAAAGAGCACATTTTTCATCTCAACAGATATACCTAGCTACCCTGTCAATGTGGCAATGTGATATTTAGTTTGAGCAACAGAGAAGAGAAAAGTAGCATTCCATGAAAAAGGAAAGCTATGCTTGTTCCTATCA